>NC_083700.1:44096171-44721171 GCF_033118175.1 Dama dama
TCCTAGAGGAGATAATAGTACACTTGTAGGCGCAGTGACAGAGACAAATACTTGGGGACTTGCTGTGTGAGCAAGCTTTTAAGATCTGAGAAAATAACAAGAGTTCTACCTACCTCAGATTTAATTGTGAAAGACCGTGAAAGCACTCTTGTTATTTATATCTGTAAAATTGAGGTCACAATTGCTCTTCTGTCTTAAAGTGTTAGTTTGAGAATTAAATGAGATAGTGTGGGAAAATATTTCAGGTGAACAAGATGCTTTTCAACTGTATACTGCAGCCATTATTAAAATGTCCTCTTCAAGGGCATCAATATCTTATCCTCACGACTAAAAATGAGGTTGTTCTTTCTACAGAGATTCATGGCATTGGCATCAATGAAACAGTTATCACCATTATATGCTCTTTGATTGAGTGATACATACTGATTCTTCAATGTCAACTCTCTGTGAAGCAATGGACATGATATAGAAAATGCCATCAGAGTCATAAAACCCACATCCTAAAGAAGTTACCTGTTGGCTCAGCATCACTGATGCTTTTTAAAGAGTTGCTAACTGTAAAAGCTGTCTCCTTAGAGCATAAATCATTGTAATTGGAGCTTTGGAAATAGCAAGGTAGCTAGAAGGATGAATAAAGAACAGTTGAAATGTTTCAAGCGTGGCAGTTTGTGTTTTCTCTAAGGCCTTTCTGATGAGAAATTGGGAAGCCAGACAATTTCTATAGCAAACATGTCATAAGAAATCCAATTTCATATCAGAGGGCTTTTTTTTTTTTTTTTAGCAGCTAGAAAGTTCTTTCATGAATAGATTTCAATTTGCCACAAACATAAACAACAAATTTGGTTTGATTATATGGCATTTTTCCTAAGTCAGACTAACCCTCCAATTTTGGGAAGCAAATATCTGCCACTGTTTTTGTAAGTAGTGCCTCCATTATCCTCACTGACTCTAAGCATGCCATCGGTTCTTTCTTTTCTTTTTTTACTTTTTATTTCATATTGCAGTACAGTTGATTAATAATATTGTGTGAGTTTCTGCTATACAATAAAATGGTTCCGTTTTATATATATATACATATATACATACATATATCTATTTTTTTCAAATTCTTTTCACAATTAGGGTGTTACAGAATATAGAATCAAGTTCCCTGTGCTAAACAGTAGGTCCTTCTGGTTATTCATTTTTAAGTGTATCATTGTGTACATATCAATCCCACACTCCCTAACTCATTCTGAGGTCCTTGGAAAGAGCCCTTGAGGAGTCAAAACCAGTTTTGTTTACTTATTAAGAGGTTCTGCAAGGGATAAAGGGAGAAACGATGTTGCTGACTGCAGCTCTGGACCCCTTATGTTACTTTTGCTCATACAGTGTCCCCTCCTTATCAAACTTGGCAATGGGAGAGGTTGACTTTCATACTTTCTTCCTGACACACTCAGTTTTATGGGGAACAATAAAATCTCTTTTTTAAAGGATGGAAATTCTGAAGACAAATGTGGCCAAATAAATAATGAGGTCAAGTGTCTGAAAATGCTTAAAAAAAAAAGAAACCTCCAACTCTTCTAGTAGTCTCTTCTAAAAGCATCATTCAAGGGACTGAGGACAATTTGCTTCTTCAGATCCCAGGAACAGGGCCTGGATTTTCCTTTTCAATGACTTTTGGGAATCAGCACAATCTCAGTTAATTGTGTAGTGTGCAGAAATTACTTTACTATTGAATAAAGATTCTTTGTGCGTAAAATATATGGAAGCAGGCAAAGATCGGCAGTATCACTGTAGTTAATATTACTATGTAAGATTGATTTTCTTTCCTAGGGTTTTACTCTGTTAGGTAATAACTGTCACTGCTCCTTCCCTTCCTCAGGACCCCTTACTGAGTTGCTTCCAGTGGTAACACTTGGTTTGATAAATCTCATAACCTACCCTTAATATCTCTAAGTGGCTATTTTGAATTTAAATCATTGATCTAGAATGTTTTGAAAATTTTACTTTTCTGTAGGTATTTCATTTGGTTCAGCAAGATAAACTTTATCAATTCTTTCTTTTCCTAAATTTCAGTTCTTTCCCCAGATTCTTTACTTTCCAGTCCCTTCTTCATCATTTTTCTCCACTGTATCTCTTCAGGTTCTCTGTTTCACATCAAGCCACCGACCTAACCTCCTTCATCTAATTCCGAGGTTGCATTTTTACCCACTGACTTTTATAAAGTGATTCCATTAACATGTAGATGACTGTGGTCAGAGCTGGACAGGCTAAACACTTGTTTGAACATAAGGATTAACCAACATATAGGGTACCAACATGTACCACACCAAAGGGAGAACATTTCTTTCCACTTATTTGTGTCGTCTTTAATTTCTTTCAGCAATGTTTTATAGTTTTTATTGTACAAGTCTTTCTCTCCCTTGAGTAAGTTTATTCCTGTATATTTTATTCTATTTGGTGCTATTGTAAATGGATTGTTTTCTAAATTTCCCTTTTGGATGGCTTGTTATTAGTGTAATATAAACAACTGATTTTTGTATGTTGATTTTGTATCATGCAAATTTTGCTGAGTTCATTTCTTAGTTCTAACGATTTTTTTGGGGGTGGAATCTTTCGAGTTTTCCACATGGAAGCTTATGCTATTTATAAACAAAGATCATTTTAATTCTTCTTTTCTGATTTGGATGGCTATTATTTTTTTCCTTGCATAGTTGCTCTAGCTTTAGCCTCCAATATTATGTTGAATATAACTGGTCCGAGTCAGCATCCTTGACTTGTTCCTGATTTTAGAGGCAAAACTTTGTTTTTCACTGTTTCATATCATACTATGTGTATGCGTTTCATAAATGACTCTTACTATGTTGAGGTAACTTCCTCTATTCCAAGTTTGCTGAGTGTTCTTTATGATAAAGTAGTGTCGAATTTTATCAAATGCGTTTTCTCCATTTATTAAAATGATCATGTGATTTTTACCCTTCATTCTGTTAATGTGATGTAACGCATGGATTGATTTCTATATGTGAAAACATCCTTGCATCCCAGTGATAAATTTCATTAGACAAGGTGTATGATCCTTTTAATGTGTTGTTGAACTTAAGCTTGTTAGTATTTTACTGAGGATTTTCACATATATTTTCATCAGGAATTTTGGCCAATAGTGTCTTTGTCTGGCTTTGGGTAATATTGTCCTCATAAAATGAGATTGGAAGTGTTCCCTCCTTTTCAGTTTTTCAGAAAGTGTTTGAGGATTATTAAAAGGTCCATATTACCCAAAAGAGTCTACAAAGTAAATGCGATTTCTATAAGAATTCTAGCAGCATTATTTGCAGAAATAGACAAAACATGTGTAAAATTGATATGAAACTACAAAGGGTCCTGAATAGCCAAGAAATCTTGAAAAACAGAACAAAGCTGAAGATCTCATGCTTCCTAACTTCAAAACATATCACAAAGCTAGAGTGGTCACAGCAGTGTGATATCCGTATAAAGATATAGACCAATGAAATAGAACTGAGATCTCAGATATAAACCCGTGCATTTACAACCAAGGATCTTTGATAAATGGGGACAGAATAATCTTTTCAACAAATTGTATTGGGAATATTCAATGTAAAAGAGTTAAATTGGACTCTTATCTTACACTATACACAAAAATAAATTCAAAATGGATTAAAGACTTAACAGGAAGACCTGAAACTATAATATTAGAAGAAAACATAAGGGAAACCTTTTGTGACATTGGTCTTGGTAATAATTTATTGGTTATTGCACAAAAAGTCCAAGCAACGAAAGCCAAAATAAGCAAGTGAAACTTTAGCAAACTAAAATTCTTCTGCATAAAGGAAAAGAAAATCAACAGAGTGAAAAGGCAATCTGGTAAGGGGTTAATATTAAAAAAAAAAATTTAAGAAACTCCTACAATTCAGTATCAATCCACCACAAATAACCTAATTTAAAATGATCAAAACTTGAATAAACATTTCTCAAAGAAGACATACAAGTTGCCACCAGGTATATGAAAAGGTAAGCAACATTATCAGTCATCAGGGAAATACAAACCAAAAGCACAATCAAATATTAACTCACATCTGTTAGGATGACCATTATCAAAATCACAGAAATTAAGTGTTAGAAAAGATGTAGAAAAATTGAAAGCCTTGTTCACAGTTGTTAGGAATGTAAAATGTGCAGTCACTATGGGAAACATTATGGAGTTTCCTGAACAAATTAAAAAAATGATCCAACAATCTCACTTGAACACAGTGTCTTAAAGAGATATTTGCACTCCCGTGGGTCACTGTAGCATTTATTTGCAATAGCCAAGAGGTGGAAAAAAATTTAGATGTCCATTCATGGATAAATGAATAAAGAAAATGTTGCATATACATACATTGGAATATAATTTATGGTTAACAAAGTAGAAAAATCTGTCTTATGCTACAACATGGATGAAACTTGAGGACATTATGCTAAATGAAACTAATCAGCAGCAAAAAGACAAATACTGCATGATTATACTTAAATGGGTGGCTCAGATGGTAAAGAATGCACAGTTACCTACTATGCAGGAAACTTGGGTTCAGTTCCTGGGTAGGGAAGATCCACTGGAGAAGGGAATGTCTACCCACTCGAGTATTCTTGCCTAGAGAATTCCATGGGCAGAGGAGCCTGGAAGGCTATAGTCCGTGGGGTCGCAAACACTCGGACTCTTCTAAGCAACTAACACTTTCACTCTCACACTTACATGATCTAACCGAAGTAGTCATATTATAGAAGCAGAGAGTAGCATAGTGGCCAGAGGTTGGGGTGGGGAGGGGCATGGGAAGTTATTGTTTATTGGGTATAGAGTTCATGTCGTGTAGAATGAAAATATTCTAGAGATCTACTGTACAACAATACACATGCAGTTAACAACATTGCCCTATACACTTAAAAATTATTGTGAGTGGATCTCATAATATACATTTTTTTTAACTGCAATTAAAAAATAAAGAGAATGGAGAAAATTTGTCCCCTCATGTGACCAGAAGAATAAGTCTGAAACTGGTTGAGGTAGTGGTGGTTGTTGGTATACTTGTTCTGTTGAAAAAATCTGGGGTATTAGGATTTATCAAGTATAAAAATTCTATTTTCAATTTTTTTTTTAACATTATCAAAGTTTTACTTCAGTTTTTTTTGAGGGGGCTCATAAGTGACTCTGAAAAACCCAACATATAAGAGGCTAACACAGTTACTGTCAGAGGGTAGGATCAAGGCCACTGAATATTTGTAAGATTTTAGGACAAGAAACATAGCTCAAATCTCCTTCACACTGAGGAAGGGAAGATAGGGGGGGTTCAGAACAGATGAGTAAGTAAACATAGTAGCTCTGTCATCCAGGCTGAGGGCTCTCTGCTGAAACTCCAGTTCCCTAGGTGGTTGATTGGACTCTACCTGTGTTTAGGGAAATATAATTGAAAGCAAAATCTCCTCCCAATCCAGAAATCCTCTTCACAAAGATATCTGAGAAAGAAAACACATTTATTATTGAATAAGCATTAAACCAGAATGTAATGTGCACCACAGTCAACCTGCTAAAAGATGGCAAAGATAAAAATCTTGCCCCTTTTATACACAACCACGTACAATTCATCACATACACATTTTAAAGATAAACAGTAACTAGTCTTCAAGTAAGAGGATTTAATAGCACAGTTTGTCATATATAGTTTATCCTAAATTGTCCTAGGAAGTGGGGGTGCTGTTAGCTTACTGGCTTTATCCAGAGGAAAAACAAATCTCGTGGTTTTATGACTGTAGATTGTTTTGCAGCTTCGAGCGAGGGACCCCCTGAAGTTAGATCCCGACACTTCCACAGAAACTGGGAAACAGGGGTGCTAGCTCCCTTGATGTTAACACTTCAAAGAAAGGGTTCCTAGGTCCTTGAGAAAGATGATCCTGGGTTAAAGAGCTGGCAAGAAACCTAACTATTCTTCAAAAGAATTTTTATTCATTTCAAAGGAGTGAGAAAGTATTGATACTTAAAATGAAAAAAATTTAAGGTAAATACTGTAAGAAAAATGAAGGGATGGAACTTTCTTCCACGTTTTCAATGGGGGGCATGATGTTTCTTATTTTTAATTTGCATTTGTTCTTACACTGGAGCTGACAGCTTGGAATCCTCAAGGCAACCTCAGTGTGTGTGTGTGGGAGGGGGTGCAGTGGGTGGTGTTGGGAGGACATACTGAGCCTGAGGTTTATGGAGGACCATGTGCCTGAAAGGGATGGGTGCTAGGTGTCCATGGGGAAGAACCATGCTGAAATGCTGGGTCCTGAGGTGACAGGAGACAGCACGTCCTCATCCTTCACAGCCCATACCTCTCCAAGAGGACTTGTTTGAATCTTATATAGTATCAGGTGCTGAGATTTGGCTATGCTAGAAGAGATTTTTAAATAATAAGTTAATGGTGTGCGAGTGTGTGTGTGTGTGTGTGTGTGTGTGAGATTTATATCAGGATAACCCTAGTAGGTCTTTGGGAAGGGTCCTTTCTATGGACTTTACCTTTGGTTTTGGTTTTTATTTCTGTGGTAGAAATAAAAATATTCTCACCATAGCTTTACATCAAACCACTGATGTGAAGGTCTTTTTAAAGTTTTTTAATTGTATTGGATTATAGTTGATTTCCAGTGTTGTATGTTAGTTTCAGATGTACAGCAGAGTGATCCAATTACACATATTCTTTCATTCATTCTTTCTCAGATTCTCTCCTCCTATGGGTTATCACAGAACATTGTATAGTTCCCAGTAGGTCCTTGTTGATTATCTATCTTGTATATAGTAGTGTTATATGGTATTATTGAGCTCCTGATTTATCCCTCCCCCCAAAATTTCCCCTTTGTTAACCATAAGTTTGTTTCCAATCTCTCTAAGTATCTGTTTTCTAAAAAACTCATTTGTATCATTTTTTTTAATTAGATAAATCAGGCAGAGAAAGACAAGTAATGATATCAACTTTAGCTTTTGATGCATGTGCATCATGATTTAATATTTTTGTTTCAAAAGGACTAAGTTTGAGTTCTGTGAAGCTATCTTTATCAGAAATTTGCTTTTCCCCCACCAAAGTTATATTTTTTCTAACTGGTTTCTTTTTTAAACTCAATGTAATTAAGCAACTGAGTCTTAACCAGTAGGTTTTTAAATCACCACTTATTAGAACAGAATCTATTATTTTTCCAGTTGGTCTGTGAGAATAAACCTAGGTGTCATTTGAAATGAGGGCGTACAATGGCCTTGCTCCAGAGATAACTTTCTCTGTTACACAACTCTGCACCACCAGATGGGTTGCTCAGTTAAAAGCATTTAACCCAGACCAAGTGATAATAGCTGGTGTGTGTATCATAAGACAAGATCAAGTTACATCACCCCATCTCAAACTCTGCTTTACTTTGGCTATCGCCACTACTGGTTCTTGATTTTCCACAGATCAAGTGAAGCTGAAGGACGACTGTGTTGGAATTACAATGTACATTGCAATGTGCAAAGCCTACCTGAACAGGAAAAGCTGATGTGAAGGGGACACCCATGATGAAAGCCTCTGCTTGGAACTGGTTTGAATTTCTTAGCATGAAATTAATACATGTCAGTGTAAAATGGTTAGGGTCTTAACTAGTTTGTGCTATCACGTATCAAATTTATTTAGCAAAAGCTTTAAACAGTGAGCAGGTATTTAGTTACCAACAGTCTTAAAAGACAATATTGCATTTGCAAATTACTTTAGGTTGGGTCTCAGGAAATGTAATTATATGCTTTACATTATTTCTTGCTTGTGAAGCCCTTGCATTCTTATTCATTTATAAATTTCATCAATTATTCATTTGCATTTGCTCCCTTTTTAGATATTAATTCTCTCTTCTCAATACCAACTGTGCTTTTTAATCAAGGTACCTTTGACTTTTTACATTATTGAAGAGAAGTTTTAGCAATCTATAGCCTTTAGACACATCTCTAGTCTTCTGTATTTGATTTCCCTACCTAATAGAGAGTAATAGTTAATTATCAAGTTATGAACCAATAATCTGGTGATTCTCAGACAAGAAATAAAATGTGAAATATGCTTATTATAGGTCCCTCTCTACATTTTGTATCCCCAGATACATTTTAAATTTCCTAAGAAGACATCTTTGTTTTCCACATCTCTCTGTCTCTTACAGTGACTATTGTCTTTTTCAATTTCTTACAGAAACATGGCTTTGTATGGGTATTCAGTTCAGTCAGTTCAGTTCAGTCGCTCAGTCGTGTCCAACTCTTTGTGACCCCATGGACTGCAACACGCCAGGCTTTCCTGTCCATTACCAGCTCCCAGAGCTTGCTCAAACTCATGTCCATCTAGTTGGTGATGCCATCCAACCCTCTCATCCTCTGTCATCCCTTTCTCCTCCTGCCTTGTCTGGGTATAATAACACTTACTCACGCTCAGTCATGTCTGACTCTTTGTGACCCCATGGGCTGTAGCCCCTCAGACTTCTCTGTCCATGGGGTTTCCCAGGGAAGAACACTGGAGTGGGTTGGCATTTCCTACTCCAGGGGATCTTCTTGACCCAGGGATCAAACCTGGGTCTCCTGCATTATAGGCAGATTCTTTACCACTGAGCCACCTGGGAAGCCTCTATAAATCTGCGTAGATACTCAGTAAATGCAGTGTTGACTTGAAGACGAAATGCACCAGAAGCAGAGGCTCAGCCTAACCCTTCCTTATAAAAGGACGTGACTCTGAATATCAAGAAAATTGAGGTGGAAGATACCAAAATAATTAAATTCAATAACATTTTTAGAGCCCCTGGCAATGTATTCTATTATGGTCATAATACATTTAGTAAATATATCTATTGTCTTGCTTTCTGGGAAGGGTACATGTATTTGAATTTTACTCAGCTGACTATCTGCTTTTGATGCTGTATTAATGTAGTACTAAACAGGTGAAGGAAATATTCTCATATGTCTTTTGAGGATAGAAAACATTGTTTTTAGGAGAGAATTTGTTTTAGATTTAAGAAAGAGTTGAATTATCACTTAGAACTTCTAAAAACTGATGTCCTTATCACATCAGTGATATAACAGATCACCAAGTTTCTTCTTCCACATACCTGCACCAAGGGAAATGCCCATACTATTTATGTGTGACATTTATCTTTATCAGAGAGTGGAAATGAATCTACAAGCCCTTTTGGCTTCCATGAACTTAAAGAAATTGATTTAACTGGTTTTTAAGGGAGATTGAATGAAAAATGTTTTTTCTAGCATCCATTTAAAATCGATCACATCAAACCATAATTTGGTTTCCAACATTGCTGCCTTTTTATTCTAATAAATTAAATGATTGATCAGTATTTCTGGATCTTCACGATATATTATATGACTTTAATGTGGTGTTCATTACCATCAGTAAAATGATAGCTCAAAAGCTGTATGTGTTGGTGAATTATTTTTTCTCCCTTCTCAGTATAGGAGAGTCAGTGGCCAGTGTGCTAGGTGAAAATTAAGTAGGCCATTGTGAAAAGGAAGATGAAGGGCACTCATATTTCTTAGACATCTGCTTTGTGCTCAGAGCTTCCCTTGTGGCTTAGCTGGTAAGGAATTCACCTGCAGTGAGGGAGACCTGGTTCGATCCCTGGGTTGGGAAGATCCCCTGGAGAAGGGAAAGGCTACCCGCTCCAGTATTCTGGCCTGGAGAAATCTATGGACTGTATAGTCCATGGGGTCACAAAGAGTTAAATACAACTTAGTGACTTTCATTTCACTTACTTGTGCTCAACACTTGCCTCATTTAACCTTCCTCTCTCAAAATAAGTTTTATTGACTCTACGATGAGGAAACTGGTATTCCAAAATTGTATCCCAGGCTCCCTACTGTCAACTTTAAAAAATGTACAAAGTGAGGATTGTTTTATTTGGGGCAAAATCAAAATAATAGCCTGGAAGAGAGCAGCTCAGATAGCTCTGAGAAACTGTTCCAAAGAGGCTGGGGCAGGGGGGAGTTAGTATTTATGTGATTTTGGTGAAGGGAGAGTACATGAAATCAAGCACATATACTTTGCAAAAGGTTTCTTCTAGTCACAGGGAGCAGTTGTCACACGAAGAATTTTAATGTTTTTCTAGATGTAAGGAGATATAAGAATCAGGCTCATAGAATCAGCTCCTGAAAGTATCTAACTATCTGAAGACCTGTTTTGCCAGTTTCCCCGAGAGCACACCCTGAACTCCTTTAAGTGGGTTGTTGAAAGTCAGCAGCTGCAGCAGCACAGGATTTAATTCTTGGAGAGGTAGATGGCAAGTGCCAATTTGTAGTTGACGTTAGCTAGAAATGTGGGAAACCCAGGATTAGGAACTCGATTTCTCTGGTTCCAAATATTTCTGCTGACTTATGATGGTACAAACATGATTCAACTACGGAAAAGCCATGAAGCAGGACAAGAGTAATTTAGACTGAAAAAGCGAATACAGTGGGAGAAAATCATATTTGACCTAGACAAAGGATACTTAGGGACTGAACAACAACAACGAGGATAGTAGCACAGAGGGTGAGAAAGAGATGATCGCCAAGGGCAGGCTGGAGAACATTAAAATCGGAAGTGAGAATTTTAATTGAATTTATGAAACAAAGGCTTCCATGTGAGGGCTGCTAATACGGTAGTAGATAACTGAGAAGGCAGACTGCCTTGTTGGAAGTTCTAAGAACAGAAAAGATTCTCTCCTATCAAATTACATGAAAAAAAAAAATGTCAAGGTGCTTACTCCATTGTAAGTCCCTGTGTGTTTAATTGATCCTCATCCCTGCCTCAGTTGAACTGTCAGTTGGAATAAAAGAGAATAACTTGAAATCTGGGGCAAAATTAGAGTCTACTATTGGTGCAAGGATGATTCAACCTGTGGGCTATGCTCAGTCGTGTCTGACTCTTTGTGACCCAGGGACTGTAGCCCGCCAGGCTCCTCTGTCCTTGGGATTCTCCAGGCAAGAATACTGGAGTAGGCTGCCATTTCCTCCTCCAAGGAAAGAACGACAGATTAGTTCAAATACATGTGTGTGAAAATAGATTTGGTAAGATGAAAACAGCCTTAACCTTCCTCACAGCTTGACTCAACTTGAGACAGATTTCTTCTTGACTTGAGGCCCTTGACCTTTCTTTTCTTAGATTTTTTTCTTTTACTACTTTAAAGAAAATCTATAAATTCTTTCTTTGCCCCCTCTGACATTTTGCCAGTTTTATTTCCTAAGATTGTCTTTCTCAAAGACCTGGGAATCACACCTTTGCAATGTAATTATCATGGCAAAAAGCACTCCATCTCTCATTGCTTCTAGAGGGTAGAAACCTAACTTTAGTAGGCATCTTGCATAAAGTTGTACAACTACCTCCTGTCATGACAATCAGAGGACGTTTACTCTAGGTAAAGTTTACCTTTTAGGTAAAGATAATTAGCAGACACAGATGGCCTACAATTCCTCTTCCAGCTCTTAAAAACTCTCCAGTCCGTTGTTTTGTTAATAGTAGATTGAGCTCAGATTTTCTTGCCTCTCTCCTCTACTGCATTCAGTAGCCTTGAATAAAGTCTTCCTTGCCTGTTTAAATTTTTCCAGTGCAATTTTTGCTTTGGCAGATAATTTTTAGAGTGCATATTTATATATATTACAGTATATATATATATATATATATATTAAACTTTTTTAAGACTAGCAACATGTGGGATCTTAGTTCCTGACCAAGGGCCAAACTCATGGCCCCCACACTTGAGGAGTCTTAACTGGACCTTTGGCAGATAGAATAAGCATATTCTCAGTCTCACACATGATGAACTTCTGCAAAACTGAAAAAAAGTGGCAAATCAAGACAGAAACCATAGTAATTTTCAGCTGATGCAGAGAACATAGTTAAAAATACTTATGTGATTTCTTGGGTCATCTTCATTGAAAAATCATTGATATATTCTTCATTACCTGTGTTTTATTTTTATTTAGATTTTAAACAGTTAAGTTTATGTGTATCTTAAAAATGTTAGCTTGCCTTTTTGTCCTGGTTTTGTGCTAAAGATGCATAATTCCATTATGCTTAACATGAGTGGCTTTTTGAGAAATGATGGTCTGTTTTCATGCTTTCAAGTTTCTTATATAGTAAACTGTCTCTTTGGGGGGAGAAAAATCATTGTAGCAGTTAAGTTCACTTATAATGTTAAATATTAATTTATCATTAATCTTTCATGTGATTTACTGATGCAGACATGAGATTAGTTTTGAACTCAATCAGAATCTCCTTGTGAGTTATACTCTTCAGTATGTTATAGTATCAGTTTTTCTATTTTAAAGCAAGGAATCAGAATATATTTAAGAATTTATTTATGTATTATTTAGCTAAATGTCTTGAGTTAAATGACACTCAGATTATTATTTCTTTCCCTTGGGTTCTTTTCACTTGGGTTTCTAGGAATTCATGCATATTAGGATCACTAAAATATTTTGGAACATCCTTGGTTCTCCAAGAGTATGTTAAGGTAGTAGTCTCTTTAAACGAGAGAGTCTTTGGCCAAAACTGAGTCTCCCATGTCCCTTTGGGAACAGGGATAAGCTTTTACTAGTCCACATTTCCTAGCACCTATCATGTATCTATTTCACCAATTATGACAACTGACAAAACTGGCTTCTATAAAATAGAAGTTTATACTAGAACTAATTTTGGTTTCAGACTCAACTCCCAGACTGTCTTTTCGAAAATAACTCTATTCAAACTATTGCATGTAAGTTAAAATAAATACAGTGATTTGTTGGTCAGATTTACTCAAAGGTTATTTGTTGGTCAAATGATTAACTCAGTTCAAGCCAAATAAATGTCTGTCTCTGGACCTGCCCTTTCTTCCTCTGGGTATACCTTAAAACTATGAGGGTTTTAATGATAGCTGGGCATCTCAATGTTGGAGTGATAGCCCATTTTAGCCATGTCATGAGGCCACTCCAGCAGGTCTATGAAGAGGTTCACATGGGAGGAACTGAGACCTCCTGCCAGTACCTGTGTAAGTGAGTCATCTGTGAAGTGGGTCTATCAGTTCCAGTTAAAGCTTCGATAACTGCACCCCTACCAACATCATGACTGCAACCTTTTACAAAACCACTGAGCCAGAATCATTCAGCTAAGCTGTTTCACAAATTTCTGACTTACAGAAACTCTGAAGGAATAATATTTGTTGTTATTTTTAAGCTGCTAAATTTATGGATAAAAGTTTTGCTGCAGTAAATGACTAATAGAGCCAGTGTGTGTGTGTATGTGTGTGTGTGTGTGTGTGTGTGTGTGTGTTTTCTTTCCTATGATAGGCTGTCTCCACTACTCCTGGGGTATTTTCTAATTAACTGCCAGGTTGGAGGTGGAGACTGAATGGGGATAGGCGGATGGGAATACAGATAGCCCAAGGGTTTAGGTTGAACCTGTCAGTGAAGATACACAGGAAGTTACAAATAAGAAGCGTTTATTTGGGGTCTTAGGAATGGCAATTTGGGAAGTACAGATTGAAGCAGCAACTGGAATGTGTCCTGAGAGAAGTAAAAATAGTACAGGTTTATGAAGACAGCAGACAAAGACATCCCAGGGAAGTTACATAGTTGTTTTGTAGAAGGATGATTGGTGCCAGCAGGCATTCAGTTACTTATGAGCAGCTGATTGGTTGCTAAGCTGCGGTTTCCAGTGAGTGAAGAAAATGAGTTTGGGTAGTTGTGGTTTGCCAAGTCAGAATTTTATGCTGCATTCGGGTGTAGACATATGGAAGTTCTCCTTCCTTAATCGCCTCTTGGCTCCACTTGATCCGTTTGACATAAGTGACTCCATTTTGTTGTTCATGGTCCACAAAACACATTTTATTGTCATGTTGTCACAGAAAATGATACCTCTGAAGAGGTGAAGATAATGGTTTCCAATTTAATAGTCAGGCCACACTCAAATTATTTTTCCATATTGCAGCCAAATAGCTCTTTCTGAAGGGGAAATCCAGCTAACTAATTTCATCGCTTAAAAGCCTTGAAAGGTTAGGGTCAATATTCCATAAATGGTTGATAAGATTTTTCTTAATCTGAGCTCTGCTGAATCCTCCAGCCACTCCTACCTACCAAAAACTCTCACCTCTAGACATATGGGGCTTCCCAGGTGGCGCTAGTTATAAAAAAACCTGCCTGCCAATGCAGGAGATATGAGACTCTAGTTCTATCCCTGGGTCAGGAAGATTCCTTGGAGGAGGGCAGGGAAACCCACTCCAGTATTCTTGCCTGGAGAATCCCCATGGACAGAGGAGCCAGGCAGGCTACTGTCCATAGGATAGCAAAAAGTCGGACGTGACTGAAGTGACTTAGCATGCATGCATGCCCTAGACATACTGAAAGATGCTCTCTCTGTGACCACTGCTGCTCTCCCCTGCCAGCTTGGCTTATGTGGTGTTCCCCCCTGCATGGAATTCCACACTCTTTACTCTGCCCATTTTTTGACTCCATAAGCCACATCCAGCCCTTTGATATTTACTTGATCTTCACAGCATTTTTAATTTGATTTTGAATGAACATTTTAAAGACAGATTTCTTCTTCAGAAAAAATCTGAAGTAGGGCAAAGTGGGCATTATCCCCCCTGCCCTGGAGACACATGATGTCTTTTTTATTTTAAGTATTTTAAAAATATCATTTTTAGGAACTTCCCTGGTGGTCCAGTGGTTGAGAGTCCACCTTGCAAAGCAGGAGACATGGGTTTGATTCCTGGTCCAGGAGCTAAGATCTCACATGCTGGGGAGCAACTGGACCAGGTACTGCCACAACTAGAGAATCCATGCATGGCAATGAAATATCCCAAGATCCCCAAAGATCCGGAGCGTCGCAACTAAGACCCAAAGCAGCCAAATAAACAAGTAAATAAACATTTTTAAAAATAAAGAAATAAAAACACCAATTTTAGCAGGCAGTTTGATTTAGTCTGGATTTTCAGATAAACGGATGCCAAGAGGGGATTAAATATGCAAGGATATTAAGGAGATGCCTGTGTGAAGGGAAATGGAAAGATGTTTTAAGAAAACCTGGGATTTATTTTAATCAGGTATGGTAAGACATGCAAAAATGTAAACAATACTTATAATTCTCTCAGAAGAGGAGGTGTATCATGCCACACAGGTGACCACCAGGGTTGATCAGAAGACAAAAGGAATGGAGGAATGTGGGCAAAAGCCTTGACCGTGGTTTCCATGGGGAAGAATAGGCAGAGGCAATCCTAAATGACTAGTTTGAATAATTTCAGCAGCCTAGAGTTGCCTGGTACCTGGCCTTGAGATAATTAGAGCAAGTAGATAGTGGCCTGGGGATAAGAGCCCAATAAAGAAGTGGTTGGTAGGTATATGGTCTCTGGATTGATTGGTTTGCATTTGAAAGAAAGGCAAGCTCAGGGGCAAGTTGTTTATTATCTCTTGGAATCTGTAAACCCTGGAAGGATCCTTCCTTCCAGGCTCAGCATTAGAATAGAAAGACACAGATGTCAAAGTACTAGAATAAAAATACACAGATAATACAGAAGAGACCTAGCAAAGGCAGGCAAACAGTGGACTGCAATGAGAATATGATCATGAAAGGAGAAAGTAGAAAAGGTGGGATGGAAGTGTCCATGAGTGCCAAGCAGTTTGGGGAAGATTTGGGCAAGACATCTGCCCAAGTTTGCCAGCAAAGAGTCCCTAGTCTCCCAGAAACAAGATTTCGTACTGGGTCAGAACACATTTGTTCATTGGATGTTGCTGCCCCATGGAAGCACAGACTCCAGGCAAACACAGCCCCGGGTATCAAAGCAGGGCAGCAGGACCCTCAGTCTAGCATGCTTCCTGGGAAGCACATTTTCATGATTATCATAGAGTTCATCCATATTCAGAGGTGAGAAAATTGCATTTCAGAAAGTTTAGGAAATATTCCAGAGTTACAATGAAATAAGTGGAAGAGTTAGATTTCAGCATTTAAAAACCTTGGTCACACTCCCATGCAACACATCACCCTATCCACAGATAAGCTATCTGCTTTTCAGGCAGGGCTTTTTAAAAGCTCTAGAGACATGCTATCCCTGGTAACTTCAGCCAGTTCCTTTTATCAGTGTCAATAATCCTTATACTGTCAGCTGGAAACTACTGGATTCATCACAGAATTGATGAACAGCTTTGAGTGATGATTTCCATTTATCAGACAATTAGAATTCAGGTGTGCAACAGATCCCAGATAACTTTAATATAGTAGGTTTAGGAAATACTTCCCTGAAGGAAAAATTATTGTAAGCTATGTTCTTTATCATTTCTATATTTTTTAGTCCTTGATATTTATGGCCATTGACCTGGAAACTGTACAATCATGATGTACTCAGGCATTGTTAGTATTAGGACCAAGCATTCATTTGATCAGGGTTAACGAGGCCAAGGTCATTGGTTTAACCACCTTGAGGTCAAATTAGCTTTAACTAGTCCCAAGGTCACAGAGTGTAACTTTTCAGCTAAGTCAATTATACTGCAAATGTATATACAGGAATAGCGCTTCTTAGCATCATACCAAGATAGATTAACTTCTAACTACCTGCCTACTCTTAAGCCCAGGATGTAAGCATTTGCTAAATTTATAGATGTCAGTCTATTCCACTGACTGAATTTCACACATGTTTATTTTATCTACTGGCAAAAATGTCATCAGACTTTGCTATGATAAATTTTTTCTACAATACTTTGAAAAATGCAAATTGCTGTTGAAGTATAAGTTATTAACATTCTTGCATGATTATGATAATGATATTTTTTCTTAAATTTAATTTTTATTTTGTCTTGTAAAATAGTTGACTTACAGTACTGTGTTAGTTTCCCAAACTACTAATTTATGCCCTTGCTCACCTTTCCCTTTTCATAGCTATGAGTTTGTTTTCAAAGTTTGTGAGCCTGTTTTTATTCCATAAATAAGTTCATTTGTATCATGATACCTGTTTTTCTCTGTCTGACTTACTTCACTTAGCATGATCATGTTTAGGTCCATGTTTGTTTTATAAACTACTGAGTGTACATTTGTGCAGTAGGCAACCTCTGCCTCTAAAAAGACCCCGAATGATCTCTGCCTCCTGGTGTTCACAGTTTTATATAATTGCTTCCCCTTGAGTATGCGCTGGACCTAGTGACTCAATTTTAAGAAACAAGAGAGAAGTGATAAAACTTTCAATATTGGTTTTCAAAAAGACTGAACTTTCTATCTCACTTGTCATCTTGCATTCTCTCTGGCCTTAGTTTTAAAGCCAGAGAAGGTCTGGGTGAAACAAGCTGTCTTGTGGTGGAGAAGACCATGTGGGAAGGAAATGATGCCTCCTTCTAAAAGCCAGTGAGGGTATCAGGCCTGACCAGAGCCACGAGAGTGACCTTGGAGGTGGATCATCTCAGGCCTGCCAACAGTCCAGCAATGGAGCTTGAAAACAGTTTTGTCCAGGGCAAGACTTGAGACGATCATGGCCCCAACCAACACTTTGATCACCCGTGGAGAGAGACCCTGAACCAGAGAGCCCAGGCAGCCCAGGTTCCTGACCCACAGAAACTATGAGACACGTGTTACTTTAGGAGATTTTGCAGTAACTTACTATGCAACAATAGACAACTAATCTATCGGGGAAGGCACATAAAACATTTTGGATGTGAAGATTTCCTGGAAGTTCCAAAAAAAAAAAAAAAATACCTGATGTGAACATCCGACTCATTGGGAAAGACCCTGATGCTGGGAAAGATTGAAGGCAAAAGGAGAAGAGGGAGACAGAGGATGAGATGGTTGGATAACATCACCAATTCAATGGACATGAACTTAGATGGACTGTGGGAGATGGTGAGCAACAGGTAGGCCTGGCATGCTGAAGTCCATAGAGTCACAAAGAGTCAGATATGACTGAGCGACTGCACGACAATAACAAAAACTCAGTTACATTTTCATGCTGCTGCCCTTTCTCAGCATCTCTAAAGGATTTGCATAGCCAAAGAAGTAGGAACAGATACTGTTCTTCCTTTTGTGTGTTAGTCACTTAGTCGTGTATGACTCTTTGCGACCTCATGGTCTGCAGCCCACCAGGCTCCCCTGTCCATGGGATTCTCCAGGCAAGAATTCTGGATTGGGTTGCCATTTTCTTCTCCAGTTCTTCCTTGTAACTTTTTAAATATTTATTAACAATTCTCTGAACATTTCATACTAAATTACTCCCATTATTATGTAGTCTTAACTTATGCCATAAATTGTTTATGTCAAATAAAACTAGAAAAACTTGAAAAAGGAAAGTGTATTTATGCTCCTGTGCAAATCTATGAAAAGTATAAACCACTATTTTAGAGTCGCCCATGAAAACATAGGAACAGTTTGGAGTTTCATTTGCCTCTGGAGTGTCCAATAAATGTTTTTCATGGGAATACATTTGCTCTATCCCAAAGCATGGCATGGCATAATGCTATGCAAATGCTAAATATAGCACCTTGTAATAAGCCATTAGTGAAATATTCATTCAAAAATAACTGACTTTAACATAAATCAATTTGCACATTTAATGACCTGTTCCACATCTTCTAGGCCCAGAAAAAATAGTTTCCACATTGCTGAAAAAACCTAGGAAAGTTGTAAATCTTCAGTAAGGAGGCAATGTTGTTATTGTTTAGTCCAATTGTTTTGTGACCCCATGGACTGTAGCCCACCAGGCTCCTCTGTCCTTGGGATTTCCCAGTCAAGAATACAACCCAAGGAGTGGGTTGCCATTTCCTTCTCCAGGGGATCATCCCAACCCAGGGATCAAACCCACATCTCCTGCATTTAGCAGACAGTTTCTTTGCCTCTAGGAAAGAGCTTCTGGGAAAGCCCATGGAGGCAATGAAATATACCAAAAAGAGCTTGGAGTCAGATGGACATAAGTTTGAACCCTGGTTCTTCCATTTGACAAGATGTGTGACACTGGGCAAGCACTTCCCTCTCTGAGACTCAGTTCTGTATTTGTAACGTGGGGATAATGATTCTGACCCCATGGGGTGGTCAAGAAATTTGAATAAGATATTTGTGAAGCACAGGGCCAGGCACATTGCAAATATGTAAGAAATGGAAGCTAATATTGTGCTATTATTAGTCAAAAACTTTCTCAGTATGAAAACTCTCCTAAAAATTTTTTTGAAAATAGTCATCATCCAGCTCACTCAGCTTCAAATTTGCACCATTATCTCATTCCTCCTGTTTGTCTATCACTTTTTGCCCACCATTTTAGCCCCTTTTCCACATTGTATTATTTGTCAAACATAAAGTAAGGGGAATATGAATATCTATCCAGGCTTAACATCCCCACATTGGCCTGGCCTTTTCTATGGAGAGCTTAATTGTCCACCAGAAGACAGAAAAGAAAGATATTTGTCCAGATAATTTCTACACATAGCTTTTGGATAAGATTTATATACCATTTTAATTTATAAGACATTAATGTACCTATAACTGTGGTTAGTAGTATTTTACCTCATATTACTAATCAACTACAGATGTGTCATATGTTCCAATTCATATTGTTAATGAGAAAGGGGTAGAAATTTTAGATGACCAAATCATCTTTGGTCTGATTATTATGACGTGTATAAGATTTTAAGGTAATTTTAAGGGTGAAACATAATTGGAGTGTCACACATAGAAGTCATAACTAGATGATGGAGTATCATACATAGAAGTCATAACTAAACGATAATGTCAACATGATAAATCCCAACCAGAGTTTTTTTTAGAAATCTCTTATTACAAAGATGCGTCAGGCAAAACTCTAAGTCTCCTATGACCACCTCCTGCAATGTAAACTAGGCCTTACTGTGATTCTTTGCAATTGCAGTCTGTTTATTTGCACAACTAATGGTAGAATTTAAAATTTTGTGTTTACTGATTGATTTATAGTTTTTATTCTGATCTCTTACAGTAAGCTCTAAGGATAGGGAATATTTTGTTTAACACATTATACTCAGCCTTTAGCACAATACTCAAAAAATAGTTGTTAAATGTGGAATTAAAGGGTCATCATGGGTTAGTTTTTCCTAACTTACTTTTCCATATATTTGACATACTGATGGTGAACATTTTAAAACATTTCCTTACCACAGCCTCTGATAACTACACGTAATTATTATATATGTTATAATTATAGTTACTATACATATAGTTACATATAATATGTAACTATAACTCTATATAGGCCTTCCCAGGTGGTGCTAGTGGTAAAGAATCCGCCTGTCAATGCAGGAGACACAAGAGATGCAGGTATGCAGGTTCAATCCCTGGGTCGGGAAGATCTTCTGGAAAGGAAATGGCAACTCTCTACAGTATTCTTGCCTGGGAAATCCCAGGGACAGAGGAACCTGGTGGACTACAGTCCATGGGGTCACAACGAGTGGGACAGGCCTGAGTAACTGAACAACAATAATAACTCTATAAATCATATATTCATATAATAAACTATATATATAAACTATATAGTTCTTTATGTATATATAAACTACATAATTCTTCCTCTATATTCCACTTTACTGGGGGGAATAACATCAGTCCAAAGTCTGAAAAACTTTCATATTAAGATGCAGACTCCAAAAAGAAAGTCATTAAGAATGCCAGACTCAGCCTTAGAGAGTGACAGCAATTGAAGCAAGCCTTGTTAATGTCTCAGTATCAATAAAGAGGATAATTTTGAGACTGCTCATTTTACCATCGAGTCAGTCTCTTGATGGCACACAGGATGATTCTAATTGATAGACCACATGGAAACTTGGTGTTGTTTGCTGCTGTATACCAAGCATAAACAGTGCTAGGATGGAGGAGGCACTCATTAAACAAATAGGGAATACACATTGTAGATAATTTGCTAAACTAAACTAATTAATAGATTTTTCTTGTGTTGTCTTGAAGTAACAGGTTATTTTGATGATGGCTTTTGATAGCATTTATGGTGCTCTCTGGATTCAAAAATTATATTCCCAATAAATAATTTAAGAGAAGGTACAGTAAGTCTAGGGCAATTTATTAGTTTTCCAAATGTGTGATAAAAGAGTTAAACAAAAGTGTGCTCATAGCTTCTAGTTATTCAGTTTGGAAACAAAACAGTGACATTCCTTTATTATAATGGGTATTAGGTGCTGATAGAAAGAAAAGATATTTAAAGAGTGTTCATTGTGCATAAAGGAAAATTCACAGGATGACATTTGTTTTAGAAATATAACTGATTGTAGGCAATGTGTTTTCTTCAGAAAGAGAGAAAGGTCAGTCACATGCTATAATTCACCTTGGAGGGACAAAAATGATATTGAAAGGCTATTTTGAAGTATTTAAATTTAGATGGTCTCTAAAATGTAAGAATTTTATTACCAAATAATATTTACAACAGACACTTCAGACTCAAGCTCCTTTCATACTTGATCCCACCTCATCTCCCACCCCTAAGTTAAGGAAGGCTTTTATTTTTCGTTCATATTGTTGGAATTTTTATAGGGATGTATTACATTGCAAATCAGATTTTTTAAATATAAATACATTTTTAAAGTTTTTAAGAACTGATATTTCTCAGAGTGTATCACCTGTTATTCATGATAGTAAATTAATTTGATGACATTAAATGTAATGCTTAGATTATTGGTAGCAGACTTCTAGACTTTTAAGAATTATTTTTTAATTACATAAATGAGGCCTAAATATAGTCTTGTTTTAATGAAAACAGCTAAAATTAATGCTTCATTTTTTACCACCTCCAATCAAGTCCCTTTCCCAGAGGTAATGATGATTATCAGTGTGGTGGCATTCTTCCATTTCCTAAAAAAATACATATACATGTGTACATATATATTTAAAAGATATCAATATATATTATCATATATGATATATATCTGCAATTTCCATCCTTTAGTTTCAGTGCCATTGGCAATTTCTTTATGTTAGTACTTAAAGATGAAATGCTACAAATTTAATTGAAGATTTCTGTTACAATTTGCATTAAGTATCTATTTTTGCCCAAACAATCTTCCCTGGTGGCTCAGATGGTAAAGTATCTACCTGCAATGCAGGAGACCCCGGTTCTGTCGCTGGGTCAGGAAGATCCCCTGGAGTAGGTAATGGCAATCCACTCCAGTATCCATGGACAGTGGAGCCCGGAAGGCTACAGTCCATGGGTCACAAGGACTCAGACATGCCTGAGCAATTAACACTATCACTTATACGATCTTCCCTTACCCCCATCAATTTCTAAGACGCGACTGGTCAGATGAGATTAACGTTTAAACCTACTCAAAGGCACTTGAGGTAGTTTTTCTGCATAGTTATTATATGTGTCAAGACAGAGTTGATCCCTGCAATGCTTTTGGCTCCCTAGCATTACACACTAGAGAGCCACCTCCTTTTCTACCTTAATTTCATAGCATATTTAGAAAATTTTATAGAATATTAATGCCTTCAAAACAGAAGAAAAAGTCTGAATCCCAGTTTAAATTTTTAGAATTCACTTTCTTTTTTAATTCATTCATTTACACCTTCATTTAATATTAACCAAGCTAATTCTATGTATAGAAGAAGCTATAAGAGCTAAGAATAAGAAAATAAATACCAAGATTCCTAATCCAAAGAGGTCATAAATTACTACACGAAAATATCTAAATAACAAATAAATTAAAAACAGTGTTTTAAGTACTGCAATAGAAGAACGAACAGTGCTTTAGCTACACTGAGGATAGAGAATATTTTAGACAATCAACTAACCAACATTTACTGTTTACCTATATGTGCTAAGCACCATGCCAGCTGCTGACAAAATGAAGACCATTTTTCTTTTGTAACAGTAGAGTATTTACCTAAATATCTTTTAATACCAAAGCTTTTCTGAGTATATTAAAAAGATGTAATTCACTGGATAAGAGCACATGCTCTGTTGCTTAGCTATCTACATTCAAATCTTTGTTCTGCTCTTTCGTAACTGAGTGATCTTGAACTTGACCTCTTGGTTTCATTATCCACAAAATGTGGAGATTAATAATATCTGACCCATAAGATTGCAATGAGAATACACATGAAGCACTTAGGATAATGTCTGACATGGAGTCATTACTCTTCATGTATTCACTTCTATTATGTCATCTTTAGTGGTTTCAATTTAAAAGATCTCATCAGGCAATTTTTTTTCTTTAGATCCAGACATCCAATCTTCTTTCTTAAGGTGGGCTTTCATGGCATGCCATGCAGTCTGTCAACTGTACGTACTCATTCTCATTCGTGACTTAGAGATAGACAGGTTTCACTTAAATATCTTCAGGATGAAAGGAAGCAGTCATAATGTGAAAAGAGCTTCACTCCAGGTACACTATAACAAGCATCAGACATATTTCTAGGATATACTATTAAATATAATTTCTTTTGTAGAAAGAAAATAAAATAAAGCAGAATTCAGAATAACACACACACTTGTGATTTAAATTTTGAACTCTTCTTCAAGAAACTTCCTGGTGCAGACATTATAAAGGCAACATTTTTTTAAATCTGGTACTTTAATCTCTCCCAGTGGTGATGTTGCTGTGTGATTCTACTCCTTGGCGAAACTGACTATAAACCATTTTTATTGACAGAGGAGCAATAGGGCTGCCAGATAGAGGAAATAAAGCTGCACGACACCCAGTTAAATTTGAATTTCAGATAAAGAACAAATACTTTTTTTACTGTAATTATATCCCATGAGGTATTTGGGACATGTTTATGTAAAATTTTACTCATTACTTATCTGAAATTCAAATGTACCCGGGCATTATATGTTTTATATGGCAACCCTAGGGGAGAACCACAAAAAAAGCTGTTGTTAGGAGATGGATGAAACTGGAGCCCATTATACAGAGTGAAGTAAGCCAGAAAGATAAAGAACATTACAGCATACTAACACATATATATGGAATTTAGAAAGGTGATAACGATAACCCTATATGCAAAACAGAAAAAGAGACACAGAAATACAGAACAGACTTTTGAACTCTGTGGGAGAAGGTGAGGGTGGGATGTTTCAAAAGAACAGCATGTATACTATCTATGGTGAAACAGATCGCCAGCCCAGGTGGGATGCATGAGACAAGTGCTCGGGCCTGGTGCACTGGGAAGACCCAGAGGAATCGGGTGGAGAGGGAGGTGGGAGGGGGGATCGGGATGGGGAATACATGTAAATCCATGGCTGATTCATATCAATGTATGACAAAACCCACTGAAATGTTGTAAAGTAATTAGCCTCCAACTAATAAAAAAAAAAAAGAATGGAATGTCTTCACTTTTGTTAAGGTTTCTTTGTCCTTCCTTCCCTCTGTCCTTTTCCCTCCATCTCTTTAGAAATATCCCTGGAAACCCACTCATGCATAATCATTTTTCAAGATGTTTAAATTTAATGACGCAAATGGCACAGCCACAATCATAATCCAAGACTATCGGACTTGCCAGTCTCCTCTGGCCCTTACTTCTGTGTCCTCTGCAACCCATCCCTTTTCTTCCATCCCTTTGCTTCCTTTTGGAAGCTTTCATGGCGTGACTGCTTTTCTTCCTTGGACAGCATGGCATATCATTTGTTCTGATTAGGTACTGGAGTACCAGGAGAAAAAACAAATATTAAAAAAAAAAAACCTGATGGAGCCGAGAAATACGTCTATTATTTCAACTCTTCTCTTGCTATTGTTTCTCATCATCAATTTGTCTTTCCATTAACCCCAACTGAGAAAATACAAACACTAGATCAATCCAAAATGCCTCTTTTTTCCCTGTAATCTGAGCATTGTAGCAGAAACCTTTACTATGTGCAGACTGGTGCCACTATAAATTGACAATTTTCAAACAAAAACGTGTATCAGCATTGTGAAGAAATATCCAATTGTTCTTTTTTCTAACTAGCTTTCTCTTCCACTACCCAGATTGGCTATTTCCAAAAAAAAAAAATCTTTTTTTTTAATTTCAGAACTTTCTAATTCCAGGATTTGCCCTTCACTTTTAGTAAATAACTTCACCTTCAACTTGCAGACAAAATAGAAAATAGGGACCATCACACAAAATCTTCCACAGCTTCTGTAAATCCCATCTTCAATTTATCTGAACTCATTCTTCCCTGATATTTACAGTGGAAAAAGTACTATCTTTCTTGCCTAAAGTCTTATGTTATAAACCTGCCTGTTTACTCAGGGACTGGGTTTTATCAATTTCTTCCTCTTCTATTTATGCTAACTTTTTTTCTCCGCTACTTCAACAGTTGAAGAGGATTTAAACACTTGGTAGTCTTTTCTGTCTCAAACAAAGAAGCAAACAGTCACTCTGCTTATCTCTTTAATGACAGTAGTATAACTTCTTTCCTCTTCAAACTCAAGCATTTTGAAAAAAAGAAAAAAGGGATCTAGAATTACCATTTGTAAGTCCTCATTTGACCTGTAACCATTCTACATGTTAAAGTGTGCTTTTTGGTTTTAAAATGGAACAGTTTTCAAAAAGATTCTCATTGCTGTTTGTTGCTAAATCTAATACAATCTTTTAATCTTTATCTTGCTTGCTCTTTCTTTTGCATTCCATAATCTTGAAACATGCTTTCTCTTGCATTTCTGTTACATGACATCTTTCATCTCATTCATCTTCCCCCTTCTATTTTTGCCCATGATTCCTAAATCTATAGCTCCAAACCACCTGTATCAATTTCTCTGGCCACTCTAGCAAATTACTGCAAACTTGGTGGCTTAAAATAACAGAAACTTATTTTCTCACAGTTTAGGAGGCTAGAAGTATGAAATTAAGGTGTCAGCAGAGCATTACCTCCAGAGGACCAAGGGGAAAGTCCATTCTTTGTTTCTCACAGCTTCTGATGGCTGTTATCATTTCTTGGCATGAGAACTTTTTTTGTCAACTTGACCGAGATGTAGTAGACAGTGAGTTAATCAAACCCGAATCTACCGAATCTAGGAGTTGCTGTGAAGGTACTTTGTATATATGGTTAACATCTACAGTTAGTGACTCTACGGGGATTGTTATGCTAGCTAGTATAATATTGTCTTTTAGTAGAAAAAGTATACTTGTTAATGTAAATGGAGCTTGAGAAGAAGGAAGGTAAATTCCCAGGTGACCTAGTTCCCTTGCGGTTCACTGATAACTCACTGACCTCTGGTCTCCCCTCTGCCCTAAGGTCCTTCTCTGCTTAGTTCAGTTGTGTACTCTCCATCTCTAGCGGGCTAGTAGCTAGATCTGTACACTAAAAATTACAAAATATTGCTTAGAGAAATTATAGAAGGGTCAAATAAATAGATATATCGTGTTCATGACTGATACACAGTCTGGTAAAATCACAATAAAAATTCTAGCAGACTTTTTTTGGAGTAAATTGACAAGTTGATTTTGCAGCCTACACAAAGCAGCAATGGTTATAAAAGGACAAATATAATCTTGAAGGAGTAAAATAAAGTTGGAGGACTATCAATAATTAAAATACAGCTAATAAGACAGTCAAGTATGGGGCAAGGATAGACAAAGAGATTGATGGGATGGTTAGAGGATAGAAAGACATATACTTCTGATCACCTGATAGAAAAGTAAAGCATCAATACTTTCAAAGGAGAAATGATGTTCTTATCAATAAGTACAGCTGGACCAACTGGATATTTAATTTGTTTAGAAATGAACTTTGAACTCTAATTCAAAAATTAATTTGAGATATATTATGTGCCTAACTATAAAAGGTAAAATTTTAATTCATCAAAAGTCACCATTAAAGGGAAACATTATGCTACAGAATGGAAAGACTATAATAACAACACACACATCTGACAAATGTTCAGAACATATAAAGATTCCCTGAAATCAACAAGCAAAAGACAAACCATGCATTTGGCAAAAAAGGATAGCTAATGATTAAAAAGCATAGAAAAAGGTAATCAACAACATCACTCATCATAGAAATGCAAATTTAAATAATTAAAACGTGATACCCTTACCCTCCTCAAACAGCTAAAGTTAAAAAGACTGACCATACCAACCGCTGGTAAGAATAACAAACAACTGGAATGTTCATATTTTGCTTTGGGAGTGTAATTTTTCTCTAAATGTAAACATAAACATCTTCTATAACCAAAGAGTTTGGGCTTCCCAGGTGATACAGTGGTAAAGAACCCACCTGCGAATGCAGGAGACTCAGTGATGTGGGTCCTATCCTTGGGTCAGGAAGATCACCTGGAGTAGGAAATGGCAACCTGCTCCAACATCCTTCCCTTGAAAATTTCATGGACAGAGGAGTCTGGCAGGCTCCAGTTCATGGGGCCACAAAGAGTCGGACAAAATAAGACTAAGCACCATAACAAAACAGCTTAACTCCTGGGTACTTCCTTAAGTGAAATATGTAAATACATTTATGCATAAACACACACACAAGAATATTTGAAGCAACTTTGTTCATGACAGCTAAAAATTGGAAACCACCCAAGTGCCCATCAATAGAAGGATGAATATTAATAAATAAACTGTGATGTGTTCATATAATGGACTTTTACCCAGCAGCACCCAACAGTAAAAATGAGTGAAATAATGGTACATGAAACCATATGGATCAATCTCATGGACATTATGTGGAATGAAAAAGGTCAGCTATGTTGTATAATTCTATTTACTATGTGAACTTTAAGAACAGGCAAAATAATCAATGATGACAGCAGTCAGAATATTATTTACTTCCGGAGACTGGGAATAGATCATGCAGAGGCAAAAATAGAGCCTTGATTTGTTTCTTGTTCTAAGTCATGGTTGCATTTATATATATGCATATATATAAATGCAAGCTTTTCATTTTAAGAATATATACTTTTTATTTATGCTATTAAGTCATGACAATTAAAAATGTAAATACAAATATTAAAATTATTCAAGGTGTTGCTTCTTTCCATTCAGTATCACCTTTCCAAACAGGCAGCATTACCATCCCCACTTCTGCACTGGCTTCTCCAGTCTCTGCCACTTCAGTAGGCACCACTGCTGCTGGTTTTCCTGGGAACCACTGTATCACCATCTTAGCTAAGCAATATCACTAGTTTCATTGGTTGCTACTGGTGATGCACTGGGCAAATAGGATAATAGATCATTAGAGTGAAATGTTTCTTTTATATTTGAATTGCTGTCATCTACAATTCAAACAGAAACTCAGAGATAACTAAGAGCACCGTTTGTTCTAAGAAACATTTCCCCACCCAAATTTAAAGTTCAGTTATTAGGTGCATGTGCCTGGTTTTTTTTGCGGGGGGGGGGGGGGAGGTTTGTGTGTGTGTGGTCTTTTAGCATGAGTTTCTATGGGAAGTTTCTCAGTCTTTTGTATAGTTTAATCTCCAAAATTCTATTTGGCAAGTTGACCAAATACACTTGTTTTTCTGCCCAAATCCCACAATGGATGTAGATTAGTCTCAAGCCAGATCTTTTCATCAACTTCTATAGAATATTTGCTTCCTAGATGGGGTGGTGTGTGTGTGCTCAGTTATGACTGAATCTATGTGACCCTATAGACTGTACTGTAGCTCTCCAGGCTCCTCTGTCCATGGAATTTTCCAAACAAGAATACTAGAGAAGGTTGCCAGAGAATCTTCCCAACCCATGGAGGGAAACTACTTTTTTGTGTTTCCTTCACTGATAGGCAGACTCTTTAAAACTGTGCCACCAGGGAAGCCCAGATAGAGCGGTATCTCTTTTCAAACTTAACTTTGTATTAGAACCATTTAAGGGGCTTCAGGGATTCCCAGGTGGCTCATTGGTAAAGAATCTGCCTGCCAATGCAGGAGACGTAGGTTTGATCCCTGGGTTAGGAAGATCCACTGGAGAAGGAAACAGCAACACACACTAGTATTCTCCCAAGGAAAATCCAATGGACAGAGGAGTGTGATGGGCTACAGCCCATGGAGACACAGTCTGACTTGACCTAACATGCACACACTTACAAGGGTCTTAAAAGGATAAGAGAAAAGCTTTGGGACCTGGGGTAAGACAAAAGTTTTTAGGCATGACACCAAAATTACGATTCATAAAAGGAAAAAAAATGATAAATAGAATGTCATCAAAATTAAAAACTTTTGTTCTGTAAAAGAAAATCTTAAGAGAATGAAAAGGCAAGCTAAAAACTAGGGGGAAAATGCAAGGCACACATCCTGAGTATATGAAGAAGCCTTAACATTCAATATTAAGAAATTAAAACTAATTTTGAAAATAGTCAAAAGTCTGGACATTCACCAAAGAGGTAATAAGGATGGCAAATCAATACATTTAAAAACTGTTCAACATCATTAGTCACAGTGAAATGTGACATCAAACCATAATGAGATACAACTACAACTTTATTTGGAAACCCAGCTGACCCAGAAGATGGCAGAATAATGTCTCAAAATAACCATCTTATTGGGGTCTGGATACCAGGTTATTTTATAGAAAAGAGATGGAGAGGAGGTGAGGAAGCAAAAAGACCATGACTCTTTCAACTGTCTCCTAGAATGGCAAGCCTTTGGGAGGGGATGTATTAACTTCTTCCTTCCTGTA
The DNA here is from genome assembly GCF_033118175.1 of Dama dama. Lineage (NCBI taxonomy): Eukaryota > Metazoa > Chordata > Mammalia > Artiodactyla > Cervidae > Dama > Dama dama. The sequence continues at coordinate 44,125,733 of NC_083700.1, forward strand.
GCCATCCAGAAACAGGGTCCTGAACAAAAGGGTTTTGGTTTAACATTCAGCAGAAAGGGCAGGGTTCCCTGAGGCAGGCCATTATGTATGTTTTAAGTAAACAAAAACAATGGGAAGCAAAAGTTAAAGTAAAACAGACAGATCCAACAAGTCAGATTTTGTTCTTCTCTGTAACAAAAGTGTATTGACAATACTAAGAGCTGAGGAGGAGGCAGAGCAACTAGAACTCTCATACTTTTCTATTGGTGATCAGTTCAGTTCAGTTCATTTGCTCAGTCACGTCCAACTCTTTGTGACCCCATGGACTGCAGCACGCCAGGCCTCCCTGTCCATCACCATCTCCTGGAATTTACCCAAACTCATGTCCATTGAGTCAGTGATGCCATCCAACCATCTCATCCTGTCGTCCCCTTCTCCTCCTACCCTCAATATTTCCCAGCATCAGGGTCTCTTCAAATGAGTCAGCCCTCTGCATCAGGGGGCCAAAGTACTGGAGTTTCAGCTTCAACATCAATCCTTCCAATGAACACCCAGGACTGATTTCTTTTAGGATGGACTGGTTGGATCTCCTTGCTGTCCAAGGGACTCTCAAGAGTCTTCTCCAGCACCACAGTTCAAAAGCATCAATTCTTCTACGCTCAGCTTTCTTTATAGTCCAACCCTCACATCCATACATGAACACTGGAAAAACCATAGCCTTGACTAGATGGACCTTTGTTGGCAAAGTAATGTCTCTGTTTCTTAATATGCTGTCTAGGTTGATCATAACTTGGTGATGAAAATGTGTAAAACACTTAGGCGGTTTTTAATAAGGTCAAACATATGTGTTGGAGGGATGAAAGCTATGTTCATAAAAATCACCTGTATATACATGCTTATGTGTGGTCCCTCCAAAACTAGAAACATTCCAAAGTTTTTCAGTGAGTGAATGGATAACTGTGATACTTCTGTGCAATGAAATACCATTCAACAATAGAAAGGAACAAGCTATTGATACACACCACAGTTTGGATGAATCTCAAATGCATTGTGTTGAGGAAAATGAGCCTGTTTCAAAAGGTTGTTTACCATGTGATTCCACTTATAGGACATTCTCAAAAAGATGACGGGCTTCCCAGATGGCTCGGTGGTAAAGAATATGCCCACCAATGCAGGAGATGCAGAAAACACACATTTGATCTCTAGGTTGGGAAGATCCCCTGGAGGAGGAAATGGCAACCCATTTCAGTATTCTTGCTGGGTAATCCCACAGACAAAGGATGGGCCACATCCATGGGGTCACAAAGAGTTGGAGACAACTAAACATGAACACACATAGCATAGCTCAAAAAGATAAATCTATAGACACGCAAAATTCATGGTTACCAAGGGTTAGAAGTACAAAGAGGTATAGCTAAAAAGTAATGGCATGATGAAGTTGTTTGAAGTAATAGAAGGAACCCTTTCCACATCCTAATAATGGCAGTTGTTACTTGAATCTGTGCAATACCAAAATTCATTAAACTGTACATGAAAAAGAAATCAATTTGACTACATGATAATTTAAAAAGTAAAACTTAAAAAGAAAACTCCTCATGCTTACAAGTTATAAGGATCCAGGTGAGTTTGTGAGGCTCTAGTTATAAGAGCTCATTAGATAGCATCATTTAACATATTTTCTCTTTCTTTCTTCACCTCATAGTTAAAATCTAACCAGGCATCTATCTCTGCATATGTTAAAATCAATGTGTTAAAAATTATTCATGTGTAGAAGGGTATATTTTCCTTGCTTTAATTATGCTGGCTTCATTTTAAGACAAGTCCTCCCTATCAGTATACACAGGCAAAGTCGTATCTGACTCTTTGTGACCCCATGGACTGTAGCCCACCAGGCTCCTCTGTCCATGGAATTCTCTAGGCAAGAATACTGGAATGGGTTGCCATTCGCTTCTCCTTATAAGATGGGAAAAAAGACCACCAATATTTCCAGATTTACATTAGCCCCACAAACAAAAATAAATGTTTACTTTCTCAAGCTATAAACAATTTCCATTGACAAAGTTTATGTCCCATGTCTATTCCAGAATTCGTCTTTGTCCAGGTCTGCTATTGGGCCAGGGATAAGGGCAACCTCTGTTCACTTCTAGATAAGACTGAAGTGAGTATAGTTAACCAAAGCATACTGGACACACAAATATATTTAATCTTCAGTGGACTTAGTCTTGGAAAAGACATATAATTACTCTTTGTTTCAATTTGTCTATGAAAAAAGGGGTTAATAATAGTACCTTTAAAAATCAGTGACAGCATCTACCCACAAGTGACCTGGATCACAGTCTGCTACTCTATTGCTCCCAGCCAGTTTTATAAGATGTTAACTATGGTTGAAGGGAATGAAGCAACAGTGTCATAGTACCTGTATTTCATACTTGTAAAAATATAGGATGCTGGGACAAAAAGGGTCCATGAGAAATCTTCTTTCCCATCTTTCTGATTCCAGGAATGACTATATCTGTACATTTTTAAAGGAAAGAAAAAAATTACATAAATATGTTTATGATTTTCATGGAAAAACATTCTATTATAACCCATCTCAGGAATCTCAGAAATGTCTTCAATTCGACAAAATCTGTCATGTTATTGCTTTCATGAAATAATATGAAAGCTCAGGACCCATTAATATCTTATTCTTTCTTTATTAGTTTTTACAGGAGTGAGTGATCTGGTCTTCACTCTATTTCAAATGTCATTTTATATGCTATTGAAAAGTCATTAAGCCACAAAATCCTTTAGCAATCATTTGTTCTTCATATCCTAAATTCTTGTTCAACTAAACTTTGTTTTACTTTTTAATCCTATAAGTCTTTTCTTGGGAATCCTTCAGAAATTCTGAACAGTTCCCTTTAGGACAAAGGGAATACGAACTCTATAGTTTTCTCACTGACAACAAAAACCCAGAAATATCTTCAGAAGAGGAAAAGAGCACAAGGCCTAGAGTTGAGGTTATTCCAGGATTCTGAGGGAGTCCCAACACTTTCCAGACCATCTGGTCTATATTTAATTGCTAATGGATTGAACAGATTTATTCACCCATAAATATAGCCTAAAGGGGAATTAAGCTGGATTTTTGAGAAAGCCTGGCACAAAAGAGCTGTTGTCAAAGAAAGCTAAAGAGGATAGTGATAATGGCAGTACATCAAATTTCACAAAATACATATTTTCATTTGCTGATGGAGGAGAAATACAGGGCTGCTTATGTGAAGCATTTTCAAATCTATTCCTTCCTCCCTATAATTCAGCCTCACTGATTAGAATCAATTTAATTTCTCCAGTTCCTTCTAAAAAAATGAATACCAGCCAGTAGTACAATTTTTTTTCTCCTGACAAAATGATACTGTAGCTTTAATTGTGCACGGAGCTGAAAAGGTTGCCATGGAGATGAAAAAATCTGTGATGGGGCTGCTCCACTTCTCTGGCCTTGTTCTGAGCCTGAAGTGGAAGGTTCTATTGTTAAAAGAGCAGAATTTTAATCTCTGCCAATAAAACCTGTGTTTACATTTTAATGCAATTTTGTTCCTGTTGCTATCCTTTATTTCATAAGAACGGTAAAGGTGCTCACTATGACAATAACGAGAATGTTTTAGATTATTCGGTTTGTGATTGCTGCAGTTAACCACCAAAGGAAGTCCCAACAGGCTCTGGCGTTCGGGACCGGCGCCCGCCACAGTTTGGAGACGTTTGCCACCTAGTGGCGGAGGTTGAGAAATGCCTAACGATGCGATACACGTTTCATGTTTTCCAAATTAGGAAGCAGAAAGAAAAGAGAATTGTCTGCAAAAATAGATTCTTCAAAGGAATTAATAGATTTTTGATCACTATTTATACTTCATGCATCTTTTTATGCTCTTGTCTAGAATTCCTTTAAGTTTCAGCTCAAATGTTAATTACTCAATGTGGAACCTCTGCAATTTGTTCCTCCTTGACTCAGCAGGCGCGCACAAGATTACACTCCCACAGTACTGACATCATATTTAGCGGTTCGTGCTTGCCTATGTGTCCATGTTTTTCCAGATTCAGTAGTTCCTTGAGAGAAAAATGCTTTAACACTTTGATTTCTCTGTACCCTGAGCTTCCCTGGTAGCTCAGAAAAAATGCTTGGTACCATTTCAATTTCCTTAAATTTACTGAGGTTTGATTTGTGACCCAGGTGTGGTCTATCCTGGAGAATGTTCCATGTGCACTTGATAAGAAGGTGTATTCTTCTGCATTTCGATGGAATGTCCTGAGGTCATCAATGAGATCCATCAATGATACATGTCTAATGTATCATTTAAGACTTGTGTTTCCTTATTAATTTTACATTTTCATGATCTGTCCATTGATGTAAGTGGGGTGCTGAAGTCTCCTACTACTGTTGTGTTACTGTCAATTTCTCCGGTTATGTCTGTTAGTGTTTGTCTTATGATTGAGGTGCTCCTATGTTGGGTGTATAAAAGTGAAAATGAAAGTGAAAGTCATTCAGTGTTGTCTGACTCTTTGCAACCCCCTGGACTGTAGAGAATCCCCCTGGAATTCTCCAGGCCAGAATACTGGAGTGGGTAGCCTTTCCCTTCTCCAGTGGCTCTTCCCAACCCAGGGATTGAACCCAGGTCTCCTGCATTGCAGGCGGATTCTTTACCAGCTGAACACGATATTTACAATTGTTAGGTCTTCCTCTTGGATTGATCCCTGATCATTATGTAGTGTCCTTCCTTATCTCTTGTAATATTCTTTATTTTAACGTCTACTTTGTCCTGGTAGCTCAGCTGTAAAGAAAATGCCTGCTAATACAGGAGACACTGGATTCCATCCCTGGGTTGGGAAGATCCCCTGGAGAAGGAAATGGCAACCCACTCCAGTATTCCTGCCTGAAGAATTCCATGGACAGAGGAACCTGGCAGGCTACATACAGTTCATGGGGGTGCAAAGAATCAGACTGGACTTCATGACTAAACATCAACAACATGGTAATAGTAAGGATATAGCATGTTCCCTGGAGAAGGAAATGGCAACCCACTCCAGTGTTCTTGCCTGGAGAATCCCAGGGACGGGGAAGCCTGGTGGGCTGCTGTCTATGGGGTCGCACAGACTCGGACACGACTGAAGTGACTTAGCAGCAGCAGCATGTTCCCAGTCAATGTTTTCTACACTTACTGCCTTCTACCCTGAGCCTCTTCTTGCACCATACTCCTCCTTAATTTCCTTATTCCATTGACTGTTTTGTTAACTCTACCTCAGCACATGCTGTGTCTTGCTACAAGACCTTTGCACACTTGTTTGCTTTGCCTGGAGTAAAATCTGTCCCTGCTCTTTTCACCTGGTTGACACCTATCCATCATTCAGCTATCAATTCTCAAATCTCCCTTAGAAGGAACTTCCTCTAGCCCCTGACCTGCTGATTCTCTTTATGAAACACTCTCATTACCCAACACTCTTTGTACTTTTCACATTTGTGATTTTATATTATTTGGGCAACAATTTAATTCGTGTCCTCCCAGTATATATGAAAGGCCTTTCAAAGCTGTAACCACACCTGCTTTGGTTCACTGTAGTGTCTCTAGTGCTGGAAAAAAAAAAAAAAAAGCTTAATTATTAATTATAATTAAATTAATATTTGCTCATAATTGCATGCTTATGTTTCTTTATTCTTATTGAGATATAATTGACATACAGCGTTGTATAAGATTTGGTCTTCCCTGTAGCTAAAACAGTAAAGAATCTGCCTGCAACGCTGAAGAATGGGGTTCAGTCCCTGGATCGGGAAGATCCTCTGGAGAGGGGAAAGGCTACCAACTCCAGTATTCTTGCCTGGAGAATCCCATGGACCCAGGAGCCTGGTGGGCTATAGTCTGTGGGATGGCAAAGAGTCGGACACGACTGAGCGACTAACACTACTACGATTATTTTATAAAGTGAAGGTTTACAACATATAGATCTGATACGTTTATATATTGCAATATGATTACCACCCTGGCATTAGCTAACAACTCTATCACAGAATTACCATTTCTTTTTTTGTGGTGGGAATAATATGTAGTCTCTTAGCAACTTTGAAATTTGTAAAACTGTTGTTGTTATCATGATCATGAGTATGCTGTATATTAGATCTCCAGGACTTATTTATTTACTAGTTGCCCACTTGTACCCTGAGAAATTATCTCTCTAATCCCTGCCCCCTCTTCCCCTGGTAAGCACCATTCTATTCTGTTTTTATGGATTTGGCTTCTTTAGATTCCACGTCTAAGTGATACCATTTGTCTTTCTCTGTCTGATTTATCTCATTTAGCATAATACCCATCCAGATTCATCCCCAGATCACATTTTTAAATGGTCCATAAAAATAATTCTGAGCTGTTGTCAGTTATAGAATTTTTAACCTTGATGAATTTTTAATCTAAATTTTTAACCTTTACTCCCTTTAGTCAGTAAGCCTACAAACAACCATAAGCATGTGTGTGTTCTGTAGCCAAAAGAACATCGGTCTGGTTTCAAATAGCTTGGCTATTTCCAAGCTATGAGATGTTGATGTAGCCTCTAAGAATTTGTTTATTTTTCTGTAAAATGGGATTTAAAAAAAGCTGTTTTGCAGAACAGTTACAGAGATTAGCATACTCTTATTTTTAAGTCATTTTTGTTAATCCTTGCTAACCAAGGTTAGTACCCACTGTATTCTAGGGAAGCAAAAGTAAATATGATACTGTCCTAGGACCCAAGTAATCTTATGACAGAGTTCAATACATAAACCAGCGATTATGAAGAGGGCTCGTAGCACATGGTAAATGCAATGGGAGGTAACAGTGAAGTCAGGGGCATACATGTTGCTGGCAGTGAGGCACCCGGATGTGGGTTGGAATTGCCAATTGTCTCTTCCTCTGAAGGCATATTAGTTAGTATATGCTCTCACCCGCTGGTTGGGCCACTAGCTGTGTGACTTGTTTAATCTGTGTGCCTGTTTTGTCCTCCATTATAACAGTAGGAGCAAGAACTTCCAAAGTACTTACTATGTGCCAGTGTTCTTCTAAATGCTTTACACGTCTTAACTTTCTTAATGCTTATACACAACCTCATTTTATAGAAAAGGAACAGAGGATGAAGCTAAGTGACAAATATCTTGCTCAAAGTCACAGAAATAATAAAAATAGCAGAGCTGAGATTCAGAGCTGGCTTCCGAGTTCCATGCTTACAGTAACCCTCTAAAGTACAATTAATAATAATAATTACTACATCTTCAGCACTTTACATATTGTCCACCACATAGGAAGTACTTGATAAATTTTAACTTTTTTTACTGTCAGATAATTCTAGTTAGTGGAAATATTCATTTAATTCAAAGCAATTTTTTAAATTTTGTTAATTTTTAGAGAAATATTTAAAAATCTTGTTTCTCTAATTCTTACCAATAGATGTAGGCAGATCACTAATCATGGGCAGTGTTTTTGCTTTTCAAGAGCCCTCTTGTGGAAAAGTATAATAATTCAGGGTAACATTTTTATTAATCTGCTGCTGCTGCTAAGTCACTTCAGTCATGTCCAACTCTGTGCGACCCCATAGATGGCAGCCCACCAGGCTCCCCTGTTCCTGGGATTCTCCAGGCAAGAACACTGGAGTGGGTTGCCATTTCCTTCTCCACTTATTAATCTGAGAATTGTCATATACTTGGGAATAAATGCTAAATGTAAAGAAAATCCATTAATTTTTTAAAATTTAATATCACATTTCATTTCACTGAATGTAGCAAATATATTTCATTACTGATGACTCACATTATAAAATTAAGTAGGTAAAGCATTGCAGTGCTATGAAAACTAAAAAGCAATTCCAGAGAAAAGTAGAAATCTATTTACTTAATTTCACAGTAGAAGGTACTTTCTATGACTTCATAAGTAGTTTTCATTAACCTTTTAAATTGTCAAAAATTTTCTAAGGTAAACATTGCAGGTAAGAAGTTACTTATCTAAAGAAAATAACTGCAACATTAGCCTTGAGTAGGAGATGTTAGTATGGTATCCTTTTGTGTCACTGATTCATTTTAAAACAAGTTTGACTAAGGAATTATTCGTGAACAACAAATAACCCTGAATATGTTTAAATATGCTACAGTGTTTAAAAGGTTTTTAGAGCAATTAAAGATATGAGCTGATCAAATGTTAGTTTCTGGATGAATCATTTATTACATAACTCTATTGTGAGAACTCCTGCATACCTTTATTGGAGAAAATGTTCCCCTGGTAACAGGTATTTATTTGTCTCTGATGCTCTCTGGTTTGTTATTGTAGAAATGTTTATTACAGTAACTTTATCTGTACTTTTATTTACAAAAATGATGCTGTTATCTGCTCTCAAAGCAGAGACAGCTACAGTTTCTAACTTATGTTTCTGAAACATAATGGGTGGTGACAGCTTTGTGTGGTGTCTTGGGTTTTCACCATCTTCTCTCTGAAAATAGAGATTATATGAGGAGCTTACAGTTTTTATGCAATGAAAATTAATATGGTTCATGGATATTTTAGGTACAACTTTACTGTTTAAGCAATCTCTAAACCCCATCAAGTTAACTTATTAGAAAATGCTTAGTGTTAACTCCTACTGAGTTTTCTTCTAAGAAAGATGTTTATTGAGCATCTCTACTCTTGATGGCTCAGAGGTAAAGAATCATCTCCCAAAGCAGGAGTTGTAGATTCTATCCTTGGACCCCAGAAGATCTCCTGGAGAAGGAAATGGCAACCTACTCCAGTATTCTTGCCTGGGAAACCCCATGGACAGAAGAGCCTGGCAGACTACAGTCCATGAGATCTCAAAGAGTTGGACATTACTTAGCGACTGAACAACAACAGCAGCATATTATTACTCAGATAATATGATAATATTTTATGACTGTTTTCTCTTATAACCTTCACAGTACGGAAAATTCATCAATCAAAACTAGTTTGCTCAAGGTCCTAGAACAAGTAGATGCAGAGCTGAGACTGGAACCCATATCTGTCTAAATGTGCTTTCCCAGTTCTTTTAGGTTCCACACCCAATTTCAACATTGAGGGGACAGATATCCTCCCACCAACCAATTCTCAGACACTAGCAGGGCATCCGAGAATTCAACTAAATTCTCACACTATCTGGGTGTAGAGGCAGATTCCACAGCTAAAGGGCTCAGTCCCACAAAACCACCTTCCACTTTAGACACCAGTGGCAAGTCCAGGTTGTTACTTGTACTTCTGACGCAATTGGCTGTAAATCAGATGTTCCCACAGCATCCTCTTTGGGTTTGATTAGTTTGCTAGAGTGGTTCAGAAAACTCAGGAAACCCATTTACTCATTAGACTACCAATCATTGAAGGATACGAATCAACAGCCAAATGAAGAGGGAGATGCATAGAACAAGGTTTCAAATGAAGGAGCTTCTGATCACGTGGAGTTTGGGGCCTGGCATGGTGGCTAATGGAAGTGTTCTGATTCCTCAGCCTGGAAGCTCTCCAAATAACCTCCTTTTGGGTTTTTATGGAAGTTTCATTACATAGGTATGATTGATAAATTCACAGGCCATTGGTAATTGATTCATTTCTATCCCCCTCTGCTCACCCTGGAAATCAGGGGATAGGACTTAAAGTTCCACCTTTCTTTTCAAGGTTGGCTCCCCTGGCAACCAGCCCCCATCCATAGATGCTTTCCAAAATTCTCCTCATTAACATAAATCCAGTTATGGTAGAAAGGCTTGTTATGAATAGAAAGACATCCATTTCACCTTGATGGTTCGGAATCATTTTCAAGAACTGGGAACAAGAGATAAAATATTATAACAGAATTTACTCCCATGGCTCTATTGCTCAGAAAATTCCAAGGGTTTTAGGAACTGTAAGCCAGGAACCATGGAGGAAGACCAACTACGTATTTCTGAGTTTGATCATCTGAATGATCACATTTTTTATAAGTCACAATTTTGTACCAGCTGCTTCCCATTGGATTTCTTGGTGCAATAGTATAACCAGAAAGTATCTCATGTGCTGCCAAGTTTGGAAGGAAAAGATATGAGAAGTGTTTGAGATGGCATGACTTGGATTCTGAGCATATTCCAGAGAACCTCCCCTTTTATACATTTTGTACCTTGCAGTTCTCCGAAATATATTATTTGACAAAAGAGTTCTACAACTAAAAAACACTTGCCATAGACAGAATGTTTGTGTTCTCCCAAATTCATGTGTTGAAATTCATGTGTAATCCCCCATTGGATGGTACTAGAAGGTGAGTTTTGGGGGAGGTGGTTAGATTATGAGGGCAGAACTCTCATAAATGGAATTAATGCCCTTATAAAAGAGAGTGGAGAAAACTCCTTTACCCCTTCATCTTATGAAGTTATGGTCAGAAGACAGCTGTCAATGAGAACAGGGAGCTCACCAGATACCAAATCTGTTATAGTCACGACCTCAGACTTCCCAGCCTCCAGAATTATGAGAAATAGATACTTAATTTTTATAAGCCACCCAGCTAATGGCATTTTTTTATAGTAACCCAAGTGAACTAAGACATCACGCTAACTACATATGCTGCCTTTTAATTATCCCTTTGAATAGATAGGCTCTCTTCAGTAACTTCATTTACTACCACTATCACATATTTCTCCTCCAATACTGATTTTGTATTTCATCAGTAGACAAATAGTTTAGTGAAGATCCAATTGTTATTCATGGGAATTTTAGGCTCTCTGGCAGGACTGGGTTGTTATTTAGTCCAAACCAGAGGTATATCTTTGTATCAAACCAACAGTTCTTGAGTTTCCAATCTTGTTTTTCCTCTTCTGGGGCCAAATGTTGGCTTTTTGTAGCCAGTTTTTCTGAATTATCATTTGAGAAAATATCCCTTTGGACTATGAAAGAGGCTTGACTGCTGTAGTTTCCTTTAAGGGCAGTATTCCTTGCAGAAATGTCAGCAAGGTGATTGCCTCAACTTCCAGACAGTCAAGTTTAGAATATCCAGGAATCTTAGTAATAGCTAAAGTGGCAAGTAAAAGTATTGTATCCAGTAATTCCTGAACATAAGGGCCATTTTAGATTTTATTTCCACTGACAGTAAGGAAGTCATGTTGCTTAAACAACATTCCACAATCATGAGCTACTCCAAAATCATATCTACTACCAAGCATATGTATCTACTTGAACTTGGCTAAAGTACAAGCCTATGTAAGATCATATATTCATCCTGTTGGGCCAAAGTAGCCATAAGTAACGGTGCTGCCTCAACAATATCAAAAAGAGTTGCAAAAGCATACTCAGCATAGTATTTGCCATTGTCATCTTTTAAATAAGAACCATCAGTGAACCAAGAGAAGTCAGCATTATTCAAAGAAATTTCCTTCAGATCATCATGAGGAGTTAGGAGACAATCCATCAGTGTTCAAGAGTTGTGACAGGCTTTGTCAGAGATTGAGGGGACAAGAGTAGCTGAGTTAAGGTTATTAAAACATAAAACAGTTATATGAGGAGCAGTTAACAAAAGGACTTCACAAGAGGCGAGGCAGCTGACCGAGAAGTGTTGACAGTGACAAGAATTCAGGAGAGCTTCAACTGAACAAGGTACAAAAATGGTTAAAGAGAATCCACAATAATTTTCCTGATGGCCTTAATCAAAATATCAGTAGCCACAGTGGCTCATTTGAAAAGACCCTGATGCTGGGAAAGATTGAGAGCAGGAGGAGAAGGGGACGACAGAGGATGAGATGGCTAGATGACATCACCGACTCAATGGACATGAGTTTGGGTAAACTCTGGGAGCTGGTGATGGCAGGGAGGCCTAGCGTGCTGCGGTTCATGGGGTTGCAAAGAGTCAGACATGACTGAGCAACTGAACTGATAGTGGCTCCAAGACAAGCGGAGAAGGCAATGGCAACCCACCCCCGTGCTCTTGCCTGGAAAATCCCATGGACGGAGGAGCCTGGTAGGCTGCAGTCCATGGGGTCGTGAAGAGTCAGACGTGACTGAGCGACTTCACTTTCACTTTTCACTTTCATGCATTGGAGAAGGAAATGGCGACCCACTCCAGTGTTCTTGCCTGAAGAATCCCAGGGATGGCGGAACCTGGTGGGCTGCCGTTTATGGGGTCACACAGAGTCAGACATGACTGAAGCGACTCAGCAGCAGCATCCAAGGCAAGAGGGTAGGGGGTGACTCCACAACACAAGATCCACTTCTGACTAGAAAATGTTACGGGTCAATTGTGGTGCCCACGTTTGGAGTGAGCACCCCAAGGGTGTTCCCTTCTATTTCATATACAAAAAGAGAAAAGGGAATATGATCATTTGAGGTTCCAAAGGGAGAAGAGGTTCATCAAACTCTCCTTTAAGGCCTTAAAGTCTATGTTGTCTGGTTCTTCCCATAAAATCAGATCAGGGTTAGTGTTTTGTAGAAGTTTGGCCACTTAAATCCAATTCTGACAATAATCAATCAGTCTGAGAAAACCTCACAATTGGCGCTTAGTTTTGGGTTTTAGAAAACTTAAGACACCATGAAGTCTGTGTGGATCTAGGTGTAGCTCTTGTTCTTATATCAGATGCTCTAAGTATCAAACCTGGGTTTGGATGAAATGCAGTTTTTCTCTGTTGACCTTATGTCCCTTTAACACTAAAATATTAGCAAGTGGATGATGCCATTTTCCTATAAGGAAGCTTGAGAACAAAGAAGCAGATAATCTACATACTGCAATAAAATAGAAACCCTAGGGAATTTTATATCATTCAGATCAGCCTTCAGGATTTATAAGAAATAAGGACTCTCAGTAAAATCCTGAGACATTACTGTCCAGATGAATTGTTTTTCTCCCCATGTGAAAGTCAAAAGGTTTTAGCTAGTTTCATCATTTGGAATACTAAAGAATACACTGAATAAATCAATTATAATAAAGAATTTGCTTTCAGAGGACATGGATGTTAGTAGTGAATCAGGGTTAGAAGTATTGGTGTCAAAGAATAACAATGTTGCTTATTGCTCAGAGGTTCTAGGCAAGACTTAACTCTTGGCCCTGAGGTTTTCTCATGGGTAAAATTGGGGTGTCACAGGGACTAGTTCCAGGGACAATGAAGCAGGAATAAACAACTCAGTGGAGAAGGAAGTCTCTGAGCGCCCCTCCTCCCATGGGCATACCAAAATTACAGTTATTTACAGAGCAACTATTGATAAGAATGACCTGGTTATTTCCCTGGTAGCCCAGTGGTTAAGACTTCACCTTCCAGTGCCAGAAGTGTGGGTTTGATCCCTGGCTGGGACACTAAGGTCCCATGTGCCTTGTGGCCGAAAACCTAAAACGTTAAAAAGAAGCAATATTGTAACAAATTTAATAAAGACTTGAAAAATGTCCACATCAAAAAAAAAATCTTTTTTAAAAAATGACTTGAAGACTAGCAGCAAAGATTTTCCACAGCTAGAGATACAAAGAAGAAATCACAATGAGACAAGTAAGAGGGACAGACAGTACAGTCAAGACACAAACCTCTTCCTAAGAAGAAGGAAAATCCTAAACCCAGCTACTCAGTAATGTAAAAATGGAAATTCAGGGAGGCTGAGAGACCTGCTCAGGGCTATCTTCCAAGCCAGCAGCATTGCTCAGAAAGCCCCAGCAGCCTCATCTGTCCTTTCCCATGCTCTAGGATACAAAGTATGATTCCATGGTTAAGTCCCCAATTACACTCATAGAAAAACACTATAGAAGCATAGCTCAATATGGCCCTAAAAACAATGACACTGAAATTCACTTAGGAAGTGTATTGTATTTCTCTTTTCTGAATGGAATAGTCTTTGTTATCAGAGGCTTGTCACTTTCTTCTAATAATCAAGTCCCTAATACATTCTCAAGTAGAATTTCTTTGAAAGAAGCCTTGCACATGGCAGCTTTATTGCTTGGAAGCTCAATTTGTTCCAGGGATAAACCTCTGAGTAAAACAAATGGTATGTTCTGTGCAAAACCTCACAGCTCTAGTTTTTCTTCCAGCTTATGTCAAAAGAAAAACAAGCAGGAAGATAATGTAGTTAAGATGGATTGGAAATCTCAACATTCAGTGTTATTTACTACTAGCAATGGAATGAAATACACCTAAAAACATATTAAGGAGTATTAATTAAATTGAGGGATGATATGGTAGGGAGATATGAAGGAAGACAGTAGAAAAGAAAGAAGGAAGGGAAAAGAAAACTGTTCTTACGTAACTACATCAAAAGACTAAGCACCTCAACCTATATTACTATAGTCTATGGGAAGCTTTGAAATCACAGAAGTATTACTATACCTCTCACTATTGAGTGTCCACTAGGTACTCAGACCTTTAAGTGTATTAACCTTAATTTTCACATCAACATTGCAAGTTAATTATTATTATCTCCATTTTATAGATAAGAATGCTGAAACTCAAATAGGCCAAGTGACTTCCCCATAGCCACACAGCTGGCAAATGTTGAAGATGAGAGTCAGTCCTTTTGTCTATTTTGCACCAGAGCCCAAAGCTTTTTTTTTCCTTATGCCGTGCAGCCTCTGGAAGCTGCCCGAAATGTGAATACATCTGATAAAATCAGCCACAGGAACCTGTCTTGTGTGTACTACCTCAAAATACACAAACAAATTACTCGCATCCCATCTCCAGGAGATGTCTCTTTCCAGGCTGCTTTTGTGTATTCACCACCTTTATCTCTTATGAACACCCCTTATGTGGGCTACCATTAGGAAATATAACACAGAAGCTTAAATTTAACTATCACTTTCAACACCAGACAGGGAGCTCCTTTCTCTTAGATAGCAGATATGTTGATGTCAGTCATTACCAGGAAAGATAAGAAGGACAGACACTTTGCAAAAATGTCGGGACACCATAAGAGATAGTCAACCAGGTAGAAAGTAGTAGCAACTTCTAATCCCAAGCACTTTTATTTGCAGCATGGGTAAATTTTGACCTGCAACCTATGAGATCATTTGGGGTAGTAAAAATAAGATCACCCACATAAACCATGGATTTGCTACCCAGGGTACATTCTCTAAACTGGTATTACATCAGTAAAAAAAAAAAAAATCTTTCTTTGGCAAACTATTTCTGTTCTACTGCCATAGTCATAATTGCATTTTTTCTTTTTATCACATGTGCGCTTTTTAAAAACTTGACCTATTTCTGGCATGCATTTTACAAATGGAAAGAAAACTCAAGTTGATGTAATAGTAGCATCTGATTTTTCAGAATAAATACTTTATTAGCTTGATATTTTCTCCTTATCTTTCTTTTCATTATAAGTAAGAGAAGCCCATTAGGGAATTCTGATTTAAATATTAGATCAATATTAGGTCAATATATTTTGAATCACATTTCTAAAATTAAATTTGCATTCCTGAAGCAAGTTATCCATTGGAGTTGCTAAGGCAAATGCAGCCATTTCTGAGCTAGAAGTAAAAAATAGAGAGAGAATTATGTCTAAGTAGTTTAATTAGTCAAATATTTTCTATGATAAGATTTAGTTTAAAAAAAATTGTGAAGCCTGTATTCATGGTTTTAGTTTTTTCAAGGAGCATTGAGTTTTTATATTTTCACCAAATAAATTTCTCAAACTGTACTGCAAGTGAATATATGAGTTAATATGTAGCCTTCAGAATTTGTCTAAGTGTTGTTATTTTTCAAACCAAAAAGAACGTTGTCTGAGGGAAGAAATAAGGCAGAGCTATAAATAATGATATTTTAGAATCTTCCCTCTCAGTGATATAAGAAAAATAAAATCTTGGTTTATATATACAGAAACGCATGCACACACGCTTATGCACACTCCCAATTTTTTAAAAAAATGAAAATCAACTCAATTGCCTTTGAAATTTACCAACGAAAAAAATCTCAGTGATTAAAAATAATAAGAAAGAAAATAAGGGTATCTGATTACATAAGCCCTCAATGTTCAAAAAATTTTTTTGTCTTTTAATAAATCTCTAGGTTATTTGATATTGTGGAAAGAGACTAGAAGCATCTAGCTTACTGAAGTCCTGAATAAAATAAGTCCTGAATTGTGTATTTAGAAAGAAAATAGCTCAGCATAAACTTTGCAGTATAAAGAACTCAAATGTCAAGTTCCAATTAGGAAAACACAAAAAATTTAACAAATTGTATATGTGGGAATATTGTCTCTTTGAAACCTCGAGGTTCTTTTTGTGTATATGGAGTTAATCATTATATTTGAACCAGTTTTATGGACTTTATCTGATAAACTTCATTAATATTAGTAAGAATTTATCAGCAAAAAGTTTTAATAATGCTGTTTTGAAATATGAACAAGAAATAAAAATTCAACAATAATTATTATATCCACTTTGATTGGAACCAACTAGCCCTAGGTGTTTAATAAACATTATTTTTGTTTAGTCTTTAGATAAATTCCCTAAGGTAGTTGTTAACTTTACCTTACAAATAAGAAGACTAGACACACAGAAGTTAAGTAACTAGCTAAAGTCTCACAATTTGTGAATCAACCCCAAGATTCATTTCAAACCCTGTGCTTTTGCCACAAGTTGTCTATCTTATGAACAGAATGCTTATTTTCTACCACTGCCAACTATTTCAGTGTTAATTTTAGGTTATGTTGCATCTGCTTATAGTCTCTTCCCTACTTAGATCAGGCACGGGAGAGTAGGATTTGCTGTGGTAACAATTTTAACTCTGAAACGTCCATGACTTAACATAACCAAGGTTTGTTTTTCAATGACCCACATGCACTGTTGGGTTAGTGGCATGAGGTCTGCTCCATGTCTCACTAAAAGTCTCAGGGTAATGGAGACTCTACTACATGCAACCTCATACATGCCAGATGAGATGGCGAGGAGGTAGGGCACGGCACACGGACTTCCCAGTGCCTTGACCTGGAATGACATAGGTCACTTCCACTCACGTTTCATTGCCTAGGCCTAGTCCTAGGGCCCCACTGAACTGCAAGAACTGGGGGAAATCCAGCTTTTTCTGATGCAGGGAAAACAAGAAAAACTGTTTATTGTTGCATGCTAGTAATGTCTACTGTAACCTGCTAGTAATGTCTACTGTAACCTGCTAGTAATGTCTACTGTAACCTGCTTTGATTAGCATTAAGGGTTCTTTTGGATATTCATTAATATAATGAAAAAAATTCCCTCCAATACAGGAAAAGCATACAGACAATATGGCAAATATTAGAATATGAAAGGAGCAGTAAGGCAATAAGCACAAAAACCAACAAATAAGCAAAATGAATGGAACAGATGAGGGCAATAAAACAAACACATTTGTGTAAAAATATTAATTATAAAGTAACATCAAACCAGGATTAAATATTTTTAAAATGATATCAGTTCAATTAAAGAAAAAGAAAGCTACAAGCCATGCTGTGTGAATGAGTCACACCTAAATCTAGTTAAAGTATGAGTAATTCTGTATGAGTCAGATGCAGACAAAAAGATAGAAGGAGATAAAATCAAAGATGTACACAGAGCAGCATGTATTATCTTAGATTCACTGCAAAATATAAAAGAATTAAAATCAGTTAAACATTGAACACAAGTAACTAGGAAAGATTATCAAAATATGTGTGAGGTAAACAGAGGAATGATTTGATAAGATATTAATGAATTTTGGAGTAAGAGGGCAAGTGGAATCAATCACGAATTCCCCAGATGTAGTTATTGGAAATAGCAGCAGTAGCAACTGCAAGCATGAGAATGAATTTGATGATCCAATTAAAGCAAAAGCAAACCCCATACATACTCCCAGGTCATAAGAAGAAAACTGTCATGAAACATTTCAGGAAAATTAAGGAGCATTAGGAAATCATACTTCTCCCATACCTCTCTCAGCTGAAGTCCAGGATGAAATGGCATTGTTGGTAAGATTCAAATTATGTAATATGACCCAAAAAGACAACATGTTGTTGTTATTTAGTCACTAAGTTGTGTTGGACTCCTTGCAACCCCATGGACTGTAGCCTTCCAGGCTCCTCTGTCCATGGGATTTTCCAGGCAAGAATGCTGGAGTGAGTTGCTTTCCTTCTCCAGGGGATTTTCCTGACCTAGGGATTGAACCCACATCTCCTGTATTGGCAGGTGGATTCTTTACCACTGAGACACCAGGGAAGTCCAAGAAGAGAACAGAGCTGGTGTCTAATAATTGTAAAGGAAATTGAGAAAGTTGTCAAGAGATATCCTTAAACAATATATGAAATCCAGATAATTTCAGCATGAAATCTTTCAAAACACCAATAGAAATAGAGACATTCTGCTATTTAAACTGTGCTTGATCTCAAAAAAGAAGGAAATCTTTCACATTATTTTGCGCATTGAGAATTACACACACGTTGGGATCTGACAAAGATAACATAGAGTTTAAAAATTTGCCTATGAATATCAATGTAGAAATATGACAAAACTCTCCAAATTGTTAATACTATATAACGGTATATTTAAAATTTTTGCTCCTGGTAAGGAGAAAAATAAAAAAAACTGGAATTTTCCTTAGAATGAAGGAATAGTATGACATCAGAAATCTATTGATATTATTGGTTGTATTAAGAAGTTTCAAAGGAAATCATATGATCTTATCAACAGATACTAAAAATTATTTGCTAAAACTCAATACCGGTTCTTTTTAAAAGCCATGAACAAAGTAGAACTAGAATACTTTCTTATATGCTTAAACTACATTATATTTTTATATGTGAGAGTTGGACTATAAAGAAAGCTGAGCATCGAAGAATTGATACTTTTGAACTGTGGTGTTGGAGAAAACTCTTGAGAGAGTCCCTTGGACTGCAAGGAGATCCAACCAGTCCATCCTAAAGGAAATCAGTCCTGAGTATTCATTGGAAGGACTGATGCTAAAGCTGAAACTCCAATATTTTGGCCACTTGATGTGAAGAGCTGACTCATTGGAAAAGACCCTGAAGTTAGGAAAGATTGAAGGCAGGAGGAGAAGGGGATGACAGAGGTTGAGAGATGGTTGGATGGCATCAAAGCCTCAATGGACATGAGTTTGAGTAAACTCTGGGAGTTGGCGATGGACAGGGAGGCCTGGTGTGCTGCAGTCCATGGGGTCACAAAGAGTCGGACACGACTGAGTGACAACTGAACCGAACATTATAGTTTATAGCTTCCCTGGTGGCTCAGACTATAAAGAATCTGCCTGCTATGCAGAACACCTGGGTTTGATCCCTGGGTCAGAAAGATCCCCTGGAGGAGGGAACGGCAACCCACTAAGGTATTCTTGCTTGGAGAATCCCATGGATAGAGAGGAGCCTGGCAGGCTATACCCCATAGGATCACAAAGAGCTGGACATGACTGAGCAACTAACACTTACACATTTTATTTTTAAAGATCTTTTTATATGAATATCATTATAAATTGTAATGTGCATCTCATAGTTCACAAAGTACTTCATGGTAAACTACAGAAGTAGTCTCTTAATTTTATGCTTTATACAAAGCATAATTTTATTATAAAGTATGTGATGCTTCATACTCAGAAATTAAAAATAGAAAGATGCTTGTTGCCATCTGTCTTATCTAATATCATCATAAAATGCTGAAGAAGTTAGAGAAGGAAATAAAATGTGTATGGAATGGGAAAAAGATAAAAATAAATGGATGTCTGTAAATTGTATCATTTCTAGAAATGTCAAAAATTAACTAAAAAACCAATGTTTCTGAGTGCTCATAAAGTAATCTAAGTAAGCTAAATAAATTGCACACTTATCTAAAAGTGTCCTAATAATAACCAGCTAGAAAGAAATTAAAGGAAAAAAGATATCATCTATAATAACAAAAAGATACATTTCCAAGGATAAAAACTTTATAGTCTACAAGTTTTTATTAAGAGATATAAAAGAAGATTTTAATAAAAACAGATATCTTCTATTCTTCATTTGGGCTTCTTAAATTTGAAAGATGTTGACTCCACTAAATTAATGTAAACATTCAATGCAATCCCACCAAGATGCTTGGAACTTTATTAAATGATTCTAAAGTTCATCTGGAAAAACAATCATGAGGAAATTTTAAAACATTATAATAATGTGCTGTGTTGTAAAAGGCAATGTGATAGTTGCCCAAAATTAGAAAAGCAATAGAAAGGACCAGAAGTAAAAGATAATTTTATTATAAAGCATGTGATAAAATAGCATTTCAAATAAACACAGATAGATTATTCAATAAAGAGACTTGAGATAACTAGTTAGCCTAATAGAAAATAAAAGTCTCTAACAGCATATACGCAAAGCCTATTGACTTGGCCTCCTGAGTTTCTTTCCAATTCTTCTTTTTCTCCCTTATTTACTGCTAGTGTGCAAGTGAAGCCCCCACCCCTTCTCTCCTGAACGGCTATGGTCATCTTCCAACAACTCTCCCCAGTTCCACTCTATATTTAAATAAACATCAAAATGAACTAAGAGTTTAAAAAGGTGAACATTCAGATTAAGAAATTTATATTAATAGGAATTTTAAGGAAAGTTTTCTGAGATACATTAGTTATTGCTTAATTTTGTTTATTAATATAAGAGCAATATTTTAATAATATCTCACCTATCACATGATTTCAGACCTAGAATGAAAAATTGGAATGTAATATAGAAAGGCTTCTGTGTTAAAATACAATCACCTCTTTATTATTCTCTGATTTCACAATCAGAAATAGCTTTATTGTGAATATAATAGTAGATGATACAGACTTATTGATCTTGTTTTGAGGTAACTTTTATGATATTCTGGGAAGTAGGGGTTTTTTTGTAATAATGACCTTTTATATAGATTTTCATTAAAATGTTTAACATTTCCCAGGAAAGGAATTAGATCTTAGAACTCACAAAGTGTGGCCCGCTGACCAGCTGTATCATCATTTCCTGGGGGCTTATATGATGGGCAGAATCCCAAGAAACACCCCAGATCCACTGAATCAGAGTTTGAATTTTGGCAAAATTTTAATGGCATTCTTGAGAATATTAATATTTAAGAAATAAATGCTAATGTAACCTAAAATTATTGTAAGGTTATTTTTTGCGATAATCTCAGCTCAATCTGTGATTTGAAATTTATTTTCCACAGCACATACAGTCAAAGGGGACACTCAACTCAGTCATCCTTCGTGTCTTTTCTTCTCTACTCCTCCCTCAAACATAGAAACTATTTATCATAAAAGAGAGTTGAATTTACAGAGAAAATTTCCCCTCTTTTTCTATCAAATCAAGCTTTATCAAGCATCAGCTGTAATCACCCAAAATACAAATGACTATTATCATGAGAAGTAGTATATTTTTCTTCTTTACAGAATAAACTATATTTTGCTTTTAATCATTTCAAGCTGTATTTCATTGCTAACTCTGGACTATGTTTTTCTACTGCTAAAAGCACTATTTTTTTTAAAGTTTACAATCAAACTTTGTTTCAGTATGTTTCTGTTACTCCCTATTATATCTACAATTTCTATTAACAACCATAATTTATCTTAATAAATGACTTTGAAAGTAGTACAAATTTGAATATTATGTCCCAAATTCTGAGAATATGTTTCTAAACTAGTCTATTATACATGTATATATATATAATTTTATTTCTCTGCCAGAGGAGACATTTTTCTCATCTCATTTTATCCCTGCAGTCAAAGTAAACTTGGACAATAATTATGGGTATGATTTTGAAGGATAAGCATTTTCTAATCTTTCTACTGTTATCACAGCAGAAAATTGCTTATCGGTATCATGTATTTCATTTGAAAGCAAATGATCTACTCAATAAAATAAATCTTGGACATATGTTGATAGCCTGAAAAAAATGTTATAAGCAAAAAAATGTATCATGAAAATAAAATGTTTACAAAATTGTCCAAGTTGTCATTATTTTAGGGATTTGGTAAAAGGTAAACATAAGTTGTGTATATGTTGTTCTGGATCTCAAAGTACACAATGGTTTTAACTTATGAAAATAGAAATCTCTTTTCAATTACCAGAGAGTTTTCTCAGTATGTTTTCTTAGACTATGAAAGAGGGAGGAATATATTTGTGTTCCAAGGGGAAACTTTAGATTGAATTATTCCTGGAAGAGAGACATAGGGCCTTTATGGAGTCAGGGAGGGAGGTAGCATTACAGGCTCCCGGCCACAGTGTGGGAGGCCCAGGTGAGTTCAGGGGAGGAAAAGACATCAGACGCAGGCAGTCAATGCCTTCGGGCGGCATGAAGAGCAGGACTCCCACAGATATGCTCTACCTACATTTACTCATTCATTCTTTCAGCACCTGCGTATTGAACACCTGCACAATTTCAGGTGCTAGTGTAGGCATTCAAAACAACGCACAGAGCAAGATATACTGCCCTCAAGATGCTGCCACTGTAGTAGAAGAATACGAAAACAAATTAACTGACAATCACAAAATATATAGAATGTTAAATAAAGAGTATTATGAGACAAAAAGTAAAGCAGAAAAGTTGCGTAGATAGTATTAGGAGGGATCGCTCTACGTATGGTGTCTGTCACACATCAACGATCAGCTTGACCCAGAGCCTCAAGAGTTTCTATTTTGTTATAGGATGCTGACAAAATGAGAGACATAGACACCTGTGTTTCCGGACTAAGTTCATTTTCAATTTTTTTGTTCATTTATCCATCATTGAGCTTTAAAAAATATATATGTATATACATATGTATATATAAATGTACATATGTTTATATATATGTATGTATGTATGTATATGTATATATATATAAATGGCGACCCACTCCAGTATCTTCGCCTGGAGAATCCCAAGGACAGAGGAGCCTGGCAAGCTACAGTCCATGAGGTCACAGCAGTCAGACAAGACTTAGTGACTAAACCACCACCATTGTGGTGGTATGATGTCTGTCCTCAGAACGCTTGAAGGGCTTACTATCTTTCTTAATGTCAACTCCAAAACTCTCACCATGGCCTACAAGATCACTCCCTGGTCTGGTCTCATACCCTCTGGCATCATCCCCTACTAGCCTCCTTTTCACTTAGCTCCAGGCACCATGGCCTCTGGGCTCCTCTTGAGACACACAAACTCTTATCCAAGGGCTTTTGCAGGACTTCCCCCTCTACCTTGACATTTCATCCTCTAAATATTTAAATGCCTTGTTTTCTTACTTAGTTTTGATCTGTAATCATCTATTTAAAACCTTCTCAAATAAATATTAAGAAACCTCAGTTGAAATAGAGTTGGAAGGCCAGAAGGGGGAGCTCTCACACCCTACAAAGATAGCAGAGCACATTGCCAGGCAAGAGCTCACCCATTGAGAGCCTGTTACAATTCAGCCAATGAAAAGTCACGGTATATACTTTGAGCTCTTTCAATGGACTCTTCATTTACTATAGCTTTCCCAACTTCCCTTTCCTCTCTGTAAAAGAGTTTTCTTCTTGCCATGTGGGATTTGCTCATGGTTCACCATGGTGGCAGACCCCAAATTGCAATTCTTTCCTGATCCCAAATAAACCCATTGTTGCTAGAAAAATAAAAGGCAATCTGTTTGCTTAAGGTCAACAAGTCTTTCTTCAATATGACATCTTCAGAGAAGTCTTCCTTAAACCCTCTTAACTAAAAAGAAAAGGAAACACTAAACCCTTCACTCTATTCTCTTGCTCATGCTTAGTCATGTCAGACTCTCTGCAATCCCATGGACTATAAACAGGCTCCTCTCTCCCTGGGTTTCTCCAGGCAAGAATACTGGAGTGGGTTGCCAATTCCTCTTCCATGAGATCTTCCCTACCTAGGGGTCGAACTTGTCTCTCCTCATGCATTGCAGGCAGATTCTTTACCCCCAAGGCACTGGGGAAGCCCCAATCTGTTATCTTACTGGATCTCAATTTTATTAATAAATAGAGGCTAAGTGTTCTCATCCATAGTTGGATGGTCCAGGTAGGACCTCTGCGTGTAGGTGGCACTTAGGTTGAGAAGCAGTAACAAGCATAGATTCAGTCAAGTGAAAATTAGGAAGAATACCTTCTAGGCAAATTGATATAAAAGTCTAAAACTTGAGAAGTTTGGAATATTTAAAGCACTTATATGGCTGGAGCAAGGAGGATGAAGGGGAACAAGTTTTTAGATGAAGTTATGTGATATAAAAGCCACTTTAGCAAATTTGCTGAACCCAAGGTGGGGGTCTTGGGAGCATCTGATTTATAGCCAGTTGGTCAGAAGTACAAGTAACAGTCAAGACTTGCAACTGGCATCCAAAGTCAGAGGCAGTCATGTAAGACTGTGCCCTTAACCTGTGGAAGCTGATGCATCTCCAAATAGAGTCAGAATTTAGTTCCATTTAGTTAAATTCTTGGACACCCTACTGGTACTGTATGGGAACACCCACTACACACACACACACACACACACACACACACACACACACACACACACACTGAAACTTGGTCCAGGAACCCAATTTAGGTTAGAAAATGGGCAAGAACTAGATCAAGTAAGAATTTCGGTTTACAGTAGATATTAGGTGTTACTGTAAATCTGATGGGAAGACATCATAGAATTTTAAGCAGGATAGTAGCATTTTAAAAGGATGACTTTGGTCACCATCTAGTGCCCTTTACAGAGATGACATAACTGTAATGATTGTTATAAATGAATACTCCCAAGTGCCCTGAAGACATCTGAGGGCCCTGATCTAGTCTGTGTTTTCAAGTAAAATTTCTGTGCTCAAGTGTGATTTGAATGAAGAGAATCTGAGTAAAGAGCAAGAAGAGAAGCTGGGGGTAGGGGTGGAGAGTAGGTCATTGCATGCAGAGAAACATGTGTGAAGCCCCTGAACTGGTGGAAGCCTGGTGCACTTGAGGCTTGAGAGAAGACCATCATGACTTGGGGGCACAAACACCTCACTAAAGAAGGAGAGACAGGTAGAGGTGAGTCTAACAGGGGCTTATAAACCATGTTAAGAGCAATGGAAATCAATGAAGCATTCTAAAGAGGGAATGTCATGATCAGATTCTCATGTCCTAAACATCCTTCTGGCACTTAAGTATACAATAGGCTTGGGTGAAAAAGTCTACAAACAATAAATGCTGAAGAGGGTATGAAGAAAAGGGAACTCTCTTACACTGTTGGTGGGAATGCAAACTAGTACAGCCACTATGGAGAGCAGTGGGGAGATTCCTTAAAAAACTGGAAATAGAACTGCCATATGACCCAGCAATCCCACTGCTGGGCATACACACTGAGGAAACCAGATCTGAAAGAGACATGTGTACCCCAATATTCATCACAACACTGTTTATAATAGCCAGGACATGGAAGCAACCTAGATGCCATCAGCAGACGAATGGATAAGGAAGCTGTGGTACATATACACAATGGAATATTACTCAGCCATTAAAAAGAATGCATTTGAATCAGTTCTAATGAGGTGGATGAAACTGGAGCCTATTATACAGAGTGAAGTAAGTCAGAATGAAAAACACCAATATAGTATACTAATGCACATATATGGAATTTAGAAAGGTGATAACGATGACCTATATGCAAGACAACAAAAGAGACACAGATGTATAGAACAGTTTCTTGGACTCTGTGGGAGAAGGTGAGGGTGGGATGATTTGAGAGAACAGCATCGAAACATGTATATTATCAAGTGTGAAACAGATCGTCAGTCCAGGTTGGATGCATGAGACAAGGTGCTCAGGGCTGGTGCACCGGGATGACCTGAGGAATGGGATGGGGAGGGAGGTGGGAGGGAGGGTCAGGATGGGGAACACACGTACACCCATGGCTGATTCATGTCAATGTATGGCAAAAACCACTACAATATTGTAAAGTGATTAGCCTCCAATTAAAATAAATAAATTTTAAAAAGTAGCCTTGGGTGAGAGAATAAGGCAACTGTAGTGGGTGTTGGAGGTTCTTAAAGAGTGTCCCAGGTGGCACTAGTGGTAAAGACCCCGCCTGCCAATGCAGGAGACGTGAGAGATGTGGGCTTGATCCCTGGGTTGGACAGATCCCCTGGAGGAGGAAATGGCAACCCACTCCAGTATTCTTGCCTGGAGAATCCCATGGACAGAGGAGCCTGGTGGGCTACAGTCCATGGGGTCACAAAGAGTTGGACATGACTGAAGCAAATTAGCAGCACGCATGGAGGTTCTTATATTGCCAGGACCTGTGTCCCGGTCTTACATAGATATTTTGTATACTCCTTACATTAAGAAGGCCAGAGGACAGAGTGGGTGGAATGCTGGGGGTGGGGGTGTAGAGACGTACTTAAGGTTCTAGGTGTAGATGTAGATAGATGGAGAGTTTGTTTAAAATAATCCAGAGTTGGTGGTACGTTACATGAAAGCTTGAGAAGATGGCAACAACAAGATGAATTCTAGGCCCTTGGTTTGTGCAAACAGAGGATGCTGAACCCCTTCACTAAGGCAGGCTATTTAGTCATATCATGTTGGTTTCTAAAGTAATGTTGTCCTATTGTTGTTTGCTGTTGTTTGTTGTTTAGTTACTAAGTTGTGCTTAATTCCTTGTGAAACCAGGGACTGTGGCTCACCAGGCTCCTCTGTCCATGGGATTTCCAAGCAAGAACACTGGAGTGGGTTGCTATTTCCTTCTCCCAGGGATCTTCCCAACCCAGGGATCGAATCCATGTCTCCTGTGTTTCCTGTATTGCATAGATTCTTTACTGCTGAGCCACCAGAAAAGCCCGTAATATATTGTCCTAATTACTTGTAAATTCCCTTGTAAAGTCAAATAAAGGCTTAAAGACTACAACATATGACAAGTATTACCTTATTTTTTAGAATTTTATGTTTTAGATATGGTTTTTGCATTTAAGCCAGGAACATTCTCTATTAAAAAAAAACCTCTTTTTAATATTGGTTGTTTTTACATACTTATATGATATCTTTGGCAAGTTAATCTTGTTAATTTTTCTCACAAAAAAATTTATCATATATTCTTTCTATGAAAATTTTCTTCCTAGCTAATAATTATGATTGATAAAGACTAATTCTGTTTACCTCAATTCCAATCTTCTGTTTTCTCACTCTGTAAGTCATTTTTTTTTTAATCTCTTTGAGAGCAAAGGGGAAATTTTATTCAATGAGTGACACACAGTTCCCGGTTTCTTACAATAATCTCCAGATAATAAACATCTTATAATGCCAAGACTTTTTTCTTCCATCTCACTTTTTCACATTATTTCCTGATAGTACGTCTTTGTTTTGAAAAGTAAAATTCACATAACACAAGACTAAGCATTTTAAAGTGTAAAATCAGTGGTGGTTAGTATAGTCACAATGCTGCGCAAACATCACCTCTATCAAGTTCAAAAACATTTCATGACCCCAAAAGAAATCTCCTTACTCATTAAGCAGGTACTCCCTGTTTCTTCTTCCCCCCAGCCCCTGGTATCCACTAGTCTGCTTTCTGTCAATAAATGTTACTTTAATTTTTCTTATTAATATAACTTTTAAATATAAAATAGTATATTTCCTCAGACTATACTTGACATGTACTCTATGATAATTTTGCTATACCAAATTTGAAAGGTTTCCAGCATAAAATTAATATTCAGATCTAACCCACAATTTCTAATTGAATGCACAAATTTATCTCCCAATTATTTTAAATATTCAAATTCATTCAATAAATATTAACTGACACCTTGTACATGTTTAGGATTGTAAAGATTAAGAGTATAATTTTAGTAAGTTTACTTTGAGTCATCAGTTTAAGTCCAGTTAGTACTAAGTTTAGATTCAGAACCCATTTTAATTGACAAGTGGAGAAACTAAGGCAGTGATGCCAAGAAATATTTCCAGGTTGTTCACTGTCCCAACTAGATGATACTTGCTAATAAGGACTGTTGGTGGCTTCTTGCCTGATTCTATACAATAGAAGAGGTTTAGTGGAATGAGCATGTATGGTAATCTATTATGAACATAAAAGGATTTAGTCTCAAATCAATAGAGGAAAACAGTAGAAGGGGGAAGACTAGAGATTTCTTCAAGAAAATTAGAGATACCAAAGGAACTTTTCATGCAAAGATGAGCACAATAAAGGACAGAAATGGTATTAACCTAACAGAAGAAGACAATATTAAGAAGAGGTAGCATTAATACACAGAAGAACTGTACAAAAAAGATCTTCATGACCCAGATAACCACGATGGTGTGACCACTCACCTAGAGCCAGAAAGTGGACCTTAGGAAGTATCACTACAAACAAAGCTAGTGGAGGTGATGGAATTCCAGTTGAGCTATCTGAAATCCTAAAAGATGATGCTGTGAAAGTACTCTACTCAATATGTCAGCAAATTTGGAAAACTCAGCAGTGGCCATGGAACTCAGAAAAGTCAATTTTTATTCTAGTCCCAAAGAAAGGCAATGCCAAAGAATGCTCAAACTACCGCACAATTGCACTCATCTCACACACTAGCAAAGTAATTCTCAACATTCTCTAAGTCAGGCTTCAACAGTACGTGAACTGTGAATTTCCAGATATTCAAGCTGGACTTAGAAAAGTCAGAGGAACCAGAGATCAAATTGCCAACATCTGCTGGATCATCAAAGAAGCAAGAGAGTTCTAGAAAAACATCTACTTCTGCTTTATTGACTATGCCAAAGCCTTTGACTGTGTGGATCACAACAAACTGTGAAAAAGTCTTCAAGAGATGGGAATACCAGACCACCTGACCTGCCTCTTGAGAAATCTGTATGCAGGTCAAGAAGCAACAGTTAGAACTGGACATAAAAAAACAGACTGGTTCCAAATCAGGAAAGGAGTATGTCAAGGCTGTATATTGTCACCCTGCTTATTTAACTTATATGCAGAGTACATAATGAGAAATGTTGGACTTGATGAAACACAAGCTGGAATTAAGATTGCCAGGAGAAATATCAATAACCTCAGATATGCCGATGACACCACCCTTATGGCAGAAAGTGAAGAAGAACTAAAGAGCCTCTTGATGAAAGTGAAAGAGGAAATTGAAAAAGTTGGCTTAAAACTCAACATTCAGAAAACTAAGATAATGGCATCTGGTCCCATCACTTCATGCAAATAGATGGGGAAACAATAGAAACAGTGACATAGTTTATTTTTGGGGGACTTCTAAATCACTGTAGATGGTAACTGCAGTCATGAAATTAAAAGACACTTGCTCCTTGGAAGAAATGTCATGACCAACCTAAACAGCTTATTGAAAAGCAGAGACATTACTTTGCCAACAAAGGTCCATGTAGTCAAATCTATGGTTTTTCCAGGAGTCATGTATGGATATGAGAGTTGGACTATAAAGAAAGCTGAGTGCCGAAGAATCGATACTTTTGTATTGTGGAGTGGGAGAAGACTCTTGAGAGTCCCTTGGACAGCAAGGAGATCCAACTAGTCCATCCTACAGGAAATCAGTCCTAAATATTCATTGGAAGGACTGATGCTGAAGCTGAAACTCCAGTACTTTGACCACCTGATGTGAAGAGCTGACTCATTGGAAAAGACCCTGATGCAGGGAAAGATTGAAGGCGGGAGGAGAAGAGGACGACAGAGGATGAGATGGTTGAATGGCATCACCGACTCAGTGGACATGAGTTTGAGTATACTCTGGGAGTTGGTGATGGACAGGGAGGCCTGGTGTGCTGCAGTCCATGGGGTCGCAAAGACTTGAACATGACTGAGTGATTGAACTGAAAGGATAAAGAGATTATAATTATCCAAATGAGACAATTTCAACCATTTGTATAAAATAATCTACATTTTAAACAAAATTGAAGAAGAAAATTAAGAAGAGTGCTTTTTAAATTGTGAGGACTGGTTTACTTCTCTATCGAAGAGTGAGAGAGGAAGGGGAGGATCTTTTTTTGGTACAAATAATCAGTGTCACCAATGGGGGAAAAATCAGAAGGCAGAAGAAATGTATTGATAGGATGTTAGGCATTCCCAGTAATTTAACAAAAGTTGAGCAACTATATTACTTAAATGTAAGACTTTAAGGTAGCATTAGTGGTACAGAGCATGCCTGTCAATGCAAGAGACACAGGAGACGTGGGTTTGATCCCTGGGTGGGGAAAATCCCCTGGAGAAGAAAGTGGCAACCCACTCCAGTATTCTTGCCTGGAAAATTCCATGGACAGAAGAGCCTGGCAGGCTACAGTCCATGAGGTCACACAGAGTCAGACACAACTGAACAACTAACATTGACAGATTTTTTTACAGTCTCTGTATTTCTTCTTTCTAAATTTCAAATTCCTGGGGCAGAATTGGATTTTCTTGGTTTGAGACAGGTATCTATCTGCCAAAGGAGTGATCATTTATGGTAATATTTAGAGGGACATGAATAGACATGGGCTATGGGAGTATTCCACTCAGTGTATGAGTCTTTTCCATAAAGGGAAATAAATGAAAGAGAAGGCAATGGCAAGCCACTCCAGTGCTCTTGCGTAGATAATCCCATGGACAGAGGAGCCCAGTAGGCTGCAGACCATGGGGTCGCTATGAGTCTGACACGACTAAGCAACTTCACTTTCACTTTTCACTTTCACGCATTGGAGAAGGAAATGGCAGCCCACTCCAGTGTTTTTGCCTGGAGAATCCCAGGGACGGGGGAGTCTGGTGGGCTGCCGTCTAATGGGGTTGCACAGTCAGACAGGACAGAAGCAACTTAGCAGCAGCAGCAGCAGCTAGATACAAGAAGTTATCTATTATGATGATTTTAGTGTTTTTTTTATGTACAATTAGAAAATATATTGTTTCAAAGGTTGTGACATTGGAAAGATCAGGCAAACCACACTTGGCAACTGAGTAACTTCAATGGACAAAGAAAGAAAGACAAAATAAAATAGCTTCAAAGCTTTGTTATATAACTATCAACCTTGTTCAGAGATACAGAATTGTAATGAAATTCTTCAACAATTTCTAGTCTTGCAGTTTCTATAAATATAGTTGTATATTTAAGGAATTAGAAAATAATAAAAAATAAAACTAATGCAAGGTGCAGATATTACATTTCTGGAATTAAAAAAAAATATATGACTCCTAAAAGAAATAATGATCAGATTCTTATTTCTCTGATCTCCTGTTTGAGGGTGCTAAGTTGTTTCAATCATGCCCGACTCTTTGTGACCCCATGATCCATAGCCCACTAGGCTCCTCTGTTTATGGGATTCTCCAGGCAAGAATACTGGAGTGGGTTGCCATGCCCTCCTCCAGGGGATCTTCCTGATCCAGAGATCAAACCCACATCTCTTACATCTCCTGCATTGGCAGAAGAGTTCTTTACCATTAGCGCCATCTGAGAAGCTCCCCATCTCTTATGGAAAGTGCTAATTTCTTCTTTAGAATATGATACCCTACTCAGATGACTGAGGCAGGAAAACCTGCAAGCTGAGAGTCCCTCTCACGTTCCTCTAACTCAAGATCTAGAGAAGAGCCTCTGCAATTTACTTTTTACCGCCTTAAGTCTGCATGGTACCTCAGTTATGGCCAGGATCAGAGAATGAGTCACCGGGCCTGCAACCTGTGTGTGTTGTTTTGTTTACTAGTTTCTGCTTTAGGGTTAGCTTGAAGAAAGGGATGTGCTGTTAAAAATAATAGTCAGTAGGTCATAAGGAAAAGGGAAATTTACAGAAGTTTTCATGATGGGGGAAGAGATTGAGATAGTCCTTGAAAAACACAGGGATTTAGATAGACAGCAAAAGAGGAAATACAACTCCAGACAAAGAGAGGAGTATGGGTAAAAACTAATCAGAGTTATAGAGACAAAGAGATATAAAAAACTTTCCTACAGCATCCTGCAATTATAGTCTCCATGTCCAATTTTTAATCAGTGCTTTTCTTTTTCAAGAAAAATATCTAGGATTCAGTGGAAGAAAAGTGAGTAAGGCCTATAACTGCAAAATCAGAGTTTAATTATGGTTATGCTGTGTACTGGTTGATATTTGGCAAACTATTAACCCCTGCAAATCTCACTGCTCTTATTTGCAAAAGAGATATTATAATAACACCTGGTTTATAAGGCTGCTGCTAAAGAGTTTTCAGCAATGAAAACAGACAATGAAAACAAAGAACAAATACATGTAAATCATGCTAATTGAGTTGGCAAAGAATCCAACTGCAATGCAGGAGACCTGCATTGGATCCCTGGGTAAGGAAGATCCCCTAGAGAAGGAGATGGCAATGCACTCCAATATTCTTGCCTGGGAAATCCCATGGACAAAGGAACCTGGCAGGCTACAGTTCATGGGGTCACAAGAGTTGGACACAGTTTAGCAACAAAACCACCATCAGAAAAAGGAGAGTAGAGGTGGTTTAGGTGGGCAGAGCCGTGGGAGGGGGTGTGCCCTTTTATATATATTAATCAGAGAGGGCCTCTGAAAAGAACAGCATTGAGCATGAATGAAATGATGGGCCAAACCATGCGATTTTCCAGGGTAAGAATGTTTCAGGCAAAGAAATAGCAAATACAAAATCCCTGAAGTAGATCACTTGGCATAACCAAAGAACAATAAGGACCGCCAGAGTAGCTGAATCAGAAAGAGCAAAAGGTTAAAGGTAGTGTCTGAGAGGAAGTTGATCTGGGAATAGGGGGGCAGATAAAGGATATCTTATAAGATGTGGTAAGAAATTTGTATTTTGTTTATCTCCATGAAAGAGAGGGAAAACCACTGAAAGTCTTTGAGAAGTGACATAAAATGACCTTTGTCTACGGAGACCAGACAGCCAAGGGTCATGAGTAGAAGTGAGGAAACCCATTGGAAGGTTATTGCTACCGTTCAGGTGAAACATAGAGCTGCTCTATCAATTTTACTTGTAAACTGTAATATAAATATTTACTCTTATAGTTTCCATTTCCTCCATTCCAATCCAAGAAACTCATTTCAGCTCTGAATGCTTCTTCCTGTTTCCTGCTACATCCAGGAAGAGAAGGGGAAGTGAGGCCCACAAAATGTAACTGACATTAAAACTAACTTTAATGATGTGATTCTCTTACTTGATAATGATGCATAGTTGTTACTGCTTGAAAATAACTAGGTATTAGAAGTCACAAGGAGGTATTTTGAAATTTGCCTTTTTTACTTCACAAGTGCAAAGTTTTCTTTATTGTATAGAAATAAGTAAGAAACATAATTTCTCCTGGGCCAGATTTCTTTTATGCCTGTATCTATAATGAAAAGAACCTTGCTTAGGGAGGGCTGTTATGTCAGAAAATTAGAAAGGATACTGGATTAAATGACATTTTATTACATACTTTATGAAAACATACTCAGTTGAATAAAAATACAATATAAAGCAATAATTTTAAAACAGCATATTAGTATCTGCGCTATATGGTCTTAATAGGTCGTTGTTGACACAATCATGAATATATGATAATAATAAACTATTGTCCTGAGACTGATTAATGCATTCAAATTTCACAGTATGACAACCTTTATGAAACTTTGCCTCTTCTTCTTGTCTCTAAATATTTATTTTACGGCTCAGTGTTTTGCAAAGGTGAACAATGAAAGGATTCTTTAGTTGCTTCTTTTTCTGTCCTCAACATAAATCTGATTTAGTATAAAAGCTCTGATCTGGGACTAGTTTAAATGCCACATATACCCAAACTCATGATCTCCCAAAGTCCCAGGTTTAGAGAATGCAGCAGTGAGGAATATTATTTCAAACACAGTTGGAAAAAAAAAACCTCCTCATAGTTCTGTTGTGACAAAACAAAGAGTCACCTTATTTGCCCTTTATTTGAAAAGAAGCTGGTGATGATTTTAGAGTGTTATTTTCCATAACCACTCACCACTCACTGGCATTCCTCCTGCCACCTCATCTTACAATATTCACCCCCACCATACACTTGTCTATGTTGCAGGAAGCCACACTTCCAACAAATATGGCCGTTTCCCAAATTTCAGTAAAATGACTCAGATACTGCCTGGCTTTCTGCTTTTGCTGCCAAAATGCTCTCACATGTCATATAATATGTATCTGACATATTATGTGTCATGCCATACTCAGTCACTTCAGTTGTGTCTGACTTTCTGATCCCATGGACTGTAGGCCACCAGGTTCCTCTGTCCATGGGATCTTCCAGGCAAGAATACTGGAGGGGGTTGCCATTTCCTCCCCCAGGGGATCTTCCTGATGCAGAGATCGAACCCACGTCTCCTGCATCTCCTGTACTGTCAAGGTGGGTGCTTTACCACTGAGCTTCTGGGGAAGCTCCATACATACTATGTATCGTGTTGTTGTATGTATGAGATTATACATGTATATCATATGATTGATATAAGAATTAAATGGGTTACAAATGTAAAAGTCTTTGGAGGTCAGCAGAACACTTCATATAGATCCTTGCTTTAATGATCTACTTTTACCTTTTAAAAAAACTAACAAACAACCTCCAGAAAGGAAGAGAGCAGAATTATAAGAATTTTGGAGGACAAAAATGTTCTACAAAGCCTGCTGGATTCAGTTGTATATTCTATACACAATTTATTTTATTTCTATCTAGCATTTTTCATTTAAAGTAAGCTTTCTTAAACTAAGGCACTTTATAAAAGAGTTCTATTTATCTGTTGTGGACAGAAGAGAAAAGATAAAAGTCAAGACTCTTGATAAACTATTGTTCACATTAGCTGCATCATAAGCTGTGACATAGCTTGATATTTCCAGGTTATATTTTATTGTTTGATCATTACTCTTTCTTCACAGCCAAGACCTCTATGGGGGTGAAGGACAGCTTCACTTCCTTGACCCCAAGATGCTACCCTGGCCATGGTACTTGTTTTGTCCAATAGAGAGGAGTGAAAAGGTGTCAATTCCAGACTTAGTCCTTAATAGACAACAACTCTCCCATTGGCCCTTCTGGGAGCTTCTGATCTTCAGCATGAGAAGCATATGCCCCAAGTATTTACTGCACCTCCTCTCTGGGACCCAGAATGTGACACATAAAGCATCGCATCAGCTTATCTGCCCATCTGTGAGCAAGAGACCATGTGGCTGTTGCTTCGTGTTGCTGATTTTGGTGGGTGTTTGCAAGGCTGCATTATTATGATCAGAGTTCATTGTGCTTATTACCAAGACTTACTGATAAGGCTTTTGGAGAATATGAGACTAAAATGGGCTTGCTCCTCTTCCCCAATCTAGTCTTTGAAAGAGCCTACTCAAGGGAAATCTGTTTCTAGAGCAGGACCCTAGAACCAGATCATTTATCCAGTGGGAGTGGGAAAGGGACAAGAGACAGAGAGGAAAAAAGATCACAGGATCTCACTTTAGAATTTAAGATAGTTGAAATCCACCGAATCAGAAAAAAAAAAAGAAGAAGAAGAAGATGAGTTAACTCAGTTTAACCCTTGTGAGAGGAATCAAGGTGTTGAAGCAAGAGGTTATTAGTGTTTAGCGGCAATCTTTCTTTCTTAACTTGGAAATTAGAGATAAAACAGACCTCCCAACATGCACGCTTGCACACACACACACACACACACACACACACACACTGGACTTAACCATTAAGCCTATAGCCAAGCAGAGTGTGGCTATGTTCCTGGGTTAGAGGAGACAGCAGCTTATCAGGATGTCTTGCTTCCAACAAGGTTCAGAACATGCTACCCCAACATATGGCACCTGAGCACACAGAATACTTCAAGCTGAAGGAACTTGAGAAATGACAGGTGCAGGGAGGATTTTTTTATTTTTTTTTACTTTCTCCTGAAGCAGGTCATAAGATCCTTGTGTGAGAGGTGCCCTTCCTATGCCCAGAGGAAAGGAGCATTCTCATCTCCAGTAATGGAGGGATGCAGAGGGGAATCTGAAGGAACAGAACTTGCTCTGATTTCCTGTTTACTGACACCCTTTTTTGCCCCATCACATTTTCCCATGACTCGCCATTCTACATCTAAGCAAACATAAAAGCACTCATGTTTCTTTATTTCCTTATTAAGAATTTCCTATTGCATAAAATTTACATTACATAAATGCATATGTGTTTC
The DNA here is from genome assembly GCF_033118175.1 of Dama dama. Lineage (NCBI taxonomy): Eukaryota > Metazoa > Chordata > Mammalia > Artiodactyla > Cervidae > Dama > Dama dama. Next base: position 44,161,681 of record NC_083700.1, read on the forward strand.
TGTTGTTAATCTGTCCCTTGTTATAGGGACCACACCAAGCACTTAGAAAGGCAGAGAGAAAAGTTCTTCTCCCTTACACATTCATCCTCATAAAACCACCTCAGCCCAAGCCTCTCTCTGGATCGTTCGGGTAGGCCGCAGAGGTTTTACCCAGGAAGACTCTGAAGAGAGTCACCATTGGATATTCATTACATGGAGTTCAAGGTAATGTTGTGCTCTGGCTTCCTTGGTGGCTCAGTGGTAAAAAATTCGTCTGTCAAGCCGGAGACATGGCTTCCATCCCTGGGTTAGCAAGATCACATTGAGAAGGAAATGGCAACCCACTCCACTATTCTTGCCTGGGAATCCCATGGACAGAGGAGCCTGGTGGACAACAGTTTATGGGTGTTTCAAAAGAATCAGACACAACTTAGTAACTAAAAAACGACAAGTGCTGTACTCAAAGCCAAAATTTCCTTTATTTCTGTCCTACTCCAAATTATGAGTATCCATTTGGTCCAATGTAGCAATGAAATTAAGATATTCTAATAATGACTAAAAACGTCTTATAGATGCTGAAAAAATTTCTACTGTAACCTTGTCAAATTACCAAATTCCCAGGGAGAAACTTTAAATCTCTGTATAAGTCCAAAGTTAGTCTAAAAATGAATCCAAGGCTGATATCAAATTCTCTTGTCTAATGAATAAAATGTTCAAAGAAATAAAAGCCTCAAATCCATCTTCAAAAATGTCTTATTCTGCTTAGGCTCAGCTGGGAAAATTTTCCACATTGGTTAAAATGTGTTCCCACAGCAGGAGCATCCTAAGACAGTCCCTTAAATAGAATGGATGATTAAGTTACTAGTTAATGATATTACTCTGAAGAAACAAACAGATTTTATGGCTGTGCTAATACATATTAATTCTTAAAATCAAGCAAGTCAGAACTTCCCTAGTGGTCTAGTGGTTGAGATTTTGCCTTCCAGTGTGGGGGGTTCAGGTTCAATCCCTGGCAGGGAACTAGGGTTCCACATGCCTCAAGGCCAAGGGGCAAAACAGAACTGAAGCAATATTGGAGCAAATTCAATAAAAGACGTTTAAAAAAATTAAGCAAGACTCCAGCCCCTGAAGGAGCTCTTGAGGACAGCATTATGACACAGGACCTCTTTGGTACTCAGCGTTGATCACAAACACTAGCAGAGTCTCAGTGGGATCTGTTTAAAGGGAGTGGATGGAAAAAAAAATCTTGACTTTAGCCTTATTCTATACTCAATTCAGTTCAGTCATTCAGTTGTGTCTGACTCATTGTGACCCTGTGGACTGCAGCACACCAGGCCTCCCTGTCCATCAACTCCCGGAGCTTGCTCAAACTCATGCCCATTGAGTCGGTGATGCCATCGAACCATCTCATCCTCTGTTGTCCCCTTCTCCCTCTGCCTTCAACCTTTCCCAGCATCAGGGTCTTTTCCAATGAGTCAGCTCCTCTCATCAGGTGGCCAAAGTGTTGGAGTTTCAGCTTCAGCATCACTCCTTCCAATGAATATTCAGAACTGATTTCCTTTAGGATGGACTGGTTGGATCTCATTGCAGTCCAAGGGATTCTCAAGAGTCTTCTCCAACACCACAGTTCAAAAGTGTCAATTCTTTGGTGCTCAGCTTTCTTTATAGTCCAACTCTCACATCCATACGTGACTACTGGAAAAACCATAGCTTTGACTACATGGACCTTTGTTGGGAAAGTAATGTCTCTTCAATAAGCTGTCCAGGTTGGTCATAACTTTTCTTCCAAGGAGCAAGCATCTTTTAATTTCATGACTGCAGTCACCATCTGCAGTGATTTTGAAGCCCAAGAAAATTAAGTCTGTCACTGTTTCCATTGTTTCCCCATCTATTTGCCATGAAGTAATGGGACCAGATGCCATGATCTTAGTTTTTTGAATGTTGAGTTTTAAGCCAACTTTTTCACACTCCTCTTTCACTTTCATCAGGAGGCTCTTTGGTTCTCTTCACTTTCTGCTGTAAAGGTGGTGTCATCTGCATATTCTATACTAGCTTGCCAGAATCAGTGACAGGTGAACTAAAACTCATTTTGGAGAAATCTCCTAGAAAGAAGTTAATTTTGGCAATTCTTATCTCATCTTTCTTATGTGTAAAATCCATGAAAATTTTTCATTTCCTTTTTGCCTTTGAACACCAAGTTTCTGGACTCTCATGATGAATTGACTGTGAGTTCTACCTACATTCTGGATTTGCAGTGCTTTTCCATCTGGATGTGGCTGCTGACTTTTGCCATGGACTTTTCCATTTAGTCAAATGGAAAAATCCCCTCCACAAATCCTTGAATTACAGCTGCTTTGTGGTTTGTTGAAACTCCTATCCGTGAGGGCTGAGAAGGGTTAATATCTCTGCCATATGCCCCCATTAGAACTATAACAATTAGATTGGGGAAAACTCAAGCTGTGGTCAGAGCTTGCATAATTAACAATTAACATAATTAATAATTTAGGACCAATTAGGGACCACATGGCAGAACTCCGGAGCCTTGGGACCAGTAAAATGAATCCAAGATTCATCTGTCCACAGGGTCATGGGGCAATCTTCTAATGCTGCCTGTCAAAGCCTAGCACTGACAATTAAAGCCAAAAATTCACTAGTTCACAGGGACCTCAGCTGTTTTACTACTAAAAGTAGCAATTATTATGCTGCTTCCCAATGTCTGAAAACTGTTGAATCCCACGTCAATCTCCCCATGAAGCCAGGCCAAACTATCACCAGATATTTCAGGATCAAGCTGCAGCAGCCAGGAACCTAAGAGCCCTGCCTACTTTTTGGTTAAGCCCACTTGCCTGTAACCCCTCCTAGAAGAGAAACTGCTCACCTCTGAGTAAACCTGAGACAACTCCCTGTGAGTCAGCGAGGTCAAAATCCTGCCCAGTTTAGCTGCTTAATGTCCAGGCATAGGGCTATTGGTTCAGACGACAGCCATTAATAGCCATTGATATACCTAGAAAAATATGGTGTGATACCCACCAGCATCACCTGCTTGGGTCAACACCCCATGTGGTCAGCACTTAGTCTAGCCCGAGCAAAGATGAAAGATCCTACTTTATTTACACTGCTGCTGCTGCTGCTGCTAAGTCGCTTCAGTCGTGTCCAACTCTGTGTGACCCCATAAACGGCAGCCCACCAGCTCCCCCGTCCGTGGGATTCTCCAGGCAAGAACACTGGAGTGGGTTGCCATTTCCTTCTCCAATGCATGGAAGTGAAAAGTGAAAGTGAAGTCGCTCAGTTGTGTCCGACTCTTAGCGACCCCATGGACCGCAGCCTACCAGGCTCCTCCGACCATGGGATTTTTCCAGGCAGGAGTACTGGAGTGGGGTGCCATTGCCTTCTCTGTTATTTACACTAGAAGTTTAAAATTTTTTAAGCCAAATTCCAGACCTTTTTGTTCTTTCAGATTGTTGCCCATGCAGTAAAACATTGATTATTTATGAGTCCAGGTGGTGCTAGTGGTAAAGAACCCACCTGCCCATGTAGGAAATGTAAGAGACCCCAGTTACCTGGGTTTGTCCCTGGGTCAGGAAGATCCCCTGGAGGAGGGCATGACCACTCAGTATTCTTGCCTAGAGAATCCCATGGACAGAGGAGCCTGATGGGTTACAGTCCGTAGGATCACAGAGTCAGATACCATGGAAGCAACTTAGCACATTTATGAGACCACAGTGAGTTTTCTACCAGTAAACACCATCTCCGTCTCCATCACTCCAGATTTGAAAGCTTTATCCATCCAGTCACATGGTCCAAGCTAGAAAATGGATGCCTGCTGGAGAGACTTAGTATTTATTTACAAGTTTACTGCATGCTTATGAGTAAACCAGAGAAACGCTTCCTGCAGACAAGCCAGTCACAAGGAGAAAGGAAAGAGAAATAGGTGGAGCTAAACCCACTAGCCCACCACTGACAGAAGGTACTGAGGGGCTAGAGCCCCTGAGAACATTCAGAGGGATGAGGGAGACATACAACTGGTGCTTAGAGTAAGGGTTCAAAGCTATTAATATTTTTTTCCAAACATCTTTTACTGAAAAACCACCTCCCACTGACTTGAAGTGCCCGTTTCTTCAATTACTCTAGTTACATTTACTCATGGGGCCTATAATTATGCATTCAATCACCACTTCCAAACCAGTTAAACTACAGAAGTGTTAAATATTGTGTTTTTAAATATTTAGGAGGGTTATTCACCTCTCTTGTTCTTTCCCCCCATTGTTTTAATAGATATAAATCTGTTAATTTTCCTGGGTTAAAAAATAATTTTGTGGTATTCTTTTTGAGATTACATTATAGATTTGGCATAGAATTCTAATACAATTATCAATAATTTATTGTATTTATTGTGTTTGTTTAGTAGCTCATTTGTGTCTGACTCTCTTCAACCCTATGGACTGTAATAGCCTGCCAGGATCCTCTGTCCATGGAGTTTTCCAGGCAAGAATACTGTGGGTTGCCATTTCCTCCTCCAGGGGATCTTCCCAAGTCAAGGATTGAACTTGTGTCTTCTGTACTGCAGGCGAATTCTTTACCACTGAGCTACCATGTTTGCTTAATCTATTGTATACCTCTTATTTATTTGTACTTTTTTCCTCTTGGTTTTGACTTCTAGGTTTTGAGCTCCAAAAGGGTAAGGACCACTTATTTTCACTTTTGTATTTCATATGATAGTTGCTACATATGTTAAGAGATAGAAACAAAGAGCAATTTTCAAATACATCATTATTTTTAACATCAGTGCCTTCTTCCTTGAAAAAAAAAAGTACTATCTCATTAGATACTCCTTTCTCACTTTCTCTGTCTGCCATATTCTGTTTATTCTTCCATAATCACTTAGATGTAACCTCCCCTCGGAAACTTCACATATACCTGCACAGGTAGAGCCTTCTCTCTCTATGTTGCTGTATAACCACCTATATGTCTGTCGCTCATTAAATTTTGCAGTGAAAGTATTTATCTTTCTTCCTAGAAACACCAAGTTAGGCTTCTGTACAGAGGGACAGTGATATTCTTTGTCATTTTTACTTTATACATTTCCTGATACATAACATGGTTTTCAACATGTGTTTAATAAATGAATAAATGCAAATTACATTTGCTTGCAACATTTATCACAATGGAAAGTAAATAAATTCTTACTTATGTAATTCATTAAGTATTTCATTTTCTTAAATAAGTGTCTTTCACATTAGACAGTAAGTTTCATGGCCAGGGACCATGTTTAAGTCTTCCTTAACACTGTGTCCTTAGATTCTTGAACCCGATGGCTCATTAGTAAATATTTATTGAGTAAGTTGATAATATTTCATGTTGCAAGTTAATAATACTATTAATTTTGTGAGATTGTTGTTGTTCATTTGTTCAGGTGTGTCCGAATCTTTGCAATCCCATGGACTGCAGCACGCTAGGCCTCCCTGTCTATCACCATCTCCAGGAGCTTGCTCAAACTCATGTCCATTGAGTCGGTGATGCAATCCAACCATCTTGTCCTCTGTCGTCCCCTTCTCCCTCTGCCTTCAATCTTTCTCAGGAGCAGGGTCTTTTATAATGACCTGGCTGTTAGCATCTGGTGGCCAAATTATCTGTTTCAGCTTCAGCATCAGTCCTTCTAATGAATATTCAGGATTGATTTCCTTTATGATTGACTGGTTTGATCTCTTTGCAGTCCAAGGGACTCTCAAGATTCTTCTCCAACACTACAGTTCTAAGCATCAATTCTTTGGTGTTCAGCCTTCTTCATGGTCCAATTATCATATCTATACACGACTACTGGAAAAACCATATCTTTGACTAGATAGACCTTTGTTGTCAAAGTAATGTCTCTGCTTTTTAATATGCTGTCTAGGTTGGTCATAACTTTTCTTCCAAGGAGCAAATGTCTTTTAATTTCATGGCTGCAGTCACCATTGGCAATGATTTTGAAGCCCAAGAAAATAAAGTCTCTCAGGTTCCATTGTTTCCCCATCTATTTGCCATGAAGTGATGGGACTGGATGCCATGATCTTAGTTTTCTTAATGTTGAGTTTTAAGACAACTTTTTGACTCTCATCTTTCACTTTCACTGAGAGGCTCTTTAGTTCTTCTTCACTTTCTGCCATAAGGGTGATGTCACCTGCATATCTGAGGTTATTGTTATTTCTCCCGGCAATCTTGATTCCAGCTTGGGCTTCATCCAGCCCAGCATTTCTCATGATGTACTCTGCATATAAGTTTAATAAGCAGAGTGACAATATACAGCCTTTACATACTCTGTTCCCTATTTGGAACCAGTCTGTTTTTCCATGTCCAGTTCTAACTTTTGCTTCTTGACCTGCATACAGATTTCTTGGGAGACAGGTAAGATGGTCTGGTATTTCTCTCTTGAAGAATTTTCCACAGTTTGTTGTGATCCACACAGTCAAAGGCTCTGGCATAGTCAATAAAGCAGAAGTAGATGTTTTTCTGGAACTCTCTTGCTTTTTCTATGATCCAATGGATGTTAGCAATTTGATCTCTGCTTCATCTGCCTTTTCTAAATCTCTCTTGAGTACCTGTAAATTCTCAGTTCACATACTGTTGAAGCCTGGCTTGGAGAATTTTGAGCACTACTTTGCTAACATGTGAAATGAGTGCAATTGCATGGTAGTTTGAACATTCTTTGGCATTGTTTTTCTTTGGGATTGGAATAAAAACTGAGCTTTTCCAGTCCTGTGGCCACTGCTGAGTTTTCCAAATTTGCTGGCATATTGAATGCAGCACTTTCACAGCATCATCATTTAGGATTTGAAATAGCTCAACTAGAATTCCATCACCTACACTAGTTTTGTTCGTAGTGATGCTTCCTATGGCCCACTTGGCTTTGCACTCCAGGATGTCTGGATCTAGGTGAGTGATCACACCATCGTGGTTATGTGGGTCATTAAGATCTTTTTTTGTATAGTTCTTTAACGTATTCCCTGATAGCTCAGTTGGTAAAGAATCTGCCTGCAATGCAGGAGACCCCATTTGATTCCTGGGTCGGGAAGATCCTCTAAAGAAGGGATAGACTACCCACTGCAGTGTTCTTGGTCTTCCCTTGTACTCAGCTGGTAAAGAATCCACCTGCAATGTGGGAGACCTGGGTTCTATTCTTGAGTTTGGAAGATCCCTTGGAGAAGGGAAAGTCTACCCACTCCAGTATTCTGGCCTGGAGAATTCCATGGACAATCCATGGAGTCACAGAGTCGGATATGACAGAGCGACTTTCACTTTCACTTTTCTGTGTGTTCTTCCCACCTTATCTTAATATCTTCTGCTTCTGTTAGGTCCATACCATTTCTGTCCTTTATTGTGTGCATCTTTACATGAAATATTCCCGTGGTATCTCTAATTTTATTGATGAGATCTCTAGTCTTTCCCATTCTACTGGTTTCCTCTATTTCTTTGCATTGTTCATATAGGAATGTTTTCTTATCTCTCCTTGCTATTCTTTGGAACTCTACATTCAGATGGGTATCTGTCTTTTTCCTTTGCCTTTTGTTTCTCTCTTTTTCTCATCTATTTGGGAGGCTTCCTCAGACAACCATTTTGCCTTTTTGCATTTCTTTTTCTTGGGAATGGTTTTGATCACAGCCTCCTGTACTATAGCAAAAGTTCATATTGAAGTTTTGCGTACAAAATTGCATGGAGAAATAGAAAGGATCAATGAACACTTCAGGAAAATGAATAATGCTGTCTTATGATGTTGTCAAGATTTAAACTCTTTATTTTAAAGTCATGGAAAGACTGCAACTATGGGAGATGGACTACTGTCCTTCAGCAAATTAATGTCTTTATTTTGCTCTAAGTCAAAATTTGTTGAGTAATCTACCCATAAAACATTTATATGGTGCATATAAATAGGTGGCTGGCAATAGAGATAGCAGCCAATAGGTTTACGCTGTCGACAGCAATTTATTAAGATGACAAAAGATAAAAATAACATAAAATAAGCCATAATCTTACTTAATTTTCATTTCAATGGTCACTCCAGAAGAAATCTTATTATCATTGTATTTAAATGTCTCCCTATTGAATATTTGGAGTGTTTTTGATAGAGAAGAGTCTGCAGTCATTAAGTTTGCTTTTGAATGACAGTGGAATGTATCTAGAGTGGCACCCTTTAGAAGGGAAAATTATTCTGAAAATATAGAAATTATAGGCTCTTCATGAACATGACATAAAAAAATATAGATGCCATTATTGAATAATGGACTCACCATTAGTTATCAGTAAGTCAAGGTTGTTAATATGTTATGTATTAATATTCAACTTAATATTTGATCATGTACATTATTTTTATGGGAATAACTGTAAGTGTAGACAGATTGCAAGTATAGAAAGATTGAAGGCAGGAGGAGAAGGGGATGACAGAGGATAAGATGGTTGGATAGCATCACCAACTCAATAGACATGAGTTTGAGTAAACTCTGGGAGTTGGTGATGGACAGGGAGGCCTGGCGTGCTATAGTCCATGGGGTCACAAAGAGTGGGACACGACTGAGTGACTGAACTGTGGACCCTAATAATAACCTTCCAGTAAATGTTTAATTTAAAATAAATATTTGTAGATCATATTAAAATAAATTTTAATGAATAATTGTAAACCCTCTTTGGAAAATTTAGTTAAAATTATTAGTTCCAATAATTTGTTGTTGTTGTTTAGTCACTCAGCTGTGTCTGACTCTTTTGCAACCCCATGGACTGTAGCCCGCCAGGATCCTCTGTCCATGCAAAATTCCAGGCAAGAAAACTGGAGTGGGTTGCTGTTTCCTTCTCCAGGGAATCTTGTCTACCGAGGGATCAAACCCATGTCTTTGGCATTTGCAGGTGGATTCTCAACCACTAAGCCACCAGGGAGGTTCCAATATTCGCTAGTATTTATTAAAATTCACTATGTATCAGGCACTGTTTAAAACAATCTACACCCATCACCTCTTTATTTGATTGACTTATGGCAGCATATTAAAAAGCAGAAACAGTACTTTGCCAACAAAGGCCTGTCTAGTCAAAGCTATGGTTTTTCCAGTGGTCATGTATGAATGTGAGAATAGGACTATAAAGAAAGCTGAGCGCTGAAGAATTGATGCTTTTGATCTGTGGTGTTGGAGAAGACTCTTGAGAGTTCCTTGAACTGCAAGGAGATCAAACCAGTCAATCCTAAAGGAAATCAGTCCTGAATATTCATTGGAAGGACTGATGCTGAAGCTGAAACTCCAATACTTTGGCCACCTGATACGAAGAACTGACTCATTGGAATAGACCCTGATGCTGGGAAAGATTGAAGGTGGGAGCAGAAAGGGACAACAGAGGACAAAATGGTTTGATGGCATCACTGACTTGATGGACATGAGTTTAAACAAGCTCCAGGAGTTGGTGATGGACAGGGAGGCCTGGCATGCTGCAGTCCCTGGGTTGCAAAGATTCGTACACAACTGAGTGACTGAACTGAATTGAATGACTTATGAAGTGGAGGCTCAGACAGTAAAGAATCTGACTGTAATGCATCCTTGGCTTGGGACAATCCCCTGGAGAATGGAAAGGCAACCCACTCCAGTATTCTTGTCTGAAGAATCCCATGGATAGATGAGCCTGGCTGGCTACAGTCCATAGGGTTGCACAGAGTTGGACAAGACTGAGCAATTTACACTTTCACTTTCATGAAGTAGGTACTGTTACTATTATTGTTCGATTATAAAGGGTTCTAAAGTTAAAGTGGTCAGTGATGAGGTCTAAGTTACCAAAGTCAGCAGTGGTAGAACTGGAAGTTGAAATCAGTTTTGTCTGTCCAATGAATTTTAACCACTGTGCTCTATTCTGTAGAGCAAACTGGCAGTGCAAGGAAGAGATCTGGCTGAAATGTTTTTCAGGAGACTATTACAAATATATTTGAACTTGAATATATTTTGGCATGGCATCACTTTACAGCTCTTTGCATTTCGGCATTTCTCATAGCTCTGTATTGCCTGATTACCCAGCTTAGTGCAATTGATCTCCCTGGCCACTGAAGACATCTAATTTTGAGACTCCTGTTTAATCACATCAAAGACATAGAATAGAATAGTAAATGGTAGAGGCTGGGGGCAAAAATAAAAGAGTTTAGTATCAATAATACTAGCTGAAGATCCAGCAAAAGTGTACCTCAAGGCTCTAAATAACATCTGTGTCTATGCCTATGTCTGTGTCTTTCTATCAACTCCATCTGAATTGGCTTTTAGAGCATACCTCATTTGGTTTTGACAACATATATGTAGCAATTTTTATATGCAGATATCTCAGTTTGGGATTACAGAAGACGGAACTAATTTAGAGGACACGGATCTGGCCCACAGGCATTTTGTTATCTGAATTAGGAGACATCTGGTAGGAAGTAGCTGAATAAAAGTACTATACTAAGAAATGTGAGCGCATAATTTGAGATTCAGAGCTTTATAATAGAAAGAGCCCAGGCTTTGGTGTCAGAATGACCTGAATAAAAATCTCAGAGTTTCTATTTAATAACTCTCATCTCCTGAAAATACCTTGATCATTCTGTTTTACCTTTGGCCTATCTAGGATGAGTAGCAGGGTATTCCTCCCTTCTAGCAAGAGCTTATGGAGCTCTGAAATGAGTCCATTCACCTTTTTTGTACCTTAGCTTTCTGTGGATATAAAAATCATGATATTTATACAGTTCATAGGTCTTTCTTTTTCCCCATAGGTCTTTTCTTTTGAATTGTCCTTTCTGCTTTTAGAAATATGAAATGACTTTCATTTTTACTGTTGTATTTTTTTGTTCTAGAATTGTCATTTGTTTGTTACATTGTTAATTTTTTCCTAAATATCCCTTCATGCTCAGTACTTACCTTTTCTGCTGAGCATGTTAACATGTTTATAAGAGTTATTTTAAAATTTCTGTCTGTTAATTCTAATCTCTGGAATACATTTGAGTCTGTTTCTATTGACCATCCTTTCTTTTTTAAAAAATGTTTTCCTATTTTTGTATTTTGGGGCCATGCCATGTGGCATGGGGTTGAACCCACACCCCCTGCAGCGCAGAGGCTTAACCACTGGACCACCAGGGAAGTCCCATTTCACCTTTCTTTTGAGAATAGGTCATTTTTCTGTGTTTCTTTACCTGATTGTAATTTGTATTCTGGATATCCACCAGGGGCTTCCTTGGTGGCTCAGTCAGTAAAGAATCTGCCTGCAATGCAGGAGACACAAGAGACATGGGTTCAATCCCTGGGTCCTGGGACGCTCCCCTGGAGAAGGGCATGGCAACCCACTCCAGTATTCTTTGCCTGGAGAATCCCACGGACAAAGGAGCCTGGTGGGCTACAGTCCACGGACCTGCAAAGAGTTGGACGTGATTGAAGTGACTGAGCATACAACCCACACATTGGTATAAAAGAATAGTGGATATTGAAGTAAATTATATTTGTTCCCATTAAAGATCATATTTCTTCCTGTAATTTATATACAAACTGAGTCTAGAAGGAGTTGAAGTTTGGTTTAATGTCAAAACACCACTTGTCCCAAATAATTTGAGAGTTCAAGTCGGACTCTCCTTCAAGCTCGACTTGGGATTTAAGCACCAATAAAAGTCTCGAGATATCTCTGTATTTTACAGTCCTGTGCTTTAGGTCACCAGAAAGCTCTACTCCCACCTTTCATCATTTCAGAGATCTCAATCTGTCTTCTTTTTCTGCTCTTAGTCCTTCATGAGCTCCCCTGTTCACAATATAACCCTCATGAAATTTGTGGAATTTCTTTCAGCTCTCCTGTTATTTCCCCAGCTTTGCCTTGTGTAATGGTGAAGACCCCACGGAAAAGAGTTGGCAGATGGGTGCAGACTTGTTCTACACCTGGAGGTCTTCAAGATTCTAGTCTGACTTATCAACATATTGTTTCAGAGAAGAAGCCAATTCTGACTCCGTGGTGGAAACTGTTTCTTTGACCTGCTTTTCATTACTTTTGTTATTATAAGCATACATAATGGCTTTCTTAAAAGGACCCTGCCCCTCTGCTTGACTGTTAAACTGAAGTGCCTTTGTTCAGAACTTTGTCCACCTATAGATGGCAGAAAGGAAGGAATGAACACCTCCCCTGCCTGCGGCTTGCCATTCTAGGAGATGTTTGCAAGATTAATGACCTTTTTACTTTGCTTCCTCACCTCCCCCATCTCTGATCTATTAAGGAAACTGGCTTCCAGACCCCTGTAAGATGGTTATTTTGAGGTGCTAGGCTGCCTTCTTCTCAGTCAGCTGCTTTCGGAATAAAGTCATTTTCCTTGCCTCAGTGCCTCATCTCTCGGATTCACTGGCCTGTCATGCAGTGAGCAGAGTAAGCTTGGACTCCGTAGCATTAGGAGAGACTTTTAAAAGTTTAGCTGGTTTCTCCTTGCTTTGCAACCTTATTGTCTACATTTGGCTTGCATTGTCTCCCATCATGTTTCCAGAGGTGAACACACCAGGAGACCTAGGAAGACACTGTAACACTCTGAAATTTAGTTCCATTAATGTTTTGTGTACCTCACCTCTCCGTGGGGTATAAAAACTCTAATTTTTGTAGTTCATCCATCCATCTTTTTACTTGTTCCATTAAGAGCAATAATCTCTTGTGATTTGTTTCACATGGAGTGAGCCAAGCTTGCCTTAACCATTCTCGGTAACTGTTTTGTCATCTCTGAAAAGGAGAACGTTGTGAAGATTTAAGATAGCAGGTGAAAATTGCTTAGCATGATGCCTGACATTGGTAGGTGCTTAATAAATATTAATGTCCTTTCTCCATTAGGTTGGCTATCAAGGAATGTTAACTAAAAAAAATAAACAGCTGTGCTGATTTTGCCTGAAAGCTTTTGGAAGGGGTTAGGTTTTGAAAACATAAAGCACAGATGGGCATAAAGGAATAAGAAAACTAAGTCTCTGTCTGCCTTGTTTATTTCTTTCAGCTAATATTTACAGAATGTTTCCTTATCAACTGTGTTTATTATGATAGGAACTGTTCTTAAGAGACTTCTAAACCAGAGGTCTTGTGCTCACAGATTAATTTTTTTAATCCTATTGAAGTATCCACTTCATTCTACAAAACCAAACATGGTTATTTGCACTTAGGGGTTTGTTTAAAAGGGAATGAGAGATGAACTGGAAGTTATGAACACAGAATGGAATCTGATAAAAGGAAAACTAAATTAAAGAGCAAAATAAGCACAATGTGTAACAAATTAAAAAGAAGTTAGGAAAGTTCTCCATAATCAAGGACAGAAGACAATGACTGATAGTGTTTATGTCTCAAGGAAGGAAATGAATTTTTAAATGCCTTGTTATATACCAGAAAAAAGCTATAGATCATTGTTAGGATTCACACCTGAAAGAATGAATTGGCTTACTGGGGATTGGAGAAAAGATCAAAAAAGAGAAGCTGCACTGTCAGTTACATTTCACCCTGCTGGAGTCTTCTCTGGATGGTTTGCATCTACTCAGACCAAAAAAGAATCTTTTTGTTCAGACTGCTTTTCTCTCATGAGGAGAGCCAGATGGGTGATCCCAATAGGAAAATGAAGTAAACCTTTATGTGTTAAGATTGTTGTTGAACAGAATAATTACATTTGGGTATGTGAATTTTCATATCTTCCAAGTCCAGTATATGATTCGTGGAAACAAAAGACAGGAAATTAAAAAAACACACACATACACACAAGGAAAGAATAGAAGTGAGGCTCTTGCACACTTTTTTTGGGTCGGTACCAAATTAAAACCTCAATGAATGGACATCCTTGTGGGAGTGGGAGCAGGAATAAATGTCACCATTTGTGATGGGACCTATCTGCTATCCCATGAGATTTCCCAGCTGCTGGCAAATTCAGTCCTTGCTCCCTGGAGGCAGCAACTGGGCTCTCATCATCCCCTCTACAATTTCCTGCTTGATCTGGGAGAATTTGACTTAGAAAAAAATCTAACAAACTTTAAAGTCTATATGTTGGCTAGACACTTCATTTATCCAAAAGGCACTTTTTTTCATGACCGGGAATTATACTGTGTCATCAGTTACTGCAACCATTTTGTATCCGTTCCTTCTTCCTTCATTCTCTGAATCTCTGTGGAAGCAAACATTTCATCAGAAATCTGTATTTTTAAAAAAATTATTTATTAAATTCATTCATTTATTTTTGGCTGCACTGGGTCTTTATTCCTGAGCATGGGCTTTCTCTAGTTGCAGTGAGCAGGGGCTACTCCTCACTGAGGTGCAGAGGCTTCTCATTGCAGTGTCTTCTCATTGCAGAGCATGGGCTCTGGGTACACAGCCTTCAGTAGCTGCAGCCTGTGGGCTCCAGAGTGTGGGCTCCGCAGTTGTGGCTCATGTGGGATCTTCCCGGACCAGGGACTGAACCTGTGTCCCCTGTGGATTCTTAACCACTGGATTATTAGGGAAGTCCAAGAAGCCTGTATCTTTATGCAACTCTCTAAAATCAGGAATTAAGAGTCTCTTAATTATACGATTTTCTTTGTTGAATATCACACCATATTTTACATATAATTTTTTCTCTTCTATTTATTGCTGATAGTACTCTAGGAAACAGCAATACTTTCTGAGGGTTTAACTTATAAGTCACTGACCTTGCTATTATTTCATAACTTACCCTCCCCAGTCTATTTGAAACCTGAATCACAGTACTGTGGGCTACATGCATCCCAACACTTAACATATTATATCTTAATTAGGAGATGTGACAGTATAGTAAAAAGTACATCCACCTTGATATCAGTGTACCACCTCTGATACTAGTTGTTTGACATTGGGCATGTTACTGTAAAACTCACTGCTTTTACTTGTAAAATAGGCATAATAATCAGAAGCCTTTCATTGTACATTTTCAGCTTTGAGAAGCTTGGAATTAGTGCCAAGCAAAATGTTGGACACAACTGAGCAACTGAGCACGCACAGCACAGAAGTAGATAGCAGTTTTCAGGGTTCTTTTTTCTGTTTAACTTGATTGAGATTCTTTCCTATATTAATTCATCAATTTCTAAGCTTTTGGGGTCAAACAGGGCATTGCACTAATCTTCCAGGATTCATGTGGTTTATCCCCACTGTCTCCCTGATGTACCCCTTCCTTACGTTTCAGATTGGATCTGGTTAAAACATGTCAAAGACCCTGATCTCTAGAATTTAGTAGGGTAAAAGAGCCAATTTTTGTGGCCTGTGAGCTTGATTGAGGGATATCTGAGAGAACGTTATGCTTTATTTCCCAATTTAGGGTTTTTGGTGGATTTTAAATAATCCCTGATGATAGCTGTGAATATTAGAAACCCAGAGGAAAGGATGATAAAACTGATCAATTTCCAGATGAACATATGAATGAGAAGAAAAGTCTTGTTATCTAAGAAATATATATATTTTTAAAGCAAAGTTGAAGGGAAAACTCAATGAAACAATCACAAAAACAAAAGCTCCCAAACTCCAAACCTGTAGAATTTGATCTTCCATTTCAGTGAAGTCTCTGAAAATCTGCCCCCCAACCCAAAAAGAATCTCAGTGTCTCTAGTGAAAATTTACCAACAAATATGAAGTCCTATTCATGCCAATATGATTTGTTCTATTCAGTCCATCTTGAACTAGCACTTAAAAAGGAAATGATAGATGCTAATTAAGAGAGAAAGAGTTCTTTAAGGAAACCAGGATTGTGAAGAAACACACTTGGGCTTAAACAGCCATTGTACCCATACAAGTTTCAGTTTCAGGAAGGAGAGAGTGTTCACAAGGTATGGTGTTGACAAAGAAACACTTTAAAACACTCCACTATTTTGAATTTGAGTCCCTAACTCCTATGTTCCTATACTATGCTCCTATCTTATAGGAGCCCCTAGCTCTTGTAAGAGGTAATGATCAAGACCATCCCCAAGAAAAAGAAATGCAAAAAGGTAAAATGATTGTCTGAGGAGGCCTTACAAATAGCTGAGAAAAGAAGAGAAGCTAAAGGCAAGGGAGAAAAGGAAAGACATACTCATTTGAATGCAGAGTTCCAAAGAATAGCAAGGAGAGATAAGAAAGCCATCCTCAGTGATAATTGCAAAGAAACAGAGGAAAATAACAGAATGGGAAAGACTAGAAGTCTCTTCAAGAAAATTAGAGATACCAAGGGAATATTTCATGTAAAGATGGGCACAATAAAGGACAGACATGGTATGGACCTAACAGAAGCACAAGGTATTAAGATGAGGTGGCAAGAACACACAGAAGAACTGTACAAAAAATATCTTCATGACCAGATAATCACAATGGTGTGATCACTCACCTAGAGCCAGACATCCTGGAATGTGAAGTCAAGTGGGCCTTAGGAAGCATCACTACAAGCAAAGCTAGTGGAGATGATGGAATTCCAGTTGAGCTCTTTCAAATCCTAAAAGATGATGTTGTGAAAGTACTGCCCTCAGTATGCCAGCAAATTTGGAAAACTCAGAAGTGGCCACAGGACTGGAAAAGGTCAGTTTTCATTCCAATCCCGAAGAAAGGCAATCCCAAAGAATGCTCAAACTACCACACAATTGCATTCATCTCACACACTAACAAAGTAATGCTCAAAATTCTCCAAGACAGGCTTCAACAGTACATGAACCGTGAACTTCCAGATGTTCAAGTTGGATTCAGAAAAAGCAGAGGAACCAGAGATCAAATTGCCAACATCCACTGAATCATCAATAAAGCAAAAGAGTTCCAGAAAAACATCTATTTCTGCTTTATTGACTATGCCAAAGCCTTTAACTATGTGGATCACAACAAACTGTGGAATATTCTTCAAGAGATGGGTATACCAGACCACCTGCATGAGAAATCTGTATGCAGGTCAAGAAGCAAAAGTTAGAACTGGACATAGAAAAACAGACTGGTTCCAAATCAGGAAAGGAGTATGTCAAGGCTGTATATTGTCACCCTGCTTATTTAACTTACATGCAGAGTACATCATGAGAAATGCTGGACTGGATGAAACACAAACTGGAATTAAGATTGCCGGGAAAAATATCAATAACCTGATATGCAGATGACACCACCCTTATGGCAGAAAGTGAAGAAGAACTAAAGAGCCTCATTTTTTTTTAAAGAGTCTCTTGATGAAAGTGAAAGAGGAGAGTGAAAAAATTGTCTTAAAACTCAACATTCAGAAAACTAAGATCATGGCATCCGGTTCCATCTCTTCACGGCAAATAGATGGGGAAACAATGGAAACTGAGAGGCTTTATTTTCTTGGGCTCCAAAATCACTGCAGATGGTGACTATAGCCATGAAATTAAAAGACCCTTGCTCCTTGAAAGAAAAGCTATGACCAACCTAGACAGCATATTAAAAA
The DNA here is from genome assembly GCF_033118175.1 of Dama dama. Lineage (NCBI taxonomy): Eukaryota > Metazoa > Chordata > Mammalia > Artiodactyla > Cervidae > Dama > Dama dama. The sequence continues at coordinate 44,179,031 of NC_083700.1, forward strand.
GCAGAGGCATACCCATTTGAATGCAGAGTTTAAAGAATAGCAAGGAGACATAAGAAAGACATCCTCAGTGATCTTTGCAAAGAAATAGAGGAAAATAATAGAATGGGAAAGACTAGAAATCTCTTCAGGACCTTTGCCAACAAAGGTCTGTCTAGTCAAAGCTGTGGTTTTTCCAGTAGTCATGTATGGATGTGATAACTGGACCATGAAGAAGGTTGAATACCCAAGAATTGATGCTTTTGAACTGTGGTGTTGGAGAAGCCTCTTGAGAGTCCCTTGGACTGCAAGGAGATCAAACCAGTCAGTCGTAAAGGAAATCAACTCTGAATATTCATTAGACAGACTGATGCTGAAGCTGAAATTCAGATAATTTGGCTACCTGATACGAACAGCCAGCTCATTATAAAAGACCCTGCTCCCAGGAAAGATTGAAGGCAGGAGGAGAAGGGGATGACAGGATGAGATGGTTGGATGATATCACTGACACAATGGACATGAGTCTGAGAAAACTCTGGGAGTTGATGATGAACAGGGAAGCCTGGCGTGCTGCAGTCCATGGATTCACAAAGAGTTAGACACTTCTGAGCAACTGAACTGAACTGAACTCCTATGTAGTTTCAGTTTTCTGAAGAGTTAACATTTTTGTCAAAGAGAGTGAGGACCATTACTGATTCAATGGCCTCCTCTGCCCTCTCCAAGTCTTACATCTTATTCTCCAATAGGAAAGAAAAAAGAATCCAGGACACACACACCCAAGGGAAAAGAAAAAACACTGACCCCACATCTAAGGTGAGCTGTCCTAGGCCGTCCTCTCCAGGACTTCTTATACAGTTCAGTTACAGTTGCCCCAGACTTGCATCACCTCACCAATTGTGATTTTGAAAAAAATTCCTGTAAGTAGTCAGTGGATGGAAGCACAAAGAGAGGATACTAGCTTAGACTGCCTTCCTAAAAGGAGCAATGCTGACCTTATTTCTATATCAGCTCCAGGGAAGACCTACATCTAGAAAGAGATTTAGGGCCTCAAGTTTAATTGATTTCTTCTTTGGAAAATATCTATAATATATAATATATCTCCATTTTCAATTCCATGTTATATCTTCAGTTGTTTTTTTTTTTTTTTAATTTCTGTACTCTAGAAAAGCATATAAATTTTTTCTGTCAATCAGAGTTGCCGTCTTATAGTTTCAGTTCTTCAGTTTATGACCTCGACAGTGGACTTAAGCTGTTCATATTTTATCTTAAATTTTCTAATATTTTGAAGTTATTTTAGTTTACTTACATTAACTTAGAAATCATTTATGAAATTCTTAGTTTACTGCACTCATATGGTTCTTCATCAATCTTAATTGTGAGACTAAATAGTTATTGTAGGCAATTACTTAAGATTTGTTAATGATAAACTGATGTTACTTGCCAAAGTTACAAAATATAATTTTCAGCATTTACGTGGACAAAAAGGAATTTTGTAACATGTATCTTGCTGTTTCAATATGACGTCTTCACAGTACAAAAATATTAAATGGGATAAGAGAAAATCTCCCAGAATGTAGAGCACAAAGACAAAATTATAAAAAATGTAAAAGGGAGTGATGAGACATGGAAAATTAAATAAGAAAGTCAAACATACACTAAAAAGCATTTCTAGGAAAGTAGGAGAGATATTAGTCAATGAAATAATACAAGAGTTTTTACCAGAGACAAGGAAAAACATAAATCCTAAGATTAAAAATGTCGAGTAGTATAAGTGAAAGATTCATATTTTGTCATATACTCCTAAGTTTTCTAAAACCAGGAATAAAGAGCAGATTCTAAAAGCCTACAAGAAGGAAAAAAAAATGACTACATAGAAGTGAGAAATGGATTTTCACCATGTTCTTCAGCAACAGCAATGGCCGATAAAAGGCAGTGGAATATGCTTCACTGAAAAAGCTTCATAATATTAGGGAAATGAAACTTACACAAGAGTGAGCATAAAATTATAATACCTAACTTAGATAAGCATCAGCTTCAAGGCAATGCTTTCAACTGAGTTCCTAAAGAACAATTTACTTTACTGTTCAGTTCAGTTCAGTTGCTCAGTCGTGTCCGACTCTTTGCGACCCCATGAATCACAGCACTCCAGGCCTCCCTGTCCATCACCAACTGCCAGAATTTACCCACACTCATGTCCATCGAGTCGGTGATGCCATCCAACCATCTCATCTTCTGTTGTCCCCTTCTCCTGCACCCAATCCCTCCCAGCATCAGGGTCTTTTCAAATGAGTCAGCTGTTTGCATCAGGTGGCCAAAGTATTGGAGTTTCAGCTTCAACATCAGTCCTTCCAATGAACACCCAGGACTGAACTCCTTCAGGATGGACTGGTTGGATCTCCTTGCAGTCCAAAGGACTCTCAAGAGTCTTCTCCAACACCACAGTTCAAAAGCATCAATTTTTCAATGCTCAGCTTTCTTCACAGTCCAGCTCTCACATCCATACATGACCGCTGGAAAAATCATAGCCTTGACCAGATGGACCTTTGTTGGCAAAGTAATGTCTCTGCTTTTTAATATGCTGTCTAGGTTGGTCATAACTTTCCTTCCAAGGAGTAAGCATCTTTTAATTTCATGGCTGCAATCACCATCTGCAGTGATTTTGGAGGCCCCAAAAATAAAGTCTGTCACTGTTTCCACTGTTTCCCCATCTATTTCCCATGAAGTGGTGGGACCAGATGCCATGATCTTAGTTGTCTCTTACTAAGTGGTAAATGAAATTACCTAACTTATTTGAGTATGCCAGAGAAAAGGTAGCTACATAGATAAGACATGGACTGTAGCTTAGCTGGAAGATTAACACTCCCTCACCAAGAACTCAGATCAAACAGGGGGAAGGACCAAGAGTTCTGCATCACAAAACCTATTCTCAGTTAAGTATGAATGAGAAAATTGGGAGAAAGCACATCTTTTCACAGATTTTCTGTATGGAAATCATCAAGTTACAAAAATTTTCATCATCTCAAACCATGGTGACATACACCATGAGATGATTAAGAATGAGACTGATAGAGCACATAAGAAGAAGATGAACAAGAAAGTCAGAACATTTCCAAATTTTGAGGATCCCAAGTAATCCGGGTAGAGCTTCCCTTAGAACTCTGAGTAGAATGATGGATGCCAAATAATTCATGATTATTCATAAGATAATGTGTAATAAACTTATTATTTTATATTTTGTATGCATTGAAGAAGCCTGGAAGAATATATACCAAAATGCTAATAAAGAATTATCTTTAAACAGTAAAATTATTGATTATTTTTGCTTTCTTCTTTGCATGTATTTATAAAGAGAAATGGGACTTCCCTGGTGCCTCAGCTGGTAAAGAATCCACCTGCAATCTGGGAGACCTGGTTTCAATCCCTGGGTTGGGAAGATCCGCTGGAGATGGGAAAAGCAATCCACTCCAGTAATTTTGCCTGCAGAATTCCATGGGCTGTATAGTCTATGGGGTTGCAAAGAGTCAGACACAACTGAGCGACTTTCAGAAAGAGAATTAAATACTTTTATACTCAGAAAAAATAAATCAACTTTTCAGTTGATAAAATAGAAATCAGAACCATTTTAATAACAGCAAAACTATACTACCTAAATTCAGGCTGCCATGATTAGTACACTGCTTAATATATCTAGAAGAGCTAAGACTTGACCAATTTAGTTCAAAAGAAAGCTGAAGTGATCAGTGACAAATTTAGTGCTTTTTTTTTTTAATCTTTGCAAACTTAGGTAGCTAAGTTTATCTCACAGTTTATGTTCCTATTGAGAAAAAAATGTAATAACATGTATACGACCACAGCTCTGATATATCCAGAAAGACCTTCTGATTCACTGTAAAGCACCTACTCTATATTGCTGGACATCAGCCACACTATTTCACTTGTTTGGCTGGACTGTTGAATTCATGCAAAGCCTAAAGACAAGGCTAGAATCTCCAACGTGGTCTTCTCTGAAATCTCTGGTTCACAGATTCTGAATTAAACTCTGCCAAGAAAACAAATATCCATCTATTCATTCAGGCAAAGATTACTGATCCCCCAATTTCTTCTACATATAGATAGAAGTTTCAGCCGGGCACATCTCCCAGACTCTCACGCAGGTAGGTGTGGCCTTTTTTGTTGTGTTCTGGTCAGTACAAAAGTGATATGCACATGTCCTCTGTAGGAGAGGACATCCTTCTACTCCTTTCCTCTTCGTGCTTCCTAGAAAGCAGACTACAGTGAAAATGAGTTGTATTGGACTATGCAATGGATGAGAAAAATGCCTAGACAGCAGAGCAACATGACAGAAGGAGCCTGGATCTTCAGCATTATGCAGTTGTCTTACCTGCCCCACACTGTGTATGCCTGGACTATTATTAAGTGTGAATTTTTTTTTTTTCAAATAAACTGTATTGTTTTATTTATTTATTTTTGTATCTAGATTTAAAAAAAATTATTGGAGTATAGTTGCTTTATAATTTATAGTATTATAATTTATAGTATAATTTATTAGTATTAGTTTCTACTATACAGCAAAGAGAGTCAACCATATGTGTACATATATCCCCTCTTTCTTGGACCTCCCTCCCATTCAGGTCACCACAGAGCACTGAGTACTGCGATGTAGTTCCCCATGATATACAGCAGGTTCTCATTAGTTGTTTATTTTATACACAGGATCAGTTCAGTTCAGTCGCTCAGTCATGCCCGACTCTTCACGACCCCATGAACCGCAGCACACCAGGCCTCCCTGTCCATCACCAACTCCCGGAGTTTACCCAAACCCACGTCCACTGAGCGGTGATGCCATCCAACCATCTCATCCTCTGTCATCCCCTTCTCCTCCTACCCTCAATCTTTCCCAGCATTAGGGTCTTTTCAAAAGAGTCAGCTCTTCACATCAAGTGGCCAAAGTATTGGAGTTTCAGCTTCAACATCAGTCCTTCCAAGGAACACCCAGGACTGATCTCCTTTAGGATGAACTGGTTGGATCTCCTTGCAGTCCAAGGGACTCTCAAGAGTCTTCTCCAACACCACGGTTCAAAAGCAGCAATTCTTCAGCGCTCAGCTTTCTTTATAGTCCAGCTCTCACATCCATACATGACCACTGGAAAAACCATAGTCTTGACTAGACAGACCTTTGTTGGCAAAGTAATGTCTCTGCTTTTTAATATGCTGTCTAGGTTGGTCATAACTTTCCTTCCAAGGAGTAAGCGTCTTTCAATTTCATGGCTGCAATCACCATCTGCAGTGATTTTGCAGCCCCCAAAAATAAAGTCAGCCACTGTTTCCATTGTTTCCCCATCTATGTTAATCTCAGTCTCCTAATTCATCTCACCCACTCTCACCTTCCCCCCCTTGGTATCCATACATTTTTCTGTATATCTGTTTCTTTTTCTGCTTTGTAAATAATATCATCTATACCATTTTTTTTTTCAGATTTCACATATATGCATTAGTGTACAGTATTTGTTTTTCTCTTTCTGACTTATTTCACTCTTTAGGTGGGAAATACATTTTTTTTTAAGCTACTGTGACTTTAGCCCTCTATTACAGCATCTGAAAAGTATCCTAAATAAAGCATTTCAAAACTGAAGTAATGAGGGAATTGTTTATCTGCGGAATGGTCAGTTTAAACATGCATTCAAGAACTCAGTCAGTAGCTTTTTTTAAATGTGCTGTTCCCTCAATTGCTAGAAAACTGCCATATTCACTTATTATTTCAAAGTAGCACAAACCTCATTATTTAATAGTCAAGATTAGAGCTTAACAAAGAGGAGTCTTTTTTTTATTTTCATATGTTACTTTTTCTCTTTCTCACTCTCTTTCTTCAAGAAAATGCATATAAGCTACCAATTAAATTACTGTGGGTTGGTGAAAAGATAATTTAACCAAATATTCCCTGAAATTAGACATAACCCACTACAACAGTACCCAAGGGCACACAAGGTTATTGGCATTATGGATGATTTTAATATCATTTAGTGAAATTCTTCAATAGAAGCTGCAATTGATAATCAATGAAGTTATTTTCTTGTACAGGGTGAATTCATATTTATGCACTGCTTGAGTCACAAAGGGACAATTAATGTAAATCAATTAACAAAGAATAAGATATTAAAACAATATATAGATGCCAATAAAATGTAGAATCATATTGTAGGGAACTCTGGCAACAACAGAATAGCACTGGTACAACTTAATTACTTTAATTTTGCTTCAAAAATATCTGAATTTTTCTGCAGATATTTAATACTTCAAGAACACTATAATATTACAAAAGTAGCAATATTGTCTAGTTCCTTCTTAATTATTCACACTGATGATGAATAGATACATTGAAGTTAAGCCAAATTTCTGATTGTCCTTAAATCATTTCTAGTATAGTAGAATGTGTTACGTGGTTTCAGAGATAGAAAATACAACAGATTTACCTTCCTAATTATGTTTTTCTGAGGCTAATATTAACATTAATTAGCATTCCATTTGTACCCACCAGGAAAATTATTCCAGACTAATTTGCTACAGTTAAGGCATATTCAAATTCATTAGATTTTTCCATGTATATTAAAATTTTAAAATTTTCCCATAATGAGGAAAAAAACTTCCAAAATAACTTACATTTTAATAATTCTTTCAACTTTTCAATCTCTTTTATAGCTATATAAAAGGTTTTCCAAAATTGTATAGCTAATAACAGTTCTTAAGATCTCCCCTTCAAAAAATTTAATCTTTTCTTACCACAAAACTGCTACTTGGATATCAGCTAGCCCCAACTATATATATAGCTAAATAAGGATTGAATTTAAAATAGTATATGAGACCCCAATCTAATACCTCAGTAGCTATTACTTAGTGTATTAGCTTGCTAGAACTGGGTAGCTCATATGTCAAAAGTTTACTTTCTCATACTTCTAGAGGCTAGAAGTCTAAGATCATGTGTTGGCAGTGAAAACTTACTTGCTATTGGCTAGATGGCCATTGCTCTCCACATCATCACATGTCTTTTCTGTGTGTGTCTGTGTCCTAAACGCCTTTTCTTATAAGGATAGGAGCTGTATTGGATTAGGTTCTGCTCTAATGATGTTATTTTAGCTTAATTAGCTTTTTAAAGCCCTGTCTTCAAATACAGTCATATTATGAGGTACTGGGAGGTTAGGACTTCAATATAGGAGTTTGGAGAGATACTACTCTGTTCATAACATCTGGAAAATATAATTTCTTTTCTTCCTATCACAAAGATCTCAGGTATAGTTTCATAGACAGAAGGGTATGCTCCATCTGCTTTGTTGATATCTGAGGACCATAGTCCTAAGTCACATATCCAGAGCCTGTTTGGAGTAGACAGCACTGACTGTCTTCTTCGTACACAATATTTCACATGATATTTCATTTGATCCTCAAAACAAATCTGCAGTAGGTTATTATTATTATTGTCATGAAATAGTTGAAAAAATGAGAATTGTCAGAGCTAAATGGCTTGTGCAGTGTTACATACTGACTGACAAAATAATAATTCAAGCAGAGTCCTGAGACCATACCACCTGCAAGGAATTAACTAACTAAATTCCCTTTGTCCCTTCTTGTTTTTCATTTATGTCTTTTGTTTTGGTTTTGGGCGTCCTGATGAATTTTTTTTAAATGCTATAAAGTTAGTTCTTCATTACCTCCATCTGTTTGGTCTCAGGTCAAACAACAGGAGGGAACACAGTCCCACCCATCAAGAGAAAATTGGATTAAAGATTTACTGAGCATGGCCCCACCCATCAGAATAAAACCCAGTTTCTCCCTCAGTCAGTCTCTCCCATCAGGAAGCTTCAATAAGCCTCTTATCCTTATCCATCAGAGGGCAGGCAGAATGAAAACCAAAATCACAGAAAACTAACCAAACTGATCACATGGACCACAGTCTTGTCTAACTCAATGGAACCCTGAGGCATGCCCTGTAGGGCCACCCAAGATGGATGGGTCATGGTGGAGTTCAGTTCAGTTCAGTCACTCAGTCGTGTCTGACTGTTTGTGACCCCATGAACTGAAGCACACCAGGCCTCCCTGTCCATCACCAACTCCTGGAGTTTACCCAAACTCATGTCCATTGAGTGGACGATGCCATCCAACCATCTCATCCTCTGTCGTCCCTTTCTCCTCCAACCCTCAATCTTTCCCAGTATCAGAGTCTTTTCAAATGAGTCAGCTGTTTGCATCAGATGGCCAAAGTATTGGAGTTTCAGCTTCAGCATCAGTCCTTCCAATGAATACCTGGGACTGATTTCCTTTAGGATGGACTGGTTGGATCTCCCTGCAGTCCAAGGGACTCTCAAGAGTCTTCTCCAACACCACAGTTCAAAACCATCAATTCTTCTGCGCTCAGCTTTCTTTGTAGTCCTACTCTCACATCCATGCACAACTACTGGAAAACCCATAGCCTTTACTAGATGGACCTTTGTTGGCAAAGTAATGTCTCTGCTTTTTAATATACTGTCTAGGTTGGTTATAACTTTCCTTCCAAGGAGCAAGTGTCTTTTAATTTCATGGCTGCAGTCACCATCTGCAGTGATTTTGGAGCCCAAAAAATAAAGCCCGACACTGTTTCCACTGTTTCCCCGTCTATTTGCAATGAAGTGATGGGACTGGATGCCATGATCTTAGTTTTCTGAATGTTAAGCTTTAAGCCAACTTTTTCACTCTTCTCTTTCACTTTCATCAAGAGGCTCTTTAGTTCTTCTTCACTTTCTGCCATAAGGGTGGTGTCATCTGCATATCTTGAGGTTATCGATATTTCTCCTGGCAATCTTGATCCCAGCTTGTGCTTTATCCAGCCTGGCATTTCTCATGATGTACTCTGCATATAAGCTAAATAAGCAGGGTGACAATATACAGCCTTGACGTATTCCTTTTCCTATTTGGAACCAGTCTTTTGTTCCATGTCCAGTCCTAACTGTTGCTTCATGACCTGTATACAGGTTTGTCAAGAGGCAGATCAGGTGGTCTGGTATTCCCATCTTTTTCAGAATTTTCCACAGTTAATTGTGATCTACACAGTCAAAGGCTTTTGCATAGTCAATAAAGCAGAAATATATGTTTTATCTGGAATTCTCTTGCTTTTTTGATGATCCAGCGGATGTTGGCAATTTGATCTCTGTTTCCTCTGCCTTTTCTAAAACCAGCTTGAACATCTGGAAGTTCACGGTTCATGTATTGCTGAAGCATGGCTTGGAGAATTTGGGGCATTACTTTACTAGCGTGTGAGATGAATGCAGTTTTGTGGTAGTTTGAGCATTCTTTGGCTTAGTCTTTCTTTGGGGTTGGAATGAAAACTGACCTTTTCCAGTCCTGTGGCCACTGCTGAGTTCTCCAAATTTGCTGACATATTGACTGGAGCGCTTTCACAGCATCATCTTTTGGATTTGAAATAGCTTGACTGGAATTCCATCACCTCCACTAGCTTTGTTCGTAGTGATGCTTCCTAAGGCCCACTTGACTTCACATTCCAGGATGTCTGGCTCTAGGTGAGTGATCACACCATCGTGATTATCTGGTCATGAAGATATTTTTTTTTACAGTTCTTCCGTGTATTCTTGCCTTGGTGGAGAGTTCTGATAAAACATGGTCCACCAGTGAAGGGAATGGCAAACCAGATCAATATTCTTGCCTTGAGAACTCCATGAACAGCATGAAAAGCCAAAAATATAGGACACTGAAAGGTGAACTCCCCAGGTCAGTTGATGCCCAAAATGCTACAGGAGATGATGGGGAAATAACTCCAGAAAGAAGAAAGAGACAGGCCAAAAGCAAAAACAACACTCAGCTGTGGATGTGACTGGTGATGTATGTAAAGTCCAATGCCATAAAGAGCAATATTGCATAGGAACCTGGAATGTTAGGTCCAAGAATCAAGGCAAATTGGTAGTGGTCAAACAGAAGATGGCAAGACTGAACATTGACATTTTAGGAATCAGTGAACTAAAATGGACTGGAATGGGTGAGTTTAACTCAGATGACCACTATATCTACAACTGTGGACAAGAACCCCTTAGAAGAAATGGAGTAGCCCTCATAGTCAACAAAAGAGTCTGAAATGCAGTACTTGGATGCAGTCTCAAAAATGACAGAATGATGTCTGTACATTTCCATGGCAAACCATTCAATATTACAGTAATCCAAGTCTATGCCCTGACCAGTAATGCTGAAGAAGCTGAAGTTGAATAGGTCTATGAAGACCTACAGGACCTACTAGAACTAACACTCAAAAAAGAAGCCTTTTTCCTTATAGGGGACTGGAATGCAAAACTAGGAAGTCAATGCAAAACTAAGAGATACCTGGAGTAACAATCAAATCTGGCCTTGGAGTACAAAATGAAGCAGGTCAAAGGCTAACAGAGTTTTGCCAAGAGAATGCACTGGTCATAGCAAGTACCCTCTTCCAACAACACAAGAGAAGACTCTTCACCTGGACACCACCAGATGGTCAATACCGAAATCAGATTGATTACAGTCTTTGCAGCCAAAGATGGAGAAGCTCTATACAGTCAGCAAAAACAAGACTGGGAGCTGACTGTGACTCAGATCATGAACTGCTTATTGCCAAATGCAGACTTAAATTGAAGAAGGTAGGAAAACTACTAGACCATGCAGGTATGACCTAAATCAAATCCCTTATGATTATACAGTGGAAGTGACAAATAGATTCAAGGGATTAGGTCTGATAGACAGAGTGCCTGAAGAACTATGGACAGAGATTTGTGACATTGTACAGGAGGCAGTGATTAAGATGATCCCCAAGAAAAGGAAATACATAAAGACAAAATGGTTGTCTGAGGAGGCGTTAAAAATAGCTGAGAAAAGAAGAGAAGCTAAAGGGAAAGGAGAAAAGGAAAGATAAACTAATTTGAGTGCAGAGTTCCAAATAATAGCAAGGAGAGACAAGAAAGGCTTCCTCAGTGATCAGTGGAAAGAAACAGAGGAAAAAAATAGAATGGGAAAGACTAGAGGTCTCTTCAGAAAATTAGAGATACCAAGGGAATATTTCATGCAAATATGGGCACAATAAAGAACAGAAATGGCATGGACCTAACAGAAGCAGAAGATATTAAGAAGAGGTGGCAACAATACACAGAAGAACTATACAAAAAACTTCTTCATGACCCAGATAACCATGATGGTGTGATCACTCACCTAGAGCCAGACATCCTGGAATGCAAAGTCACGTGGGCCATAGGAAGCATCACTACAAAGCTAGAAGACGTGATGGAATTCCAGTTGAGCTATCTCAAATCCTAAAAGATGATGCTGTGAAAGTGCTGCACTTAATATGTCAGCATATTTGGAGAACTCAGCATGGCCACAGGACTGGAAAATGTCAGTTTTCATTCCAATCCCATAGAAAGGCAAAGCCAAAGAATGTTCAAACTACCACAATTGCACTCATCTCACATCCTAGCACAATAATGCTCAAAATTCTCCAAGTCAGTCTACAACAGTACATGAACCATGAACTTCCAGATGTTCAAGTTGGATTTAGAAAAGGCAGAGGAACCAGAGATTAACTTTCCAACTTCCTTTGGCTCATCAAAAAAGCAAGAGAGTTCCAGAAATAAGTCTACTTCTGCTTTATTGACTATGCCAAAGCCTTTGATTGTGTGGACCACAACAAACTGTGGGAAATTCTTCAATAGATGGGAATACCAGACCACCTTTTTTGCCTCCTAAGAACTGTGTATACAGGTCATGAAGCAATAGTTAGGACTGGACATGGAACAAAAGACTGGTTCCAAATCAGGAAAGGAGTAAGTCAAGGCTGTGTATTGTCACCATGCTTATTAACTTATATGCAGAGTACATCATTTGAAATGCTGGACTGGATGAAGCACAAGCTGGAATCAAGATTGCCAAGAGAAATAGCAATAACCTCAGATATGCAGATGACACCACCCTTATGGCAGAAAGCGAAGAGGAACTAAAGAGCCTCTTGATGAAAATGAAGTGTGAAAAAGTTCGCTTAAAACTCAACATTCAGGAAACTGAGATCATGGCATCCAGTCTCATCACTTCATGGCAAATAGATGGGGAAACAGTGGAAACAGTGAGAGACTTTATTTTTGGGGGCTCCAAAATCACTGGAGATGGTAACTGCAGCCATGAAATTAAAAGACGCTTGCCCCTTGGAAGAAAAGCTGTGACCAACCTAGACAGCATATTAAAAAGCAGAGACATTACTTTGCCGACAAAGGTCCCTCTAGTCAAAGCTATGGTTTTTCCAGTAGTCACGTATAGATGTAAGAGTTGGACTACAAAGAAAGCTGAGTACTGAAGAATTGATACTTTTGAACTGTGGTGTTGGAGAAGACTCTTGAGAGTCCCCTAGACTGCAAGGAGATCCAACCAGTCAATCCTAAGGGAAATCAGTCCTGAATATTCATTGGAATGACTGATGCTCAAACTGAAGCTCCAATACTTTGGCCACCTGAAGCAAAGAACCTTTCCTCATTGGAAAGGACCCTGATGCTGGAAAAGGTTGAAGGCAGAAGGAGAAGGGGATGACAGAGGATGAGATGGTTGGATGATATCACCGACACAATGGACATGAGTTTGAGCAAGCTCTGGGAGTTGGTGATAGACAGGGAAGCCTGGCGTGCTACAGTCCATGGGGGTCGCAAAGAGTCAGACACAACTGAGCAACTGAACTGAACTGATAAAGGATTGGTTTTTAAAATGCATATATTCTCTCTCTATATATATGATGTTTGTATATTTATTTTTAATATTATGTGTTTAAAGCAAAATATACAGACTATTTTAAGCCAAATGAATTTCTAACATTTAATCATGTTTGACCTACAACAGTGGCAATTTCATAAGATTGAATCAAGAAATAACACAGTGAACACTCAGCTTCCTATTTGCATCTCCTTTGAAGGCTTTCACTGAAGATTTACTTCCACTTCCATCTCTCATCAGACTCCACCCCAAACCTAGCCGTTTGTCGGCCACTTGTTGCCTTCCTGATACCAACCTGGGAACAAAGTAGGAAGCTCAGGGCAGACATAGCGATATGTCTACTGAAAAGTGCATAAGTGAATGGATCATGTTCAGAAACTAACTCAAAATAACGACTTCCAAGCATAGCTTCTTATGATTCTATTCTGCTAAGAAATTAAAGGGCTTCCTAGGTGTCTCAATGGTAAAAAATCCGCCTGCCAAATGCAGGAGATGCAGGAAATGAGGGTTCTATCCCTGGTTTGGGAAGATCCCCTGGAGAAGAAAATGCCAACCCACTCCAGTATTCTTGCCTGGGAAATCCCATAGACAGAGGAGCCTGGCCAGCTACAGTCTGTGGGGTCGCAGAGAGTCAGACAAGACTGAGTGACTGAGTATACACGCAGGTTAAAATGAGTTGATGTTTTCTGTTAGGTATTCTCTACCCCAGAATATCTTTGTTTATCTTTACAAAGAACACCCCTCCCCAAAAAAGTCATTTATGATGAGTCTTGTTAGCTAATATGCATGTGAATCACAGTTAATACTTGTGGTAATTATCTATTGTTGTATAAAATGTGTGTGTGCTCAGTAGTGTCTGACTATTTGCAACTCTATAGACTGTAGCCCACCGGGCTCCTCTGTCCAGGGGATTCTCCAGGCAAGTTGTATAAAAAATTCACCCCAAATTTGGTGGCTTAAGACAATACACAGTTATTAAGTCACAGCTTTTGAAGAGTGGTTTATTTGGGCAGTTCTGGCTCAGCTTCCTCTTTTTGCTGCTGTCAGGACCTGGTAGGAGCTGTAGGCATTTGAAGGTTTGGTTGAGGGTGGAAGGTCCTTTCCAAGATGCCTCACTCATATGGCTGTTTACGAGGGACCTCAGTTCCCCACTGACTTTGGCAGGAGGTCATCATTCCTGCCACATGGACCTCTTCTCCTGGCATGGAGGTAACTGGCTCCAGACTCAGCAACCTAAGAGCAAACCAGTCAACTGGAGGACACAGTGCTTTCTATGACCAAGTCTCTGAAATCACAGGCCATCACTTCTGCTAGTCTACTCCATTCAATTGAATCAGTCACTCAGTGCAAGAAAGGGAAATTAGGCTCCACCTCTTGAAAGGAGGAGCATCAAATAATTTGTGAACATGTTCTAAGCTACCCTATATCTATGTCATGCCATAAAGCACTCAAGAAAGAGTCTGGGTCCCAAACAGTAATTGAAGATCAAGCAGGAAAGTTTTTGAATTTAGTTTTGTACGGATATTATAGAATATATTAAATGAGTTAACTAAGCATTAAATATTTCTGAAAAATAGATTACCAATATTGAACATATAAGCAGAAAAATTGCCTTTACTCATTTAAAAGATCAAAATATCTCGATTCTAAAGCATAGCGTACATGATATAAGACCATTCATTTGTGGTTAGCTCACCTTTTGCTCCCATATTATAGCTTTACTCAGCACCTGATTTTATTTAAATTCCAAATAATTGACAACTTGCACAGAATTAGGTAAAATTAACCAAAATATATTAATTTTATGATATGTGTGACAAATTAGCATCTAAAAGTTATCAAAACTTCATCCTTACCTTTGTTCTTGGTCTCCAAGACGGGGCACCAAGACGTGAAGAATCACATCTTTATTTTGAAAGGACAACTCTGGTAACTTATACCAAGATGGAAAATGTTCGAACTGATTCTGGCATTATACCATTGCAGTATTAATCACTATTTTCCTTCTAGTTTAGTAAAGACCACATTTCCTTTTTCATCATTCAGTCACTGTACATATTAAGCTTTGTGAAAGATTACATTATGTTATACTTGAAGAGGGGAAGGAGAATAGTGCAGAGAAGCTGCCTGGGGTGACCCTGCCTGACTGATAAGGCTTGCAGTGTGCAGACATCTAAGGGTCGCATGACCCACAACTGAAGCAAGACCCTGGCATCAGCCATCCGCTTCTCTGTCCCTCTCTCTCTCTTTCTCATCTTGAATTTTGGGGATCTCATGTAATTTGTTCTAATAATTGTCAATTTGGATTAGTCTTTTGTGGTGGAATTAATTCACAGACTTTTCTCCCAGGGCTTCTTTGAAGATTCTTTGCAAAGAAGCTTGGAACCCTCTGCCCCTCAAAGGTATTCTTGTCTGCACTGTCTTCTTGCTTGGATTTCTTAGCCTGACAAGGTACTTTTTTTGAGTGTGTTGCTAACAAGGAAGCCCAAAGTCCAGCTTGCTTCTCTCATTTCAGCTCCATCCATAGGAAACTGAAATGTCCCTTCCCTGTCAGACAGTGGGCATGCAGGCTACTTTACAGCGACCCCTTGTCCCCAGTCTTACCACTTCTTTATAAGACTGTGTTGAAGGTGTAGAGTACACTTGAAAAACATATGCACGTAAAAAAAATAATTAATTAGAATGTATAATTGTTATCACACAGATTTCTTACCATTATCTTCAAAATTAATTATATATTTTATCAATCTACAGAAATGATTCACATAAGGAAGTAAAATGAAATATTTTAAAATAAATTTTATGAACATATATCAGTAAGATCACTGTGTATCATGAATCTCCACCATACAATGAAAACCTTTTAAACTAAGTGTGTGGCAGGAAGGATTCTTTGGCAAATAAGATGCACCCTGTAAAAAATTGTTTTCATTGCAGACAATTTCTCTATTCTATATAAGCTTTCCCATCCATAATAATCTTCACTTAAATAGTCACACAACTTCTATTCTTCATCATCACAAGTAAGCTACTACTGATACATTTAAAGTGGGTGTAAGCTGGTGGGATATTAGAAAGTGGGGCAGAATGCAGAAACAATTTTTCATGATGCATAGAACTGTCCTGGGTACTGCAGAATATGTAGCATTCCTGGTCCTTGTCTTTAAATATCAAAAGAAAGTCCAACTCATTACGATGACTTAATTCCCACATTAAGACCTAAGAGAAGCAGAAGATATTAAGATGAGGTGGTAAGAATACACAGAAGAGCTATACAAAAAAGATTTTCATGACCCAGACAACCATGATGGTGTGACCACTCACCTAGAGCCAGACATCATGGAGTGGGAAGTCAAACAGACCATAGGAAGCATCACTACAAACAAAGCTAGTGGAGGTGATGGAATTCCAGCTGAGCTATTTCAAATCCTAAAAGATGATGCTGTGAAAGTGCTGTACTCATTATGCCAGCAATTATGGAAAACTTATCAGTGGTCACAGAACTGGAAAAGATCAGTTTTCATTCCAATTCGAAAGCAGGGCAATGCCAAAGAATGTTCAAACTACCACACAATTGAACTCATTTCACATGCTAGCAAAGTAATGCTCAAAAATTATCCAAGCCAGACTTCAACAGTATGTGAACTGAGAAATGCCAGATGTTCATGCTGGATTTAGAAAAGGCAGAGGAAGCAGGGATCAAATTGCCAACATCTGGTGGGTCACGTTAAAAACAAGAAAATTCCAGAGAAACATCCACTTCTGTTTTACTGACTATGTCAGAACCTTTGCCTGTATGGATCACAACATCTGTGGAAAATTCTTCAAGAGATAGGAATAACAGACCACCTCACCTGCCCACTGTGAAACCTGCATGCGGGTCAAGACAGTTAGAAGCAGATATGGAACAATGGACTGGTTTCAAATTGGGAAAGGAGTATATGCAGGCTGCACATTGTCACCTTGCTTATTTAACTTATATGCAGAGTACATCATGAGAAACGCTGGGCTGGATGACATGCAAGCTTGAATCAAGTTTGCTGGGAGAAATATCAATAACCTCAGATATGCAGATGACACCACCCTTATGGCAGAAAGTGAAGAGGAACTAAAGAGCCTCTTGATGAAGGTGAAAGAGGAAAGTGAAAAAGTTGGCTTAAAGCTCAACATTCAGAAAACTAAGATCATGGCATCTGGTCCCATCACTTCATGGAAAATAGATGGGGAAACAGTGGAAACAGTGAGAGACTTTATTTTCTTGGGCTCCAAAATCACTGCAGATGGTGTCTGCAGCCATAAAATTAAAAGATGTTTGCTCCTTGGAAGAAAAGCTATGACCAACCTAGACAGCATGTTAAAAAGCTGAGACATTATTTTGCTGACAAGGTCTATATAGTAAAAGCTATGGTTTTTCCAGTAGTCTTGTATGGATGTGAATGTTGGACCACAAAGAAAGCTGAGTGCTGAAAAATTGATGCTTTTTTTGCCGACAAAGTTCCCTCTAGTCAAAGCTATGATTTTTCCAGTAGTCATGTATGGATGTGAGAGTTGGACTACAAAGAAAGCTGAGCACTGAAGAATTGATGCTTTTGAACTGTGGTGTTGGAGAAGACTCTTGAGAGTCCCCTAGACTGCAAGGAGATCCAACCAGTCAGTCCTAAAGGAAATCAGTCCTGAATATTCACTGGAAGGACTGATGCTAAAACTGAAGCTCCAATTCTTTGGTCACCTGATGCGAAGAGCTGAACCGTTAAAAAAGACTGGATGCTGGTTAAGATTGAGGCTGTAGGAGAAGGGAACGGCAGAGGATGAGATGACTGGATGGCGTAACTGAGTCAATGGACCTGAGTTTGAACAAGCTTCAGGAGGTGGTGAAGGACAAAAAAAGCCTGGTGTGCAGCAGTCCAAGGGGTCACAACTCAGCGACCGAACAACAACAACAAATTCCCATATACAATTTCCAAATATCTCCTGAAGTGAGGCATGCCACTGAAAACTACTGAATTATGGGAAGAGAGTGGAAGCTGTTGAGCTGGTTTGGCCCCTTCAGTAAGAAGGCAGACACCAACTGCTAAAACCAACTGAACTTAGAATATGGAACATATCACATTTGGGGCCTGGTCATGATACCACAACCCAGGGGATAAAAATCACACTTTTTCACCACTTCAACTTCATCTACTGATGAACACCAAAATTTAGACATTTTTTCTCTTTAATGAGTTGATTACACACACATATATTTTAGCATGTTACTGTCTGCTTGTAATTATAAATAAAAATTTAATTTAGACTCTAAGGTTTTGACTGTGAGATTTTCCCTCCTTGACTATCTGAAGTAACTAAAACAATTTACTTATTTCTTTGCATAAAGATCATAAACAAAATAGTAATTCTGCATACACATTTTCACAGTTTTGACTCATTTACCTTACCAAGTGGTTTTTGCATTGAGAATATTTTATTCTGTAAATTTTCCAAACAAAGTGGGGAGGACAGTAAGAAATGTCCTTGTAATTTGAGCTCCTGCCACAGATCAACGCTCAGGACCTCTTTCTCCTTCATCATATTCTTTGGGTCAGGGGTACCCTATCAGGTCATTGACAAGAGTTTATTGACAAGAGTACATCTCCTGAATTGGCAGGCAGGGTCTTTACTATTAGTGCCACCTGGAAAGCCCCACATCCAAAGAAATGTTTAATATTATGGTAGGATTGGGTGAGGGGGGGGTTATTTTTCAGGCACAGAGGTGATAAGAGGAGGTGTGGCCATGGTGCCCAGTGAACTTCAGTGCACTATTTCCATAGCCATAATGTCTGTCTCTGAGACAAATATAATCTAACATTGAATATCTGGTTATGCCTGCAACAGGGTGAAAGTGGCAATGATGTTATCTCAAGCCAGAGGTAACTTTAAAAAGAAGGATCCCTGTGGATGCTAAGTGCAATACAAGTGAGAAAATATGATGTTTCTGACATTCCAAATAATAACTCAGGATGCAAAATGTCAGTTTCTGGTAAAGACAAGGTTGGCTTTGTAATGAGAATTTATGGAGCTTCCAGAGACTATATATATATATATATATATTAGTCACTCAGTTCTGTCCAACTCTTTGTGACCCCATGAACTATAGCCTGCCAGGCTCCTCTGTCCATGGAATTCTCCAGGCAAGAATACTGGAATGGTTGCCATTTCCTTCTCCAGGGGATCTTCCCAACCCAGAGATAAAATTCACGTCTCCCACATTGCAGGCAGATTTTTTTGCCATCTCAGCCTCCAGAGAAGGCCACAGAGCATACAGCCATGAATAAACTGATTTTAAAATCATGTCTTCTTTTTCCCTATCTGAACAGGAAAACATGTTTCCAAATCATCAAAGCCAAGAGTTTAGGAGCTACACCATATTTCCCTGTTTCATCTTTGTAGAGGTAAGAAAATTCTGGAACTTGACTTTAGAATACATATTAAGCAAAAGAAATATGCTACCCCTTAAAAGTTACTCCATATATCTTCTGTTTACATTGAAGCTTTAACTATAGAAATGTATAATGTCATGAACGTATTTTCCTCCAAAATGTTTCACGGTCATGATGATTATAAGCGTGTGTCACATGTTTGTCATGTGCAAATGCCTTTCTAGATCTGCAATTTCATTATCTCATGAATGCATTTTCTTTTCTCTGCCTCCACTTCCTAATATCTACTCCTACCTCCACAAGTTATTCTTATCCTAGGACCTCTCAGCTTTGTTCTGGAACTCCATGAGTTGACTTTACTTGGTTGATTAATATAGTTATAACTGTAACTGTGCTGTGCTCAGTTAAGTCCGACTTTTGCAAGCACATGGATGGTAACCCACCAGGCTCAGCTGTCCGTGGAACTGTCGAGGCAACAATCCTGGAGTGGGTTGCCATTTACTAGCTGACCCTAAATTAGCCATTAAGTGCTGACGCTGATGTCATGCAATTCAGGATCTTCTACCTCTTTCTGCATCATCACCACTCCCCTGTTTGGGTTCCTTCCATCTCATTTTGCTTTCTCTCCTTCTTTTCCATCCTATGCTCATCTTTTGGACTCACTATTTTATCAAAGTTTATAGGGAAGTTGAGCTTATGAGAAATTAGGTTATATCTTCAAGATTTTTGTATTGCACAAGCCAACTGTGTGTACCCCCACGAGAGAGATCAGTTCAGTTCAGTTCAGTTCAGTCGCTCAGTTGTGTCCGATTCTTTGTGACCCCATGAACTGCAGCACGCCAGGCCTCCCTGTCCATCACGAACTCCCAGAGTCCACCCAAACCCATGTCCATCAAGTTGGAGATGCCATCCAACCATCTCATCCTCTGTCATCCCCTTCTCCTCCTGCCCTCAATCTTCCCCAGCATCAGGGTCTTTTCAAATGACTCAGCTCTTCCCATCAGTTGGCCAAAGTATTGGAGTTTCAGCTTCAACATCAGTCCTTCCAGTGAATACCCAGGACTGAACTCCTTTAGGATGGACTGATTGGATTTCCTTGCAGTCCAAGGGACTCTCAAGAGTCTCCTCCAACACCACAATTCAAAAGCATCAATTCTTCGGTGCTCAGCTTTCTTTATAGTCCAACTCTCACATCCATACATGACCACTGGAAAAACCAGTGTTGACTAGATGGACCTTTGTTGGCAAAGTAATGTCTCTGCTTTTAATATGCTGTCTAGGTTGGTCATAACTTTCCTTCCAAGGAGTAAGTGTCTTTTAATTTCATGGCTTCAGTCACCATCTGCAGTGATTTTGGAGCCCAGAAAAATAAAGTCAGCCACTGTTTCCACTGTTTCCCCATCTATTTCCCATGAAGTGATGGGACCGGATGCCATGATCTTAGTTTTCTGAATGTTGAGCTTTAAGGCAACTTTTTCACTCTCCTCTTTCACTTTCATCAAGAGGCTCTTTAGTTCTTCTTCACTTTCTGCCATAAGGGTGGTGTCATCTGCATATCTGAAGTTATTGACATTTCTCCCAGCAATCTTGATTCCAGCTTGTGCTTCCTCCAGCCCAACGTTTCTCGTGATGTACTCTGCATATAAGTTAAATAAGCAAGGTGACAATATACAGCCTTCATGTACTCATTTTCCTATTTGGAACCAGTCTGTTGTTCCATGTCCAGACCTAACTGTTGCTTCCTGACCTGCATACAGAAAGAGTTCATGAGATATTTAATGTGCATCTGGATGAACCATTACTCACATTGGCTTTTAAATTGTGTGTGCATAAACAAAATATTCATAATGCATCAGTGACAATGGAAAAGGGACACTAATCAAAACCTGTTTGGCCAGCCAAAGTAAAAATATTTATTTTTTTATATATTTTTGTTAAGTATATGCACAACATTAGAGATACCACAAAAACATTTTACAATGACCTCATCTTTATTATAGGTATATTGTCCTTGTTATAATGAGTAAAAGTAATACTGCAGTTAAGCCAGAAACAGTAATTGATAATTGCTTCTTGCAATGATGGCTTTAACAATATTATAGCTTAGCACTCAGACATAACATTTGCTTTCTTGGAGTCAATCTCCCATTTTTACCACTGCAATATAGTTCTCTATTATCCTTCTAAAAATGATTCACAGCAATCATATGTCTTGAAAGGCAATGGTATTAAGATATTAGCAGAGAGAAAGTGATGAGATAAACTTCAAACTGGTTTTTAATCTTTCAAACTTTCCAATTATTTAAATATACACTTTAAAACTCTAGAACTACAAGACATAAAGCTCCTTTATGAAACTAGGTTTTGTAAAAATCCAGTAAAAATACAAAGCAAGGTAAAATTAACTATGTCTAGTATTTGTAACAGAGAATGTTAGCCTTAGTGAAAGCAATATTTACATAAAGATAAATAGACTGATGACTAATGGACAAGAGCAAATGCTTTCTTTATAGCTGGGTAAAAGATATACAACATGCTACTTCTACCAATTTTTCTTCCATTACCTGGAAAAGAAATAGTATGAAAGACAGTAGGAAGAATTTAACTCAGTCAGACTACAAGTTAAACAAGCAGAAGTTCCTGAGTAGCTAAATAAGGCTGGCCATGGGAGGCACAGATCGAAGTGTTACACTATTTTAAGTTCTTCAGTTTAGTTGGAGCAGGAGAACTGGAGCACAGCAGGATAATTAACAACCTGAAATGCCAAATCACATGGTTTCTGAAACCAAAACAGTCTGGTGTTTGGAGAGCAATGGATGTTTAAAAAGATTCTAACAACTGAAAAAAAAATGTTTTAGGGTGAGTTAGGGACAATTGCTAAATTATATGTGGAGTCAATCCAGGAAAACAGTTAAGCAGAGATAGAAAACAGTTGAGGTTGAAGGGGTAATGCATGAATGGTGACTAGATGTTTTAAACAAACTTTAAATATTATTTTAACTGATGATAATATATGAAAGAAACTGCTAGTCTATCAATTTATTTTAAGTGATGTTAACTTGTGCTTCAGTTGAATGAACTAGAGATTAGATTAAAAAAAATTTTAAATAGCATTAGTCTACTAAACTATGCTAAGGAGGAAAAAGCCAGGCATGGTCTTCCTTCTCCACCATTTTATCAACTGCACCCACCCAATACTTAACCGGGCAGTCACAGTATAAAAAGATGCTCTGATCTGGTCCCCTTGGCCCTCCTTTGGGTAGCTCTGCTCCTTTGCTTTCACAGACCTGAGTGCAGTTTTCAAGCTCCAGGTTCTTTGCTTTCGCTACCCTGTGTGTGTGCTCAGTTGTATCCGACTCTTTGTGGCCTCATGGGCTGTAGCCCACTAGACTCCTCTGTCCATGGCATTTTCCAAACAAGAATACTAGAGTGGGTTGGCACTCCTGACTCCTGGGGATCTTCCTGACTCAGGGATAGAACCTGCGTCTCTTTCATCTCCTGCATTGGCAGGTGAATTCTTTACCACTATCACCCCCTGGGTGACATTTCTCAAAGAAGCAAGACCAAACCACCTCTACCTGCTTGAACATCCGCTTCATTCCCCTGTTTTCTTCCCAAATAGCATTTAAAATTTTTCCTTAAAATAGAAATTGCTTTTATTTTCTTTCTGTTTTTCAGGTAAGAAATAATGTTTTAAAAATGGATATTATAGCAAAATTTTTTAAATTCTCATTTATTCATTTCTGTTTACTGGATGCCTTCTAAGAAGCAAGCATTGTTTTTGACTCTGGGGATACAGAGGTGATGAAAATAAGTAATATCTCTTCCCTCATGGGTGTTGCATTCCAATAAGCTGAGAAAACAAGTGACACATAAATGAGTAGAATATTTACAATATCAATTGTGGATAAGTGCTATAGGGAAAAAGAAAGCAGGGAGTGAGGATGGGGTCAGCTGATGGCAGGCAGCCTCAATTTTCCTTATAATGTTGCCACTCATAGGTAATCCTATTCATATTTTAGCATATGACTTACCATAAATTTTCATTTTAAAATTCATTTTATTTTTATCTATAAATATACTCACATAATTTAAAAGGTTAAAAAGCATAAAAAGTTATAAAAAAAATTGCAGACTACTTGTTTCTGTCTCCTCTTCTTACAAAATAACTTTTTAATTTGTTTCTCCAAATAACATGTGTATACTACTGTCTTGAATCATAAATTTTAAACGTCTATTGACTAGCCTTTAAGGGAATGAAGACAACATCTTTTACATTCCTTACTCCTTTCTCTCCATTCCATTTTCTTGTGTGTGTGTGTGTGCGCGCGCTCAGTCCCATCAGACTTTTTGTAACCCCATGGATTGTAGCCCTCCAGGCTTCTCTGTCCATGGAATTTTCCAGGCAAGCATACTGAAGTCTGTTACCATTTCCTACTCCAGGGGATCGTCCTGACCCAGGGATCAAACCCACATTTCTTGCACCTCCTGCATTGGCAGGAGGATTCTTTACCATTGCGCCATTGGAAAGTCTTCTATTCTCCTATGGAAGCGTCTGTGAAAAAGGTTCTCCTTAAAAGTATGCAGTATCTATTTTGGATGTATCAGAGTTTCTGGTAAAGTCTGTACCCAACATTTTTGTTATGATTATGGCTTTTTAAATTCTGTTCAAGTAATGAACTATTGGTTCATTTCCTTTCTCTTATAACTTGGTTTTCCTTGGAGATAATAATGGCTTTATTACCTTAGTTTATTATTGCTTACATCCCTTTAAATTTCTGATTAACTCTTGGCACACAGTTCTGTTACAAATGTCTTTCTAGAACTTTCTACATGATCAAAGGTAACATATCAGATAATCTATTACTTGCTTTTTCCCTCTTAATCCCTCTAGATACCTTTCACTCTCTTGTTTGAAACTGGTCTGTTTGGTCTCCAGGCCTGGTTCACAGCAGTTTTCTTGAGGTCATCTTTCTTTCCCTCCCCTGTGTTGTATTGCTTGTTTGCTGTATCTCACTCAGGTCTCCTGTACTTGTTTTATTCTCTTATTTTAGTGGAGAAAATCTTCCAGTAGGCCTCAAGAAAAAATTAGTTTTTATTGTTTCCCTAACAAGTAACTACAAATGCAGTGGCTTAAAACAACAAATGTATTACTTTGCTGTCTGTATTTCAGAGTCAAACTTAGACAACATTGGGTTAAAACCAGGTAAAGGGAGGGCTGCATGCCTGTCCACAGGTCTGAGGGTGAATCTTTGTTCCCGTTTCTAGCACATGCCTGCATTCCTTGGCTTGTGACCCTCCCCATTTTAAAGCCAGCGATGGTAGGTTGCGCCCTTCTCACACCGCAACACTCTGACCTCTTCTTCTGCCTCCCTCTTCTTCTTTTAAGGACCTTTGTGATTACATTGGGCCCCTCTGGATAATCTCTCTATTTTAAGGTTAAATGATTAGTAAACTTTACTCCATCTGCATCCTAAATTTCCCTTTGCTACATAATCTAACATATTTACAGTTTCCAAGGATTAGGGCATGAACATCTTTGGAGGATCTATTGTTCTGCCTACCTCAGGGTAGATAGGAAATACATATTAAATTCTGGCATGCATGGGCATCTGATTAAAAGATTGGTTGGATATGGGATTCTGTGTTTAAAATGATTCCATTCACAATTTAAATAGCATTACTTCATTCTCTTGTAGTTTGCAACTTTCTCTTTAATTCAGATGACATTCTGAGACTCAAGAAGCCTTAAGAAACTTGTTATTACTGGTTTTGCACAATTATATAACCATGTATGTTAGTTTATATGCTTTATATTTACTGTTCTTGGAATTTGGGCTCTTTCACTTTGAAGACAAATATCCTTCAGTTTGTATACTTTTTTCTAATTATTTGCATTTACTGATTTTCTCCTCATCATTTTTCTATTTTTTCTATCTGGAGCTTCTATGATTTGGATATTGGATTTGCATAACATACATATATAAGATAGAAGAAACATCATACACACATAGATAAAAGAAGAGAAATTATGCTTATATTGAGTCTTGTGGAAATTAAAATATATAAATCATATATGTTTATATATTCTTTGGCATTGCCTTTCTTTGGGATTGGAATGAAAACTGACCTTTTTCAGTCCTGTAGCCACTGCTGAGTTTTCCAAATTTGCTGGCATATTGAGTGCAGCACTTTCATAGCATCATATAGTTTCTGTGGCTTTTTCTTTGCTCCTTTATTTTCTGAAAGTTGTTTAAAATTTTATCTTTAAACATTCTCACAGAATTGGTAAAAAAAAAAAAAGCTATAAAATTTTTAATTTATAAGAACTGAACTCTTATTCATCCTTTTTTGTCTTATTTTTTCCTATATTTTTTCTTTGCAAAGAATCATTTAATTGCAGTTGTCTTTTGCTTTCTGCATTGCCTCCACTTTCTCTTAATTCATTTCTGTTTTTTTTTTCCTTGACCTGTCCCTTTCTTATTTTTTCAATATTTAGTGATATTCAAATATCAATTATATATCAGAATAAGACATAAAAGTTGCTGGGAAATTTTGCATATAGAGGTCAAGTTTATTGATAACTGTGTTAGGGCACAAGTATTGCTCAAATTCTACCCAACCAACACAATGATAAATTTTGAGATGCCCAAAACATATAGTTGTTGTTGTTCAGCCGCTCAGTCATGTCTGACTCTTTGCAACCCCATGGATTGCAGCATGCCAGTCTTCCCTGTCCTTCAGTATCTCCTGGAGTTTGCTCAAACTCATGTCCATTGGGTCGATGATGCCATCCAACCATCTCATCCTCTGTTGCCCTCCAGCAGGAAACATAGAGAAGTCACTGTATTTCTTACGCTTATAATTCTTTAGTGAGCAGGTTGTTTATAATATGATGAGATAAATGTAAACACTGAGGAAAAAAAGCTATTGAGTGAATGTGGGATGTAAAGTTTTTATGAAAAGGTCTTCCTTAAAGGTACACAGTATTTATTTTGGAAAGAAAGGAAGAAAAAACACTCCAGCTTAACAAACCACAATCCAAGTAGTTTATTAAGAGTTCTGGTTGGAGAGGAGTGGATATTAAAATTAGATAGATTATACAACTTCAGCTTTAATGAATCTTCATTTCCAGTCTGAAAGATTTATAGAAATCTTTAGATATAGAAATAATTTAGATATAATAGGTATCCATGGATATCTTTAGATATAATAGATATAGAAATACAACAATAGAAATAATTATAGGGATTTTTTAATGAAAGAAAATTCATGGGTAAGTTATTTTTAAAAAATTAAACATAGTAGAATTCCAAATGATTCTTTTTTTTCTTTAAGTGAATTCTTGGAGAAGTCAAGGAGACCACAATGGAAGATATTTTATTAATCAGGCTTTTGTGGAAATAAAATTCTGAACTATTAAGTGACATTGGGTGTGAAGAGGAAGTGATAACCTAAGATGCTATTTCAAAGAGAAGCATCACTATTCAATGATTAAATATGAAAAGGGAAGAGAAAAGTTAAAGATAACTCAAAAAGTTCAGGCCTAGGAGATAAGCTTTAAGTAATTTGTGTGGTGAGAAATATTTTCAGTATAAGCCTTGAATGTTTGCTGATTAAAATTTAAAAATTTTACTCACTCTCTATCTTGAGCTTTCTATTTTTTTCATTTTTATAGCAAAACTTTGAATGAAATGCCCATGTGCTCTTTTTCTTTCTTAGAATTTAAAATTTATCATGTAGTAATGATCTGAATGTTATAGCATAGATTTGTGGTGTGGGATAATCCCCTAACTGAGAAATGTATGTTTTATAAGTTTTTCAAAATGATAAAATCCATCTTCTTTTGTTTCAACATGGGTAAAGTTGATAAATATTCATTTATTGAATCTGACAACATTTTTTCCTTGACCAAACTTTTCTCAGGCTCCCATGAACTCTTTTTCAACTAGGCTTGAATTTTGACTTGGTGTTCTCTGTACTGTTCAATTTTAACAAGTGTCCTACAAGTCAGTTTAACTAATATCCCCCATCCTCCATATCTGATCACTTTTGATATATGATCAGGTTCCTTATCCTTTACTATCTCAGGTGGTGGTGTCTGATCACTCTGGCTTGCTTTCAACAAGAATCTTGTTGGGTGAAATTAGCCAGAACCAAATTAGCCAGAACCACCCCATACTCCTCATGTTTCCTCTTAGTAATTCTTTATCCACTGACCTCCACCTTGCTCCTTGGCTATCAATTCCTGACTGTCCTTGCTATACTAGAAATTGAACTCAATCTCTTTCTCCCACTACAAGACCACTTTGCAATGATTCCTATACCCATCATGATACAGCCCCTTGAGTTCTCCTTACCCTCTTCACGTATCATGAATACTTTTTTTTACTTAACAAGTCTTACACCCAACTTGTGTTTCCCCATTGGCTCAGCAGTAAAGAATCTGCCTGCAATGCAGGAGCTGGAGGAGATGTGGCTTTGATCCCTGGGTCGAGAAGATCCCCTGGAGGAGGGCATGGCAACCCACTCCAGTATTCTTGCCTGGAGAATCCCATGGATAGTGGAGCTTGGCAGGCTGCAGTCCATGAGGCTGCAAAGAGTTGGACATGACTAAAGCGACTTAGCATGCAGGCACGCACACTGAAGTTAATTTGAGCATTAGCCCTGCATAATTTATTTCTGTGGAATGAGCAAATGACTGTATCTAAATGTCATGGAGACTGCAGATTCTGGATCATCAGTACCCCTGCAGTTATGCAACAGCAACTATGAACATGACCAGAACACCTACTAAGGCCTGGTACTACACTAAGTTCGAGAGCTACAGGTAGATATAAGACTTTTCCATGCCAAGCCAAAGATTACAATTGTTCGGAAGAAAAAGTATATTTCATAATGGCAAATAACTATTTACAGCTTCTTTAGGTCAATATTTCATTTCATGATTTATGTTAAATCCCAGTCTTGTCTTATTGTCCCTGTGAGTCCAGCAAGGAAATTGTATGTATCTTTAATCCTTTCAAATTGTCAGGACAGAAGAATGTGCAAGCAAATAAAATAAATTAGGAAATAGAGCAACATTACCAATAGACTACCGCTATGTATTTGAATTTATCTTATATTTATACAACTTACTAGGTTACAAGAGTACATGCTGCCTCAAAAATTCAGCACGAAAGTATATAATGTTTTGTATTCTAATTTCATTTCAGTTCAGTTCAGTCACTCAGTCATGTCTGACTCTTTGCAATCCCATGGACTGTAGCACACCAGGCTTCCCTGTCCATCATCAACTCCCAGAGCTTATTCAAACTCATGTCCGTCGAGCCGGTGATGTCATCCAACCATCTCATCCTCTGTATTCTAATTTACTATAGAATAATAAGATATTTATCTAATTCATATTCCATCTGACACATTTAAACTCAGTAGGCTCTTGAAAAATTTTGTGACTCCTGCTGATTCTTCTCATCTCCCTCTCCTGTTTCCTTTTATCTTTTAAGAAGCACATTTTTTAAAAGTTCTTCTAAAGGAACAAAGAGCAGTGTTGATGTTGTATACAATATGCTTCTCATCAGACAATTTAGACTGCTTTGGTAACCTGGTAATTTACATTCACTCCCTTCAGGTAGCATTCAGACTCCACAAAAGCATCTTCCCCATAAGGCTTATTGCTTTTTCAATCCTATGGAGTCTTATGCTGAGACAATTTCAGACACAGGCCTTCAATCCAATCACAACTCCTAGACTCACTAACACCCTGCTGTGATTCTTACATCCGTTGCAAGATGGTTTGATGGTTGACATTGCCAACTTTTTACAGGAATAATAAGAAATGTTGAGAGGATTTCATCTGTTAAGTCTCTATAAGAACTGGTCAATTTAAAACAACTATAAAAAAGCACCTTCCAAACAAAAGCTTTTCTTCATGCCATAAAAAGCATCATGGTATACCTTATAAAATTTATTTCACCAGAGAAAGACAGTCTGTCAAGCACTATATAAGTAACTGTAGGTATATATTCTCACGAATGCTTCTTTTTTCTCATTTGGTTCATTTTTAACCAAAAAAAAAAAAAAAAAAAATAGCTGTACTTTAACCAAGATTACTAATACTGATACAAATGATACAGAAGAGGCAGTGTGATAGAAAGCCCACTCAGTTGAGCTGCTCGTGATTCCTGTGAAACCTGGAATCACTTGGTGCAGAATGTTTTGTTTATTGGATAATCATATTTTGGAGTCAGATCCTTGGATTCAAATTCATCTCTTAGTACAAGTAAAAGCTTTGGGAGTTACTTTTTCTCTGAGACTCAGTTTCTGCATCTGTAAGATGTAAATAACTTGAGTGTATTGTTCACAGGATTGTTGCTAGAAATAACTAAATCATTTTACATAATGTATTTAGCACTATACCTAGTATATATTGGTTCTCAATAATGCTAGTTGTTAACGTTTATTTATTCAACAAGGAGTTATTGTGCAGTTTCTATGTCCTCATCCTATTTGAGTATTCCAAACTGAGTGTTCCTGCGCTCAAGGACTGTGCAACTTAATCTAAGCAATAACCTCATATTTGAGTCATTTGAACAAGTAGAACCTATAGAAGCAAACCTAAGAAGCCATACCTCCTTTCTGTAATTTTTTCTTTTGACCAGTTATTTTTACTAGGATATCTGATTCAAGGTGATTCTGTCAGTTCATGACAATGGAGATTTGGAATTGGTGTTAAGAAATACAAATTAGTCTCTGAATATTGCCTGAACTGAGGATAGGTATATTCAGGAATTAAGGAAATCATGGCCAGGTATTTCTGAAGCAAATCAGAGAAATTTGATATGCTAGGGAAGAAGAAGAATGAGAGTAAAGCTACCTTGCTTTTTGGTAGTTTTCCAATTTCCAATTCCATTTCTTTGTGAAAGCAAGCTTCATTCTTCTGCCTATGGGTTACATTTTAAAGTCCATGTCTTAATAATTAATTTTCCTTTTGGTGTAAATTTGTGTCACTTAAGTTATTACATAAAACCAAAGTGCTTTAACTAAGATTCACAAATTGATATGAGTAAGTGATATGAGGATATTTAAAGATCTGGAAAGAAAGTCATATGTGATGAAGGATTTGTTGCCAGTTATACCTAATAGAAATGAAAAGAGAGAGAGAGAAAGAAGTGAATGATAAGCAAGTCATTGCATATCTATATAACATAAAACTCCTCAGCAGCAAGAAGGCATAAACTATAAACCCAGCAGCACAGATGAATCTCAATTATGACAAGCAGAAGAAGTCACACCCCCTAACAGGACTATATCCTATTTTAGTTTATTTATTTATATATTTCTAGAACACAAAAAATAATATATAGTGAAATAATATGTAGCAGATCAGTCCTTGCTGAAGCATGGGAGAGGGAAGTGGCAAGGGGAAGTTTTACATAAAGGGCATGAGAAAAATTGAGTTGATGGATTTGTTCCATCATTATCATTATCTTGATAATGGAGTGCGGAGAAGGCAATGGCAACCCACTCCAGTACTCTTGCCTGGCAAATCCCATGGACAGAGGAGCCTGGTAGGCTGCAGTCCATGGGGTCGCACAGAGTCGGACACAACTGAAGTGACTTAGCGGCAGCAGCAGCAATACTGGAGTGGGTTGCCATTTTCTTCTCCAGGGGATCTTCCTGATCCAGGGATCAAACTCCTGAATTACAGGCCACATCTCCTGCATTGTAGGTGACTTCTTTGTTGCTGACCCACCAGAGAAGCCCATGAATTATATACACTATGCATTATGAATTATATGTTTATATCTTCCACTATCCTATGTGCTTTTCTTGAGCCACCAGGGAAGTCCAAAATATTGTATATGTGCAGTCAAATTTTATCAATTTTATCTAATAAAGCTGATAATGATTTTAAGAAGCAAAAAAAAAAGCCTTTTAAATATGAATATTTTAGCATTTTTAAATTTTCAAGTGAAAAAAACCAATCTAGGCCAGTTTACATTAAAACACCTATATACAATCTTGAATGCCATTGGGTGGAATGAAAATAGGAGTTTTGTCATTAATCATATATCAGTATTGTTTCAGGATAATGATTATCTCTAGGTCTAAATTTTTATAATGGTCCCCACTTAAATCTGTGTTCCTTGCTTCTTTGTTCATTTATCTATAAAGTATGTTATTTTTAATTAAAAACTGATCCAAATAGCTAATTGATTGGATAAAGGCAAAAATATATTTTATTACTATGCCATTTATTGATGAGATTATTCATTTATATATTAGCTATTATAGGCAAAAGCTTTCTTTGCTTTTTTAATCAGACAAATTTAAATAATTTACTTAATTTTATGAATATTGATGAATGAAGAAACAAAACATGATCCATTTCCTTATCATTTCCCATTTAAAAATTATTGTAGGAAGTACATAACACTCAGCTCAATACAGTGAACAGGGCCCGCAACATGGGGGTAGTTTTGCTTTATCTCCTTAATTGATAAACTGTCCTTAATCCATACAATGGAATAGTATTCAGTCATAGAAGCTATTAATATATGCAACAACATGGGTAGAGCTCAAAGATATCATGTTAAGTGAATGAATCAATATAAGTAGATCACATACAGTATAATTCCATTGACATGGTACTCTAAAAAAAAGATGGGTACCAGAAGTTAGGGATAGGGGAGGGTCTGACTATAAAGGGTCAGCAGAAGAGAATTCTCTGGGATGTTGTAATTGTTCTGTATCTTGTTTGTGTTCATGGTAAGCTTTCTTTTAAAGTTCTCCTGTTCTCCTTTAATTTATTTTTGGGTAGCAGTATTTCAACTAAAACCTCAATTTCTTAGTCTAGCTGTCCTTGAAGCCATGTAACATAGCCATGTAACATAGTTATGGTTAATAATGTGGAAATATGGTACCAGGTGGGAGGTATAGAAAACTTTCCTCACCTAATTAAATATTGACCAGACTAATCTTGTGTGCACATTTTTCCCATCATGATTTCCCGTTACCCTTTGCCTTAGTGCAGATCACACGAACGAAGGTGTGGCAACCATCTCGTGACCATGGTTTACACACTGTTAAAAAAGAGAAGAACAAGTTCTCATGTTCTCAATCAGTGAGTTTTGAAAAAATGCTGACATTTTTATTACTCAATTTATGTTTTAAGATTACCATGTTCAAGTGAATAAACGACCTAGGAAAGCTGCTTGGTTAACAAAGAACCTTGCCTTCATATTGGTAACATGAACATTCTAGTGATCTGTTATAAAAAGCTTCCCCTTTTAATTCCCCAGCAACTTTTCATAGTGATCATTAAATCTACTCTGACACTCTATCAACACGTTCAGACTTTGCCTTTTGTGGGTAATACAAACGTTGCACTCCATCAACCTGTCACTGCATTTGGCTTTTGGAGCTCTCACTCAAAGAGATTCATCCCATGTTATCTTGAGGTGGTAGCAGCTTGTAAAACTTTATCTGTGGGAAAAAGATTTTTCTCCTAATGCCCATCTCTTACAATGAGTAATTATCAAAACAGATGGAGTAAAAGGGAAGCTAATAGTTGATAAACAGCAAAATGTGAACTTTTAAAAGGATACTATTACCTATACACATATTTGTTTAGTCTATATCTATATCATATATATAAATGCAGGGCATTGTCTAGAGGATGGAGCTATTCCCTACAGACAGACATTAAGAAGTGTAAGACTTCCTGGTACTTCCCTCATGGTCCAGTGGTTAAGAATATGCCTTCCAACTCAGAGTATACAGTTTTGATCCCTCATCTGGCAACTAAGACTGGACATGTCTCAGGGCAGCTAAGTTCACGTTCCATGTCCACTGAGCTTGTGGGCTGCAGTGAAGACCCAGAACAGCCAAAACAAAAAGACTTCCTGATCTTGTGTTTGAGAAAGTACTATGATTTTTAAAAATATAATACAATGAGGCATTTGCTAATATAAAAAATAGCAGAATCTCTTCAACAAGGAAAGAAAGAAGTCTTGTTAAATAAAATTGTCTAAAGACTGCTACATAGCTCCTTCTGCACACTGCTGAAAGCAGTCAGAATCTTAACGGTAGTAATTATCTGGGGTCCCCCCCCACTTCGTGTATATATATGACATCAAATCTTTCTTGGGGAAAAATAGGCATTTTCCTTAATAGATACTTTGACATAGGAAAATGAATTTAAACCAACTCATTAGCAGTTGGCAGCAATTGGTAGCATTGTGGTGAGAAGAAACCTGAAGTCAAGTTTGGGTTGAACATGGAAGAACTGATTCTTTTTTAAAATAATTAATCAATTAATTTTAATTGAAGCATAGTTACAACATTGTGATGGCCTCTGTCATACATCAACATGAATTGGCCATAGGCATACATATGTCCCTTCCCTCCTGAACCCCTCTCCCACACCCCTCCCCACACTATCCTTCCAGGCTGTCACAGAGCACCGACTTTGTGGTTTCCCGTGTCATACATAAAACTCTCACTGACTGTTTTACATATGGTAAAGTATATGTTTTAATGATATCCTCTCAAATCATCCCAACCTCTCCTTCTCCCACTGTGTCCCAAAGTCTGAAAAAAACCAGATTCTTGATTACCAGTGTCTGCACTAGCTAAGCAGGTGAAGTGAAGGTTTATGTACTGAGCACAAGCCAGCCCTGGACTGGGTTTTAAAAGGTGAAGGGATTCATACACAAATGTCTGATTTCTCCTTAAGGAACTGATGAAAACCCTCAGTTAAAGGAATTGTTTTCATTCTGAGTTTGTTTTCTTTTAGGTTCTCCTTATCTGTGTGTGTGTGTGTGTGTAGCCCCTGTCACCATTTTTCTAGTAGGTTTGCACTGGAATCGAATGTTCTGGAATAAGACACTACTTATTGCAGACAATTTTTGGTCTTGGCTTCTGTATTTGCCATTTCTTGCAATAGATTTTGTTTCCATATTTCTATCTTCCTAGTATCTGGTCTCCTTTCCCGTGCTGTGTGAATTTCCTACTTCCTATGCTGTGTGAATCCTTAGGCTGTGTGTACAATTTTTGGTCTTTATGGAAGGCTTGATTCCCATTTTAGAAAGCTAACTGACAAGATGCGCATTATTCCAGATTCTTGAAGCAGAGTATGTATAGATCACCCGTGTGTATGTGTCCTCAGTCACTCAGTCATATCCAGCCCTTTGAGGCCCCATGGACTCTAACCCACTAGGCTCCTCTGTCCATGGAATTTTTCAGGCAAGAATACTGGAGCAGTTTGCCCTTTCCTACTCCCACGGTATCTTCCTGAATCAAGGATTGAACCCATGTCTCTTGCGTCTCCTGCATTGGCAAGTAAAAGCGAAAGTCACTCAGTCGTGCCCAACTCTTTGGAGTAGGCAAGTAAAAGCAAAAGTCACTCAGTTGTGCCCAACTCTTTGGGATTCTCCAGGCAAGAACACTGGAGTGGGTAGCTATTTCTTTCTCCAGGGGATCTTCCCAACCCAGGGATCGAACCTAGGTCTCTCACATTGCAGGCAGATTCTTTACCAGCTGAGCCACCAGGGAAGCCCCGGAATACTGGAGTGGGTAGCCTATCCCTTCTCCGGCGGATCTTCCAGACCCAGGAATCAAACCATGGTCTCCTGCCTTGCAGGCTGATTTCTTTACCACCTGAGCTATGCGGGAAGCTCCACTCCCTCCCCCACCTCCCCGGCCCCCGCCCACCCCTGGGGGATGGGGGGGGGGAGGGAACGCTTCAGAATTTGCCTGTCATCCTGGCACAGGGGCCATGCTAATCTCTGTATCGTTCCAATTTTAGTACACGTGCTGCGGAAGGAAGATTCTTTACCACTGCGCCGCCTGGGACGCCCCACAGTTGCCTAAAGATCAGCCAATCAAACACTGTAGCCATTCAGACAGGAGCTAGTGATTGACAGGAGCAGATACAAAGACTGCAGTAGAAGCGGGTGTGGAGATTGTGAGAGTGGCCGCAGCAGTGGTTTCCAAGGGCAGCTCCGGCAGCAGTTCCAGGGGCAGCATCCCGGGCCGGGGCGCGTCCCCCAGGCGCTGGCCGCTGCAGTGTGCCCTGTAGCTCCTAGCGACCCCTGGCGGCGGCCGCGGTGTCTTCACTAGACCAGTTCTGACGGGATTCAGGCTGGGCTTCTTGCTACTGACTGATTTCCTGTGCTTCTCCAAAAGTCTTTTTCTCCACACTTAGCAAAATTCTGTGGAAAGCCCAGTATACTTTCAGCAAGTACTTTCTCTGCTTAAATGAATCAGAATAGCTTTCTCTTGGTTGCAGCTAAGATCATTGACTAACAGATTTGTGAAGTCTCTATTAGTGGAAAAACCAGTGAAAAAACTTCTCACTTTGCTCTGTCGATGAGAGCTAGCTTGTTGTTGTGTTGCTAAGACATGTCTGACTCTTTTGCGACCCCATGGACTGTAGCCTGCCACACTCCTCTGTCCGTAGGATGTCCCAGGCAGAATACTGCAGTGGGTTGCCATTTCCTTCTGGCAGGGCATCTTCTTTACACAGGGATCCAATTCTTTACCACTGAGCCACCTGGGAAACCCAGCTTTGCTACTCGGTAAACCTCAAAAAAGGTTTTTCTGTCTCCCTGTTGAAATGTGCTCCTTTATATAAGCTCTCTATATAGATTATATGCTCTGGTTTCTGCTGCACTTAAGCAGTGAGGCTGATAAGTTTTCTACCTTTTGACAAAGAGTAACTTTTTTTTTTCTTTTGAGAATGTGTTTATTATGTTCCAAAAAGTAACTTAAATTCATCTTCAGAAACACAGATACCATAACTATTTTGTCATCATTTCTAATGATGATGATGATATATTCCAAATTCAACCAATTCTCACATCTCTGCTTCAACACTGTCACCATCATTTCTCCATAGATGACTCAACAACTGAATAAGTGGTCCCTGGTTTGTCTCCTGCCCATCCTAGCCATCTCCCACGAGTCCAGGTTACCTTCCAAATAAAATTGTTAGTGACATCTCAGCATGATTTAGGGGAAAAGTCTAGAATCATCTCCATGGTTTACGAAGAGCTACATTCCTTCGGTTTTGGCTGCATCTCTGACTTCATTTCCCATCGCTTTTCCATTGTGCTGCACCAGCCTTTTTGCTGTTCCTCTACCAAGTCAGCAATGCTCTTGTCTCAGGGCCTTTGCACTTGCTCTTTTCTCTGTCTGGAAGATTCCTTTCCCAGGTGCTCACACTAAGATCACTCACTTAGTTCTGACCTCTGTTATGACACCATCTCCACAGAAAGGACTTAACTCATCATTCTTTCTAAACGACCACACTTGTTACTCTTTGATCCCTATGCTACTTTATTTTCTCCTCATAATTCTTGTCACCATCTGACATTATACAAGCCTTTGTTTGTTACTTATTTTATTCCCCACCCCCATGAAAATGTGAGCTTCGTGGAAGAGGCAGAGACTCTCATATATATACATATTTCATGGCTATATTACAAGTGCCCGGTCAAGTGTCTGACACACAGTATTACATAAAGGGCTGAAGGACAGTTTAGAGTTAAGTACTGGTTGAATATAGAAAACTGTTGCATAGAATCTCAGATTTTCTTTACTACTATTACACAAGTTGTCTTATTGGAGCTGGACTCAAACATAAAATCTTTGAGAGAAGCATGAACCTAGCACCTGACAAATTCTAAAAATCTGTGTATGAGTGACTGAGTAATGACATAAATTAATCAGTGACAAAACCTTTCAATAAACATTTAAATAGTAATCAAATGATTATTTATTTTAAATCACTTACTTAAGTGAGTGATCAAATATTAATTGAACAGTCAACTTGGAATGCTTAAAAACACTAGGAAATGTCTTGGCATTCCTCAACTCTATATTTTTTTCCAGAGGTTTATATTATGTTTTTGTACCAGTGGCTTAATAAATTTTTGTGAGCTTTTATGTTAAATCAGAGCAGCATAGACAATTTAAATTATTTGTTTAGTTATAGTTCTTATTTGATTGGTATTTGTGACTTTTATAGAAATTCAACTAAGCAATTCATTTGCCATCATTTATCATGAGTGTCCAGGTAAATATTATTTACTCTGCTCCAAGAATATGGTGTTATCTGATGCTTGCCTCAAGTCAATCAAATTCAGAGCACAGTGCAAGGAAATGTGGAGACTCTCTAAGGAAAATGGCATATTTCCTGCCTTCAAAGAATCTGGCAGTTCTAACATTAGTACAAATTGGGTCTCTTTCTGAGTATGACACTTGGTCTGTTTCCAGCTGAGTCAGTCTCCATCTTAGTTTTCCCAGCTGAAAAAGAAAGCTAATAATATCACTGTCATGAAAAACAGTGAAGAATAGTGAGGTAATGTTTAGAGTTTGAACTTATTAGTAAAATACAAGCTAAGTCAATACATTCTAGAATGTTTTAGTTGTGTGAAACAATGAACAAAGAAGTTAGAGACCCTTCTAGTATCTATTCGAGCTAGGTGATCTATTAAAGCTGTAAGTCTAACAATTCTCACAAAATAGCTAACGTGGTGTTTTGCAAAGTTAAAAAATTGGAATCATTTTGCAATGAAATCTTAAGCTGAGGCATAAGTGCTTAAAGTTGTAAACAGTAAAACTGCTGCTGCTGCTGCTAAGTCACCTCAGTCGTGTCTGACTCTGTGTGACCCCATAGACGGCAGCCCATGAGGCGCCCCCATCCCTGGGATTCTCCAGGCAAGAACACTGGAGTGGGTTGCCATTTCCTTCTCCAATGCATGAAAGTGAAAAGTGAAAGTGAAGTCACTCAGTCATGTCCGACTCTTAGCAACATCATGGACTGCAGCCCATCAGGCTCCTCTGTCCATGGGATTTTCCAGGCAAGAGTACTGAAGTGGGGTGCCATTGCCTTCTCCACAGTAAAACTATATACATATATACTGCTTAGTTAGAATTTGACATTTCGGGGACTTACCTCCTGATAGGCTGTTATAGGATACAACAGCCTTGCAGTTTTACGGTCACCTGCACCAATTCAGATATGGTCTTCCCTTTGGCACCATTAGACAGAGATACCCATTTCCAGGACAGTAATATAAGCTGTCCTAGTGTAATCAAAAGTGAAGTCTAGTTGCTCACCTCCCAAAAGTCATTAAAGAGGCCCGGTTGGTGGAAAGGAAAGTTTGCTTTATTTTGGATGCTGGCAACCAGAGGGGAGGGTGGCAATGGATGGACTCCTGTCCAAAGGTTGACTTCTTCCCAGTGACAATCAGTGGGCTAGAGCTTTGATAGGTGGAGGGAGGGGGTTATATGTAGACAGCACTGTCAGCTCTTGACAGTCATCTTAAAATTGGTCTGATCAGCATCATCTTGATGGTTTTGAGTACAGTTAATCTTCAGTTCCAGGGACCATTTGTTCATATTTCCTTGAGGCCAGTTCTTGGAAGTGGAACTGTGGCAGTTAATATAATCATGTAGTTTGGTCATCATGTAGCTAACCTGTTGGGGGTTCAGTGCCTATAAGATAGCCCTCGGGATATGGCTCAGAATATTCTCTGCCACCCTTGAGGAGGAACTAAATGTCCTTGACTATGCTTAATGACTAAATTACTATTATTTGGTCTCCTTTGACTCTTTTCTTTTGTGTCTGCATGTTCTCACTTCTATGATTAGATTAGACTTACTCTTTGGCTCAAGTTTTTCCACAGACAAAAGAGAAGCTGAGGACATGGGGAGGTGGGCAGGACCAAAGGGTCTGGCTCAGTTTCACCAGCCCAAAGAGATGAGGAGGAAATTTAGCTGCCTTAGATAGACGAGCTAGACTCTTTATCTTAGCAATTTCCTCTTGGTATTTTGAGCTATAATCAGCCTTCTCATCTCTTTAACTGTGCTGCCTTCTGAAAAATTAAGAACCCAACTATTGCCCCAGGTGTGATTATCTGTTCTCCCAGTCTGTGTGTGCAGGAACACACACACACACACACACACACACACACACACGCAATCTGATCCCATTCAAGTTGGTGGTCACAACCCAAAGCAGACATGCCTCTATCTGTTCTACCCAGACAGTGTTGGCAGAGAACTTATAGATCTTGTTCACCATTGTATTGATATTCCAGACACTGCCTGTATTCATGTATGCATGCATCTATTTACTCACCACTTAGTTAAATACATGCATGCTTTCTCTGCATCTGACACTGTTCTTAACACGGAGAAACAACATTAAGAGAATTTATTCCTGCCTTCCTGGGTATTACCATCTCGTGTATGGCTGGTTTAATAGTAACACTTTTCAATTAATGAACAGTTTCCTGCTGGAAAATAAAGAAGCAGTCATGATTGGACAACAGACAAACAAGGTTTTTAGAGCAGATTTAGGTTCACAGCAAAATTGAACAGAGAAGATATGGGAATAGAGAGTTCCCATATACTCCTTGCTCCTCCACCCTCACAGCTTTCCCCACTACCAACATCTGGTAAAAGAGTGGTACATGTGTTACAACTGATGAGTCTATGCCATCACATAAATTGCTACCCTAAATCCGCGGTCTACATTAGGGTTCACGCTTAATGTTGTACATTCTATGGGTGTGGACAAATGTCTAATGACATGTATCTGCCATTTTAGTATCATACAGCCTAATTTCACTGCCCTCAAAATTTGGCTAGACTTTTAAAATTCTATTTTAGGATTTACAGGATTTAGATTGAATAGCATCTCCTTTCAGATTTTCTGATCAAAAGTTCTGGCTTGGATGATATTTGGTTTTCTGAGGAAGCAGCCCATTCTGGCTGAAGCATGCTTTCAGATCAGGTGACCTCACAAATGTAAAAGATCTGGCTTCTCAATCTCTCATAACAAAGTAGTTTCTAGAGATATTTCCCAAATGAGGCAGTACATGGAATGAAAAAAAAAAAAAAAAAAAAAACTCTGCCGTTATTATTGCTGGGCATGAACATCACGTTGATAGTCTTCTGTTTAAGCTTTTATTCCCTTCTGGAAAAGGAGCCTCAGTTGGATGATTTTATTTTCAGAAACCCACACAATCTAGAAAGGTTTCTTTATAAATTAGGGATTGGCTGGCATGAGCCCCTCTCCCAACCATTAGGCCAAATAGGATTACCACTAAGACTTGCCTTTGCACTTGGCCGCTCACAGGTGGGCTCTAGACCAGGGGTCCCCAACCTCTGGAGTCTAATGCCTGATGATCTGAGGTGGAGCTGATGTAATAATAATAGAAATAAAGTGCACAATAAATGTAATGTGCTTGAATATCCTGAAACCGTTCCCTACTCCAGTCTGTGGAAAACCTGTCTTCCACAAAATCAATCCCTGGTACCAAAAAGACTGGGGACCACTGCCCTAGACCCAGAACGTAGAGAATCTCAGACGTCAGAAAACAGCATGAGTTGAGCACAGTTCTACCTGACCCAGTGGTTTCTGAGGCACTGAACACAACTTGAAAGTCAGATTTCCAATTCCTTCCTTTTCAGAGAAGGAAACAGAGGCTCACAGGGTGAAGTCACCTACTTGCTTCAGGTTAAATAGCCGAGTGGAGGCAAAGCTTATGCTACAACAGCACGATCTGGGATCATCCCACTGCTTTGTATAGTGATGTATTTTCCAGTGTACTTACTGTCATCAGTCTAAACCGACTAATCGGAAACCAAGATTTCATAGAATGGCATGAAGATAATATTCCTGATTTAGTAAAACATTTTGTAGCAAGATGAATCAAAATTTTCCCATTGAGGAAACAGTTCTCTAAAAGCAGAAATATGATGTCTGCGTATCTGAGAATATTTCCTTATCCTAGAAATTCTTGGGCTACCCTGGAGGCTCAGTGGTAAAGAATCTGCCTAACAGTACAGGAAACATGCATTGGATCCCTGGGTCAGGAAGATCCCCTGGAAATAAAGAAATGGCAACCCACTTCAACATTCTTGCCTGGAAAATCCCATGGACAGAGGAGCCTCATGGGCTACAACAGTCCATGGGGTTGCAAAGAGTCATGAAGAGACATGACTGAACTACCAAAAAAACAGCAGCAACAACAAAAGGATCACTCAAGATAATTTTTGATGACACTACTCCTTCCTGAATCCCACGTATAGGGCATGAGTAGCCATTTGCAGGGCCTTGGATTTCTTCAAACTCTAATATTTTCTGCATCCTTTAAACTCAAATACAAATCTGACAAACACAACTCTGCAACTACTGAAAACAGAAAGGAAGACTGTTTTAAGTAGGTGAAATCCACCTAGGAGTCTCAAGCAAGTCAAATATAATTATTTGAGAACTACATGGCATTTTTAGCGAGAAAACACAGTAAAACATTAGTTTTTTTCCTTCAAAAACTGATCACATTTAACTCCTCTGAGAATAATGCAAGAGTTAACCACTACTTCCATCTGATTATAGAAGTCTAGATTTCTTTTTGAAATATACAGAAGCTGACAAATTCATTGAGCCAAGGCTACAGCATCCCACAGGGTTTCACTTGAGTACTCCTAACAGATGGCTGTCTAGACTGTGTTTGAATACCCTAGGGATGAAATTCCAGTTTTAATTATGAAAATCATTTATATAATACATTAATATGCTTAAACATGGTTTTCCTACTTTACACAGCAATGGTGAGGATAAAACGAGATAATACATACAAAATGTTAAACACAGAGGCTGGAATATTATAGAGTTTAATACAACTTACTTTCTTTTCCATTCCTATCACCAAAAGTAAACAGGAAATAAATTTAAAAGACAGTAAGGTAACTGCATGTGCATTTTTCCTAATATAATAGTAAGAAAGAGTGTGAAAGTAGAAGGGTGAGGAGAAAGGGAGGGAGGAAAGAAGGAAAAAAATGAGAAGGGAGAGGGTAGGAGATAGCAAGCAGTCAAACAGGCCTATATTTTTCTAGTAATTCCCTGCCATTTTTAGCTTGGATACACATACAATTTATTTTCATCTCCTTCTCTGTCACCAAATGTAAACAAAAAATAAATTGCATATACCTGAAACAAATACAACATTGTAAATCAACTATACTTAAATACATTTTTTTTTTTTTTTTAATTTCAGACAGTAAGCTAACTGAATGTGAATTTTTTTCTAGTGGACTGTATAAGCCCTTAAATCAGACACTCATAATTCTGTACTCTTCCTGCCTAGTTCTGTGCATTGCTGAAGAGTAGGAACTAAGGAAGGAAGGAAAATAAACATGAAGGGAGAAGGGAGGAGACAATAAGCATCAAACAGGATTTCTCAGTAATTAGTTGCCACTTTTAGGAGGGAGAGACATGCATCTCCTAAGCTTCATTTACAAGAAGGATCTTGTTTGGCCCTGGCAGCCTCTGTAACCTCTATAAATACAGTCCATATTCAGCTTCTGCTGCTGCTGCTGCTGCTACATGGCTTCAGTCATGTCCGACTCTGAGCGACCCCACAGACTCAGTCATGTCCAATTAGGAGAACTTCCGTGAATACACTCTACAGCCAGAGCCCCCAGCGTTTGCACACTTTACACTTCTATCTAGAACATGCCTCCTCTTGATTTCTGTCCCTTTAACAGCCTAGCTAACTTCGCTCCATTTAAGCCTTGCTTAATGCTTTTCATATAACCACAGTAAGTAGATTTTTTTCATTCTTTTCCTTTCTATTCCCTCCCATTTCATTAAGATGTTTTGTGATTTTTTTTTCTTTCAAATAGCCATACATGATAGCACATTTGTTTTCTTAAAATGTACCCCAAATATTTTTTGTTTCCCATCCTATCCATTTTATGTATACCAAGTCCACATAGAAATTTCTTTATCCATAATATGTGCAATCTTCTTCCCCCTAAATGTTACTGGTTCCCACTATTCTTTCACTGCTATGTATTCAAGAACCAGTGTTACACCTTAAGTAGATAGTTCTCTGGGACTCTAGAATATTCTGTAGGAGAGCTTTTTTTTTTTTTTTAAACTACAGTCCTACTTTAAAGAAATGAAACTTTTTTATTTTATATAATTGTAGACTTATATGCAATTGTGAGAAACAGTAGAGAGATGTCTAGTACCATTTTCTCAGTTTCTTCCAAATGTAACATCTTTGAAAACTCCAGTACAACATTACAAGCACGATTTTATTATCAATATAGTCAAGATATCAAATAGTTCCATCATTACCAGGATCCACTGAGTCTGCCTTTTATAATACAGTCCCCTCCATTTCCCCAACACTATGTTTTACAGGTGGCAACCACTAATCTGTTCTTCATTTCTATAATTTTTCATTTAAAGAATGTCATAGACATGAGATCATATAACATGCGACTTATTAATATTGGTTATTTTCACCCAGTACAATTCCCTGGAGAGTCATCCAGGTTGTTGCACATATTAGTAGTTCCTTCCTTTATGTCACCAGCTAGTATTCCATGATGTGGACATACTATAGCTTCTTTAGCCAGCCACCCACTGAAGGACATCTAGGCTATTTTCAGTTTCAGTAATTATAAATCTTGTTTATGTTTGTTTAATATCTATTTATTCAACGAAGAGATAAGGACCATGAGAAAAGAGGTTATTACTCCATTATTTAAACCTCTATGTACATGTAGCAGTATCATTAGCACACATGTGCTTGATACATATTTTTGAATAAATAAAAGGTAGAATTTTGTTTTCACCTTATGATCCAATTGAAGATAGCTATACACACAAAAACTAGGTATTCTGAGTATTTCATGGTCTCCCCTTTCTGTCACATAAGGTGTATATTTTGCAAATATATCAAGATAGGAAGGTAGCAATCAAGTCACTCAGTCCCACCATTCCTTGTGCCTGACAAATGCCATTGCTCTACGTCTCCTCTGGGTCTCTCTGCTCTAACTGCAACTGACAACCTCTGAGAGCTTCACTCCTTCAGTCCCATCTCTGTGAAGTCCCTCAAGACTTTCAATTTATTCAACAATTGTATTGAGCACCTTCTCTGTGCCATGTACTGTGTTTGGAGCTGGAGGTAAAGCAGTAGACAAGATGAAAAGAGAATCTTAGCTTTTATGTACTCCATATTTTATCAATGAATACAGGCAATAAGTATGAAACATAAAATTTCAGATACAAAATACAAATGCAAAAATATTTAATTTTAATAATCCACATTGTCTTATATAGACCATAGTCTTATGGTCTTATATAGACCATTGTCTAACATAAACCATGGACTATAATCATTATGTTGTGGACTTTTGTGAGAAATTTCATCAATATATTGTTTCAAAGTCCCTTATATCTTCAAATGTTGTTTTATTTGAGTAACTGTCATCCACCAATCTTTTTCTGATCCTCTCTTTCCCTTAGACCAAACTCTACTTGTTCCTGCCTCACTGTTGTTGGTAAACCCTCTTGCCATCCATTTTCACCTAATTTAAGATCCCAAGGCAGCTCTTAGGTATTTACTCCACTTTCATAGGAAGTTATCATTTATATATGAAGTTAATTCCCCAGAAATTTTTTAAATGTATTTATTTATTTTGGGTTGCACTGACTTTCTTTAGTTGGGGCAAGCAGGGGCTACTTTTCATTGACGTGCACGGGTTTTTCATTGAGGTGGCTTCTCTTGTGGAGAATGGGATCTAGGCACACAGCCTCAGTAATTGTGGCACATGGCTTTAGTTGCTCCAGGTCATGTGGAATCTTCCCAGACTAGGGATCAAACCCATGTCTCCTGCATCGGTAGGCAGATCCTTATCCATTGTACCACCAAGGAAGTCCCTCAGAAATTTTAAGAGAGTCATTTTAGCTAGAAAAAAAAGTTCAGTTCAGTCGCTCAGTCATGTCCAACTCTTTGCGATGCCATGGATTGCAGCAC
Source organism: Dama dama (assembly GCF_033118175.1). Lineage (NCBI taxonomy): Eukaryota > Metazoa > Chordata > Mammalia > Artiodactyla > Cervidae > Dama > Dama dama. The sequence goes on from NC_083700.1 coordinate 44,224,029, forward strand.
GCCAGGCCTCCCTGTCCATCACCAACTCCCAGAGTCCACTCAAACTCATGTTTGAAAAGAGGTGGCAAGAATACACAGAAGAACTGTACAAAGAAGATCTTCACAACCCTAGTAATCATGATGGTTTGATCACTCACCTAGAGCCAGACATCCTGGGATGTAAAGTCAAGTGGGCCTTAAGAAGCATCACTATGAACAACGCTAATGGTGGTGATGGAATTCCAGTTGAGCTATTTCAAATCCTAAAAGATTATGTTGCAAAAGTGCTGCACTCAATATGCCAGCAAATTGGAAAAACTCAGCAGTGGCCCCAGGACTGGAAAAAGTCAGTTTTCATTCCAATCCCAAAGAAAGGCAATGCCAAAGAATGCTTAAACTACTGCACAATTGCACTCATCTCACACGATAGTAAAGTAATGCTCAAAATTCTCCAAGCCAGGCTTCAGCAACAGGTGAACCATGAACTTCCAGATGCTCAAGCTGATTTTAGAAAAGGCAGAAGAACCAGAGATCAAATTGCCAACATCTGCTGGACCATCAAAAGAGCAAGAGAGTTCCAGAAAAACATCTACTTCTGCTTTATTGACTATGCCAAAGCCTTTGACAGTGTGGGATCACAATAAACCGTGTAAAATTCTGAAAGAGATGGGAATACCAGACCATCTGACCCACCTGTTGAGAAATCTGTATGCAGGTCAGGAAGCAACAGTTAGAACTGGACATGGGACAACAGACTGGTTCCAAATAGGAAAAAAGAAAAAAAGACATGGAAAGACATTATTTTTTCCTAGGAGTTACTTTTTAGAATTTTTAATAGTCCTTTATAGAAGTATGGTTCATTTATAATAATATATGGTTTAGGTGTGCACATGTCCTAAGTGTGTGCTAAATCATTTCAGTCGTGTCCGACTCTTTGCACCCCCATGAACTGTAGCCTGCCAGGCTCCTCTGTCTATGGGATTCTCCAGGCAAGAATACTAGAGTGGGTTGCCATTTCCTCCTCCAGGGGATCTTCCTGACCCAGGGATCTAACCTGTGTCTCTTAGGTCTTAGGTATATAACATAGTAATTCACATTTTTTAAAGATTATACTCCATTGGCTGTCTTGCCTGTGCTTTATAAATATACCTGTAGCTTATTTACTTTAAACATAGCAGTTTGTACTTCTTAATATTCTACTCCTTAATAGCCCCTACTCTTTTCTCTCTCCCACTGGTAGCCACTATGTTTTTTTCTCTATATGTGTATCTGTTTCTTCTTTTGCTATCATCATTAGTTTGATTTACTTTTTAGATATCACATATAAGTGATAACCTACAGTACTTGTCTTTTTCTATCTGACTTATTTCACTAAGCATAATACCCTCCAAGTCTATGACAACTATTAAATGGTTTAAAAGAAAGAAACCTTCAACAGCCAAAGAAACTCAAGCCTGTTTTCATAAATGTGGTAGAATTATGACCAACCTTTTCCTAAAGTAACTTAAGAACTGAACTAGTCCTTACATCGAGTGGCCAATCAAAGTGACTAATGTTTCTGAGACTTTGCTAATCATGGCACTATGTCAAAAGGCTAATTAATTCAGCTGAAAGTTATGAGATTTTACCTGCAACTGTACTTGTGGAAATAGCCATTGACTCAGCAAATAAACAGCAATGAGAATTTCCTAGTAAATCAATTTAATCCCCATGTACGTGTTTATAAAAACATGTTTTATGTGATACTGCCAACAGTTAATGAGTTACTGAGGTGCTGTCTCCTAATTCTCTTTAAGCCACATGATTTTATGTTCTCTTTCTACAGAACTATAAACCATGTGGCAGAAATCTCACATTAAGCTACTACCTTTGCACTGTCTAATGGTGGGAGTTTTGCATAGTTAGATAAGTTGTAGAATAGATCTTCCAGTGACATACAAACTTTCTGGGAAAAAGACATAACTGGGTTCATTGCTGAACTTCAAGAACATCTGATCATGCCTGATGAATTGATGCGTTGGCTCCAAAGAAGTCTAATTGTAGTAAGAGGTTAAAAAACTATATAGATAGAACTGATTCCAAAGAAGAAGAAACCAGGCAAATGGCTGAGATCCAATAACAAAGATTTTAGTCATCAGAGGAGGAGGAACTCAGTACGTCTTGGTTGATGCATGATTTCATTTTAGGCTCAGCTTCAAGGACCTATAAATTAAAACAGAAAGATTTCTTTTGCTAAATGCTGTAAGACTTTGTGACACAGGCAACACTAAATTCCACCATTATAGTAAAAATATGTTTAAAAATATTCAGAGGGAAATAAAAAAATTGCTCCCATGTCATTTCATAGACCATGTAGACTTTTGTTGTAACTAAGGGCTCAGAGTAGACACTCAGAGGTCTTGGGTACCCAGGAAAGCAGCAAGAAAGACTCTCACAACCATTGTATCTGTGTGGTGGTAGTCAGCAGTCTCTCAGTTCTCGAGAACAGAGATTTTCATGCTAGTGAAGCATCATATAGAACATATGGTACAAATGAAGCAGCATAGATGCTATAAGTTAGGTCTTCTTCCTAACAATTTAAGACACTTCCTAGGGAATCTCTGACTAATTTGTGGCCAGCTGTGTGGATCTGGAAGTAGGAAGGAGGTGGTGCAATGATAGGAGATGAAATTTTGCTAAGATTGGATTTTCCTATATTGAGTATGTCAAGGCCAGAGCCAGGATAATTTAATAATCTAAAATAGGATAAAATTTTTAATTTACTCTAAAATTGAGAATTTTTTCCCTAAAAAATCCAATCCCCCATCTATATAGGTAGCCATTTATACATTTTAAATATATTCATGACTGCCTTTATTTCTTCCCTTTGAAGCCAGAAATGGAAAAAAATTGTTCGTGCATGTAGTTGGGCTTATAAAATTTCTGCCATTTTTCAGTTCTTTGTCTTGTCTTAATCTTAGTTTCTTTACTCTTTCTTAGTTCCCTATCTCTCTTTGATTATGTTTTGAAAATTGTTCTTAGAATTATGAAGTAATATATCAATAAAAATGGACATTTTTGTTGTAAAATTTGTTGGTTATTAATTACTCACCATCCTTTTCTCCTGGTTCTAGCTAATTGAGAGACAGAATAGAGGGGTTAAATAAGGGATACAATTAAGTACCAATTTTATTGATATCATAGGATTGAGAACCCATTCTGGATCTGAGGCCAGAAAGGTCTTTCTGGTAGCCCCTGCTGAATGGAGTCTCCTCAGTCCCAGGAAAGTATTGCCTGATTCACAGGGAAAGATGCTAAGTTAGGGAGAACAGAGGCCAAGTTGGCTCATGAAGACATGTTTCAGTTTGGTGACCACAGTGTGGGTTAGCGGGTGGCTGGAATTGGGGGGTGGGGATTGCTTAGCAATGTGGGAGCATTTCAACAGAATAGCACTGCCTTGCAGTAAATGCAGCTCATAGACATTAAGCTTCTCTACATCTCACCAGATATTTTACCTCTGCTCCTATGTGTGGAATGTGTTACACACTGTCTTTGCTACATGGAAATAGAGAGAAGGAAGTCAGGGAATGGGTTTTCTTCCATGATAATCTCAAATTTTGTGCTTATGTAATTGTTTGTTTTTAATAACCAAGCCTATGGTCATCCAAGGTAGTGGCTAAACTGTTACTGAGTCCAAGCTCACTCTGCTCACTACCTGACAGGAAATGAAGTGTTGAGGCAAGAAATATGACTTTATTTGGAAAGCCAGGGACCAATAAGATGGCAGACTAATGTCTCAAAATAACCATCTTATCACAGTCTGGATGTCAGGTTCTTTGATAGACTAGAGATGGGGGGGAGCAGGTGTGAAGAAGCAAAATAAAAAGGCCATTAATCTTGCAAATACCTGGAATGGCAAGTCTAGGGGAGGGGATGTGTTCATTTTTTCCTTTCTGTAGCCACTCACAGGTGGAAGAGGTCCTGAATAGAGGCATTATGGTTTAACATTCAAGCAGATGGGCAGGGTTCCCCAAGGCAGGCCAGTGTATATGAACAGTGTCCTTTTAGTGAACCAAAGCAATCAGGAAGCAAAGGTTAAAGGAACAGTTTTAACCTGGAGTCGGAATTGACTCTTTGCTGCAACAATACCTCTTCAGAGGAGGAATTAGAAGGGTATCAGAGATGCACTGTGGCCTACCACTGCCCCTCTGGGCCTCCTTCTGGGTCAACAGTTCAGTTTTTGCATTCAGAAAGTTCAGACAAAACTTAGAATAAGCCTTGAATTGACGTAACTCACAGAGTACAGTGTGTTCATGGCCCAAAACTCTTTCCGTATTCAATTTCTAACCTCAAATTATGCCCCACTACATTGTCAAATGTTTCTTATTAGGAGCTATGCAAAAAGTCCATATAAAAGCAAAAGTAACTCTGACCAAAAGCAAAATCTGATTCAAGTTAAGGAAACTTCCAGGAAATCAAAAATCCCAAATCTTGCTTATTCAATACACTTTTCTTTCTATTTTCAACAAGAAGCATCTCAGTCATGTGCAATCAGCTTTCCTTTAGGAGCAAGTTGGCCTTTTTCTATGGGAATAGTTACAGCCTCTCCAACGCCTTTGAAATTTAATGACTCCAATTTTAAGTCACACTCACATATGATGTTACCAGGCAGAGAATCCAGGGTCGATAGGACACACGTAAGATGATTTCAGCTGCAGCCTTCACTCATATAATTTGGAAGAGACAAGATAATTTCAATCCTCCCTCATCAGTTGTCCCCATACATAATATGATGTCACAGTGCCATCATCGGCGCTGAACCATAGCAGAAAAATACAGTAGATCTGATTTGTCTTGCCAGAATGCCTGATAGGCTAGAACAGCTTATTTTGAGTCCTTAAGCCCTGAATAGAAATTCAGTTATGAGAATGCTCCCATTAAGAGGTTGATTATGACTTTGTTTCTTGTTTTTGACATATTTCTACATTACAAATATTGCAAATATGCTGTGATGGCCTCTTCAGCCTCCAGGCCTTATCTGAAGCTCTTGTCTTTGACTTTATGTTCATTTCACATCTTTTCATTCCCATATCTCCTTGGAGCCATCCCCTTCCAGCATGATTCTGGCATGTGGATGCTGAGGAGAAAGCACAACGCCTGGGGATGCAAACTCCACACCCCCTTAGATCTAGATGCCCTACATTTTAAAAGAGTCAGAGCTCCAAGGTTCACTGCATCACATTCTCCACAATGTCAGTCTTCTGCTCTTTTTCTAGATTTCTTCAACTTCAGAAATATCTCAAGATGTCTTTAGCAGTATGCTTTTTGCTATTGCTGACTCTTCTTCTGGAATTCCTTGGACCTAACAATCCTGTATCTTAAGGGGATCCTTTCTGAATCTTCAAACTTGTCTCAGCTGGAGATTTTCCTTCAATATATTATTGACTAAAAGCTGCTATTGATTTTTCCAATATTTGTGTCCTTTGCTGTTGTTTAGTCACTGAGTCATGTCCTACCCTTTGCAAACCATCAGGCTCCTCTGTCCATGCTATTTTGTAGGCAAGAATACCAGAATAGATTACTATTTCCTTCTCCAGGGGATCTTCCAAACCCGGGGATTGACCCCTGGTCTCCTGAATTGGAAGGCGGATTCTTTATCCTCCCAGATACTAGGGAAGCCCCAAATTACTCATTATCTACATTTGAATAGAACACCTCTGTCCTTAAAAATTATGCCCAAATTCCTCATTTCATTAGCCAGTTAAATCACTCATCCTCCAATAAAGAAGAGCAACAGAGGGGTTAGAGATAATATCAGAAAATACTTCCTCCCATGCTCGAGAAAGGTAGTGTTTTCTTGGGGTCAAGGATCTTAAAGTCTCTGAGCTGTTGTGGAGACTAAATGATTTCCTATAAGTTACCCTGATTAATAAAATCAGTAAGTGCTTCTCCACTCTCAAGAGTGTTACAAAATCTCCTTCTTTCTATACAGTGAAGGAAAGAGGGGATAATTGTGTTCTCCTATAATGTTCAAATTCAGGACACTCAGGCAAGGATGTGACTCCTCACAGCCATAGTGGAAGGAGAATTTGTTGATTCACTAACATCATATTTCTATCTTACAGCATGGAAGCAGAGTACATTGCTTAGGATTTAGCTTGTGGTGATTATGTCCCTTCTATATTTTATAATAATGGTGTTTGATCATTTTTTCACAGCATTATATTGTATATAAACTTTTGGACATTTTTCCTAAAAATAGCTTGACTTTTTAAAATTATAAATATGAAGCATGTCATTGCAAGTATTTCAAACAATACTTAAAAAGAGAAAAAAAAAATGGAAATCATTGGTTATTCTACTTCCAAGAGACATTACTGTTAACATTGTCATGGTAACCTCCCAGGGTTTTTCCTGTTCATATGAACACACATACCTTAAAATTATAAACTGGGGCATCAACTGTACAAGTGCCCACTTATTTATAAGAATGTATTTTTCCCTTAATAATATATCATTGATAGAGGGGGATCAAGATGGTGGAGTAGGAAGCACTGAGCTCAACTGAGGGAATCCATAAGCACATCAAAGTTTCAATTACATACATGGCAACCCTCAGTAAGAATTACCTGGAGACTAACAGAACAACCTAGTTCTTATTCAACCAAGGCTATGAGGAAAGAACCATATGGAGTCTGACAGGAAGGGATGGGGCTTCCCAGGTGGCACTAGTGGTAAAGAATCTGCCTGCCAATGCAGAAGACTTTAGAGATGTGTGTTCAATCCCTGGGAGAGGAAGATCCCCTGGAGGAGGGCATGGCAACCCATTCCAGTAACCTTGCCTAGAGAATCCCATGGACAGAGGAGCCTGGCAGGCTACAGTCTATAGGGCCACAAAGAGTTGGACATGACTAAAGCTACTTAGCATACATGCAAGAAGGATAATTGATCTAGTTGGGACCTACACCTTTAACGGGTGATCCAGAAGAGAAAGGGGATGTCACAGGCTTGGGGAGAGGATCTCCCTAAGAAGTGAGAGTCCAGACGCCAGTGGAGTCCAGCACTGGGAAGATGAGTCCCTTTGACGTGTTAGAAAACTAGTGGGTTTACCTGAGGATTGTAAGGAAGTGAGACTCCACTCTTAAAAAGCACATGCACAGTCTAGCTTTTTTCCAGAACCAAGGCAGAGGCCACAAATCAAAAACTGCCTGATGCTCTGGCCACCTGCCAAAATTGCCCCAGTGCATCCCAACCCACACCAGGCTCTTGCTGTAGTTCACCCTGCTCCTACACTTCTCCCTGAGAAGGCAGAGACCACCACTGTCTGCACCAGGGAAAAGCAAAGAGAGCTCAGAAGAGCAGTTCCAGGGCCTTGGGTCCCACATCTGTCCCCAACCAAAGCAGAGACTACCATGGCCAGGAGGAGAAGCTCCACTCCTTCAGGGCTCCTGCTCTAGCCTCTGAGGCCCCAGCCCCACTCCCTGATAGCAGGACAACAGCCATTGCTCCCGGGAGAAGCCCCAGCTTGCACAGGGCTTTGACTCTAGCCCTTCCAACTCCCAGGCTTACCTCCCACCAAGGCAACACCACTAGAGCATTGCAGAAGACGCAGCCCATGCTCCCTTCAGATTCAGCTCTCCTACCAAAGCCACAGGACACACACAGACTGCACACGGACAGTCCCAAACAAGGACTCCCGACTGGCCTAACGTGGCCAACCCGCACCCCGGCAACTGATCACAAACACACAACTACTTAATTGTTTACTGAGGGTAGATATTTGCAAATGAGTCCTCAGTTTACACCCACATCTGCCTAATGTCTTATAACTAATGTATTTTTTCTTTAAAATCACCTTCCTACAATTCTCCAACAATGCTAGGAAGCATGGAAAATAGAATTTAGTTTAATCCAGTAACTTATATTGATCCAATAACTTAAACTTTTCCTTTACATAACAGTCTTCTTCAAGCAAATTCTCCCTCTTCCAGATTCTCGGTCCTTTCTCTGATATAGCCAAGATGTTCTCAAGTCGTGAGATGTAAAGGGCTATAGAACCCACAGTGATGAGAGGATGGGAGGGACAGGCCTGCCCACATGTCTCTGTATGCCCTGCTGGTGTACTCTGCTAACACTTGTGATTGGGGGATTTATTGCATCCTCTCTAGTTTGATCAGGACCCAGAGATCCTGCCTTCCTGATGAACCATCCCTTCACTTTCAAGTAAGAGATCCTACGTGTGGCTTCAGGGCTGTGTACTTAGCTGTACTTGACTATAGCACATTCAACCCTTGCCAGACCTCTGTAGAACCTCTGGCAAGTACCATAGCTGGACCCTCAACTACTTCATCCCCGCATCAACTTCACTCTTAGGACATGTGATACCTTCCAGGTCTTTTTCACGGCACGTAAGCATTAACAGTGCCTTAGGAGTTTTGTCTAAGATTCTCATTTTGCCGAAAACCTCCAAAAGGAGAGAAGGAGGGATGCTCTCTGGGGCTATGTCCTCTTTAAGGCAGACTGATGTAGACCGTTCTCAGTGCCAGCTGATACATTTCTCCATCTTGATATTAATGTTTCCTGTTTGGTGTGACAGACACATATGTATACATATCAGGTATAGTACAAATACTATGTTCCCAGCTTGTGTCAAAAATATTTTTGATAGTCCTTGGTGTTTTTCCATTTAAAAATGAAGCTAGCTTAGTGAAGTATATAGGATAAGACAAGTTTCAGTCACAGCTCATAAAACAGAATTACCATCAACAAGTAGCTACAAAAGTGTTTAATCAAGGCTGTTGGGAAGAGTGACACAAACAAGCATAATGGAGACACAGTGAAAGGGTGCCCGGGTCAGCATTATAACGCAAAAGTTATTGCCAGTATTCTTTTATTTCCTCAAGTCGTTTGCAATTTTAGAGGTGCCCAGTTTGTACTAAGGCATAAAGAACTAAGAATGAACCCCATGAGGTTTTAACATTGTTGGCCCAGTTTTAAAATGTGGTTAACTGAGTGGTTAATGTAGGATGAGTTGCCGGGACGGCATTAGGCCAATCAGTCTAATTAGGTTGCCTGCCCATTGGGCATGAACTGTGGGTATTTTGCTAAGTTTTTCTTTAAAACTTAGCACATTTTTTGTTTCAATAAATTTCTTTTGCACTAACTCTCACAAAGAGGCATGCTAAATCACCACTTAAGTATTATAAAAATAAAACACATGGTTTGTAAAACTAATACTTTCACTCAGTCTTCAAAACTGGCCTCTGATTTTATGAAAGTGCTTTAGTACTGCTAGATAATTTTTACCCTGAAACATGAATGGGAAAAATCTGTTGATACAGTTATGCATTAACTAGATGTTAGGCTATTGGACTTCTGTAGAATTCTACAACTCTCTGTCTATGTAAAGGAACTTTAGAAAATTATTCTATTTCCACCCAAAATTTCTAGACTGATTTATTAGTTGTTCAGTTATTCTAATCAGTAGTTCAAAATGCCTTAGGACTTTCTGCTTTTTCAATAGTTTGAACAGATATTAACACTGGTCTACATAAACAGGACTTTTCACTTCATTGATAGTTAACTAAAAATCTTAAGAGAACTAACCTTTTCCTTTTGTCCACGGATGTTTGTATTATATATGTTCTAAGAGTTAACATATTTTTCTAGAGAATTTTCCAATCATATGCCCATATCATGGTATTTAGACTACAAGATTCATGAGGGCATATCAAGTCTTTTTCATCTTTGTTTTACAAGAGTTTGTCACATGATAAGTGCACAACCAAATATGAATAAGTAGCTTATTGAAACTTCTTAGCAATAAAGGACATCCAGTCATGTATTCTTGAGATGCCACCTTAGGAAAGAGAAAGAACAATGACTCTAGGAGACTCCGCTTATGAAGATTCAGGAGATTCATAAGAACTTCAGTAAGAAAACAATTCATTCAAGATGGTGAGATCCACGTAGGCAAATATTTCCCTACAAATAACATACCTGTATCTTACTCTGGTTATTGTGACTTTAACATCCTTGAGAACACCCTGTAGATATCACAGAGTCCATGAAATCCATAAGAGGTGCATAAAAGAGAAAATAAGGCAAACATTTTATAGTATCAGATTCCTAGAATTGAGAAACATCTTAGAGTTCATCAGTCTAAATTTCTACCAAAAATTAGAGATTCCCTTTCTAGACATGGTATTCATCCAGCTCAAATCCTTCCATTAGTAGGAAATATGTGCTTTGTAATTATGTGCTTGTGTGCTTGTAATACAAACTAAGGGCTTTCCTGGTGGCTCACGGTGAAGAATCTGCCTGCCAATGCAGGAGATGCAGATTCCATCCCTGGGTCGGGAAGATCCCCTGGAAAAGAAATGGTAAAATGGTAACCCACTCTGCTATTCTTGCCTGGGAAATCCCATAGACAGAGGAGCCTGGAAGGCTAGAGTCTATGGGGTCCCAAAGAGTTGGATATCACTTAGCAACTAAACAACAACAACAAATCCAAACTAAACATGTCCTAAAGAAATGAGTGGGCTTGAAGAAAACAGCTGTACATATAGGACAGAAAATTCCAGACATACTGAAGAAGAAATTTACCTAATTAGAAATAAAGCCTATACCTAGATCAAAGGAAAACATTAGACTTCAAAAGCCAGGATTAATGAAAGAGACCAAACGTAAACAAATATTGGGGAAATTGTGATTTCAAGGATGAAGCATCCTTCAGGCTATTCTACAACTGCTAATTGACACTCCTGACCCAATATGATTTCTCTTCTGCTTTTGTAATAAGCATATTTTAACAGAGCTACCTAAAATAAACATTCCCTTTCCCAGCCTCTCTTGCATCTCAGTGTGGCTATATATCACTTTCTGGTCCAAAGGATGTGAGCAGAATTTGTGTATGTAACTGCTAGGTCCCGTTCTTAGGAATAAGAGGTATATTTTTCCCTATGACCCCTTTCTCCTTCCAGCTGGTTGAGATGGGAACATGGTGGTGAACCATTTACCATGTGGATGAAAACAACCTCCTAGAAATGGCAGAAAGGCAGGCTGAAAGGACTTGCATGTTTCCCTTGATTGTTTATGTTAGGACTATTACAAAAGAGAAAAATAAACTTACTTCTAACTTGTTTAAACGTTTTTCTTAGATTCTTACTTAATATACAGCTTACCCAGGTGGACAAATTGCAAAATATCAGGATCAGGATCTAAGAGATACAGATATAAATGTGTTTAGGAAACTTAAGTGTTGTACAACAGATATGATACTTTCTCTGCAGAAGCTCATGAAATATTTTCCAATATTACGTTAAGCCACCAAAAACTCATTAAACTACAAAAAAACAAAATTTGTGTGCATGATTTTATTTGGTAAAGAAAAGAATAACAAAAGGGTTCCGTTCAGTTCAGTTGCTCAGTCATATCCAACTCTTTGCGACCCCATGAACCGCAGCACACCAGGCCTCCCTGTCCATCACCACCTCCCAGAGTTTACCCAAACTCGTGTCCATTGAGTCAGTGATGCCAGCCAACCATCTCCTCCTCTGTTGTCCCCTTCTCCTCCTGCCTTCAATCTTTCCCAGCATCAGGGTCTTTTCAAATGAGTCAGCTCTTCACATCAGGTGGCCAAAGTATCAGAGTTCCAGCTTCAACATCAGTCCTTCCAATGAACACCCAGGACTGATCTCCTTTAGGATGGTCTGGTTGGATCTCCCTGCAGTCCAAGGGACTCTCAAGAGTCTTCTCCAATACCACAGTTCAAAAGCATTAATTCTTAGGCACTCAGCTTTCTTCATAGTCCAACTCTCACATCCATATATGACCACTGGAAAAATCATAGCCTTAACTAGACGGACCTTTGTTGGCAAAGTAATTTCTCTGCTTTTTAATATGCTGTCTAGGTTGGTCATAACTTTCCTTCCAAGGAGTAAGTGTCTTTTAATTTCATGGCTGCAATCACCATCTGCAGTGATTTTGGAGCCCCCCAAAATAAAGTCAGCCACAGTTTCCACTGTTTCCCCATCTATTTGCCATGAAGTGAAGGCACCAAATGCCAAATGCCACGATCTTAGTTTTCTGAATGTTGAGTTTTAAGCCAACTTTTTCATTCTCCTCTTTCACTATCATCAAGAGGCTCTTTAGTTCTTCTTCACTTTCTGCCATAAGGGTGGTGTCATCTGCATATCTGAGGTTATTGATATTTCTCCCGGCAATCTTGATTTCAGCTTGTGCTTCATCCAGCCCAGCGTTTCTCAGGATGTACTCTGCATATAAGTTAAATAAGCAGGGTGACAATATACAGCCTTGATGTACTCCTTTTCCTATGTGGAACCAGTCTGTTGTTCCATGTCCTGTTCTAACTGTTTCTTCTTGACCTGCATACAGGTTTCTCAAGAGGCAGGTCAGGTGGTCTGGTATTCCTGACTTTTTCAGAATTTTCCACAGCTTGTTGTGATCCACACAGTCAAAGGCTTTGGTATAGTCAATAAAGCAGAAATAGATGTTTTTTCTGGAACTCTCTTGCTTTTTTGATGATCCAGTGATGTAGGCAATTTGATCTCTGGTTCCTCTGCCTTTTCTAAAACCAGCTTGAACATCTGGAAGTTCACGGTTCATGTATTACTGAAGCCTGGCTTGGAGAATTTTGAGCATTACTTTACTAGCATGTGAGATGAATGCAATTTTGCGATAGTTTGAGCATTCTTTGCCATTGCCTTTCTTTGGGATTGGAATGAAAACTGACCTTTTCCAGGTGGATAATTATGGAAAACATTTGACTACTTAGCAAATTATATTTTTTCTTTTTTTAAATTTATTTATTTAACTTTACAATATTGTATTGGTTTTGCCACATATTGACTTGAATCTTCCATGGGTGTACATGAAATGCGTCTCTTAGGTCAAAGAAAAAATTTAAGTTGCAATTATTGTTATTTAGAAAATAATGACAAGAAGTTTCTATTAAAGTTTATGAGATGTGACCTCAGCACTGTGACTGTGGTCTCTGGATGTTGTTTTCTGCCAAAAGGAACCAGAACTCATTGAAGAAAGCTGTTTTCAGTTTTGTTTCAGTTTAGGAAATGTACAAATGTACAAGATGAGTCCAGAGTATTTTTCATAACAGATATAAAATTTTCACAGTATACTGAGTTCATGTCAAAATGACTCCAGAACAAACATGAAAAGATTTCCACTGGACAAAGTGAGTATTGTGAAAAAAAAGAATATCTGCCTTGGATTGAAACACAAGTATGTTAAAATCTTTCAATCGTTCACTTCCCCCAAGCAATTATTTTAAAAAAAAATCCTTGGATATCTATGAAGGTAATAGGAAACCAATTCAATATTTTGAAAAATGTGAAAAAGAAAATAATCAATTATTTATCTTGTCCTTCATATAGGAACTACACACCAGAAAAAAACAAATAATTGATGAGTGAATGTTTCCTCTTATGGAAATTTTGCAGCTAGTAAATGAAAAAAAGAATGATAAAAGTGAAAATTACTACTCTGCAACCCCCTAGGGCAGAACTAATGTAAATACTCCAGGCAATAATCAACAATGGCTGTAATATGACAAAATGACACTCAACATAATGTGTTTCTTGATGGAAGTACATAATTACACCTTTGATTGAAATCAAATCTGCTCTGATAAGGACCAATTTAAAGGGAAAACAAGGGACAGAAAAAAATATGATACATGATACCTAAAGAAAATAATCATCAAAATCCAGTCTTGGGAAACTTCTATAGAATAATAGAAAAAAAAAAATCAGATTTCTTCAGTAAAAAGATGGAGAGAGATGGAAAGAAAAAGAGAGAGACTTGTAGGGCAAAAGATATTTAATAGACATTTCAAGGTCCTGATAGATAAAATGATATGAGGTCTAAGATTTCTTTTAAAATAATCCAACAGTAAAAGAAAGTGAAAGAAGATGGACCATCAGTTGATATATTTGGAGCTGAGTAAATGGGAGTTTATTACACTAATTTACTTCTAAAATAAAGAAGTTAAAAAATTATGGAAAAAAGCATTTCTCAGAGAAATTATCTTAGTCTTGGAACTCTTATTAAATAAAATATAAACAGATCATTCAGCTCAAGAGCTTTAAAAAGAATAACAAAGCAAACTCAAGGAGTATAAAATTAATTTCAAAGTTAAAGCAAATATAAAAAAATTCAGAAGTGTAAAGATGTCTTTGTTATAAATGGTCTTCAGTACAGTAATTGATTTCTAATTTCCTGCATGAGGGCATTTGAATCAAGCAGTCTTCAAGTCTAGCTTAATAGCCAAAAGACCTTCTAATGGAATTCAGCCAGCATAGCTTCCAAGTCTTCATCTAACAGATGTAGAATATGTAGACGTCTTACGAGTCTTGGTGTTGCAAAATCAATAAAAGTGATCGAAATTATTTCCCATATAGCAGTATTAGAATACTGGTCTGTTTCTGGGACCTCATGGGTATAGTCTTAGGACTGCTGACTCTCCTCAGATTTGATAATGCAAGTGACAGTCCCTTAAAGAGTCTCAAAGCACTGTTCACACATCAAATTCTTCAAGGAGTTTTCTAGTCATGTTACATATTGTTGACTATAGTGTTTTCCCTCCTTAACCTGACACCTCCCTTTACTACTTCTATATAGGGCAAAAATGTCTGGAAGACATGGTTTTCATCTGATAATTCCTTCTACTCAGGCAAGATAGATTCCAAAAGCAAAATCATTATACAAACATCAAAGATGATACTCTCTATTTAAAAGGGTGCTGGCATTGAGCTAGTTAAGTTTCTGATGATGAAGGTCATTTTATAATACACCCCATAAATAAACAGTAAATCCTCAGTGACAGCTTATGATACGTATTTTCATTTCTTTTTCATTTCATTTCTTTTTCTCTAACATGTTTTCCGTAAAGTTGAATTGGCAATAGCTCATGTAGGCATTATTTTATGTATCTGTGTAACTACTTGCTTAAGAATATATGCAATATTGGGAAGATACTTTATTTCTCTGAGGCTGAATTTCTTTGCAGGTAATATTGAATAGTAACACTTATTTTATATTGATGTACAAATTAAATAACAACATAAATGTTCAACATAGTGCCTGACATGATATATACATTGTATAACTTAAATTTCTCTGGACATAAAAAGGACAAACATTTAAGCATCAAAGTATATTCCTTAGGAGTTGTATGTATATCACTATGCTATTGCAGTGGCAACAATATATTTGTGCAATCATTCTTGTATGCTTTAGTCATGACATTCTTTCCACTCACCATTCAGAAGAAACTTTTAGAGAAAATCATTTATAAAGAAATACAATTTACATTTTCTCACAACTTAATGACAAAAATCATGAAATATATACACCTAATAGAAGAAAAAGTCATGCAAAGAAAATTAAAATGAAGCTATTGCTGGTGGCTTATTCATTAGCTATTGATTATTGCTGATTTAATTACACAGAGTTATAAGATTTTAGAACCCAAAAAGAAAAGTTTGAGGACATCCAGTACAATTCTGGTCATCTCAGCTTCTGTAGTTAGGAGTATTATTCATTTTGTAAGGGTAATATAGATACCAATAAGTCAAAACCAGATGTATTCTTCCTATGTGAAATCATTTAAGAATATAAATTTGACAGAAGTTTTGAAAGTTTAGTTGGGAAGCTTTTTCCTTCTTTATTCATTTAATGGAATATGGTAAGGGTAGAGGCCTGGGGAAAGGAGAGATGAATAATAATATCATTTTGGTTTATTATAAGGCATAAGCTAATGTTATTTCTGTCCTCCATAGTACCAAATAGAGAAAGTTAAAAAAGCAGTTATATTCAAGAAAAAAGTAGAAGAAAAATAAACTTACTGAAATTTCTTTGGTTGTATGGTTGCTAAATCAACCTCATTTTCCACTGATGCATTTTGTTAAAAAAATAAAACTCTCCCATGATCTTACACCCTACTAACTCTATGATGTCATCTGCTGCTAATTTCTCATTCTGACCTCATCTCATCTCAATTATTCTGCTCCAGCCACAGCGTCCTACTTGGAAATCCAAGAGCGCGATGAGCACACTCGGGCCTCAAACCTTGACACCCGCTGTTCCTTCCCTGAGAAAGTTTTCCCGCACACAGTCCCATGTTTGCCTTTCACGTCTTTTAGTTAGTTAGTCCCTGAGTCATGTCCGACTCTTTGTGACCCCATGGACTATAGCCCATCAGATGCCTCTGTTCATGGAATTCTCCAGGTAAGAATACTGGAGTGGGTTGCCATTCCCTCCTCCAGGAGATCTTCTCAACCCAGGGATCAAACTTGGGTCTCCTACATTGCAGGTGGATTCTCTACTGCTGAGCCACTACATAGATCCCTTCCTTTAGTATCTGCTCAAATTCCACTTTATTACCTAACTATCCTACAGTATGTCTCTACCTTTCTCATTTTGCATAATTTTTCTGCATATTTATCACTACCTAAATATTACATAGGTATTTATTGAGAAACAGCTTTTCCTGCTAGAATATAATCTAAGTGAGAGTTTTTTTTTTCACTTCTCTGTTTCCAGCATCCAGATTGTATCTTTTAAGTAACTGCTCTCAATAAATATTTGTTGGCTAAATAATAATACCACTTGTTTTATCTTCTAGTATGTAATTTACTATAACTTGTTTGCACTGTATACAATACATATTCATCTTCTGGTCCATATACATAGTATATCTTCTCAGAGCAATCAATGATGCCTAACAATACATCTGCACTCTGCATACACTATCTGCGTTAACTTTCTTAACAACACTAAGGGTTATATTATGCTCATTTTATAGATACATAAACAAATTCAAAGAGATCATAAGTGTCAAATATGGTTACCATTCACAAAAACCTCATTCCTGACTCTGCCCCAAATTAAAGGCTTTCCCTATCTCACATTTGAATTTGCTCTTCTAACATTTAATCCAAACTATGGCATTTATTGGAAATTTAGTTAAATTAAGTAACAGGTGGGTTAAACATAAGCATCATTTGTATACCTTTGAAATTTGGATCTATAGAAATAGCAGTTGAATTAACTACTTGATAAGAACTATTTTCCCATTTGGCTTCATTTTCCTCTGTGTTCATTAATGAAAGCACACTTTAGTACCATGAAATTATGGAGTTGCCTAAACAATTTGAGCATGAAAAACTGGAAAAACACATTGTTTCCGCTCAGTGAGACACTGAAATTTCTATTTTTAGAAATATTTTTGGAGAGAGTAAAGCTTGAGGAAGTACATGAAAATTTGAATCAAAATGTTTTATTTATTGACCTAAAATTTAAAAACAACCCAACCTTTAAATCTTTTTCAGACCTAATTAGTTTATGCCACTAATTTTCTATGACTTTCTACTCATGCTCCCGTATTATCTCCCTCGTCTTTATATTTCTAATTCTCACACATATAATAAAGGCTGGAACCAATTGATGAGAAAAAAGTAGAAATTTGCCTTTCAAGATCTTTTTTGTAATTTTCTAGCTGTGCATCCCCTACTTTTCAATTAGCTGCTGCTCAAGAGGTGATGCTCCTATAGCTCCAAAGTGAATATATGAAGATTCAGACAGTCAAAAGAAGCTGGACTTTAGACAGAGAAGCATTCCTGTCTTGCGCATCTTTGCACGGGGTTATATCATCCACTCAGGGGCATAACGTTTATTACCACTTGCATGGAAGTCACCCTGGACATCTCTTTTCCCTCTCTACGTTTTATGTCTCCATATTCAATCCATCACTGAACCCTATCGACTTTGTTGTTTAGTTACTAAGTAGTATCCAACTCTCTTGTGACCCCAGGGACTGTAGCCCTCTAGGCTCTACTATCCATGGGATTTCCCATCAAGAATACTGGAGTGGGTTGCCATTTCCTCATCCAGGGGATCGTCTCAACCCAGGGATCAAACCTGTGTCTCCTGCATTCTTTACCACTGAGTCACCTGGGAAGCTCCCTCTTGACTTTGCTTCTAAATCACTCTCTAATCTATGAACTTCTCTGCCTATTTATTGTCCTGGTCCAAGTTTCTGGCTTATGGCAACAGTTTTTATACATGTCTTTCAGCTTAAAACCTTTTTATAAACTAGTCACTGTAATCTATTTTAAGCATAAATCAATTCATAACTGTGTAAAACTTTACAGTATCTTCTTGTCATATTTAGGGAAAAAATCAGCTCTTTCCTGTAAACTATAATGATCTTTATCCTTTGGCCTAGCTAATACCACTCTCTCACTACGTACCATCCAGTGTATAAACTTCATTGCAACTTTTTCAGGGGGTCATCCCTTCATCTAGAATGTTCTGTTCCAGACTCTGTAAGGCTGAATTCTTGTCACTTTCAGGTCTCTGTTTAAATGACTCTTCAGAGAGGTTCTCCCTGAATGACCAAAGTAAAGTGATTCTTCTCACTGTATTCTCTGTCAAACAATTTTATTCATTTTCCCTGTAATACTTTTTGCCTTCACAATGACATACTTACTTGCTGACTCCATGTGTCTATCATTAGACTACAGACTTCATGGGAACAGAGACAGCGTCTACATTGCTCTCCTTCACACAATGCCTGGCATATGGTAGCTGTTCAATAAATAACTGAGGGGTAAATGAATGAACAAATGGAAAACTGAATAAATTGTTTGATTAACTTGGTAAACCAAAATTATTGAGTTCAGATTATTTTACAAGATGTTCAAGTCAAATTGGCTTAATTACAGATGAAATAAAACACACACATACACATATATATGTAACTTTTGAAAACTGTAAAGCACAATAGAATTTTTAAAATCTTTCATTCAGTAAAAAATATATTCTTTGTTCAAGCTGATACCTATAATTATGGATTAAATCCTGGCTCCTTAAAAAAGCATAAATAAAATCATTACTGCATAAAAATAT
This sequence comes from Dama dama, assembly GCF_033118175.1. Lineage (NCBI taxonomy): Eukaryota > Metazoa > Chordata > Mammalia > Artiodactyla > Cervidae > Dama > Dama dama. The sequence goes on from NC_083700.1 coordinate 44,242,935, forward strand.
AAAATAGTGCTTTACATTTTTAATAGTGTAATAGTAAATTTGTCTCTGTGGAAACATCAATTTTGTCAACACAGCTTTAATTAGCAGACAAACTATAAAGGTTGGGCTCCTTAATTAAAAGTGAGGGCTTTTCTGACTCAACACTTCAAGTGCCTTATTCTCACAGCGGTCCTTATGAAAGCATGTCCTTGTATTAAAGCCTCATTCCTTTCCACAGGGCTAGTATTTATTTACGTTGTAGTATTGCTCCGGGAAAAGGACATCGTGCTGCTCACTTTCATTGCCTCAGACTCTGCCCCATTCAAATCAACTTATGCAAATAGATGTCTGAGAGCAATCTCTTCTATCTCCACCAACTCAGCAGATAAAAGTAGTTCTTTGTTTAGAGTCAACACGTGTCATGTGTACATCCACATGGCATCAAAAACATTTTTCTTATATTTTTAAAAAGATAATCTTAACATAGAAATGTAAGCTAAAAGCACAGAATATAAACTGTGGGAAAGAAACTATAGTAAACTTGACTAAAGACATGATATGTAAAGTTATATTATAATCCAAGAAAATTCATCAGAGCAGAGACGAGAAAACATAGCCTCATTATCTGTTTACTCTCCCAAAATACTGCTGAATTCCGAGAACACGTGGGAAAAAATAACAGCAAAATATTTTGAAGCCTTAGTTTTCCTAAGCACTTTATGTGTATCAAATAATTTATGTCTCACAAAAATTCAGTGAGGTAGGTAGTATTATTCATTGTGTTTTGGAGAGAAGTGAACATGACACATAAGTACTGGGTAACTAATACACAATCATGCAGCAAGTGAGTGGTATGGTTAAGATTTGAGTCTAAAACCCACATTCTTAAGTATTGGTCAATACTGCCTCTGGTAAATAAGTTATATTCCAATCCATTCCTAAGGGCCCTACAGATCAGTAAGGTGGAAAGACATGTGCCTGAACAAAGCATTAATCCTTTCACACAAATATTTATAGTTTCCATGAGATTTTCCTGTGTGGTGCTGTGCTGTGCTCGGTCACTTCGGCCGTGTCCGACTCTCTGCGCCTCTACGGACCGCAGCCCACTAGCGTCCTCTGTCCACGGGATTCTGCAGGCACGAATACTGGAGTCAGTTGCTGTGCCCTCCTCCAGGGGATCTTGCTGACCCAGGGACTGAACCCACATCTCTTACATCTCCTGTATTGGCAAGCAGGTTTTTTACCACTAGGGTCACCTGGGAAGCCCAGGTATTTTAATATATTATTACATTAATTCATATAGGTAAGCAATTTGCATATTACTTGGCATAGCGTATATGTTTGAAAAGTGTTTTTCTTCACTGGATCCTCAGCTTTACTCTGTGAGATAGGAGAGAATAGGTGTCAAGATGAGGAAAGCTATTCATGATTAAAAATTAACCTTGAAATTCCGGGGACACATTCAGTAAGTTTATTTCTCACTCATGCAAAGGGCCATGTGGTCAGCACAGGGTCTCCTTCAAGCATGGATCAGAGAGAATAAATCTTTGACCATGGTTAACCAGTCATAAACCTCAGTCTTAGTTCCTCCACCTCAACACATGGCTACTCGAGAAGGCACAGAATGAGGTCAGGTGCCGATAGCTCCCTCCGTTTAATTCAAACCAAGTCATTTCTTTATGTTTTCTTATTGAGGTATAGTTGCTCTGGGCTTCCCTGGTGCCTCAGCAGTAGCCCCCTGCAATGCAGGAGATGTGGTTTGATCCCTGGGTTGGGAAGATCCCCTGGAGAAGGAAATGCAACCCAGTCCAGTATACTTGCCTAGAAAATCCCATGGCCAAAGAGCATGGGGTCCTACAGTCCATGGGGTCCCAAGAATCAGACATAACTTAGTGACTAAGCCATCATAATTGCTGTATAATATTACATAAGTTTCATATGTACAACATGGTGATTCACAATTTTTAGAGGCTATATTATATTTTTAGTTATTATAAAATATAGACCATAGTCCCAGTACTGTACAATATACCCTTGCAGCTTATTTATTCTATACATAGTAGCTTGTACCTGTTAATCTCCTACCTCTATCTTGCCCCTGCTCCTTCTGTCTCCCCACTGGTAACCACTAGCTTGTTCTCTAAACCTGTGAATCTGTTTCTTTTATGTTATAGTCTTTAGTTTTATTTTTTCAACACAAGTCATTTCTGCTGCTTACATTTTCTTGATCTGAACCAGTTATACAACCTGAAAGCAAATCCCAAAGAAGCTCAGAAATATTGTTTTTCTATGGGCCTATAGAAACAAAAACATATAATAAACAAAAATAATTGTATCAGTTACAAGTATTCCTCTTTGTCAAATTAGTAGTGTGATTATAGTGCCCTATTCTTGACCATTCAGTCAATACATATTGAAATGGAATGGACTGTCTGGCTTTTAAATTAGTGGTCATTATACCAACTAGTTAAAACCAAAGTAGCTATAACCAAATAGTTAAAATCTTATGACAAAAACAATCATTTCAGTTGATACCCAGGGAAAGCCTCATAGAAGAGATGCCATTGAAACTGCTATTAAAGATACACAGGATTTGTGTGTGGAAAGATGGGATTGGGGAATCGTAGGCACAACTACACAATGGAGTAGAAGGATAACAGTGGAGGCACATACAAGAACCAACTCAGCTTGACCTAGTCAGGATGATTACCTTAATGAGCATATAACTACCCTGCTAGTGGAAAATTTCACCTTGATCTGATTGACACAAAAATCTAAGTGCTAAGTTGATATGAACATTAAGAAAACTTACTATTTCACAGTTTTATCACCTTTACTCCTTTTATTATTAACCTAGACAACTCCTTGGGTTGTACAATGTACATATTACACCTAAAAACCCATAACTTATTTAGAGTTTGTTAATGGTAAAATACTTCAAAATAGTCCCCAAATTTCAAGAATGGTCATTAATGACTGGTATATACTTGAAAAAATAAAGCCATTATTATAGAAATATTAAATTTAAACAAAAATAGCATTCATTCATTTATTTATTCATTTTTCATCCACTTTTCAAGGCTTTGTTATGTTCTATGCAAGATACTCACTGCAGGTTAGACATGATTGAGATAGATCACTCAGATTCTTTTTATTAGCATCAGCTCAGTACAGTCACTCAGTCGTGTCCAACTCTTTGCGACCCCATGGACTACAGAACATCAGGATTCCCTGTCCATCACCAACTCCCAGAGCTTGCTCAAACTCATGCCCATCGAGTCAGTGATACCATTCAACCAACTCATCCTCTGTCGTCCCCTTCTCCTCCTGCCCTTAATCTTTCCCAGCATTACAGTCTTTCCAGTGAGTCAGCTCTTCGCATCAGGTGGCAAAAGTATTGGAGCTTCAGCTTCAGCATCAGTCCTTCCAATGAATATCAAGGACTGATTTCCTTCAGGACTGACTGTTTTGATCTCCTTGCAGCCCAAGGGACTCTCAAGAGTCTTCTCCAACACCACAGTTCAAAAGCATTAATTCTTCAGCACTCAGTTTTCTTTACACTTCAGCTCTCACATCCATACATAACTACTGGAAAAACCACAGTTTTGACTAGATGGACGTTTGTCAGCAAAGCAACATCTCTGCTTTATAAAATGCTGTCTACATTTGTCATAGCTTTTCTTCCAAGGAGCAAGTGTCTTTTAATTTCATGGCTGCAGTCACCATCTGCAGTGATTTTGGAGCCCAAGGAAATAAAAGTCTGTCACTATTGCTGCTGTTTCCCCATCTATTTGCCATGAAGTGATGGGACCAGACCATGATCTTCATTTTTTTAATATTGAGTTTTAAGCCAACTTTTCCACTCTCCTCTTCACTTTCATCAAGAGGCTCTCCTCACTTTCTGCCATAAGAGTGGTGTCAACTGAATATCTGAAGTTATTGATATTTCACCCAGCAATCTTGATTTAAGCTTGTGCTTCAACCAGCCTGGCATTTCTCATGATGTACTCTACAATAAGTTAAATAAGCAGGGTCAAAATATACAGCCTTGACATACTCCTTTCACAATTTTGAGCCAGTCTGTTGTTCCCTGTTCAGTTCTAACTGTTGCTTCTTGACTTGCATATAGCTTTCTCAGGAGGCAGGTAAGGTGGTCTGGTATTCCCATCTCTTGAAGAATTTTCCAGTTTGTTGTGATTCACACAAGGCTTTGGCATAGTCAATAAAGCAGAAGTAGATGTTTTCCTGGAATTCTCTTGTTTTTTCTATAATCCAATGGATGTCAGCAATTTGATCTCTGGTTCTTCTGCCTTTTCTAAATCCAGCTTGAACATCTGGAAGTTCTCAGTTCATGTACTATTGAAGCCTAGCGTGGAGAATTTTGAGCATTACTTTGCTAGTGTGAGATGAGTGCAATTGTGTGGTAGTTGAACATTCTTTGGCATTGCCTTTCTTTGGGATTGGAATGAAAACTGACCTTTACCAGTCCTGTGGCCACTGCTGAGTTTTCCAGATTTGCTGGCATATTGAGTGTAGCACTTTAACAGCATCATCTTTTAGGATTTGAAGTAGCCCAACTGGAATTCCATCACCTCCACTAGCTTTGTTGGGAGTGATGTTTCCTAAGGTCCACTTGACTTCACATTCCAGGATGCCTGCCTCTAGGTGAGTGATCGCATCTTGGTTATCTGGGTCATTAAGATCATTTTTGTATAGTTCTGTGTATTCTTGCCACCTCTTCTTGATATCTTCTCCTTCTCTTAGATCCATACTATTTCTGTCCTTTACTGTGGCCATATTTCCATGAAATGTTCCCTTGGTATCTCTAATTTTCTTAAAGAGATCTCTAGTCTTTCCCATTCTATTGAGTTCCTCTATTTCTTTGCATTGATCACTGAGGAAGGTTTCTTATCTCTCCTTGCTATTCTTTGGAACTCTGTATTCAGATGGATATATCGTTCCTTTTCTCCTTTGCCTTTTGTTTCTTTTCTCAGCTATTTGTAAGGCCTCCTCAGACAACCATTTTGCATTTCTTTTTCTTGGGGATGGTTTTGATCACTACCTCCTGTACAATGCTATGAACCTCTGTCCATAATTCTTCAGGCACTTGATCTATCAGATCTAATCGCTTGAATCTATTTCTCACTTCCACTGTATAATTGTAAGGGATTTGATTTAGGCCATATCACAGGGGCTTAGTGGTTTTCCCTACTTTCTTCAATTTCAGTCTGAATTTGGCAATAAGGAGTTCATGATCTGAGCCACAGTTAGCTCCCAGTCTTGATTTTGCTGACTGTATAGATTTTCTCCATCTTTGGCTGCAAAGAATATAATCAATCTCATTTCAGTACTGACCAGCTGGTGACGTCTGTGTATAGATTTGTCTCTTGTGTTGTTAGATGAGGTTGTTTACTATGACCGGTGTGTTCTCTTGGCAACAGTCTGTTAGTCTTTTCCCTGCTTCATTCTGTACTCCAAGGCCAAACTTGCCTGTTTCCCCAGGTATATCTTGACTTCCTGCTTTTGCATTCCAGTCCTCTATGATGAAAAGGACATCTTTTTTTTATGTTAGTTCAAGAAGGTCTTGTAAGTCATCATAGAACTGTTTAATTTCAGCTTCTTTGGCATTAGTGGTTGGGGCATAGACTTGGATTACTGTGATATTGAATGGTTTGCCTTGGAAATGAACAGAGATCATTCCGTCATTTTTGAGATTACACCCAAGTACAGCATTTGGGGCTCTTTTGTTGACTATGAGGGCTACTCAATTTCTTCTAAGGGATTCTTGCCCACAGTAGTAGATATAATGGTCATATGGATTAAGTTCACCCATTCTGGTCCATGTTAGTTCACTGATTTCTCAAGTGTTGATGTTCACTCTTGCCATCACCTGTTTGACCACTTCCAATTTACCTTGATTCATGGACCTAACTTTCCAGGTTCCTTTGCAATATTGTTCTTTACAACTTCAGACTTACTCCCATCACGAGTCACATTCACAGCTGAGTGTTGTTTTCACTTTGTCTCTGTCTCTTCATTCTTTCTGGAGTTATTTCTCCAGTTGCATACTGGGCACCTACCAACCTGGGGAGTTCATCTTGCAGGGTCCTATCTTTTTGCCTTTTCATGCTGTTCATGGGGTTCTCAAGGCAAGAATACTGAAGTGGTTTGCCATTCCCTTCTCCAGTGGACCACGTTTTGTCAGAACTCTCCACCATGACCCATCCCTTTTTATTAGTATAGGCCAGTTCATTTCACATAGAAATAGAATAAACAGGATTTGCAATAACAGCTTCCTAGATAGTTCAGTGGTAAAGAATCCACCTATTAATGCAGAAGACGCGGGTTCAATACCTGGGTCAGGAAGATCCCATGGAGGAGGAAATGGCAACCCACTCCATTATTCTCACCTGGAAAATCCCTTGGACAGAAGAGGCTGGTGTCCACAGCGTTGTCCGTATGGCTACAGTCCACAGGGTCGTCGAGTTCGACACTGCTGAGTGCCTAAGCCTGAGCACGCAGAAACAAAGATATGCTTTGCAAGTACTCAAATGCAATGAAATTATGTTAGGGATAAACATTGACATACAAAAGCACAGATTTTCTTTTTAATCTTTCCTGGCAGGATTTAACTTAAAGAAAACAGAGGATCAGCTTTTTCTCCCTTTCTGTGTATATTATCCAGCATGAACAGGAGATTCTGAAGCTTTGGCAGCAGACTTGGAAAAGAAGCACACAGCAATTCCCTAGGCAAAGCCCTAACAAGATTTAAACTGTGGCTCCTGTGAAATCACCCTGTATGTGATATTATTAGGTGAAGTAACCAAGAGGGTAGAAAACAATAAAATAATGCAGCTTTTCGTTTGTGTTCCTTTGAAGATTAGGCAAGGAAGATTCACTCAAGAACAGACTAGCTACATAAAACACGACACATGTACCCAACTAGTGGGCACCTGCCTGCTTAGATTCTTTGGTTCCTGCGGTTGCAGAAGGCTTGGCCAGATGAAGATAGACTGGCCTCATCTTTCTTACAAGGTGAAGGGGTGACAGGGAGATGCTGGCCCAGTCTCACCATGTGCAAGTGTGTCTGGAAAGAGTAGACCGAGTAGCAAGCTACAAATTTAAAAATATTATTTTAGGATTTTTGGCTTACAAAGATAGTGGATGGATTTTGGTACAAGTTATAAAATGTTCTAACTTAAAACCAACTATATATTCCAGGAGACACTCCAGGTTTAAAGGAAGTTCCTGTAGCAAATAGAAATAAATAATGTAAATGTTCTCTGGGGTCACATTTTTGCGGCTTCATTATTTAGTGGAAACTTCTGAAGTGGGAAACTAAATTATTCACTGGAGAGAGAGAGTGATATATGGAATCTAGGAGTAGAATATTTCAAGTAGGGCTTCAAGGTTTAATTATAACAGGAAAGTTAACAATCTATAAACCTAAAAAGGAGATTCCAGGTTTTCTGTCTTAAAAAAAACAAAAAATAAACATATCATCAATAGACTGTTCTTACAGAGCCTTTGCTATAAACAATGAGGGATATTTAAAAGAGAATGAGAAAATTTAATGCCATTTTTGAGGGGACAAAATACTCCATGATGAGCATTGTTATTTGTCAGTTCTGAGAACCCTATGAACAGAAGAGGACTGGAGGCTAATATACAATAATCAGGAAATGATATAAGTTGGGATAGAATGAAGAACTAAATTGTTGACTTTTCACATTATAGAATTTTGGAGAAAAGGTCTATCTCTAAATACTAGGTTAGAGAGAAAAATATCAGGAGAAAAGTGAGGCTTGAGTTGAAACTTCAGTGAAAGGAAGAAATGATATTGAAAAGAAGAGGGCAGAGAATTCTAAGACAGCAAATGGTGAGAAGCTAGGACATAGACAATACAAACCTGGGTGCAGGCCATCTGAAAATTTTCCCTCCTGAAAATTTCAGGAGGGAGCTGAAAACTGGTTGATATCACTTAAACAGGATCAGACAATGATAAAAAATTATGGAATTGATATGCTTAGCAAAGAATTCATTGAAAGTAATTTTTATAAAGTGTAATGTGATAATTAAGCTCAATGTCTTTTGAAGAATAATCTGGAAAGTTAAAGATCACTGACAGATGAATAAAGAGGATATAGTGTATATATATATATATATATATATGTATACATATATGTACAAGCCAGGTAAAGACAAATATCATATGATATTGCTTATAAGTGGAACCTACAAAAATGATACAAATGAATTTATTTACAAAACAGAAATAGGCTCACAGACATAGAAAATGAATTTATGATTGTCAAAGGGGAAGAGGAGGGAGGGATAAATTAGAAGTTTGAGATGAACACACTACTATATTTAAAATAGATAACCAACAAAGACCTAATGTATAGCACAAGGAACTATATACAGTATTTTGTAATAACCTATAAGGGAAAAGAATCTGAATCACTTTGCAATATACCTGAAAATAACACAGCATTGTAAATCAACGGTATTTCAATTATAAATAAATAAATAAGATAAAGTAGAAAAAGTGAGGGAAAAAAACAAAACAATGACTCCAAGGAATACAACCTAAAATATTTTTTAAGTGATGGGAACAACTGAAGAGTTTTTATCCAATGGGTGTAGTTTGGAATCAAAGATTGGAACCTAAATAATATTAGGAATGTATTATTTGGTTAGCGCTGTCTTTTCCCACTCAACACAGTACCTACAAAGTTGGTGTTCCATAAATTGGTTTTGAAAAAATACATTCTATACTGAGTTTCAGGATTAGTGAATGTGTTCTTTTTGGAGTTGGAAAGATAGGTCTGAAAAGCAGGAGAAAATAGGAAAGACAGATTTGAGAGGCTTCTGAATGGACCTAGATGATGATATGGTGTGGCAAAGGAAGTTTCAGGTGTTGGAAATAGGTAAGTGTTTTAATGCATTCGTGTCACTAATTTTGTGTGTAAGAAAAGTTACTCTCATTTGACTAAAAATTTGTTTTAGCAAATTTAAAAATTAATTTGAAAAACTTGCAACCTAGAGGCAGAGCATACAAGTGCTAAACTTCTGAATTAATTTTATGCATACATGTCTTTTATTCATTAGGTAAATTTCTGAAAAGTAATGTGCAAATCAAATAAGGGCAAATCTAATTACATTGACTTACATTAGAAGAGCTATTTTATATGCATTTCTGATTGATTTGCAATTGGCAGTCCTTCGTAACACCTTCATCATTTCTTTGCCCTTCAAGATTCTGTCAATTAGTTGATGAACTGTCAGCGTTTAAATTCATCAGGAGCTTACTATTTAAAGGATGCCTGTAGTGAATGCTTTAGTTAGATGAGAAAATCATACTGGGATATATTGAGTTTTACAGAGAGTAAGGAACATCTTATCATGACATCTCAGAAAAGTTTTAGTTTCATAAGTACACACAAAGCATAGAATGAGATAATAGTTGTTTAAAACAGAATAAATGTTGATACATATTAGTTCATTGAAGTTTAAAGAGAAGATATATAACATTTTTAATTAGTGTAAGAATTTGACCAGCTATTAAGGTCTCTGAATTCAAATTTCGAAGACTAGGGACTTGATATGAAAACTTGAAAAAGCTATTGATTTTATTCTATTTCATTCTCTTTGGTCTTAAGACAAGCTTAATGTTTTTACTTTGGGATTTGTTTTAATTATGTGTGTCTGTGTGAACAATAATTAGTCAACTTATCTTACTTTTTCTCTGTGTCCTTGGAACATCTATAGTAAATATTTGAGTCCACTTGAACCAATATTCACATCTTCAAGAAAATGTTTTTTACATGAAAATGTTGGGGAAACAAATTTGAATAAACTCTGAGCCTGACTCAAAGAGTTCTGAAATTCATGATCCAAAGAGCACCCTGAGGAGGAAGAACCCAAGAGCAGGGATCCTTGTCAAGTTCTCCCTTTCAGACCCCACGGCACTAATGAAAGCTGTGAGGCTGGTACTTGCACATAATATGTTCTCTGCTCTGAAATAGACCTATTGCATTCATATTGATACAGTTACTCTTTCCCCGTGTCTTTTGAAAAAGAGACAATAGCATGAGCAAGTCAGACCTTAGGCACAGACTCTTTTCTAATGTTAACTTCTTCTAAACCGAACCCACTTCTCATGTTTTCACTTACCCTCAGTTATTCCTCTTTTCTCATCAAAATGTATGATTTTGATACTGATGGTCTCAATTTCTTTCCCTAAGCATTCCTGCTAAAGATACAGATAGAACCAGCAAAACCACATTTTAATACTGTTCATAATCTTTCCGAAGATTAAATAATGACTGAGAATGAGAGTAAATTATATAGGAAAATATCATTGAATAATTCTCATTAGCAAATATACTCTGAGTGTTAATCAAATAGACTAAAATATGTTGCAGTTATTTAAAAAAAAAATCCTTTAAAATCTCAGTGGCTTCCAGCAACAAAAGATTTGGATTTGTTTTGTCTTCATTGTTCCTGCAACATATCCATCTCAGGTCAGTAGTGAGCCCCGTTCCTTGCGGTCTTCATCCAGTTGGGGAGGAAGCATACAAGCCAGTATGGTGTCATGCTGACAGCAATCAACTGTTTTCCCCAGGCTTCCAGGTGGAAGCTGCCACTCAACCTACCTTCACAGTGCTTAAACTAAAGCATGTCACAGGTCTACACCCATCCTCAAGGGGATGGAGACTGCTGTCCCATCAGATTCCTGGAAGGAGGAAAATCACAAATCACAAGTGCTCTTAAAAGTAGGTCACCCTGAAATGAATAAGCATTGAGTGTATACACTTTGATTTTAAATATAAATCTTCAGTTTAAATCAGTTCAAATGCATTTCGGGGAAGAATAAAGCACTATAAAAATATATTTTATTATTGTTGTTAACATTTTAGGCAACATATGCTCATTACAATGTAGAATTTGGTAATTATAATAAATGACTAGTTTAAAGTATACCTTGATTTTTTTTTTCTCTCATTCATAGAGAAATTTATTGAGCACTTCTGATTTTCCTAGTACTAAAGCACATAGAGATAAATGACTCAGATGGCTTCCTATCAAGGAAATCAGAATCCAATAGAAAGAGTCACTAGTAAGTCCACAATAATGATAGATTACATTAAAGTAATGACAGAAACAAATAAGGGATGCAAAGAGAAATTTCACATAACAAGGTCAGGATGACTCTGCCCAGACATATTGCCAAGAGTAGGTGACTTTGAGATGAGTCTAAAATACTGAACAGAGATTATTGTAAAATGGATGAGAACGGTTTGAACAAGGGTAATACTATGTAAAGGTTTATATGATGGTGAAAAATGGCACGGAGTTCCAAGGCTAGAGAACAGATTTGCGGGGGCAAGGAGTCCACAGAGCAAAATATAAATTGAGAGAGGTAGGCAGATACATGTGTGTCATGCTAAAAATTTGTCAACTTTATCTGAAAGATAATGGTAAAACACAGTAGATTTTCCACATTAGAAAGAACATTCTGTTGGTAAATAAACAGATCTTCACTCTGTTATATAATACCTGGTATATAATTCAGTTCAGTCGCTCAGTCATGTCCTACTCTTTGCAACCCCATGGATTGCAGCACGCCAGGCTTCCCTGTCCTGGTATATAATTGGCACTCAGTAAACAGTGTTGACTGAATGAGTGAAAGGTGACAGGCAGGCTCACTGCAATACATCAACCAATTTTCTGAAATTTGGAAATATATGCATTCAAAATGTTGATAATATTTATGACAAATATTTCTGAATAAAGTAGTGATTCAGAAATGCAACTATTATTTATTCCTGTATTCATCTACTGATTTTCTAAATTCATTAATGAATTAATGAATTTCTTAAATTCATTTCTTTCTAAATTAATTTAGGTCTTTCTTTCTGTGCAAAACACTATATTAAGTGACATGAGAAGAAAAGATATTAATCATATAGATTTATTTTTTTCTTGCCATAACTGTAGAATCCAGCAACAAAAAAATAAGACCCATACTCAAATAATTGCTTCAACATGGTGTGAGGTGAAAGGAATAAAAGAAAAACAGATTGGTACTTAGTCTAGGCCAGTGGTTGTAAATAATTTCTGAAATAGGTTATTCAGGCTGGCCTTTGACAGATTTTAGACTTTCAGAGACAGTCACATTATGAGTAAATAAAAAGCAATGCCTATTTCGAACAATCTGGTCATTTTGTTTTTTATCGTCATTATTTACTCTAATCTGTCAAAATTATGAGTCAGACTAATTTTTAACTAAGCAGCAGATTCCAGCAAAACAGTCGCTTAGTTAGCCCTGAATTTATCTCACATGCAAATGAGCTATCAGTGCACTCATATTTAGTTACCTTTTCTGGCTTGTGGAACAAGTATCGATAATTTGTTTTTATCACCAATATTTCCAGAAAATTAAAAAGTATCAGCATTTTGAAGAGTTATCAAATTTTATCCTTTGGGAAAAAAACTGGTAATGGAATAATTGAGTACATATGCATATTTTGCAGGAAATATATTGCATTTATAACCTGATAGTTGATAAAATGCTTTTATCATGCTATTTAATCTCACAAATTTATTAACCATTGGAGTATTTGTTATGTTCCAGAAAATATACCAAATGATTAATAATACCAGATTCATTAAGCCTATTGATTTGTCAGGCACTCAACTGTTTGCTTTGTACCCTTTATTCATTTAACTCTCAAAATGGCAATAAAGTCAATTCAGTCACTCAGTCATGTCCGATTCTCTGCGACCCCATGGACTGCAGCATGCCAGGCTACCCTGTTCATCAGCAACTCCTGGAGCTTGCTCAAACACACGTCTATCGAGTCAGTGATGCCATCCAACCATCTCACCCTCTGTCGTCCCCTTCTCCTCCTGCCTTCAATCTTTCCTAGCACCAGGGTCGTATCCAATGAGTCAGCTCTTTACATTAGGTGACCAAAATATTGGAGTTTCAGCTTCAGCATCAGTCCTTCCAATGAATATTCAGGACTGATTTCCTTTAGGATTGCCTGATTGGATCTCCTTGCAGCCCAAGGGACTCTCAAGAGTCTTCTCCAACACCACAGTTCAAAAGCATCAGTTCTTCAGCACTCAGCCTTCTTTATGGTCCAACACTCACGTCCATCCATGACTAATGTAAAAACCATAGTATTGACTAGACGGACCTTTGTCGGCAAAGTAATGTTTCTGCTTTTTAGCAGACATTTAATGCCTCTGCTGTCTAGATCAGTCATAACTTTTCTTCCAAGGAGCAAGTAAATTAAAGTATTTTAATTTCATGGATTCAGTCACCATCTGCAGTGATTTTGGAGCCCCTAAAAAATAGTCTCTCACTGTTTCCATTGTTTCCCCATCTATTTGCCATGAAGTGAAGGGACCAGCTGCCACGATCTTGGTTTTCTGAATGTTGAGTTTTAAGCCAAGTTTTTCACTCTCCTCTTTCACTTTCATCAAGAGGCTCTTCAGTTCTTCTTTGCTTTCTGCCATAAGGGTGCTGTCATCTGCATATCTGAGGTTATTGGTATTTCTCCCAGCAATCTTGATTCCAGCTTGTGCTTCACCCAGCCTGGCATTTCACATGATGCACTCTGCACATAAGTTAAATAAGCAAGGTGACAATATACAACCTTGATGTACTCCTTTCCCTATTTGGAACCAGTCTGTCATTCCATGTCCAGTTCTAACTGTTGCTTCCTGACCTACATACAGGTTTCTCAGGAGTCAGGTAAGGTGGTCTGATATTCCCATCTCTTGAAGAATTTTCCACAGTTTATTGTGATCCACACAGTCAAAGGTTTTGGCATAGTCAATAAAGCAGAAGTAGATGTTTTTCTGGAACTCTCTTGCTTTTTTGATGATCCAATGGATGTTGGCAATTTGATCTCTGGTTCTTTTGTCTTTTCTAAATCCAACTTGAACATCTGGAAGTTCACGGTTCACATACTATTGAAGCCTGGCTTGGAGAATTTTGAGCATTACTTTGCTAGTGTGTGAGATGGGTGCAACTGTGCGGTAGTTTGAGCATTCTTTGGCATTGCCTTCCTTTGGGATTGGAATGAAAACTGACATTTTCCAGTCCTGTGGCCACTGCTGAGTTTTCCAAATTTGCTGGTATGTTGAATGCAGCAGTTTAACAGCATCATCTCTTAGGATTTGAAATAGTTCAACTGGCATTCCATCACCTCCACTAGCATTGTTCATAGTGATGCTTCCTAAGGACCCCTTGCCTTCACATTCCAGAATGTCTGGCTCTAGGTGAGTGATCACACCATCATGATTATCTGGGTAATAAAAATCTTTTTTGTATAGTTCTTCTGGGTATTCTTGCCACCTCTTCTTAATATCTTCTGCTTCTGTTAGGTCCCCACCATTTCTGTCCTTTATTGAGCCCATCTTTGCATGAAATGTTCCCTTGGTATCTCTAATTTTCTCGAAGAGATCTCTAGTCTTTCCCATTCCATTGTTTTCCTCTATTTCTTTGCATTGATCACTGAGGAAGGCTTTCTTATCTTTCCTTGCTATTCTTTGGAACTTTGCATTCAAATGGGTATATCTTTCCTTCTCCTTTGCTTTTCGCTTCCCTTCTTTTCTCAGCTATTTGTAAGGCCTCCTCAGACAACCATTTTGTCTTTTTGCATTTCTTTTTCTTGGGATGGTCTTGATCACTGCCTCCTGTACAATGTCATGAACCTCCGTCCATAGTTCTTCAGTCACTTTGTCTATCAGATCTAATCCCTTGAATCTATTTGTCACTTCCACTGTATAGTCACAAGATTTAGGTCATACCTGCAAAATGGAAATATAAGTATTAATATAATCTTATTCTTACAAATAAGAAATTTCAAGAGTAGAAGCTTAACCTGCCAACATTACATAAACAATACTAAACAATATGTGGAGATCCAAGATTCAAACCTAGATCTTTCTTCTCCAAATTATGCTCTTAATTTCTACTCATATTGAAGAAATAGTGGAAAAAACATCTGACTCATCCTTAACATCAACACAAGTGCTAGAATAGGCCCTGAAAGTTCCCAAAGGCAGAGGAAACTTTCACCCTTTGAAATCCCAATACCTTATCTTCTTTGATGGTATATAATTGGGTTTCCCAGGTAGTTCAGTGGTAAAGAATCTGCCTGCCAATGAAAGAGATGCAAGAAACGTGGGTTCAATCACTGAGTCAGGAAGATCCCCTGGAGGAAGATATGGCAACCCCTTCCAGTATTCTTGCCTGAAAGATTTCATGAACAGAGGTGTCTAGCAGCTCACAGTCACGGGGTTGCAGAGTCGGATAGGACGGAGCACAGCATAGCATGGTGGTTGCTGAGAAAACACTTGTTTAATGAACAAATGAAAAAATAACTACGAAGAGATACAAGGAGAAGTTGCAGCATCAGGAGATTTTTTCTGAATAAGAAGAAATCGAGAGGTTAAATGTCTGCCCCAAAGCAGACATCTATTCTAATCAAAATTGAGCCCAGATCATCTAACTCTGTTCTCTCCCATGCTACCAAAACTGCAGGAAGGTGGCACACAGACAGAGGTGACACTTGTCGTTTATTTAGATGACAACACCGTGAACTCAGGTGTTGCTCCATATTTACTCTAAAGCTCCAGTTTGCTACTGTATGCATTGGGGGGCAATATGTAGTGATGAGAGCATGAACTGTCAGTGAGGTACGAGCAGGTTCAGATTTAGGCTCTGCCCTTTATCAGCTGGGCTTCCCTTGTGGCTCAGCTGGTAAAGAATCTGCCTGCAATGCAGGAGACCTGGTTTTGATCCCTGGTTTGGGAAGATCCCCTGGAGAAGGGAAAGGCTACCCACTCCAGTATTCTGGCCTGGAAAATTCCAAGGAAGCAAAAAAGCTCAGTATGATCACTTATAAAATAGACATGTTGCTCCCAATCCCCAGGACTGTGAGGACTGGATGTGAAAACTTGTAAAAAGAGCTTAGCTCAGGGTCTAATGCACAGTTCAAAAGGACTGGCTATTATTTTGTATCATCAGATGTATCTGCTTCCTAGGACTGCTGTAGCAAAGCACCCCAAACTAGGTAACTTAAAACAATAGAAATGTATTACCTCACAGGTCAGGAGGCTACAACTCCAAAATCAAGGTGTTGGCAATCCATGCTTTCTCTAATGGATATAGGGGACAATCCTTCCTTCCCTCTTCTAGCATCTGACGTTTGATGGCAAGTCTTTGGCATTCCTTGAAGAATGCATTACTCATTATTGGCCTGAGGGCTCCAGTCACATGGCCATCTTCTCCTTGGGTGTCTTTACATCATCTTCCCTCTGCACATGTCTGTCTCTGTGTCCAGATTTCCCCTTTTTATAAGGATACCAGTCATACTGGGCTAGACCCCACTCTAAAGCCCTTATATGCAAAACAGAAAAAGAGACACATATGTACAGAACAGACTTTTAGACTCTGTGGGAGAAGGTGAGGGTGGGATGTTCAGAGAGAACAGCATTGAAACAAGTATACTATCAAGGGTGAAACAGATCACCAGCCCAGGTTGGATGCATGAGACAAGTGCTCGGGGCTGGTGCACTGGGAAGACCCAGAGGGATGGGATGGGGAGGGAGGTGGGAAGGGGGATCGGGATGGGGAACACATGTAAATCCATGGCTGATTCATGTCAATGTATGGCAAAAACCACTACAATAGTGTAAAGTAATTAGCCTCCAACTAATAAAAATAAATGGAAAAAAATAAATACTCAATTTGATCAGGAAAAAAAAATGACCTCATCTTACCTTGACTACTTCTGGAAAGATGTTACTTCTAAATAAGATACTGGGGACTAGGACACCCACATATCGTTTTGAGGAGATAAAATTCTACCTTTAATACCAGGCACCTGTTTTTAATACTGCTCCTTTGTTTGAAACCTTTGAGGGTTTGTTGCTGCTGCTGCTGTTATGACTTTATTTATTTTTGGCTGTGCTGTGTCTTTGCTGCCGCGCAGCCTCTTTTTCTAGTTGTGGCAAGTGGGAGCTACTCTTCTCTGCAGTGCATGGGCTTCTCATTGAGATGGCTTCTTTTCTTGCGCAGCACAGGCTCTCGGCATATGGCTTTCAGTAGTTGAAGCATGTGGGCTCCGTGGTTGTGGCTCTCGGGCCCTAGAGCACTGCCTCATTAGCTGTGATGCATGGGCTTAGTTGCTCTGCAGCATGTGAGATCTCAAACCAAGGATCAAAACCAGTGTCCCTTGCATTGCAAGGCAGATTCTTAACTAGACTACCAGGGAAGCCCAAATACTTTTCTTTAAAGGAGCCATGTGACTTCAAATCTCCCAACCCAGAAAAGCTGTACAGAAAGCACTTTTCTGAGACCTGTCTCTTGTGCGTCCTACTTTTCTTTACCTAGCTTCCCAGCCATCTCCTGACAGCCTCAATTGAGAGTTGCCTCTTGGGTCTGGTTTAGATGTCACTCCTGGTCTAATTAGGGAGTCACTTGCTGACCTGCGGCTTCTGTCCCCAGTGGGCCCTGAATTCTGTTCTTGCATAAGTATCTGCCTTTGGTGCTAAGATTGCCTTCCCTGGAGACCGACCTTGTCCTCATTTTACCTTCATTCACCTTCTATTGACATAGATGATGGTAGTAACATATTTACTGAAAGCTCTAATGAGCTAGGAGTTATATCAAACACTCTACAGGCATTGACTCATTTAATCCCCACAACAGTCATATGTAGTTAACAGATGAGGAAACTAACATCCGGAAGGGAGGTTAAATTGCCCAAATTGCACAGCTAGGAAAAGACAAAATTAGAATATAAGCCTAATTGTGTTTACTATCAACAATTGGTGCTTAACTATATAACCTGTGCTCTAAAGGAGCACATAGTAGCAAATAAGACCACAAAAGCAGTAACTATAGGAAGTAAAATGGGTAGAATAAGAGGTAAATGTAAAAAACTGTGTGAACACCTGTCAACAGTCTTAATCCCCATGGGGGTTATCAGAGAAGGCAGCTGAAGGATTTTCACTCAACAAGCATATATGGAAGTGAGTATCAAGGGCAGAGACTTGTAAAAGAAGAGGGATAAGGAAGAATTTTAAGCATACAGAAGTCTGCAGTCTTAAAGATGGTAGAGGGGTGGAGAGCATACAGAGAGGAGATGGCATCAAAGATTCTTATCTAAGTAAGGAAATGACATTATTTGTTCACATGTTGGGAGGAGATATGAGAGGCACACCCTGAGAGGTAGGGCATGTCTGTTGATGAAACAGATAAGAAACCATGAGGCTTGAACTAAGATGGTGGCTGAGAAGTGGACGAGAGAGAGGACTTCAGAGAGAGTGGGTCTAATCTGTTGCACTTGAAACTGACTTAATGTGTGCATGAGACAGTAAAGAATGAAATCACTTCCGAGGTTCTAGTGGTGTACCAGATGGATGCAAAGCATTGCTTTTCACTGGAATAGGGAATGAGAAGGGAAAATCAGGTGTGGAGAAGGTGACACGCAATCATGATTTTACTTCTGAATTTGTTGACTGTGAAGTACTCGAAGTTATGCAACTGAAGAAATTTCAAAACCGGAAAAAGAAGTACAGATATAGGACCAAAGAGGTTAAATACGTATCTGGTATTCCTAACTTGAATTAAAATGTCAGTATGAGTTCATGGTGTATTTTCTCTAAAAGAATAAAAAAAAGCTCTATCCATTGAAAAGACCTAGAAACCGTGACCAACGTGGTGGGTGGCAAGAGAGCAACCCTTACTGATCAGGTTTTGGTTTGTAAATATCATTTTTCCCTATTCAGAATCAAAGTATTTTGGAAAAATAGCTCATTCCAGGTCTGGGGCAAAACACATATAAGACAATTCTGGTACACCTTACCATAACAGAGGCAAGGAAACCACATCCCAAAAAGACATAGGAAACCAATGTGAAAACACTCTCTGGCCAAGAATAGGATAGATGGAATATAAATAAGAATAACAATCTAATGGCTTTAAACACTTCAAATACTTTTAAATCTATACATTTGTAATTATATATAAATAAATATAAACATAAATTTTTGAGTGTTTGAAACGTTTCATAATAATAATGCAAAAATATCAGGCGGTTAGTATAATACCAACCACATAAACTTCTTATATTTTATTATCACATCCTGAGAGTAGCTAACCCCTTTTATAACTCATTTTATTCATGCTTTCATGTTAAGAAGTTTACTTTCCATTGATACAAACTTGCTGGTTCATGGGAAAGTGTTGAATTATCTTATTCCTCTTGGATCCCCAATTTTTAAAAGGGGACAAATGAAAATTGATAATTAATAAACTTGTTTTTCTCAGGTTCAGTTCACATGAAGAAAATCATTGCAACATAATGATCTTATATGTAATCAATCTTACCATGGACCACATTGCTTTTCCTTTTTGTGTTTAATACAAAACAGCTTTACTCCACATTTTGAAATGTTTTCGTCTTTCTCATAAAAAGGCAGAGGTGCGTAATACCTTACTGATTTTCACTGGCAAGTGCTAGACCATGTGAAAGACCTCATGGGGTTAATTTTCTGCTTTTCATTTTTCCCATGCTATGCTGATTGGATGTGTCCCATGACTTAGCTCAGCCTCAAAATATGGCACTGGATCAATCAGTAGATTTGGCACAACTTTAGTTGCTCTGATATAGGATTCATCAAAAAGGAGTCATATTCATAAGCTATTTTAACTGATAAAAAGAGAAAAATAAAAGTGTTTTGTGTCCTTGTTACTTTTTCCCAAGGGGAAAGGGAAGAAGAGGAGCTAGTGGGATAAAAAGTCAAAGGAGTGGGGGCCATGTTTCTTGGATGCAGGAATCTTAAGGTTTGCCTTTCAACTTCAAGATTAAGCTTTCTTCTCACAGGGGTATGGGTTTCCAAATTGGGATGCCCAGGTCCCTTCATATATATATATATATAGTCTTCTAAACTTCTGCTTTTTTTCAATTGGGTTACTGTGTTCTATTTTAGTACACTTCTCACTTACTCTATAAAGAGAGACTGATAGCAGAACTAAATTAAAGAGGAAACGGTGCCTATTTTCAGATAAAGTGAGAACCATCAGCCTTCTTGAAAACATTATGTTTTGATTGATAAGACTTTCTTACTGGCTCTTTTCTTTCAACTTCCTCTTGGTAGAGGACCTCATAAACCTTTTTCTGTTTTCCATCAGTTTCAGTGGGAAAAGATGGTTTCACGAAGGGTGATCCTATGTCTCACCTCGTCTTCTCACTCTTTTCTGTTCCTTTCAGAATCAAACACGAGTCCTTCCCCTCTGGCTCCTTTATTCACTCACACCTCTGTTGGTTCTCAGTCACCAATGTGTGCGCTGATTCTTCCTTTCATGGGAAAACAGAACAGAACAAAAAAGTCTTTACCTCGCACAGCCGCTGTTCTATTCCCCTCACATTACTGATTCTCAGACTAAGCAGACCCAATGCCTTTGTGTCCTTACCGCTTTCTGAAACTTGGCTTACTCTTTGACCATCTCACGTAGAATAAAATTGTACAGGTGATCAGGTACCTAGTCACCACATTCAGTGGCTCAGACTCTGTTTTCATACCCCATGCCTGCTTGGCAGATTTGATTTGTATTCTTCATATATCCTTTGTGAACTCTCCCTCCAAGATCTGCCTGACACTGGAAAAATCCTTGATATTTGTCAAACATTTTCAACCATTACTCCTCTGCTAGACTAGCTGCTCTATTTCTCTCTACACTTATACTTTTCTTTCTAAAACATTCCAGAATATTGGGGCTATAGGAGGCTAATACATTCTTGAGTCTACTGCATAATTTTGAAGCAAGTGAAAAACTGGACACAGGTGATTAGCATTTGGTTATTAACTGTTTCTATAGATCCATGGTCCAAAAAGGGATGGAATGTTCTTTGTTTCTCCACCTAGCCCAAGCTCAGAGATTGAGGGAATCTATTTAAGGAAACAAATTGGCTTTGTAGGGCAGACATACATACCCAGAATAGTTGCCTCCCACAGAAAGGGGGAAATGAATCTCCAGATTTTTAAGCCTTTAAGTCAATAAGATTTATCCAGTGGAGAATGTGAAGCAGTGATTGTCACTGCACTCCCAGTCAGATACATCACTGCTCCCTCTTGGGCAGAAATGAGTAATGCACATCTTGAGTATTACTCTAACGCAGGTTTCTCCATAAGGAAATGCAGAACTATGCATGTACACACAAGGTGGGACATTCTTTATTCTTAGGTTAGTCATAATCTTTAGGTAGATAATTCTGTGTCTCTGAGTTTAACGTATACAAGGCAAAAACTTTAATATGCAAAACCTATTCATCCCATGATCTTCTCCATTATGGTCAATGGTACTACCACTCCCAGTCATCCAGACAAAAATCTTCAGCATCATCTTTAATTCATTGCTCTCCTTTCTTCCTAGTGGTTTTTCTTTTAATATGTCTCTGCCACTTATCCTTTCTCTTCAATTTGTACTTATACCACTTTTTTCTACTCTGCATTTATCACCCATGCATTCAATAACTATGTATTGAGTATATATCAGCTAGGATACTTTTTTAAGCAGTGGAGATATAAAAGAAAGGTAAACCATTGATTCAGACTTCATGAGGCTGGGAAAAGCACACAAAGAGCTAGCAAATAGTAACTTTAACAAATAGATAATCTTAACGTGTTGTTGTTTTAGCCACTAAGTTGTGTCCAACTCTTTCAGGACCCCATGGACTGTAGCTTGCCAGGCTCCTCTGTCCATGGGATTTCCCAGACAAGAATACTGGAGTGCGTTGCCATTTCCTTCTCCAGGGCATCTTTCTTACCCAGGGGTCAAACCTGTGTCTCCTGCATTGGCAAGCAGATTTACTGCTGAGCCCCCAGAGAAGGTCAATCTTAACACAGACAATTACAATGTCTAAAGGTGCTTGGTGCTATGTGAGCCTTTAATAGGAGGATTAGGAAAATGGGAGATCGTGTTTCTGAGAAATGACCTTCAAATTGAGATAGAAAGCATGAGCAGGAGTTAATTAGCAAAGAGGGCAGAGAGGAGCATTGCTGGCAGCATTCTCTACGTGCAAAAGCCTTACAATTGGAGGTAGCACGGTGAGTGAAAGTTGCAAGAAGTCAAGATAAATTTAAGGGGAATATAGTAGAGAGTAGGGGATCTGCAGAAATAGGTAGGGGTCATGCCACATAGGGCTCTGTACACCATGTTAAGGTATATTTTCTCT
This sequence comes from Dama dama, assembly GCF_033118175.1. Lineage (NCBI taxonomy): Eukaryota > Metazoa > Chordata > Mammalia > Artiodactyla > Cervidae > Dama > Dama dama. The sequence goes on from NC_083700.1 coordinate 44,265,182, forward strand.
ATTTTGTTATCAAAGAAAGTCACTGAAGTATTTTAACAGCAGGATGGCATGATTAGCATTGAATTTTGAAAAGATCATTCTTGCATTTTTGGATAACTGCCTTTGCTTCCCAGCTGCTCAGCTGAGTGTCTCCCATCCCATATAATTCATTTGTGAATTACATACAAGCCAATGTCCAGATAGTCCTCACAATGTGCTGTGTGAACTTATCTGTTTCCTAACCAGTCTGTTTAGATGAAGTGGAAGTGGAGGTGTTAGTCATTCAATCATGTCTGATTCTTTGTGAACCCATAGCCCATCTGGCTCCTCGGTCCAAGGGATTCTCCAGGTAAAAATACTAGAGCAGGTTGCCATTTCCTTCTCCAGGGAATCTTCCCAACCCAGGGCCTCATGTATTACAGGCAGATTCTTTACCAACTGAGCCACCAGGGAAATGACTCCCCATTAATTTTAGGTCTTCTCAGGTGGTGCTAGTGGTAAAGAATCTGCCTGCCAATGCAGGAGACATGAGAGACATGGGTTCAATTCCTGGGTTGGAGAGATTCCCTGGAGAAGGAAATGGCAACCCAGTCCAGTATTCTTACCTGGAAAATCCCATGGACAGCGGAGCCTGGTGGGCTACAAAGAGTCAGACACAACTGAGCATCTGAGGACGCAGCACATTATTTGCAGGAAAAACTCAAACTATTAGAATCTGTTTTGCTAAGGCTTGCTACAATCTGGGTTTAGCCTCCTAGCTAAAATCCTTTCCCATTTCTCCCCAACACTAACCGTCTACTTTAAGTCAACCTTCCACCTGCCTCGGAAACATGACAGCCTCACTCCTACCCTCCATTTCTTTGTTCAAAACTTCAAGCTTTCTAAGTTCCTGCCAAAAATTTTTCCTCTGACTAAAATCCAACTATAGTTCCACTCAGGTCCTACCTACTCTGTGAAATGACTGCCGAGTACTCCAGACCACAGTGTGGGCTAAACTGATAGTATTTGTGATAGAGTTAAATAAGAATGGGGTTACATAAGTAGATTTGGACACGCCTTACTCCCTATTTTTAGGCACATTGTCTTGGCTTACTGTATCAATTTAGACCTAAATTATGACCTTATCAGTGACATCATTGTGTTTTGTTTGTTTCATCTTTATGAATGTGATATGTTTCTCAATAAAGTCTTAGAGAAAAAGGGATAATAAAATAATCTGGGCCTAATGATTATTCTAATAAAACATTTTCAGCATTATTAAAAAGCATTTAATGAGTATTTTCATTTGTGGCATGATAAACTGTTTTTCATAATTTACTCAAATGTGCTGGAGATTTGAATCCTTTCATTTTGTCATGTTATAAATAATATGATTAAACTCCATTTTATTAAGTTTCAGTTATTTTCTTAGGATGTTCACCATATTCTTACCAGGATGGGATTTCATAATTGATAGATATACCATCTATAATTCAAGATTTAAAAAATAGTATGGTGTTGTTTTGATTTGAATATTGTAACTAATGAGATTTGAGATTTGTCTCTCTGTCATCTGGAGGAGTGGGTATTGGGGAAATTACTGCAAAAAGTATTGTGTTAGCTGGTCAGTCGTGTGTGACCCTTGGCAACCCCACAGACAATAGCTCTCTACGCTCCTCTGTCCATGGAATTCTCTAGGCAAGAATGGATAGATATTTCATTCTCTAGGATCTTCCCGACTCAGGGATCAAACCCAGGTCTCCCAAATTACAGGCAGATTCTTTGCCATCTGAGCCACTAGGGAAGCCAGGTGCAATCAAACCACAATAGCTAGAAGACTGCCTGATATGAGTTTAGATTCTTTTATTTATTCTACAAATATCCATGGAGTGCCAGCCATGTATCAGGCATTGGCACTATGCTCTATGTCAGACTGGCCATAAATTGGTGGTCCCCAAATTTTGCTCATATTGGAATCATTGGGGGATTATTTAAAAAACAAAATAAGACAAACTACTACTGCCTGTTTTCCAGACAGTTTGCAGAACTCCTAACACTCTGATTTATTAGTATGATGTATGACCTGGCCAGCAAGACTTTCCAGGGATTAAAATGTGCAGCAAATTTGGGGAACCCTGTTAGCATAAAGAAAGATGGAGTTCCAGAATATCATCAGGGGTGCAAGTTGTCTGAAGTGTACAAACAAGGCACACACACACACACACACACACACAATGTTTTGAGTTTGCATGTACTAGGTTGCCATAGACAGTGGCTTTAAACAGTCTTGCTTGAATGAGTTCAAAGAATAAGACTAAGCATTAGGCAGAACAAGGCACTGATGATGAACCAAATAGCTATTTACTATCTCATGTCTGAATCTTAGCTTTCCTTTGAGAAGCCTGGGAGCATCAGAAGCATCAGAAGTGTCATCCTCACTATCAGTGAATCATTTGGATGAAGAGGAGCTTTGCCTAGAAAGTCACTGTTAAAATAGAACTGAAGCCTTTAACCAGGATGCCTGGTAGAAGATATTAGTGTAACACTGTAAATGTACTTAATCTTCTGATAGATCTGAATTATGTAATTTTAAAAGTGTCTATTTCCTTGTTTTTTCCTCTAAAATGCTCATTGTAGAGTCTCTCTCTCCTAGCAAATATATGTAAAGTCTGTGCAAAGGTTTTATCCAGCTCCTTTTGATTTAGTTATCAGAACACACAACATCTGCTAAAACTGAAGCCCACAGTCTCAGAAATTTTTCTTTCACTGCACTCCAAGCCTGCACATCATTAGTACAATTCAGATGGAAATCCTGTAGAGATGCAATATTGCTAACAGACTGCACTTTCCCAGAAAATCTGACCTCCCAAATTTGATTTATTTAACATATTTGCATTTTAATGGATTTTTCCTGAAATGGTAATCTCATCAAGATGGGTCTGCTGTGTTTTTTTTGAGTAATTCACAATTTTCAACTCATTTATATGTATTTATTAATGTGCACTATGAATATTTGCACAGTGCACAGGCACATATGGATTATGTCCACCAGAAAGACACATTTAAAAATTTCAAGGGCTGAGCATTTGGTACTTTGATTACCTTATGGATGTTCCTCCTCTAGTTTAATATACCCCCTGGGTCAGTCTTCCAGTTTTAAGGTTAATAATAACTAACATTTCTATGCACAGCACAACATTTACACTCAGTTGTGTCAGACTCTTTGTGACCCCATGGACTATACAGTTCATGGAATTCTCCAGGCCAGAATACTGGAGTGGGTAGCTGTTTCCTTCTCCAGGGGATCTTCCCAACCGAGGGACTGAACCCAGGTCTCCCGCGTTGCAGGCAGATTCTTTACCAGCTGAGCCACCAGGAAAGCCCAACACTTCTATGGTAACCTACAACTTATGGTACACACTTTTCTCATATATTAACTCACTTAACAACATGTCTGATGTCTTGGGAAAGCTCAATAACCTTTTGAAGCTATAAAAGATCCATGTAAAGGGCCAGTCTCTCCCTCCCTAGCCTCTGTTTTCAAGGATGCAAGTTGCTAAATCAATCCTGACTAAGCTGTTACACTTAGGGATGGCATGTGGACAGGGGATGGCAGGAGAGGCCAGACGATGACTACCTGATATGACCAGATTAAATTCTGGCATCCCCTCCTTCCACCAGCCCCACCTGCTTCCAAACTCCATTTTCTAGGTTCAGTAGGCACTAATGTGTTTTTTTCAAACGTCTCTTTCCTAGTTCTCTAGTTCTACAAGAGAACTGGTATGCTTTTCCCTAATCATTGGGACAGGGTGCCTATTTCTGCCAGCTGCTCCCATGAGAAGGAGGTCTGGCAGAAGAACCCTATCTATATTCTTCTCAGATATTGAATGGTATGTTTACATTAATACACTGAATTCTTCTCTGAAATGTTCACAATATTCGTTAAGAGATAGACATATATTCCAAAAGACGGCTGCAGGTACATATTAGTCTTCATTATTCCTAAGGGTCAAGTTTTATCATCTTTCAAATACAGGTAAGTCATAATTTACAACTTTCTGTATGGGATTAAAAATTCTCATAAAACATGTCATTCTAAGTGTAAGAATAAAACTATAAAGTTTTCAAGTTTTATTAGTATAGTGATGTCTTTTCTATAATTTTTCCACACTTCAAATATTTCTTTTTATTGATGTTTTGAGTACAGTTCTATGAATTATAACCCATGTATATTTCAGATAATTGTCACAACCATTGGAATGCAGAACAGCTCCATCACCCAAAGAACTCCCTTGTGCTATTTCTTTAAAATCACACAACACATCCACTCCTAGCCTGTGGTAAGCATTGATCTGTACTCTATCACTGTAGATGTGTCATTTCATAATGACACAAAGGTGGAATTGTATAGTATATAACCTTTTGAAACAACTTATTTCACTCAGCATAAGGCCTTTGAGATTCCTCCAAGCTACGGAGTTTTATTCCTTTTCACTGTTGAATAGTATTCCTTAATATGGACACACCACAGCTTATTCTATTCAAGTATATATTTAATACATTTACATTAAATACTAATGATATTTGTGGAATTGGTACAACATGTTAAAAATTGTCAATATGATGCCCTAGAAATTTCTTAGAAACCAGCCAGATCTAGATTTAGACATCAGTACTGCTATCATTAATCATGGATCAGGAGGAAACTCTCTGAAATTCAGTTTTGGCAGAGTGGTAGGTAATGATACTTATAGAGTTTTAGAAATACCTAAAAAAAAATTAGTGGGATTCCAAGGTGGCACTAGTGGTAAAGTACTTGCCTGCCAATACAGGAGACTTAGGAGATTTGGGTTCAATCCCGGGTTGGGAAGATCACCTGGAGAAGGGCATGGCAACCCACTCTAGTGTTCTTGCCTGGAGAATCCCATGGACAGAGGAGCCTGGCATGCTACACGTCCATAGGGTCACAAAGAGTTGCACATGAATGAAATAACTTCACGACAAAGGTCCATCTAGTCAAAGCTATGGTTTTCCCAGGAGTCATGAGAGAGAACTCTCATGAACATGAGAGTTTGACCATAAAGAAAGCTGAGCACCAAAGAATTGATGCTTTTGAACTATCGTGTTGGAGAAAACTCTTGAGAGTCCGTTGAACTGCAAGGAGATCAAACCAGACAATCCTAAAGGAGATCAGTCCTGAATATTCATTGGAAGGACTGATGCTGAAGCTGAAACTCCAATACTTTGGCCACCTGATTTGAAGAACTAACTCATTAGAAAAGACCCTGATGCTGGGAAAGATTGAAGGCAGGAAAAGAAGGGGACAATAGAGGATGGGATGGTTGGATGGCATCACCGATTCAATGGACATGAGTTTGAGCAAGCTCTGGGAGTTGGTGATGGACAGGGAAGCCTGGTGTGCTGCAGTCCATGGGGTCGCAGAGTCAGACACTGCTGAGAGACTGAACTGAAGTAACTTAGCACAAATACAATTAAAACATGTGAAATGTCTGGCACATAGTAAATAGTCAAGTGTCTGTATTACCTTCCATCTGCCACTAAGTTAAGGTAGTATAGTATATATTTTTAGTAATTTTCATCTTCCTGATTTTCAGGTGTAGAAATTCATACTACTGATTTATATAATCTTTTATGAGCAGATGGGAGGTAATCTATTCTTACTATGCTTGGTACAGATCTTTGCAGAGAACTTCTAAATATGTCTCTAAACAAATGCAAACCACTAGTTTGCATGCTTTTCTAATACAAGGTGATTTTACAGAATAATTTTCTAGAGACCAAGCATCTAGTAAACTTGTTTTGAGCAGTACCAGCAGAACTGGTGGAGAAGGCAATGGCACCCCATTCCAATACTCTTGCCTGGAAAATCCCACGGACGGAGGAGACTGGTAGGCTGCAGTCCATGGGGTCACGAAGAGTCGGATACGACTGAGTGGCTTCACTTTCACTTTTCACTTTCCTGCATTGGAGAAGGACATGGCAACCCACTCCAGTGTTCTTGCCTAGAGAATCCCAAGGAAAGAGGAGCCTGGTGGGCTGCCTTCTATGGGGTCGCACAGAGTCAGACACAACTGAAGCGACTTAGCAGCAGCAGCAGCAGCAGAACTGGGGGTCCATGTAAACTGGTGATGATTTATAACAGATGCGTATTTTATCAGCTCCTTGAAAAGTAGTCATAGCCAGCTGGAGAGAAGGAGGCAATATGTAAATACAAAGGAGGTTTGAATGATTTGGACAGCACTGGTAAAACCCTCTGATGAAGCTGATTTCTAAGCATTCTTATCTCACTTGATACTGGACTCGACTACCTGTCAGTAATTGATGTATTGCAATTCCTGGAGCACAGCATCTGGCTTCCTCACCAATATGAGCAAGAGGAAGCAATTAAATTTCTGACCCAAAGGTAAAAAATACGTATGCTTAGCCCAGACTCCACGTATTTTATTCATTTTATACATCTGGCCGCACAACTGAGTAAGACTGTCCTTCAGGTACCAACATTTATCGTCTGAAAATTATGCTGAGGTGGGTTTTAGAGCAGTTGTATTGCCAAGTAAATTGTTAAAGTTATGTGTCATTGACTCAATGTTAACTCATACTTTCTGACTTTTACAATGAGGTAGTAAAAATTTACTTGTCTCAAACAATTTTAAAGACTTCAACTAGAAATCTATCTGATTGGGAGGCTCAGACATCATTAAAAAGTGAGTAAATATAACTTATTTTTCTTAACATAACAATTTATGAAATAATCACCTGGACATCTCAGCAATCAAGCAGATTTGTACTGACCTTGTATAGGCTGATCCGTTTGAAGTTGCCAGGAAGCAAACTATTTCTCACCTGTTGTTGTTGTTGTTGAGGCACTGTCACATCTGACTCTTTGTGACCTGATGAACTGCGTCAGGCCAGGCTTCCCTGTCCTTCACTATCTCCAGAGTTTGCTCAAACTCATGTCCATTGAGTCGATGATACCATCCAACCATCACATCCTCTTCCACCCCCTTCTCCTCGTGCCCTCAAATGGCTATTTTATAAGGTGCAACCTAATGAAACACTTTAATATATACCGAATTGGGAGAGAGTGGAATGTTCTCGTGGACTGAATAATGTCCTCTCATATAGTTAAGCTACTCATATATTGTTAAGCTCTAACCTCCAGTGTGACTATTGATGATAGGGCCTCTAAAAGGGAGACAACAAAGGTTAAATGAGGTCATAAGGCTGGGACCCTAATCTGCTGGGATTGGTGTCTTTGTGAGAAGAGGAAGAGCTACCTGTCCATGCAAGCACAGAGTAAAGGCCACATGAAGGCATGGTTAGAAGGCACTGTCAGCAATCCAGAAAGAGAGGTTTCACCAAGAAAAAAAAAGGGAGGGGGGGAGCCTGACGGGACCTTGATCTTGAACTTTCAGCCTCCAGAACTGCAAAAACAAAAATTTCTATTGTTTAAGCCACCCAGTCTATGGTATTTTGCTATGGCCACCTAAGCAGACTGATATAGGTGTCAGTCCCCAGCTCTCCTGAAACTTTCATTTCTGGTTTGGTTCAATAGCTAAGGTGGATCATCCAAAGTTAAAAGGATGTGGGGCATCTACTCTCTGAGCCTACGGTCTCATTTCCAGGTCCACTAAACACTGAAATGAGAACGCTGTGGCACTGCAGAGCCACTTTCGTTTTATGCTGCTGTAGAATTACAAACAAGTATCTTAATTAGTGAAAATCTGATCTACTTAAACTAGACTCCACATAGACTGGGACCCTCACTACGTGGTAGTATTCTATATACTACTTTTTGAAAGACTGATGCTGTCATACCTCTTCAGTAAATGGAGTGGAGGGAGAACTGTTTTAGCATATAGTAGTCACTCAATAAATAGTATTGCGGTTTCAAATAAATAAAAATATATTTGGGGGCATTTTTTAAACAAAATGTCCAGAGTTTATCCTACTATCAGCAGTTACAAAAATTAATCTTCTACATCTTGAACCACTACACTAATGAACAGTGAGAACTGAACTCAAAATAATGACCCTTATGTCAGATCATCAAAGAAAAATGTAGTATATTCAGCATAATTTGATTATTAATTTAACAGTTCTGACAAAAAAAGGTAGAGGGTTTCTATTAATAAAAGCAGTAGTTTCCCAGGATACCCTATTTAAGAGCCTTTTTTGAAGTTAATTAAGATTTTACTATTCATGTTCTTCTATTTTTATTGGAGATCTGTATGAGCCAAAAGAAGTATTAAAGCAAAATATCAGTAAGTGGAAAACAAAGTAAAATGTTTTATCTTTATCAATTACATTAAATTAAAGACACCATTATACACTGAAACATTGATTATAGTAATGAAATATGATTAATCATACTCAACAGCATAGAGTGCTAATCACAAGAGTAAACACAACGATATGCACAGTGATGTTTCTTTTCCAAACGTTTCCTCCACTTTCTTTCAAAGTGATACAATCCACAAGCACTTATATTTTAATGAAAATTTTTCTGCTACTTACTATTTTCCAATTCAGTAATTAAGACATTATGTCTTTACTTGTCCAAAAAATTACTTTCCATGCTTATAGTTGTAAATTTGTAGATGGAGAAAAGCCCAGTCATTTACTAATCCATTCAAGAAAGATGAAATTTAGGCCAGAAATTCATCATGCCAGAAGCCTTTATGCTCTCACCAAAACAGCATTTTGAAAATCCTCTGATATTAAGCTCATAGTTGACCCTGAACAGAAGGAACCATTTTGAGTGTCTAGCTTCTGTTACATCTTTGTTTCAACCACTACGTAGTGCATTGAAGGACAAGTGAACAAATGCTGATTAGCATTCACAAGCTGTATCCTTGACAAAAGACCCACAGCTTGTCATAAGCATAGTTTTTCCCACATGCTCCATATCGCTGCTAAAGAAACTGTTTCTCAAAGTGTTAGCAGGATTTGTGATTTTGTTTAGTAGGATGGTTCTCATTTATCATAGCACACATAATGACTTTCAGGTGTCTTCAAGTAACATGAAGTTACAAAGATAGTTCAGCAGAATTTTATGCAGGCACATTTCCAAATGGATCAATAAAAGTTTTGCTGACCCAGCAGTGGCAGGATTAATTATACCAGAAGAGTAACAATATCCATAATGATCATTTATAGTCATGAACGGCCAAGGTTCTATACCACATCTTGGTGAAGCAGGCAACATTATCCCCACGTTAGGACACCACAGAAATTAAAATGACTTGGCCAAAGTCCCTCAACTATGAATCTACAGAGTAAAGATATAAACTCAGTTCTGTAGAGTTCTGGGTCCTCGGGCTTATCCATCATACTCAACTGCCACACTTCTATGTTCTTATCCTTAATAATTGTTTAAAGATATTCTTAGGGAACTTGAATATTTTGAAACTTTCCTTGATGTTATGGATCCATGGAGATATATGTAACAAATTTTTTATCATTAAAACATGTGGTCAACAATTCAATATTCAGATATAGCAACAGACCAGGCAGCAATTAATCTGAGTTTCTGTGGTTTGAAACAGTGCTGGGGAGAAAATCCAGGACCCAGTCAGATTAGGTATCCTCTTCTCCTAATTAGAATGTTTTCAAATGCAGATTTGTCTAGTGCTTTAATATTTATTAAGCATTTTATAAATATAAGCCATTTGATGGCTTTGTAAAGATTCATTAACCCATTTTGCAGATGAGCAAACTGAGATTCTGAGAGGCTAAATGACTGTCATGGACATACAGTTTAAGTATTAACCACATGTCCTAAATAACTTTCGTTGACTTAATAATTTAAATTTTAAATATAGGATAATAACATAATAATTTTAAATAACAGTATGTTGGTTGTTTTTCTTTTTAATTTCCCAGCCTTAATATTTAATAATTTTTTTGTGCTTTAACTTGGCCCATCAATTTCATACCTTTCCCTTCAGTGAAATATAATTAGGTTTTCTAATAAAACATGTGCTTCATTTGTGTCAACTCTTTTGAAAGTGAAAACTTAAAACATTGTACGTATAGACTAGAACAGCTGTAACAGAGCCACAGAGTGAGGCACTTTCAAGATTTCTTAGTGGTCCTAGTTAAAGATAAGTATCACTTCTCCTGGTCAAAAGCATCCGACCTTTGAAATAAACATCCTATTACAGCTGGAACCTCAAAGACAGACATACAAATTACTATTCTAGCTGGTTTCTCTTCCTGTTTTCTTGAGAAAGAAGCTACCTCCTAAATTAAGCACTGAAAATCATTCTGTGAGGATGCAGTATGCTATGATGCCAAAAATGAAAATGCCATAGGTATAACCCCAAATGTTCTTAGCTCTCTTTAGTTTGACTTTGAGGATGTTGTCTCTTTGAGTTTATATGACTGGGTTTAAGCACAACATTTCTTGAGTTAACCAGTCCTACACTGTATTTCTTATTCAAGCTTCAGGGGTGTTCTCTATATCAAACTCTCCTGAAGTTAGTAAACTGGTGCACTTGTTCATTTTCTAGATCCACGTCAATAAAGATCTGTTAAGACACTGTCTTTTGCCATTATCTGGCCTAAAATATGCCTTGTTCCAAACCTATTCCCATGAGACCTCCTACTAATATATATGTTAATATTCAAAGTTCCTCACTAGTGCAAAGTCACGTGACTTGTCACATGTGCGAATCTCCTTAAACACCTTTAGCACAGGTTAAGCGTTGTGAACACAAATTTTTGAAGTTTTTAAAAGAAGGACTCTCTTTTTTTTTTGAGAGTTTCCCTAATTTATGTAAAGCCTTCTGAATTCTTCATACCTCATCATCTCAGCTATGCATTGACATTGTAATGTTATTTATCTCTGGTTGTACATGGAGTGAGAAAACGTCAGGAACATGCCTGGGTTTACCTCTGAGTTACCTTAAACACAAGGAAAACAATGTTTGTAATTCTGCATCTTCTTTGGTCTTTGGAAATGCTCAGGCATCTCTGCCAAAAACATTCTGTCTATCCCAAACTCCCTAACTACCCCTTTTCCCTTTTCCCCATCCTTTCTCCCAAGAACCATAAGTCTGTTCTCTAAGTCTTAGTTTAAGACGGACATGTACACACTGCTATATTTAAAATGGAACAAGAACCTACTATAGCACGTGGAACTCTGCTCAATGTTATGTGACAGCCTGGATGGCAGGGGAGTTTGGGGGAGAATGTGGTGGTTTAGTCGCTTAAGTTGTGTCCGCCTCTTGTGATCACACAGACTGTAGCCCACCAGTCTCCTCTGTCCATGGGATTTTCCAGGCAGGAATACTGGAGTGGTTTGCATTCTCTTCTCCAGGGAATCTTCATGACCCAGGGATTTAACCTGGGTCCCCTGCACTGAAGGCAGATTCTTTACCATCAGAACTACCAGGGAAGAATCCCTTTGGGGGAGAATGGTTACATGCATAAGTATGGCTGAGTCCCTTTGCTGTCCACCTGAAATGTCCACAACATTGTTAATCGGCTATACTCCAATGCAAAATAAAAAGTTGAAAAAAAAAAAGAAATAGCTGTGATATAAACCTAACAATAAATAAAATCTAGTAATAAGTAAAGCTGGGTCCTAACTTTAAACAAACATTCTGTCTATAAATTAATGAGGTCCAAATCCTTGAACCTGAGCAGGGAATCTCACTCTTGCCTCTCGATATGCATAGATTCGATGTACAGAACCCACTTGGTCATAATATTGAGGAGCCAGGTCCATTTCCTATTCCCCTCTGTTAGGCACCTGAGGTTCTAAAACTTAAGAAGAATACATTCACTCATCCAGCTACCCACAAATACTCAGCACCTGACTTCCCGAGGACTATTCAAATGGTCTTTTCACTTGCTGCCAATCTAAAGACCACCTCCACCCTGACTTTCTGTATGTCTGTCTTCTATCTATAGAAGAAAAGTTACAAACCATATAGACAAGGACTGTATCTTCCTGTGCCAGTCTAGCACCTTACTAGTTCCTACTAGAGCATGAGTATTGCGGTGAGAGGATCAGAGGTACTGGAATTGATAAATAATTCCCCCAAGATCTGTCCCAGTATTTATCATGGTTTTATAGGTGAGGAAACATGGTGGGATGGAATGGTTGTTAAGTCATGCACAAACAAATACAATATGAATCACTGGAAGTTGGAAAAGAAGAGAGCTCCAAATACCACACTTTTGACCTATATTATCCAATTTGGTGGGAGCAAAGATGGGGAGAATTTTGTTTTTTTGTTAAGAAAGACTGACTGCTACAATACATTTGAAAGCACAATAATAGACCTAGGAATTAAATTAAGAATTTGGTCATGATTCCAAAAGAGTAAATATGCATAGTGCTGTTTTTAATCTAGAAACAGATAGTTAAATTAATAATTGAGGCAGGGTTCCAAAGGATTCTTTGAAATTGAAAATACATATTTTGGAAAAGAATTAGCTTAAATGATTCATAAGAAAATAAAATGAAGAAACATCCTAAATAAGTACTTCTTTGGGCCAGGCACTTTACATATTCTCATTTAATTGTCAAAATAAGCCCAGAGGTAAGACAAATTAGTTCATTTTGTCTCTAAGAAACCTCAGGCTCAGGAAAGGAAAGGAACCAGTCCCAGGGCACACTGCTCATGCTCTTTCATCCACCTCACACCATTTCTATGTATAACCAATTTGCTCAAATATTCATAGAAATTTTATGTTAGTATCTTTAGAACATATTAACTTTGAATTTCAGCACTGGATGGTAAGTCAACCACGAATCAGTCAGCAACACCAATTTGACCATCTAACATGAACAAATGACAGGGATACTGAGAATTCTGAAGGAAAATAATATCTCATTCTTGAGATGGATACCATCTGAAACAGAAGATGGAATGTTCACAGATCTACAGAAAAACAAGATATTCCTACAGAAATATGGATACACCCAGAATCATTTTGCAAGCAATAAAATGAGAAGGAAGTGACTGCTGATGGGTATTAGAGTGGCCTGGGTTAAGGCTGCTAGAAACATGTATGATTAGGGTATATTTTATAGAATTTAAACACAATGTGCCGGATATAACAAGCATCAATAATCCTCATATCAACCTTGTAAAGTAAGTACCAGTATCATCTCAATTTTAGCAGTGATGAAACTAAGGCAGGAAGAGGTCCAGCATGTTGCCCAGGTTCCCCAAACTGGTTAAGTGGTAGAATGACTTGAACCCAGGCAGGACCTGAGTTGGTGCTATTATGTTGCCCTGTGTTGCAAAGAAGTATACAGGCTACGTTTATCTAGGGAGATAAAGATGGTGATTCTCTAACCTTGACAACAATTTCATATGTGCAAACACTTCCCTGTTGTTTAAGCTTAGAGGGGTAAGGTCCTTAATTTATTCAGATTAAATACCTTTGTGAATGGTACAATGTACCCTTCCCTGCTCACGATGAGATGAGGCCAGAGCAGTGAACAGCCCTGCTTGTTATGCATAGTACTAGGCACATGTGCAAGCATGCTAAGCCGCTTCAGTTGTGTTCAACTCTTTGCAACCCACCAGACAACAGCCCACCCGGCTCCTGTGTCCACCGGATTCCCCAGACAAGAACGCTGGCGTGGGTTGCCATGCCCTCCTCCAGGTGATCTTCCCGACCCCATGTCTCTGAAGTACAGTCTCCTCTACTGGGAAGCCCACTAGTCACACAGTGCACTAGGACACTGTGTAAAAGGCATTACAATGCATTTTAAATTTGAATTTAAATTAACTTGTTAAAATGAAGGTTTTCATTAATTTGAATAAATTACCTACATTAGACTCTCCTTAATCCAAAGTTACATTTAAAATCTACCTTTTAGAACTAGCACCATTCTTCAAAAAATTCTATTAAATAGGAAGGCTTGGGGGATTCCTATTTAGAACCAGATTTGCAGTTCAGACACTCTTACAGTCTTAGAATGATTTTCTAAAGGTAGCACGAGACCATGCATCTCTGCAGTAATTACACTTTCACAATACGATGTCTTTTTTGTCCATTTAGCAACAGTTTACGCCCAGTGCCCAAAACTGTTTATTATACAGGTTGTTAAGTGTTGTTTATCTGGTAAGCACTAAGTAATCAGTTATTAAATGATGTCTAACAACGTAGAAGGTAAAATATTCTACATTAAATCCACACTGCCTTTATTATCTTATCCTAAACTATCATTTGCCAAATTTAAAAGGGCTTTTTCGCCTAAAAATGTTTCTTTACTGATGATAAAGGCCCACCTCTAAAATTCATCAAGCTACAACCAATTAAAATGAATATTCTAGAAATCTGCTAGATTGATTCCACGATGTTAATGAGAAGAGCAGGGCTCCGGGAGTATTTTCACCCCCTCGCCTGGCATTCAGGCTTCCTAGCTTCTCTCTGGAGGGGAAGGTAAGCAGTGTCAGGTTCCCCTAAGCTCCCCCACCCCCAACCCCCTCAGTCGGCTGCCTCCTCTTGCACGCAGGGATACACATGGCGCACGGACGGGCTCTTTACATACATGCAGTTGCACTGCTACTTACATACCCACGCACACGCGTGCATGGCCAGTGTATTGGAGGGTTCTGTATGCCTGTGGTGTGAGCCCTCTTTGTCTCCCGATCCTTTCACTTGACCCCTGGGGAATTGCAGCAACGCCGGGAACTCAGGGAATAGCGGCGTGAGGCAAACGGTCCGTTTTTCCTTCCCTAGTGGCAGCCACCGCTGGGTCCTAGGAATGTGCCTCGTCTCACAGGCATCTAATAAAGGGAAACTGAGATGATAAGCCAGAGGAGAATACGTGAGCGAGGAAGGGGCCGTTTTACAAGAGATGATGCTTCCGGAACTCCGGAGCTCTGATTTCTGTTTTTACATACAAAGCCCTAGGAAACTGGAGGAGGAGGCAGAGAAACTCCGAATCTAAAATCCTCTAAGATGATGCCTCTCTCTGCGCCTAGAAGCCAGCGCTGGGCGTGTGTCCTGCGCGGGGTTAAGGAATCCCAGGCAGCGGCGGCTGAAAGTCGCTGCGCGGCAGCGGGACTTTGCGCTTCGCGGGGCTGCCCCCCGAAGACGCATCCACGCACCGTTTTCCCAGGCGTTGTGCGGGTTTCCTAAACCGTCCAGCTGCTGCCTCAGAAGGGAGTTTCTAGAAGCTCCTTCTCTGCTGCCTCCCCTCCCCCCCTTTTGGGTTTTTACCCCGGCGAGGAGCTTCTCCAGCTCCACTGCGTCTGCCCTCCGAGGGGTACAGGTGCCGCTGTCCCAGCCGCCGCCGCCGCCGCCTGGTCCGCCCCTCCGCCGGGCGGGCCGGGGGCTTCGGTCCTGCGCGGCTGCATCGCGACCCGTCTCCTGCGTGGCCGCTGCCGGCCGCCCGGGACTGCCCGCCCTCCCGCGCGACCCCGCGCCCGGGCGGGCGGCGCTTGCGGCGGGCAGGGGGCGGGGAGGGGAGCGGGGGTTCGTCCGGGGGGTAGCCGCCGCCTCCGCAGCCCGCCGGCGCCTCGGAACCCGGACCTGCCTCCGCCTCTTCCTCCGGCAGCTCCATCCCGCCTCCCGCGCCTCGTCCTCCTGCCGCCCCCGCCGCCGCGCCCCCGGGTGGCTGCCTCGGCGGACCCGGGAGGGGGTCCGCCCGCCGACGCTCGGCTCGGCCCGGCCCGGGGCGCGTGCATGCCCCTGCGGCCCGCGGCGCTCACCAGCAGCATGCTCTATTTCCAGATGGTGATCATGGCAGGGACGGTGATGCTGGCGTACTACTTCGAGTACACGGACACGTTCACCGTGAACGTGCAGGGCTTCTTCTGCCACGACAGCGCCTACCGCAAGCCCTACCCGGGCCCGGAGGACAGCAGCGCCGTGCCCCCCGTGCTCCTGTACTCTCTGGCCGCCGGGGTCCCCGTGCTCGTGGTAAGCCCGGGGGCAGCCGCCCTCGCCCCGACACCGTCTTTCCGCCCCTCGCCTTCTGGTTTGAGGCCCCGCCGAGGTCCGGGCGCCTCAGCCTCTGCCTTCTAAGTTCCTCCAAGTTCCAGGCAGCCCCTTCCCCAGAGGACAGTCTTGGGGCGCGTCGGGGGTGGGTGCGAAGGAAGCCCCTAGCTCTCCGCGGCTGCCGCCCATGCCTCCCCGCACCCCGCGGTGGACCGTGGGGTGTCACGAAGGGGGGTGCGAGGGAAGGAGGTTGTAGGAGGTGACGGGTGGGAGTCGGGGCTGGGGAGGAGGTGAGTTAGCGGGTTGAATCTCGAGTTCATCTACTCTGTGGCCTTGCTCTGCTGGCCGCCGCCTCTCACCTAGCGACTGGAAGGCGAGCGGCCGCGGGGCTGGCGAGAGGGAGACGGGGATCAATTGCTGGGTTGTGGAAGGGACTCCTGCTTCCACAGTCGGGGCGCATAGGACCGGTTTAGCGCCTGCTTTCTTTCTCGAACGCAGAGCCAATGGCACTAAGCTGATCAGGGCACAAATCCCTAAAAAAGAATATGAGAACTCTTAAATGAAGAGGCTCCAGAAGCAGTGCCTGCCGAAAAGCGGGAGCTGTGCTTAAATTACAAGATTTATTTAAAGGCTCTTCCACTCCCTGGGCTGCTTAAGTCCTTTTCCCCTGGAGCCTCTCTGAGAATGTCTCTTGGGTTTATGAACTCGTGTGTGTGTGTGTGTGTGTGTGTGTGTATGTACGGACACCCATGCACACACATAAATATATATACACACACATATACGTATGTAATTATTAAGCTAATAATCGTTTAATAATTTCTTATGTGAATGTGGTGCAAAGTTATCGGTAGGAGAATTGGTGTTTTTTCAGAAGACAATATATGGTTCCTTTAATATTGTAAAAGTGTTGGAGGTTCCCTTCCTGTGGTAGCTTCTTCCCTTCTCTCTCAACAGATAACAAATGAAGAGGGAAAGAAAAGGTACTTTTTTTTTCAGTGGTTGAATTGCAGTAATGAATGTTAAGAACATCTCTTTTATCTAAGGTTTGGATACTCATGGTTTCTTTGATTTCAGGGGAAATGAGTCAATAATTTACAAAATAATGATAAGTTCCCACCCATATTGGAATTCCATAAACAAGTCGAGAAACTTCTTGGTAACTTAAAAGTAACTTTATCACAGGTACTGTGATAGTTGACTTCAAATCCAGCTCAAGTTTACTGGTTTGAAAAGTGTTAGACCTTGCACCAGAAAGTGTTTGTTTTTTTCCATTGTAATTTGCTAAACTATGCCAGAAAGTCCAAATTCAGTGTCATGTTTATTTTCTCGCCTCTTTGAAAAGCTGTAAGAGAAAAAATTAGTTGGTGATTCTCAGGCCCTTTTGCTTTCTGCAGATGTTGGGTTTCCAAGGCACATGTTTTTCAAGAGACTAAATGGCTCAGGGATTTTTCAAGAATTTTTTTTTTTTTTTTTTTTAAGAGAAAAGCCTGTCACTGTCAGGACACTGGTTTGGGTACAACCATAATCAGTAATGTCTGTAACTTGTCCCTTGGTAATTACCATTCTGTTCCTCATTTAAGTGAGATAGCACTTTTCAGATCCAAGTATCCGTCCCCATTGGCAGGTGCCATTTAGGGATGCTAGCATATTTGCGCAAAGAACTTGATTATTCTCCACTTAGGGGGAGCAATTAAGGGGAAAGGGAATTCATTAGTCATTATTGAGTGCCTACTTTGTGCTTGGCACTGAAGAGTCAGGGCCACATATACTTCTCAGAGCAGCACTTCCAGGAGATATATTCAATTAACATTTGAGGCCCCCGAGGATCAGATAATAAACTAGAAGCACCTGAAGATGAAAATGGTGAGTGTGGTGTTTGATGCCTCTGCGACCTAATGCCAGATGCCATACTGCCTGTCCTAGTTCCAGAGAACACTTTCTCTGAAAGAAGCTAAGAACGGCTGCCAGGATGAGGATCTAGAATATACTCACAAGATTTTAAAAGGAATGATCCAGCTTGATTTCCATGTTTTGATTTTCAGTTCTTTTAGTCACAGGAGAGAATTTGGGAGTCAGTGTGCAGAGAAGGCGGTGTTGGGTTTTTGAGGCTGGCTGTGCTGCTGGCCTTTATTTCCCCTTCTGCTCTTCCCAGGAGTACTGTCTCACGGTGTGAATGGTTGGGAACAGGAACGGCAGCCCTGCCTTTCCATTCCTCTCAAGAACACTGACCTAGCCCAGTCACTCTTCATGAAACCAATATTACTAATAATAGTGTTAGCAATACCTGTCGTCTGTTGGATCTTATTCTCTGTGCGTGCGTGCTAAGTCTCTTCAGTCGTGTCCGACTCTGCGACCCTGTGGACTGTGGCCCGCCAGGCTCCTCTGTCCATGGGATTCTCCAGGCAAGAGTACCGGAGTGGATTGCCATGCCCTCCTCCAGGGCATCTTCTGGACCCAGGGATCAAACCCGCATCTGTTAATGTCTTCTGCATTTGCAGGCGGGTTCTTTACCACCAGCACCACCTGGGAAGCCCTTGTATTCCCTACACCTATCTAATACTTGAATTACCTATGAAAGCTGTTATTATTGTCAACCTTTGGGGAAACTGAGATTTAGAAAGGTTAATTAACTTGCCAAGGACCAAGCCTAAAAACATTACACCCAAATTTTAACCCTACTATGTCAAACCTGTGCCTTTTCCATTACAATATTCAAGTTCAGCTTACTCATAAATCATTCTTCTAAACCAATGGCTCAAATGGTCTCTTTCCCCATCTTCTACATTTCTTGGACTGTAATGATAAAGATTCTATGTGATATATATATTTTGACCTTCAAACTCATTTCTAATCCTTAAAACTAATTTTGGAAAGTAGTTCTCCTCACTACCACAATCAGTGGTTTGGTTTCAAATTTGCCAAATTTATTTATCTAAAAGTGAAAAGCAATATATTCTTTACATTTTGTCACTTATATATAGTGTTGACTTGGGGTACGTGTTTGGAGTATGACAGATTCAAAGTGCATTCTGCTGTTAAGAGTTGGAGATTCTACTTGCTATGTAACCTTGATTGCTGTGTAACAACTAATTTACAACTCCTTAATTCTTGATTTTCTAAGTCACAGGATTTTGAATATTAAATGGGATATGATATGTAAATACCATTCTTGGCTCATAGTTGATCATCCAGAGGAGATCACTCTATAATTAACATTATTAACAAAATAGTAATTCAGTAAGTGCTTATTGAATTCCTGGGTTGCATGCACTCTATTAGCCAGAGTAGTGGTTATAAAAAGGCAATTTCAGAAGTAAACTATGGTCACTGATCCTAAAGGGTTTACACACTAAGTTGGGAAAGTAGATAACCATGCCAAAAGTCATAAACCACCATAATAGAAATGTCATATGTACATATATATATATGTGTACACACACACACATATATGTACCACAAAGACCCCTGGTGGTTCAAAGAGGACAAGACCATTTTTAATTGAAGAGGGGGAGAAAGGGTTCTTGAAGCAAATGGTGGCTTTTCGGATGTGATTTGAAGGAGGGCTGAAATGGAGTTTGAGCCCAGACATCGCAGAAGCAGCTGTATGAACATGAACTACATGCTTGGTAGAGAGAATGTGGTTTGTACTTGTGAAACAGGGGGTGGTCGGTCTTGTTTCTAAAGTGCTGTGCGGGGCTCACAGGGGTGTATGGCTGAAGAGGAAGACTAGGGTCTCAGCACTGAGTCCTGGAATGCCGGGCTGAGTTTTTCTCAATTTGTTGGGAACTGAGTAGGGACTTGTGTGATGGGTGGTGTTTTAGGACATTTTGGGGACCGTACTGTAGGGCTCTTCTGTTATTAAATATCCGTGTAAGATAATTTTAGGCTCTTTATCTCCAGGTCTATTTTGTGTTGTGAAATATTATTATTTTAATTGTGTTCTCAGGAAACACCTGTAATTTGACTCATTTACAAAGATGACATGGTTTACAAACTCTTTTAAAACCGGTATTGTTCAATTTGATCTGTATAACATTTACAAAAACACCACCTCCAGGATTTACAGATGTAAACTTAATATGGGACCTGTGTTTTTCATTGATTAAAAGACCTGGTGATGACAATGGTTTCTGCTCTCTCCATTTGGATACAGTGGCCACTACACTAGCTCCTATTGTTCCTTAGATCTCTGAGCAACACAGATGATCTGAAGGAGACAAAGCTAAACCATCCCTCTTCATAGAGCCAGAATGAAGACTGGAAAAACAACAGTGAGCTGGGCACATTTCTGATTCTTTATGCCTGCATCCGAGGGAAGCTCCCTCAGCTCTGAGACTGAGGCATGGAGCTGCTGCTGCTGCTCTCCCAAGGATGTTGCATTTCTAAATGTGATGGAAGTAGATGGTGATAGACAGATATCTCATATCCAGAGCTCCATCTTGTTAAATATTTGAACCTTCCCCACAGACATCTCCTTCCTTGAATCTTGCCTTGGGTGCTCACTCCTAACTCTGCCCGTCTCCACTCCCAGAATACACTATACTTCTGTGGTGAGGGCAGGAGAAAAAGCACAGATATTGGTGTTAGGTCTGAATTCTTAACCTGCTTTTTCTCACTATCGATGTGAACTTGGGAAATTTTACTTATTCATAACCAAGGATTAAACAACTGCTTCCTGAGAGGCAGTGTCTGTAGAGGTTAAGATCACAATTCTGGGGTCAGATTGCAAGCGCAGATTTGCCACTTTCCAGCTATATGAACTTGAGCCTGTCTTTCTGTGCCCATTTCTTCTGTAAAATGGAGATCTTATGAGTATGAAATTGGTTAACGTATGTAAATATCAGGTTAGTGCCCAGCTGTATATGTGTTAGCTACCATTAGTCCTCCCAAGGTTTGGGGATAATTAATCAAGGCAACCTATTTAAGAAGCCTAGCAAAATACCTTTGTTAGGGGCTCCAGGGCTGATAAAATATTCAAGGTGGACAGAAGCCACCTAGTTTATCCATCACCCACAAAACTGGGGAGCCTGAGTAGCAAAAACAGTAAAATTCAATCAGACCTCTGTCATTCCAATCCAGTCAGTGATTTCTGCCTTTGACAACTCCTTCATTTCTTCAGCAGGCTAACACTAGCTAGTATTTCCTATGCACCAGACACTGTGTAACATAAATTTAATGTGTTCCTTTGTTTAATGCTCACCATAGTAACATAATACTTTCTTTAAACACACACACTATCATTAAGCCCACTTTTTACTGAGAAATTAAATGTTTACTGAGATTAGATGTCAGACTTGTATTAAATTTTTTCAATCCATTAATATAATTAATCTTCACAGTAAACTTATGAAGGAGACTTGGATGTAAAAAGGTGAGATGATCAGTCCAGAGTCCTTCAGTGACTGCCAGAATTGTCAAAGCCTGTATATTTAGTTATTTTGTAATGTACCTTTATCCTTACATGTCAAACAGATCTTTAAAGATCATTAGTCATAGGGATTCCATACTGAAAGGGTCAAATTTTTCTCAAACCTTTTCTCTTCGGTTTCTTTTCTTTTTTTTTTTTCTGATTTGATGGGAAACTTTGTGTTCCAGAGTAGATAATGGTTTCAATGTGTAGTGTAGGAAATTGATTTGTTTCCTATCAAGCTTGAAATGTCATGGAAAGGTGGGTGGCAACAGGACGGATTCGAAGCTGTTTCTGTTCTGATCTGCAGCCACGTTGCTTATCTCTCCGGCACACATGGGTATGGTGCTGCGGGCTATTTCTGTGGAACCCTCTGGTTCTAGATCTGCAAACAGCGGTGCATGGAGAGCTGAGGCGTCCTCTGCATCTAAGACGTGTTTCTTAAAGTGGACCCTGGCACTAGATTTGGGAGGAGTAGTGAACACACTGAAGTTGTGGTATAAAATACCATATGTATGTATGTGTGCCCATCTGTGTGTGCATGTATGTATGCATTTTTCTAGTAAGAGCCTCGTGGCTTTATCCGATTGTCAGAAATGCCCAAGATTCCTAAAAGTTAAGAACTACACTTTGAGGATTTATGACTCTGTTCAAACTCCTCCTCATGTCTCTGAGGGCTTTTCTTTACTTAGATATTCTCATTCATATTCATTCATTCATATCCATCCTCCCTCTTTCCCTTCTCCCTCCCTGCATTCCTTTGATAGTGTCTTTTTTTCATTTATCCCCTCCCCTTGGCGTGCTGATTAAGAGATTGTTGGGGGTCAGGAATCTGAAAACCAGCTGGCTTTTCCTTTTCCTCTCCTTCTCCCTCTGCCTCTTCTCTTGCCCCTCCTCCTCCTCTTCCCTTCCCCCTCATCCCCTCCCTCCCTCCCTCCCTCCTTCCCTTCTCACCCCCTCCATCCTCTGTCACTCGTTATCCCTGTGGCTTCTCTGCAGCAGTTAGCTTATCTGAAAAAATGTTGACTTATTCCTGCCCATCTCTCGTGTCTTTTGGAGCGAGTTTTGAGGATCAAGTGGGTGTAAATGCATGTTAGAGACAATAAATCACTGCATGCATAGAAGGAAAACATAACATGAGCAGATTACATGGGTTATCTAGCTGCTTGGTCATTGGAGATGGTTATATTGCTGATAGCATGGCTTTGCCAGCCCAATACACTTACTCTGTGGAGTAGAAAAATGAATGAGGTTTTTATACTTCTTTTCTTAGTTTCTTGTAGAGAGAATAGCAAAAATAAAAAGCCAACGGTATGAAATGGCCTAATTATTACAGCACATAATTCTAATACCCAATGCTGTCTTTCAAAATATTTCAGTAAGCTCTTATTTTCAAGATTATTATAAAGAGTTATCCCATTTGTTTGTGTAATTTGAAAGAAATAATGTTTCCAGGGAGCAGTGTTGATACCATCTGTTAAGTTTGCATTGTATCATATTAATTTTTAAATTAGAACTGTGCCCAAAAGTCATTATTTGTGAGTTTGGAATGATAACAATGCATCTACTCTGTGCTAGGCACAATGCTATTACTTGGCATGTACAACAAGGGAGGCGTATTCACTGCCCTTCAACAGTTCAGACACTGCGTGAAATTATATCTCTTATCCTCAACTTTCTTGTCTCTAAGACTGAAATGATGATACTTCCCATACCTTTTAAGAATTAAATATAAGCATGCATGAAATAGTAGGTGATAGCTGCTTTTTTAACATAAATGCCAGTGATACCTATTGATAGTACATGGCAAAAGGATGTTACCATTAATCATTTCTGTTGAATGGAAGTGGCAAATCATTAACTGCATAATAACTCTTTTTAGGTACTATGTGTGGTAATACATCTAAGGAGCTCAAGCAGTTTGCTCCACTGGGATCTGAATCAATTACTTCAAGTCCTCTTCTCTCTTGGCTACCTACCATTGCCCACCAATTTGACTGACAGCATAAATGGTGTCATTCCTAGAAGACAGGGGAGAGTTAAAGCATCTTGATTATATATCACTGTGCACTTTACAGTAACCGTATGCTTGTAAATGTATGAGTTCATTTACAACCAGGCATAAAAAGGGAAATTTAAAATCTGTGTTCAAAGATAAACCTTCACTGGTTTCTAAGACCAGTGGAATAGCCAAATGGCCATGGCGTGCGTGTTCAGTTGTGTTCAACTCTTTGGAACCCCATGAACTGTATAGCCTGCCAGTTTCCTCTGTCCATGGAATTTTCCAGGCAGAAAACTGGAGTAGGTTGCCATTTCCTACTCTACGGGATCTTCCCGACCCAAGGGATCAAACTTGTGTCTTTCGTGTCTCCTACCTTGGCAGGCAAATTTCTTTACCACTGAGCCACCTGAAATAGCCAATAGAACTTGCTTTTCCCAGCTCAGCGTTCCATGTAGATAAATGGAGGAGGCAAGTTCTGAGGTCAGAGATCTTAACCTATAGTTAGGAAGATCTTTTTGACAGCCTTTGGAAAATCATAGGAATATCATTTTGATGGGAGATATTTTATCTGAATATAACATGTGAAATGGAGTTCTATATTCAGTAATATTTAAACTATTTCTGAGAATGCCAGTTTCCACTCAGCAGGCTGGTTACTTTTTTAGTCTTATTATGACAGATGTAGTTTGAGAATCACTGTCAGAAAAATCACCTTTTTTTTTTTTTTTTGGTGAAAACAGAATCTTGAGATTATTTTCCAGATCAGGTGCATTTTAAACTTTAAAGACAGTCTTTTGGTGGACTTTTCTCACTGAGAGAACATGTGTGAATGGAAGTGTGTGTGTGTGTGTGTGTGTGTGGTATTTAATAAATTTATAATTTCATGTATGAATTCATTGTCTCCCTTGCTTCTAACCTTTATAGTGCTCCCCCACCCTTCTCCTAAGAAAGAAAATTTCTGGAACTTTTCCTCTGTATCCTTTCAGACCAAGCACCAACTCCTGGGAGCAGATGTTTTTCCTTAGATGAGAGAGCTGCATTCACCTCAGTGATTCCTTCATGTCTTTAGCACGTGCATGTGTGCTAAGTTGCTTCAGTTGTGTCCAGCTCTTTGCAACCCTGTGTACTATAGCCCACCAGACTTCTCTGTCCTTGGGATTTTCCAAGAAAGAATACTGCAGTGGGTTGCCATGCCCTTCTCCAGGGCATCTTCCTGACCCAGGGGCTGAACCCACATCTCTTAAGTCTCCTGCATTGGCAGGTGGGTTCTTTGCCACCTGTGCCACCTCTTTAGCACATTACGGCATTAAAAAAATCTTATATTGTGCTTTATGTTGTATTTATTGTTATTCATGTTTCCATCACTAGATTTGAGCATCTCAAAGTCAGAGTTTTATAATCTGACTCATCATGTCCAGCTCTTTGGTTATTTTTGGGTAGATAAATTATCCAGGGACTAATTGAAGTTTGTGATAATGAGGTTGTAATAACCAAATTCTGCTGAGCACACACTTAATAACCATTCATTAAAATAGGCAAAATAGTCCTTTCACTCTCTTCTCTGGCAGTTCTCTGCCCTTTGAGGTATTTTAAGTGTATAAACCTTATATGAAAGATATATAGAAAAGAAGCAAACCTTATATGAAAGATATATAGAAAAGAAGCATAGTCAAAGTATGATTCTGTGTCCCCTGATTGACACACTTCAAGCAGAAATACTCCTGTCCATTGAGAACAAGTCAGAGGGCTATAGGTTGCAGGCCTTGCAGGAGTTTTATACCTTGTTTGTTCAAGGGTAGGAAGTATTTCCAAACTATTTTGGCCAATCTGCATAGTTTGAATTTCACCAAGAGTCCTTTTTTAGCATTTATCATGCTAACTGAAAGTCTCTTCTTTGATCAATTAAAATATATATATATATATATTTATCAACAATGCTACTTTAGTTGTTAATTAACACGCATGCATGCCAAGTTGCTTCAGTTCTGTCCGAGCCTGTGGACTATAGCCTCTGTCCATGGGATTCTCTAGGTAAGAATATTTGAGTGGGTTGCCATGCCCTCCTCCAGGGGATCTTCCCAACCCAGGGATCAAACCTGTGTCTCTTACGCCTGCTGCTTTGGCGGGCAGGTTCTTTACCACTAGTGCCACCTGAGAACCCCTGTTAATTAACATATGATGGCAAAAAGATTTATGGCAGCCTCTTCGGTATGTGACCTTTCTGATAAAACTCTTGTGACTGTTGGGATTTCCTTCTTCCCTCCCTCCTCTTTCCTTCTTTCCCTGAGCAAACATTTGTTGAGTACTTTCCATGGGTAGCTTACCTTGAAAACAAGACTTATAGAGATTGCTTGACTTGCTCCAAATTCCAAAAACAGGATTAAAGCTAATTTCCCCCTTCTCTAAATCTCTCAAAACAATCTCAGGAAATAAAAGGCTCATGAAATCATGGGGCGCTTAAAGACAAATGTAGTCTTGACATATCTACAGTTACCAAAGTAACTTACGGCATTTCCTCCCTAAGGACATGTGTTGATACAACCGGAAGTTCTATGTTGTGGAAATTGTGTATTGCATTTCGAGCATAATGATCCCTTTTTTAAGGGTGCTCTCAGCAGTGCCGGCAGAAACTGTACTTGCCTATCGAGGTTTTTAATCAAGATTTCAGATTTAGCTTTTTCTCACACTGGGTTGCACGGAAGTGCTCTTGAGACTGAGAAATATCCTGTATTTCGCCATGTTCTCCCAAACGTCAAAATTGAGCAGTCTTGGATAAAGGCAGTGCACCTGGGGCCTCATCTTGTAATTTAAAATGAGCTCCTGACATTTCCAGTTGAAAAACAAACCACTATCTTCGGGTTGGTGGCAATGACCTCTTCCTTCACACGTGCCTTTCCAGCGTGGGCTTTGCTGAGTTACTCAAATGAATGAAGAGACTTAGTCAAAACTACGTGACAACCCTTTTGGTCTCACAAAGAGGCCTTTGTTTGTTCTTCTCACTGGCTCCATCACATGGTTCCTTGGGGTCCCCTTTTCCTTTTTCCTGGGGCTCAGTCTAGAATACAGATAGAGGAATCCAGTAGATACTTTATTCAAGCCACACTGACAGGCTTTTTCTGCCACTCCATTTTTGGAAAAGATTTGTGAACCCATTGTGAGAGAGATTATGCGTCTTTGTAGCTGGAACTTTTTCATCATGAAAGAGGCCTTAGAGATCATTTAGTTTCATCTCCTAATTTCCAAATGAATGGCCAGAGAGATTACATGACTTGCCCAAGGCCACGCAGCTAGTGAGAAACTACACCAATAGCAGGATATATACTGGCACTTGGTGAACATCAATCTTTGTTTAGACATTAACAATCTTCTTTAGACATTAACTAATTTAATCCTCACAATATTAGGGATAGGCACTGTTGTTATCCCAGTTTACAGATGAGGACACTGAGGCTCAGAAAGATTAATCAACTAGCTCATGACCCCACAGCACGGAAGTGATGTACCTGCATATGCACTTTTAACACAGAGATGGTTCTCTTCCTCAGGACCATATTTTTTGTTACCTCTGGGAGGGGTTATGAGTGCCTACAACAAATCGTTCTGCATAGCAATATTATTAATAGTTAAAAGATAGAGATGAAGAGTATGTGATTATTCTGATAGCTTCTTTTTTATGAATTTATACTGTTGATTGAATATTGTATTTACAGTTAACACTTAATCTGTGATAGTGAAGAGGTAGTAGCAGGTTAGGAAAAAAGCATTTAATTTAACCAAAATCATTTGGTTCTATGATGCTTTCCTTTATTGTGCTGACATGAAATCTTTTCAGACAAAAAGTAAAATTACGTTTGCAACTTTCAAATGGCTATAACAAAAAACTACCCATTTTTGATACACAGATCTTAAATTCTTATAATGTGATTTTAACATAGCACAATATAGTTGTCACACTATATAATTGAACAACTGCACTCACGGCATAGTTACTACATTTCGCATGCTAGTTTGGCATAAGTTTGGCATCTAGTTAGAGTCATGGAAGAACTATTCAGCGATCTATTTCAGGGAAAAAGATAGACATTTATATATTTTGAATCCCTATTTTTTGGAGAAACTTAGAAATACTCTTGAATCTTGGTCCAGTCCTGTGGTGCTGTTTCCTGTGAAACAGCAGTGGCCTAAGAAAGTGCAGTTCTCTGCTCTGTGCTTTATGGGATTCTCCCTGCCCTTGGTTTCCATCTATTTAAACAATCTCTATTCTTTAATTTGGGCAGTCCCAATTCCATCTTTTTCCTAACACTTCTCTTGATGCATCTAATCAATGGCAATCTTTCCTATAAACTCCTTTTTAAATAACTCTTTCCCCTTATATACTTACATAAAACAGAAGTAATTGCAGGTGTGGAGTGGGGAGGTGGAGAGAAAGCAAGACAAAAGGAACAATAGTCATAATGTACTGTTTTATGGAACTAGTGAATGCAGAGAATTGTTAATAAATTTTGTATATGCAGGTTTCATGGATCTGAAATTAAAATAAGTAAATAAAAGGAGCAGTGACTCACTGATCTGACTGGCAAGTGACCCGAGTTGTCTTCCTTCTCTGCTAGTTGCTACTTTTGAGACCTTGAGAAAGCCACATAGCTTTTTGGCCACTGTAACATTAGATAACTGGTGTTAACTCCACTCAGGGCAGAAAACGGACTTTGGCTCCCAGAGAAGCCGTTTCTGTGCATGAAACCAGTCTGGCTGTTAGGACACTCTGCCTTGACAGTGAAAGCCTGTCCCCTTGTCTTCTGCTTGGTGGTCTCTCACCTTTTGCAGCCACATGGAACAACCCAGATGGTTTCCCAGTGAAAGCGTTAGTTGATCAGCCGTGTCCAACTCTTTGCAACCCCAGGGACTGTAGCCCACCAGGCTCCTCTGTTCATGGAATCCAGGCTAGATTACCGGAGTAGGTTGCCATTTCCTTCTCCAGGGGATCTTCCCGGCCTAGGGATCGAACCTGGTTCTCCTGCATTGAACACAGATTCTTTACAGTCTGAGCCACCAGAGAAGCCCAATGTATGAAGTTATCTTTCAGTTCTCTGACTCTTCTTGAGATTTATGGTCTTCAGCTTGACAGAGCATGAATTTGAGTCCCATTTTACCATTCTGGCCACTCACATCTGACTTTTCTCAGATGTCCTGTGTCTTTAAAGCATGGCGCCAGTACCAAATAGTATATTTCATATGTACTTGCACTCCTGGCAAATAGAGCAGAAATCTTTCATACTCTTTTTTTCTTAATGCTTTCACCTTGGGATCAGTATAGTCATCTTGTGGTCAGTTATGTTATCTATAAAGGAAGTAGTTTAAATTTGTCACCAAGTAGGCAAAAATACTGTATGATAATGCACACTGCTCCTCCCATGACCACGGCAAACATTGCTAAGAGATTATGGCACTTTCTCTCTGAGTCTGATCTAGGAGTTCAGCCTTTAAGACAGAACTCCACGCAACTTATGATCAGATTTGCCCTCTTGGAATCAAATGACTAATAAAATCTTTCCAACTGTAGGTAGCCTATACAATGTAGTATACTACATGTCTATGCATTATGGTTAATTACATGCAAATATTATGGCCATCAAAAGATTATAAATTCTTATAGAAGAGCAAATATGTCTTGTATATCTTTGACTCGTGTTCACCACATAATGCCCATTATAATGCCTTTCAAATAGTAGATATAAGTAATGATTTGTGTGTTTTAAGAGAAGAGAATTAGAGAAGTATAAATTAAAATTATTTGGGGTACCTATTCATAGATACTTAAACCATAAAGTCCAAATTATTTTTCTAAAACCTATCTTTATGATTTGACTTTATTTGCCAGTCATCTCTAGTTTCAGATATTTTCCCATGTACACTCAACTTTTTCATGTTTTCAAAGAGGTTGCCCTAGTGGTAAAGAATCCACCTGCCAAGGCAGGAGACCTAAGAAACATGAGTTCGATCACTGGGTCGGGAAGATCTCCTGGAGTAGGAAATGGCACTCCACTCCAGTATCGTTGCCTAGAAAATTCCACAGACAGAGGAGCTTGGTGGGCTGTGTAGTCCATGGGGCCACAGAGAGCTGGACGTGACTGAGTGACCAAGCACACACACATATAGAATGTAGTTCAAAATAAATCTCGTTTACTTCGTGTGGAGAGTATTTCAAACATCTATCATTTGTTGTAAAAATCTTTAAATCATCAGATTTTGCCTTTGTAACTACTATGTCTTTTCCCCCATGTCCTTAATTGTCCAAGGCACAATTAAATTTTTATTACTTTGAATCGTCACTACTTAAGCGTTTATGTGGGCTTCCCTGGTGGCTCAGATGGCAAAGAATCTACCTGCGGTGCAGGAGACATCACATCAAAATGTGATGTTTTTTCTAGTTTCAGTACTTTATGTTTCTCTAAACAAATTGGTCAGGATCTTCCCGACCCAGGGAGCAGGGAATGGGTACCCACTCTATTCTTGCCTGGAGAATTCCATGGACAGAGGAGCCTGGCGGGCTACAGTCCATGGGGTCTCAAAAAGTTGGACATGACTAACACCACACATATAAGCATTTATGTAGCATATGCTCTTTCTTCATCACATGTGATATTTTCTCTATTTTCAGTCCTTTATGTTTCTCAAAACAAATTGGTTGATTTAAAGAGCATATCATCTTCCATTCTATTTGGTAAATTAAACCACCAATACATTTCACACATGAAGTTTGCATGTTTGGTAAATTAGAAAACTTTTTTGGTGTTCTCAGGTAGGATTCAGATCTTCGCTAGCAGGGTTTCTAAATGAGATGAGTCAAGATTTTATTGTCACTCAGGGTGTCTGAATCATACTCTGTACATTTTCATTAGTAATTATAGATTAAGAGTTGAAACATTTGACTCAATACATGGAACTATTTTTGAGAGGAGTTTCTTTCCTTGGAGAGTGATAAAAATTAGTGGTGCTTTAGAGAATGACATTAATGAGTAAAGGAAGATTCAGTGCTCTGGTTCAGGCAGAATCACTTACAACTTCAATTAACTTCAGAAGGAACCAGGAAAATGAAATTT
Organism: Dama dama; assembly: GCF_033118175.1. Taxonomy (NCBI): domain Eukaryota; kingdom Metazoa; phylum Chordata; class Mammalia; order Artiodactyla; family Cervidae; genus Dama; species Dama dama. Next base: position 44,295,588 of record NC_083700.1, read on the forward strand.
GGATTTTACTGTTTATGGATACTTTTCATTGAAATTCAGGATTTCCCAATTAGGGTGAAATATCAAACAAGTGCAAATTAGTTCCTCTCCAAAGAATCCAATGGTTACAAAGGAAATAGCCTACTCCTAATCACTTTAAAGCACAGTGATCTGGTATTTGGTAATTCATTCCTCATTTATTCTTTAGGAAACATTTGCTAGACTTCCCTGGACAAGGCTTTGTGGTGTCAGGGGCTCTACATATTCAAAGATGGAAGAAAGAATCTCCATTCTCAAGGAACTCAAGTTCCATGTAGGTGAAGAGTTGAAATATCCTAATCCTGATAACTGACAGTGAGCTGGGATGAGGGAAAGGGAAGAAGGCATGAAATATATTTCTGAGAGGAGGTGATGTTAGCTAGTCAGGTAAGTGAGGCAAGGGTGTTCCAAGCAAAGAACAAAGTCTTTTAGACTCTAGAAACCTTCTTGTTTGAAGAAACTCGAAGAGTATCTGGAATAGAAAGGTAATTAGGTTCAGAACCTAAGGATGTTTAGTAAAAAGTACATTACAGTAATACTCAAGGGTTTGAAGTAAAAATTCCCTTATCAGCTTGAAGAGATAAACCTGTGATATACTGTTTAACCTCTAGGCTCACTTAATCTATCTGCAAAATGTGACATTTAAGTCTGCCTGTCTTACAAAGTAACTTTATTTCTGTAACTGATTTTAACTAAGAAGTTAACCCTTCAGATGCATATGTTGCTGCTGCTGCTAAGTCGCTTCAGTCGTGTCCGACTCTGTGCGACCCCATAGACGGCAGCCTACCAGGCTCCGCCGTCCCTGGGATTCTCCAGGCAAGAACACTGAAGTGGGTTGCCATTTCCTTCTCCAATGCATGAAAGTTAAAAGTGAAAGTGAAGTCGCTCAGTCGTGTCCGACTCCCAGCGACCCCATGGACTGCAGCCTACCAGGCTCCTCCATCCACGGGATTCTCCAGGCAAAAGTACTGGAGTGGGTTGCCATTGCCTTCTCCGCAGACACATATATTACATAATATTAAATCATTATTTGCAACATGGACAGTGCTAAATTTGTACAATTGCAAAAGCTTATGTTAGTATGCACAATTAAAATTGGCTAGGATATTTTTGTTACTATTGCTGCGTTTTGCTTCTATAATGAGATCATTTTAACTTGCATTTTATAAATTACTTAACAGGTGTGTTCACCTCTGTAGTAAATGTCTTCGGTCTTCTCATTTTCAGTTGGATAGTGAAGTGAAAAATATGCATCTACATGTTGCTCTAGAAATGTGAGGACATGCTCGTGCACTTCTTTTAAAAAGGTTGAAATTTATGTGTAATGGAACTGTACTTTTCTTGGTAGGTGAAGCTCAGATTTTCCAGTTTATGGCATTAAGGATTAAATGTGCTTGCTTTTCTTGCAAGATGCTCTATCCTTCTAAATTTAGTCATCTAATTAAGATTTCCATTCATGGGAAATGACTTTAAAGAGCACATAAGACAGGCTTTTACACAAACAAGCTTTGATTGGATTAATTGGATTTGCATAAATTTTATGATGTGAGTGTGTTAGTGTCTTGGTTTCATCCACCTGGAAGGGAGAACTTAAAGGGATTTGTAAAGAGGAAACACATTAAAGGTTGCAAAGGAAGCATGTAAAAGGAGTCAGGTTAATGGCGTGTCAAGAATGCAGCAGCCAAAGCTTTGGCAATATACAAGCTGGCCAAGTCTGGAAAAGCTGGGCATAAGTAAAAAGAAGTGGGAGGTTCAGAAAGACCACAGGATTTTAATGTTCATTTGTTTGTTTGTTTTTTCCCAAAAGAAAAGGGGTCTAGAGCATCCCTGATGCCCCATATGGGTTTGGTAACAGAGGATGGGGGAGCTGGTAGTACATTTAGGACTGCTATGACTAAAGCGAGGATGGCACCTTGGATTGCAGGCAGGCAGGCTTCTTGCAGGCAGTTCTGATAGAGGGTCACTTATTCATCAGGGACCTGTCCTGATCGAGGTTTACCAAAAGGATGGCAGCCTGGAACTGGGGCACTGAGAAGCAGGGCAGGGCAGGGCAGTGCTGGGAAGCAAAGAGGTGGTGGTATGGAGGAAGGCTTCCTGAGCAAGAAAAGGCAGGCTGGTCTGAATAGGCACATCCGGAAGGGTCAAGGGGACAGAACAGGGTGCTGAGATGAGGCCCCAAACACACAGTCTGGGGCTATGGGGCTTGGCAGCCCAAATTAGGATCACTAGCAGTGGAGAACAGGAATCCTTCCCAGTAGGCAGTGATCAGAGGCTCAGAAATTGATTCTGAGCCAAGTTTAAACAACAGATGTGAGGCAACAGAATTCAGAAAGCCTTGGTATGGAACCAGACTTCAGACCTTACAGCTGTTCCTGCAGAAGTGATCTGCAGAACATTGGTTCTGGCATTCATGTGTTAAAGTAATGATGGGACATCAACAGTAGCAACCTCATGACCTCTTATCCTGTATAATCATTTAGAGATGATAAAACCCAGGCTCAGAAAAATTAAATTTTCTCACAGTGTTACAGTAAAACAATGGCAGAGTTTAGATTAGACCCGTCCCTGGTGTTTTAAACCTTTGATCTTTAATGTGCTTTGTAGAGAGTAAAGAAAAGGGCAGCTGGTGTGAAGATAAATGAGCAGGGCTTTCCTGACCTCAGAGAGCTCATGGTCCAGTCAAGGATCTAGGCTCATGCAGAAATAACCTTAAATAAACTTAAATAAACTTGCGCTGGTTCTAGAAGAGCACCTGGGACCTGGCCACTGTTTGATGTCTGAATGAATGTCGAGGGAACTTCTGTGGTTGACCAGTGAAGAAAATGATCGGTTTGAACTCAGCCTACAAAGAACGGGCTTCCCTGGTGGCTCAGAGGGTAAAGAATCTGTCTGCAATGTGGGTGACCTCGATTCGATCCCTGAGTTCGGAAGATCCCCTGGAGAAGGGAATGTCTCCCCACTCCAGTATTCTTGTCTGTAGAATTCCATGAACAGAGGAGCCTGGCGGGCTCCAGTCCATGGGGTCTCAAAGAGTCAGAGGCAACTGAGTGACTAACACACATTACATCGAGAAGGCTTCTCTGGGAACATGGCAGTTTAGCTACTCAATGCAGGATGCTTCCATGAAGGACAAGCATGTTTGGATTTGGATGGAAGGGAAAAAGAACTAATATTTACTGAGGTAGATTTAGATTAGGTATATCTGAGCTTGAATCCCAGATCTGCTACTAATTAGTGTACCCTGAGACCTGACTTCATTGACTCTTGGTCATCTTATAGCACATGCTCATGGTAGAGAAGCTAGTGCTTTGAAACATGGTAGTTTGGGAGGAGGGCATGTGATTCAGCTTTCACAAAGGTTCTTTCTTTTTGTATTGTCACCCTTTTGCAAAAGAAGAAACTGAGACAAAAAATGTTAAGTTACTTGCAAGCAGTTAAGCAATTTGAAACCAGAAGATCTCACAGCCTCCAAAACCCATTCTTTTCCTGCCCCTCCAGTGACATGCAAGAGATGTACTGAGGGGCTCCAGGGGGAACTTTGAAAAGAGGGAGTATGCTTCTTGCATTTAGTCCAATTGCCTGCCTTAGGGAGTTTTTAGAAGGAGAAAGAAAGTTAGAAACAATAGGAAGGAGCAATAATTCATGTGTAATTGAAACAAGTCCAGATGCAACAATAATCACATCACAAGTGGAGAAAAAAGGTTTAGAGAATGTGGTAAAAATTCCATTTGAACATCAGATAGCTGAAATGCTGATTGAAAACATGGCGCTTATAAACTAAGATGGGTGTGTATGTGTGTGAAAGTCGGTCAGTCGGGTCCAACTCTTTGAGACCCCATGGCCTGTGCATTCTGTGGAATTCTCTAGGCCAGAATACTGGAGTGAGTGGGTTCCTATGCCCTCCTCCAGGGGATCTTCCCAACCCAGGGATCAAACACAGGTCTCCTGCATTACAGGCGGATTCTTTACTAGCTGAACCACCAGGGAAGCCCAAAAGTAAGATGAGGTGGGTTTAAAGATGTAAACATATTCAGTGAGTGAATCAAGAGTATACTGAGTTGATCTAAACAACCAGAAGAATATATATATTTTGAATTAAGGATTCAAATTTAAGAATTTATGCGTATTTTGAATTAGGAGAAAAGAGCTGAGCTGTAAGAACATTAAATAAGATGGAAATGAAAAAAGGGAGGGAGTGTTAGTTTCTTCCCAGAGTATTATCTGAGATCCATTTGTATTTAACTATCTTTTCATACTTCCTTTGGTCAATTCTGCTGTTCCCAAGTTATTCTCAATTGTTGCTGGATCCCAGATAAGTAGGTATGATAAAAATGAAAATGTGAGGACTTGTGGATCCTCATAGTAACATAAAAAGGAAGCTGTCTTGCTGCTAGATATGTGATATGAATAAAGAGTTTTTATCATATTAGTGTATTAGCAAAGGCATAAATTTGGAGCTGCACGGGTTATGTGAGTGTGTGGGATGGATGGGTGATGAAACACTGATGCTAGGGCATGGTATATGGTGTCAGATTCACAAGTGTTCCAGTCAGATCCTACCCTTGTCATAGAGAATATCATTCATTCAGCTGGCAGGCATTCAGTTTGGGATTCAACCAAACCAAGTTTCTTTTCATTCTTCCTGTCTCCCTCCCTTCTTCCTTTCCTCTCTTTCTTCCTTCCTTTCTTCAGCAGACATTCATATTAATATTTTTCTCTATGCCAGGAATGGGGCAAAGATCTGATAATACAAAGATAAATAAAAGAGTCAGGAATTGTAGCTGAGATTCAACTGTTGTAGACATTCAGTTCAGTTCAGTCGCTCAGTCGTATCTGACTTTTTGCGACCCCATGGACTGCAGCACACAAGGCTTCCCTGTCATAGCCATCTCCTGGAGCTTGCTCAAACTCATGTCCATCGAATTGGTGATGACATCCAACCTTCTCATCCTCTGTTGTTCCCTTCTCCTTCTACCTTCAATCTTTCCCAGCATCAGGGTCTTTTCCAATGAGTCAGTTCTTTGCATCAGGTGGCCAAAGTGTTGGAGTTTCAACTTCAGCATCAGTCCTTCCAATGATTATTCAGGACTAATTTCCTTAGGATTGACTGGTTTGATCTCCCTGCAGTCCAAGGGACTCTCAAGAGTTTTCTCCAACACCACAGTTCAAAAGCATCAATTCTTTGGTGCTCAGCTTTCATTATAGTCCAACTCTCACATCCATACATGACTAATTCAAAAACCATAGTTTTGACTATGGATTGTTGGCAAAGTAATGTCTCTGCTTTTTAATATGCTGTCTAGGTTGGTCATAGCTTTTCTTCCAAGGAGGAAGCATCTTTTAATTTCATGGCTGCAGTCACCATCTGCAGTGACTTTGGAGCCCAGGAAAATAGTCTGTCACTGTTTAAAATGTTTCACCATCTATTTGCCATGAAGTGATGGGACCAAATGCCATGATCTTGGTTTTTTGAATGTTGAGTTTTAAACCAGCTTTTTCACTCCCTCTTTCACTTTCGTCAAGAGGCTCTTTAGTTCTTCACTTTCTGCCATAAGGGTGGTGTCATTTGCATATCTGAGGTTATTGATATTTCTCCCTGCAATCTTGATTCCAGCTTGTGCTTCATCCAGCCTGGCATTTCGCATGTTGTGCTCTGCATATAAGTTAAAAAAGCTAGTTGTAGACATTAGAGGAATTAGAACTCATTCCTGCTTTTCTTCTTTGGTTTTTGACTGACAAAACCTAGGAACTGTCAAAAAAGCTTACAACTTTCATCAAAAGTTGCATTCGTTAATCATTTATAGCATAACTATAACACCAGAGATAGTTTTGCGTGAGCATTTTAAAAGAGTTACATTCATTCTATTCCACCATCTCCTTTTCATCTTTGTTATCTTTCATTACAGGTTTATTTAACAGATACTTTCCAAAAGCTTGGTCTACTGTGGTAGAAGTATATACTATATATGATGGCGGTGTTCTATAAGAGCCTTTTCTATGATTTTTTTTGCCTTTGCCAATATATTAACTTACTAAAAACTCTTTATTCATATCACATATCCAGCAGCAAGATAACCAGCAGCAGTATTCTTAGGCCAGTTCTTGACCAGAGAATAAACCACCCCTCCCTAGAAAATATCCACAAATATCAGCCACTTATAGGGAAACTGAGTGGATTAGAAACATACCAGGAAAAAGGAATAGTTAAATAATGCAAAGATGGAGACTTTATAAGGGGAGAGTCTGGTTTACTTCAAAGAGTTTATTGAGTTTGCTGTATTTAAGTAGATGGTGTCTTTAAAAAGGTTAACTTGATTCACAAAAATTAATAGTAAAGAAAAAAGTTGGAAGTTCTAGATACGTTAGCATATGTCTATAGAAACAATAATAATGTTGCTTTCAGAAAGGAAGGTAGGAAAAAAAAGGTACACATTTTATGAGTTGATTCCTTTCTGACATGTTTGTTTTACTTAGACCTTATAGGAGTAATGGATGGTGAATTGATTGTTGCAGTTCAGACCTCAGATGGCATTGACACATCAGAGCGGGATCTAATTCAGGAGCGTGACAAATGTCAGAACAGTTGATTAAAATACCCATCCAACACACTGGAGTTTCCTGTCTATTTACTTAACCCATCCACAAATGTAGCTCAGTTGTTTGGTAGAGTGTTTATTATAGAGCATTTTATCTTTTAAAGACTAAAAGACAAAGAAACATGGTGAAAAGTTTTCTAAAAGCTCTTCTCTTATTTAATTTTGTATTTCTGCCTTAGAGAATCAATCAGATGTGCACAGTAAGTAAATGCCTAAAAAATCTATATCCGTGATACCCTGGCAGATCTTGCTTCTGCTCTGGCTCCTCTGAAAACCAAAAATCTACTGAGCCATCTGCAATTATGATGGACCAGGGAGTATAAAAATAGAATCTAGTCCCATGATATCTAATAGAAATACATGTGTGGGTGTGCTCAGTCGTGTCTGATTCTCTGTTAATCCATGGACTGTAGCCTGCCAGGCTCTTCTGTCCATAGAATTCTCCAGGCAAGAATACTGGAGTGGGTAGCCATTCCCTTCTCCAGGGAATCTTTTCAACCCAGGGATTGAACCCAGGTCTCCTGAATTGCAGGTGGATTCTTTGCCATCTGAAGCACCAGGGAAGCCCACTTATAGCACATCTCAATTTGGACCAGCCACCTTATGAGTGCTCAATAGCCAAGTAAGTGCCCAAGGCTAATGGCAACATATTGGACAGGGCAGACGTAGACATGTTTTTCTTATAATCTTAGAGAAGCTGAGTGGTTTCCTCATCTATTTTTCTTATGATTTTAAGGAATACTTTTGGATTGATATGCACCATTTTGAGCTGTACTTCAGAAGACACACCTGGATAGATATTTTTAAAAGTTTTATCAAGGTAACAAGCAGTTGATTTACTATAACCACTTCAAATATGATTTTTAAAACACACTTTTTCATCAAGGTTAAGAAATAGAGAAAGATGTGAAAATATTAGCACAATGTGAAGCTTAAACTTAGATCAGAAGGGAAATTACAGATTTCCCTCTCATGAATCTTGTTGTGGGAGGGAAAAATTCATTGCTGCGTGTGGATTCTCCTTCAATTGCCCTTTTCTTTTGCCAGCTCCTTGTTTATGTTAAAGAAGTATGTGGAGAAAGGTTATTCAAGGCATCATTTAAGCATTCTTGCTTTTTGAAAAAAAATAATAGGGTTTTGTCTTATCTTCAGCCCACACAGTGGCAGCAAGTTCCCTCAAGGCTCCAGTTCAATCACTTGTATCTTTTCTTTGTTTCATTCATTCATTGGTTCATGTAACTGTTACTAAATATCTGTTACATGTCAGGCAACTCATTGGGAGTAGAGGTTAAACAATGAAAAGACTCTCATAAGGTAGTGGAAAAATTGTTTTAAAAAACCCCACAAATATTAATATATGATGTCCTTCAACACACTCAAGAGGACATATTATTTATTCTTTGTTGGTGTGATGAAGTTTGGGCCCAGATGTCTTGGAAATGGGGAAGTGTTTCTCTCTTCCTTCACTTTTATTGAAGGTGCTAATTATGTAAATGTTCTTGGGTTCCAGCCAATCCCTTTTTCAAGCAAATACCCCCATCAAGAGAAGCTTGTGTTCATGTTTGTGCTCAATTAGTAGTATTAGAGGCTTCAAATCAAGCTGGATAGATATCAAAAGAAGTGAATACCTTACTATTTGAAATTACACATAGGGTATATTGGTACTTTTAATTCAAGTATTGTCACCAAAATATCATTGTTGACAACTTTATTCATACTAGGAATATTGTTAAAAAAATATACTGTTGCAACCTTCAGTTCTTCTGTATGTGTGTATCAGAGCTTCTCAGTTGCTGCTTACACATCTCTAAGTACATGAATCGCATGCTATGGTTTTTGTTAACAAAGGAACACATTGTGTGTGTGTTAGGTTCGCAGTTGTGTCCCGACTCTTTGCGAGCCCACAGACTGTCGCTCACTAGTTCCTCTGGTCATGGCATTCTTCAGGCAAGAATACTGGAGTGGGCTGCCATTTCCTTCTCTAAGGGATCTTCCCAACCCAGGGTTTGAACCTTGGTCTCCTGCATTGCAGGCATATTCTCTACCATCTGAACCACCAGGGAAGCCCCTGAGGAGCACATTACAGAATCTGTTTTCCTTTGATTACAATTTCCAAGTGTTCCCACTGGCCAGGATGTTCTTTGCAAAGATGAGATTGGATACAAACATTTACTGCCCTGTATCAGTATAGGTGAGGCAGAGAGCCATTCTGTAATCCAATGGAAGGTATCAAGTCAGGAAGAGCTGGAAATGGGAACAACTGAGGGATGAGCACAGGAGGGTAGACTACCCCACGGGTGCTCTGGGCATCGGGTCTTGCAGCAGAACACAGGCTGTGGAAGAAGAGTTACAGAAGATAGGTATTGTAGGAAAGTCACCATCAGGGAGGCCTGGGGCATGTTCTGGTGTTGGGCAGAACAAAGCTCCCAGGATCTAAGAGCTGGTGGGTGTGGGGAAGACTTGCTGCTAAGTTAGAAGAGGTCCACTGCCTGGAAGACAGAGGGGGAATGACAGTCTCATCCATAAGGTTGCTGGGGTGCTACATAGGTGACCAAAGTAGAGCGAGCAGAAATAAGGCACAAAGTAGAATTTGCATTTCAGGAACAATGCATAAATCTCATTATCAAATATAGGCCAGAATGTTCAACTGGAATTAGCATCAGGCTTGATATTGAATCACAGAGCCTGGGCTATAGCAGTGTAGTTCTCTCCTGCCTGAAGTCAGGGTTTTCAGAGATCTGGGAGACCAGAGATTAAATTTGGGGGATAAAGGGGAAAGAAATATACCCAAGTGGCCCTGGTTTTGTGAATAGGGTGGGAAGTGGGAGATACAGAGAAAAGAATGAAGTAGGATGAAGCACTGTTATCCATTTCAGAGTCCCATCTTTCACTTCTCACCAAATTGACCTCATTATTTAAGCTGATCCCATTGTCAGGTTATTTACAGTTAGACTGTTTGGGGAATTGCTCCATTGATTCAGCTAACAAGGTTTTGTGAAAGGCAAAGGCAAGATGAAAAAGTTTTCTGCTTTCATCACTGCTAGACCTTTTCTTGGAGGTCACCACCAATAACCTCTTGTTTGGACATTAACTTCCTCCTCTTCTTTGCAGCACCAAACGCTGCTGGTCAAGGACCTCCACCCCCTGACATTCTCCTCTCCTGGTTTCTTTGACAGGATCATTCTCTTCCATCTTGCTGACATTCCTGCTTTGTGTCCTTACTTTGTTCCTTTCTTTAACTCCCACTTCGCAGTTGAGGGCTTCCCTGGAGGCTCAGAGGTAAAGAATGCACCTGCAGGTCAGCAGACCCAGGTTTGATCCCTGGGTCAGGAAGATCCCCTGGAGAGGAGAATGGCAACCCACTCCAGTATTCTTGCCTGGAGAATTCCAGGGACAGAGGCTGTAGGTGGTCTCAGAACATACCCTTAAGCTTTTCTTTTTCCTGCTCACCTCTCATTATTTACATGCACCATGGTACTCCCCCACTGCTCTAAACCTGGATCATTACCTGGAAGGATTACTGCAACAGCTACTTAACCCGGCTTTTCACCCCTTCCACTAGTCTCCTGTGCTTCCAGACTGATTTTCTTGAAGCACAGGTCTTATCACACCACTCCCCTGCCCAAAAATGTTATAGGCTCTGACTGGGAACAAAATGAAGTACCAACTTCTCACTTAGATCTCAAGCCATTTACAGCATGATCTAAGATAATCTCTTGTTAGGTTCCCATATGTCATATGCGTCCAGCCAAATTGGCCCAGTTACTGTTTCTTAGGGATATCCTATACTTTTCCTCCTGTGAGACTTTATTTACATTCTCCACTTTGCCCTGTAGCTGTGGTAACCACATGTCTTGGCTTGTCAGGGTCTGCCGCTGCTATTTAGTCACTCAGTCGTGTCCAGCTCTTTGCGACCCCATGGACTGTAGCATGCCAGGTCCCTTTGTCCATGGGGATTCTCCAGGCAAGAATACTGGAGTGGGTTGCCATGTGCTTCTCCAGGGGATCTTCCCAACTCAGGGATCAAACCCAGGTCTCCCACATTGCAGGTGGATTATTTTACTGTCTGAGCCACCAGGGGAGCCCAAGAAGACTGGAGTGGGTAGCCTACCCATGTTCCAGGAGATCTGCCTGACCCAGGAATCGAATCGGGGTCTCCTGCATTGCAGGCGGATTCTTCACCAGCTGAGCTCCCTGGGTTAGTCCCAGTTTATTCCTGTTGTCTTCATGTCAGTATTACTCAGCTCCCACTTCACACTCAAAAGTGTAGCAGTTTGAATAACAAAGTACATGGTTACCCCACCTATAAAGCTCTTTTTCCTGTTTCTTTTTTCAGTCTCTTTCCACAGTCTTCACTCTGTTTAACTTAGTGGTAAACATAGCCCTGGCTCCCCAGGTGATGCAGTAGTAAAGAATCCAAATGCCAATGCAGGGGATGCAAGAGATGCAGCTTGGATCCCTGGGTCAGAAAGATCCCCCAGAGGAGGAAATGGCAACCCACTCCAGTATTCTCACCAAGCAGATCCCATAGACAGAGGAGCCTGGCAGACTGCATTCCATGGGATCTCAAAGAATCCAACAAGACAGCACAGCACAGTCATGGTTACAAATGTAGCCCTATCCTTTTAAGCCACCTGCCATGTTAAAAAGAAAAAAAAATAAAATCAACTTTCATGAGATTTATTTCTCACTCTCCACCGTACCATCACCAGTTTAATGCATTTCCTTCCAGTTTTCAACCCCCATACTTACCAACATGGTATTGTAGTTATCTGTATTTAAATGTTGTTTTTGTATATTTTAAATCCTCCGTGCTACTGCTGCTGCTAAGTCGCTTCAGTCATGTCCAACTCTGTGCGACCCCATAGACGGCAGCCCACCAGGCTCCGCCGTCCCTGGGATTCTCCAGGCAAGAACACTGGAGTGGGTTGCCATTTTCTTCTCCAATGCATGAAAGTGAAAAGGAAAAGTGAAGTCGCTCAGTTGTGTCCGACTCGTAGCGACCCCATGGACTGCAGCCTACCTGGCTCCTCTGTCCATGGGATTTTCCAGGCAAAAGTACTGGAGTGGGGTGCCGTTGCCTTCTCCGTTAAATCCTCCATAGTACTTCATAAATTCAGGGCGTTATTTTTTGTATCAATTACATTGCTTTCATTTGTAAATAACAGAAAACTCTTGACTGAACCATTTAACAATAAGGAAAATTTATTGCAACATATAACAGAGAGTACCAAGTTTGGATGGCTCAAAAATGCCTAATTTAGTTTCTGAACAATGAAGATCCAGATTGCCCTTTTCTTTCCATTCTGACATAATATGTATCTACTCTGCTTTTTGGGGCTTCTCTGGTGGCCCAGTTGATAAAGAATCCGCCTGCAATGCAGGAGACTGCCTGCAATACAAGAGAACCGGTTTGACCCCAGGGTTAGGAAATTCTCCTGGAGAAGGGAATGGCTATCCACTCCAGCATTCTTGCCTGGAGAAGTCCATGGACAGAGGAGTCTGGGGCGCTACAGTCCATGGGGTCGCAAAAGATTCAGACATGACTTAGAGACTAAACCACCACCACTCTGCTCTTGCTAGCTCCCCTCATAATTATGCAGTTACCGCCCTTGTTCTGAAATCATGTGCAAACCTGATAATCTCTAGAAGAATATTTCTTCTGTGAGTTTCTAAGCAAGAATCCCTATTACAGAAGCACCCACTCTCAGCAGTCACCTCATCCCTCCTTAGGCAGAATTTTATTACATACCCAGGCCTGAACTAGTCACACACGAGGCTATCAGGACTCACAGATCATTCATCCCCTGAGGCCGAGGTGGCCCTGATTCCCCAGAAGGTCATGGCCGGAAGAGAAGGTTGCTAACTGAGCAAAATCAAGGCTCTGTGAGGAAGAGAGGCTGTTAATACTGATTAGGCAAACTACTGTATTTTCTTCATGTAGGTTTGGGTTCAATCAATGTTTATTAAGTAGGGCTTTTGTCTTATTTCAAGATATGAAGAATTTTAACTCACTTGAATATTCTAATGCTGTAATGAATTATAAATACTGATGTTGAATAAACCTCTAAAATGATCAGTGCTGCACATAACAGGTTCATTTCAACTGTTTTGCTTAAGTTCATATGGAGAGATTATAATTAAGATTTTGAAAGCAAATTTGATTGAAATTTTAATAGCTGTCTAAAACTGCTGGCCAGAAAACTGTGCTCAGAATTGCTCATTAAGTAGAATTGTTTCCTGTCACTTTTTGAGGGAATGTTTTTCTGAGTCTTTGAGTGTTATATTCACAGGATTCAAATGTTCATGGAATTTCAGCTATCTGTTAACAAATTTACCTTTTGGCACTGAATTGCAGAATTCTCAAAATGCCTGCCAACTGTGAAATGTAATAAGCAATAGGTCAAAAAATTATGATTTTGAAATGTTTTGTAGCACTTTAGAGTTGGAAAGAGAGGCTGCTAAACCAGAATCCTCTTCTCGTGCCCCTGAGAGGACTCTTGTCCTTCCCACCCGGTGTCTGTTCAGGCCCAGCACCTCTCAAGATCCACCGTGGGTCAGTCAGAGGTGGAAGCCAGAGAATTTGAAGAAATTCCTGTGTCCTTTGCACAGTATTTAGAACTGTCCTCTGTAAGTGGGGGCTCGTTTAACCTTCTGAAGTGTTGTCACTGGTTCACCACACAGATGATCCCAGTGGAGAGACCGAAGCGGGCCCGCACCCTCTGGGGTCAATATGAAAACCAGAACCATTAACATGAAGATATTCTATGCAGTCAGAGAGATCAGAAAGATTCATTTTGTTTCTGAATGAAACAGAAGCAACAGAACAGAGGAAAACTGCTTCTAAACTCTTCATTGGATATGCTGCTCAGTTATGGACCTTGGCGCCAGAGGGCTTTGAGCTGGCATTTTATGTTTTCAGCAAAAACCCTCTTTCTGACTGCTGAGAAGTGATGACTCTCAATATTTTGACAGCCTACTATAGGACTCAGGAGAGAAGCAAAATCATAAGATGATGCCTGGCTTGGGCATTTGAACAAGTTTTCTGAAGGTTAAAGGGTCTGGATAAGATCAAATTCCTCCCAAGTGTAAAAGTCAGGTATTCTTATCTAAGGGCAGTTTGTTTACATACATGGTCAAATATGTGTAAAAGTTAATGTGATTCTCACAGGGAGTGTGGTAGGAAAATAGCAGAGAAACTGAGTAAGCTATATACAGAAGAGATAATGGATTTCAAAGTCAGACTTTCTTTCCCTTAATAATTCATGTGTAGAAACATTTTTACATCAGTTCTGTAGGCTTCTACTGTTCTATTGCAAAGGATACATGTGTGCATGCTCAGTCATGTCTGACTCTTTGCAACCCTGTAAACTGTAGCCCACCAGGCTCCTCTGTCCACGGGATTTCCCAGGCATGAATACTGGAATACATTGCCATTTCCTACTCCAGGGGATCTTCCCGGCCCAGAAATCGAACCTGTGTCTCTTGCATCTCCTGCGTTGGTAAGGAGATTCTTTGCCACTGAGCCACCTATTCTGTTAAACATCTGCAAATACATATTTAGTCATTATTCCTTTGAGAAAAGATATGACTCTGTAATTTTTCTTCAAAGTTTTAAAAATGAACTTCCTGCTAATATTATCTGAAACTACCACCAAACTGCCGCATCACTAGTACTTCAGAATGACATTTTGGAATAACAGGCTGATTCTAAAGTAAAATGCAGAAGGCTGGGAAGACATTGCAGAAATTAATATTCCCAGCCGCACTGTACTCTGCCTGTCCATACAGATTCTGGACATTTTGTTTGAATACATGTAACTGTTCATTATAGGCTCCCCAGGTGGCTCAAGGGTAAGGAATATGCCTGTCAGTTCAGGAGATGCAGGATCGATCCCTGGGTATCGAAGATCCCCTGGAGAAAGAAATGGCAACCTGCTCCAGAATTCTTGCCTGGGAAATCCCATGGGCAGAAGAGTCTCTTGGGCCACAGTCCACGGGGTCGCAAAGAGTTGTATACAACTTAGCAACTAAAACAACAACAACTCTTCATTAAAATATCTTATCTGTAAGTCTCATCTGGTTTTTTTTAACTTTTAGGACAAATTCCAAATTTGTGCTTTATTCAGGAAGGTTAATTGGGGGAAATTATATTCATAAGTGCAGAAGTTCAGGTGAAAAGCTTTAACTGCTACACTTTTCTTCTTAAAGCAAAATAATAAAATATTACAATGTCAGCCTTGACATTGAGTCATAAAGTAGGTTAATATGGATTTTATAAAGTGCTTTGACTCCATTCCTGCAAAAACCTTTAATGATGAATATAATATTAAAATTGGAGTTATGCTTCCAGATTTGAATCTCAGGTTTGCCATTAGCTGTTAGATTGAAAATTATTTAATCTCTTTGTGCTCCAGTTTATCTGTGAAAGGTCTTCCCTTGTGACTCAGCTGGTAAAGAATCCACCTGCAATGTGGGAGACCTGGGTTCGATCCCTGGATTGGGAAGATCCTCTGAAAAAGGAAAAGGCTACCCACTCCAGTATTCTGGCCTGGAGAATTCATGTCCATGGGGTCTCAAAGAGTTGGACATGACTGAGCGACTTTCACTTATCTGTGAAAAGGAATAATGCCTACATCATAGGGTAGTTGTGAGGATCACAAATTGATATACGTAAAGTGTTTAGAGCAGTACCTGGTCCATGGTAAGTGTTACATATATCACTTTTTGAAATGACAACAAAGGGAATGTATTTATGAATTTATATAATAAATATGTATGTATCATAAGCATAAATCAAGAGCATTTGGGATAATCAGTTTTCTGAAACATATTTCCCATTTTATCTTGGAAACCCTTACTTTGGCTTTCTTATTAATGAAGCCAACTGAATCAGAACTGTTAGGGTTTCACATTTAAGTTATAATTATACATTTTCCTAATACACTGGGAGCAATAAGATGAAAAGTTACACATACACCAAATGCAAGGGAGACCAGGCTGCAAAATGAGCTTCTGTTCCAAGATTCATCTCATTCATTTATTTTTGGGTTTCAATCATGCAAGTCTTCGTACATTCTCATCAACATTTTTAATGACTTGGTAAAGTAGAAGGATTTCCTGTGTAATCAGCTTTTTTTCCCCCCGCAAGAGTGTTTTAAAAATAAAGTTCTTTAAATGTCTAGTCTTTTTTTTTTAGTAAAAATGAATGGCCTTAAAAGACTTTTGTCCTGCCCGTCTATTTAAAGATGAGAGAAATGAAAGCCAGGAAAACCGGAAGAAGATGGCCTCAAGAGAAAGATCTGTATGATGAATTTGAAATTGCAGGGAATACTGTTTCTCCTTTCTAAGGCAGAGCTGTAACCTCAGAAACCTATTTTTTATGAAAAGGAGAGTGTTACACAGAGTATTAGAGTTTAGTCTGTTGAATACATATTCCCTTAATGTGGTTAAGGCACTTGAAGGTGACCACAAATCATTCAATCCTGGCATATTAATGCAACAGAAATTTGCATTTTGGTTCAGGAGAAGTCTTAAACAGACGTATAGATTCTCGAGGGAAAAAAAAGGTAGAATTACTGTCTACTATAAGACAGTGGCTCAGATGGTAAAGAATCTGCCTGTAATGCAGGAGACACGGGTTTGATCGCTGGGTGAGGAAGATCCCCTGGAGGAGGGCATGGCAACCCACTCCAGTATTCTTGCAGGAAGAATCCCCATGGACAGAGGAGCCTGGTGGGCTATAGTACATGAGGTTGCAGAGTCCAGCACAATTTAGTGACTGACACTTCTACTTTTCACATAAGACAGTAATATAATACTTCAGGACCCGGGATAATCCCCCCTGGACTCAATAGCCAGTAGACACTCCAAGGAAGTCCTGTGAGGAAAAGTATAATTCTTCTGTACTGTAGAGAAGAAATGTCATTCTTTCTTAGCCATTAATTGGAAAGGTCAGGTAAATCCCGCTCTACTTCCCTGACTGCTTTCTGCACACAAAAACATCTCAAAGCTGTTCTTAAATGCCTCTTTATTTCCCACCAGTGTCATTTTTCAAAGTAGTATTTTTCTCTCTCATTGTGTGAATTAATACTTGATCTCTTTTGTTTTAGACATTCTCTACCTAATGTTAGGGGAGTGGTGAATGAGTTCATCATCACTTTATAATGCCAGTATTTCTCAGCTTTACTTTTTCTTTCTAAAGAGCCCTAATTCTTTTATGCAGTTATCATAAATAGCTATATAGCTAATCCTTCCTAAATGTGGATTTTTCTCTTCTTAAAAAAATAAGGAAGAAGATTTTGCTTTGGGATACAATCTCTACCTAGAAGATAGATTGCTAAGATTAGAGAAATTTGGGGAGCACTGGGCAGAAAAGTTAAGTTTTCCTTAACAGATTGTCATGCTTTGGGTCATGCAGGAAAGCTAATTGGGAGGAAGTTACACCTTTAAATGCAGAAAGTTCAGACAAGAAAGCTTTAACTGCCAGACTTTTCTTCCTAAATTAAAACAAAATGATAAAACAGTACAGTGTCAACTTGAATGCCAGAACTGGACCGCATGGGGTTGAGTGAGTCCTGGCTTCCTCACTTCTTACCTGAATGCCCTTAGATAAACAGGTAGTCTCTCTACACCTTAGTGTCCTCATCTGTGAAATGAAGACAGTAGAATAATACCATTCTGGGGCAGCTGGAAATTATGAATCTTGATGTGCTAATATACATTGTGACTCTCCAGGAGGGGTTAGAGTTTTTACCTGATTTTTTTTCACCCAAGAGTCTCCCCACAACCCCTCTTAAAAACTATTTAACATCCTGTTGAACTTAGTTTTAGAAGCACTGACATAGGGACATTTAATTTTTGCTTGTGCTTCAAAGGCTCATTTCTAGAAACTTTACTATCTTCAAGTCCCAAAGACTATTTAAATTTTCTCATGTTGCTTTTTTATTATTGATAAGAAGAGGGGAAATTAATTCAAACATGTACTTTAGAAGAGCTTGAAAGCAAGCTGCTGCTGCTACTGCTAAGTCACTTCAGTCGTGTCTGCCTCTGTGCGACCCCATCCCTGGGATTCTCCAGGCAAGAACACTGGAGTGGGTTGCCATTTCCTTCTCCAATGCATAAAAGTGAAAACTGAAAGTGAAGTCGCTCAGTCAAGTCCGACTCTTCGCGACCCCATGGACTGCAGCCTACCAGGCTCCTCCATCCATGGGATTTTCCAGGCAAGAGTACTGGAGTGGGGTGCCATTGCCTTCTCCGTGAAAGCAAGCTAATAACCTGTATACTAGTTTTTATTAGGGCTTCCCTTATGGCTCTGCTTGTAAAGAATCCTCCTGTAATGCAGGAGACCTGGGTTTGATCCCTGGGTTGGGAATATCCCCTGGAGGCAGGAAAGCCTACCCTCTCCTGTACTGTGGTGTAGAGAATTCCATGGACAATATAGTCCAGGGGTCACAAAGAGTGGGACACAACTGAACAATGTAACTTTTATTTTATTGATGATGAACTAGCTCTTTTGAGGAATGACAGGTGCATTATAACAGTACTGGCTTACAGATTTGTGAACATACAGAATCTGACCTTGTATGTTAAAAAAATTTTAAAAAACAACACAGGTATACAGAATGAATTTTATTACAGTGCTCTTATGATTCATTTTTCTCATAGCTTATGTCTCCTACATTTATATGAATGGTTGAGCCAAGTATGGATAGCACGTAAAGTTTAATTAGCTTTTATTTCAATTAGGAAAGAAGTTTTCTTTAATGTTATTTTTACAAGCTTGACTCTTGAGAGTCCCTTGGACTGCAAGGAGATCCAACCAGTCCATCCTAAAGGAGATCAGTCCTCGGTGTTCATTGGAAGGACTGATGCTGAAGCTAAACTCCAATACTTTGGCCACCTCATGTGAAGAGTTGACTCATTGGAAAAGACCCTGATGCTGGGAGGGATTGGGGGCAGGAGGAGAAGGGGGCGACAGAGGATGATATGGCTGGATGGCATGCACCGACTTGATGGACATGAGTTTGAGTAAACTCCGGGAGTTGGTGATGGACAGGGAGGCCTGGCATGCTGTGATTCATGGGGTCACAAAGAGTTGGACACGACTGAGTGAGTGAACTGAACTGAATTATTAGAAAGAAAAAAAAAAAAATGAGCATAGCATGTAAGTCCGCGTCTTGTTGTGAGGTAGACCATTTTTCCTTTCTCTGTATCCTCACACTGCTCCACCCCATCCCTGTCCCCCATTGCACACATGTATGCACCCCAGGCTTAGTGTCTGGACTTTCACACTATTCCAACTTATCAAACTGCTCTGTTACACTGTTCCAGGCATCCCACATTCCCTTGCTTGCTTGCTAAGTCACTTCAGTCATGTCTGACTCTTTGTGACCCTATGGACTGTAGCCCACCAGGTTCCTCTGTCCATGGGATTCTCCAGGCAAGAATGCTGGAGTGGGTTTCTGTGCCCTCCTCCAGGGGGTCTTCCCAACCCAGGAATGCAACCCATGTCTCATGCATTGACAGGCTGATTCTTTCCCGCTGAGCCACCAGGGAAGACCTGAGAGAGCTTGAGGGCTTAGTGAAACGCTAATGGTCTGAACCCTTACCCAGAGTTGCTGAGTCATTGGAATTGGGATGGAATCCAAGCAGCATTTTCATCCAGTTCCCAGGTGCTGCAGATGCTGCTGCTGTGGGGACCACATCTGAGAATAGTCCATAGAGCACTGTCAAAAAAGCAGATCCCTTTCTTCTAGTTTCCCAACTAAAAAATGGTTCAATATGATTGCCCCATCCATTTGTTGCTTTTCTGTCCTCTGTCATCTGCATTTGAACAGGAGTCTCCTTTTTAAAGACTACAAACCTTAATTCTCAGGAATAAATCTAGTTCTTGGCTTCACATCCTTCACTCTAAGCTGCCTTTGACCCACTGTTGTGCTAAAACTGTCCTTTCCCAGGGTGTTAAGGCTTCCCGGTTGCCACACACCTACGTCTTAACTGCTGCTAGTAACATGTAAAGGTTAAGAGCATGGTCTCAGGAGGTGGACTGCCGTGGGTTGAGATGCTGGTTCCTCACCCTGTACCCAACCTGTACCCAACTGTAGGCACTTTATCTCTGCTTGATATTCCTCATCTGCAGCTGGATTTCAATAACAACACCTATCTCATAGGATTGTTTTAAATATTAAATTTCACCAACTCAATGGACATGAGTTTGAGCAAACTCCTATAGATAGTGCACAGAGAAGCTTGGCGTGCTGCAGTCCATGGGATGGCAAAAAGCTGGACATAACTTTCCGACTGAACAACAAAGAAAAATATTTCCAAAATACTGAGGATGGTCCCTAAAAAATAGTACATGTCATGTAAGTTTTTTAGAAGCTTTTTCCTCAACTTTATAGAGATATTATTGACATATAACATTGTATAAGTTTCAGGTTCCAGTGTGTTAATTTGATACCTTTTATATTGTAAAACGATTACCACCATAGCATTAACCAACACCTCTGTCCTATCACATGATTGCCATTTTTGTGTGTGTGGTGAGAATGTTTAAGCTCTACTGTTTTAGCAACATTCAAGTATATAATACAGTATTTTTAGCTGTAATCACCATGCTGTACATTAAACCCCCAGAAGATGTTAATCTTATAACAAAAAGTTTGTGCCCTTTGACAAGTATATCTGCATTTCCCCAACTTCCCAGTCCCTGGGATTCAAACCACTGTTCTACTTTCTATTTCCATGAATTTGACTGTTTCTTTCTTTTTTTTTTTTTTTTAAAGATTCCATGTGTAAGTGATCCCATGCAATACTTATCTTTCCCTATCTGATTTATTTCACTTAGCATAATGCCCTTAAGGTTCATTCACGTTGTCACAGACTATGGGATTTCCTTCTTTCTTATGGTGAACAGTATCCCACTACATGTGTATGCAACATCTTTATTATCCATTCATCTGTAAATGAACACTTAGGTTGTTTCCGCATCTTAGATACTTTGAAAAATGTCACAATGAATGTAAGAGTGCAGTATTCTGACTTCAGTTCCTTTAGATAAATACCTACCCCTCAGATGTGGGATTGCTGGATTACATGGTAGTTCTATTTTTCACTTTTTGAGAAGCCTCTGTACAGTTTTCTGTGGTAGTTGTACCAGCTCCCTTCTGATCCACAGACCAGCAATGTACAAAGGTTGCCTTTTCTCGATACCTTGCCAGCACTCATCATCTCTTACGTTTTTTTGATGACAGCCATTCTGACAAGTGTGAGGTGATATCTTACTATGGTTTTGCTTTGCATTCCCTGTTGCTTAGTGATGTTGGGCACTTTTTCATGTACCTGTTGGTCTTTTGTATATCTTTTTTTGAAAACTACCTATTTAATTCCTTCGTACACTTTTAATTGGGTTGGTTTTTGTTGTTGTTGCTGTTGAGATGTGTGAGTTCTTATATGTTTTGATTTTGCATTAGTATTAGTGAAAGTCATTCAGTCATGTCTCACTCTTTGCAACCCCATGAACTGTACAGTCCATGGGATTCTCCAGGCCAGAATACTGGAGTGGGTAGCCTTTCCCTTCTCCAGAGAATTTTCCCAACCCAGGGATCAAACCCAGGTCTCCCGTATTGTTACTAACTGCTTATTGGGTACATGATTTGTATGTATTTTCTCCCATTCCATAGGTTGCATTTTCATCTTGTTTCCTTTGCTTTATCTGAGCTTTATATTAGCTATTACTAAAAGTTTCCCAGAATTGCCTCTCAGGGTCTCACCTTCATGATTTCTATCATGGCAGCATATCACCTCAACTATCATTTATTTCTTCTTCAAAGCAATCTACTTTACCAACAGTATTATAAAAGAAAACATATTACTATAAATGGAATACCAGCATCACTTGATAGAGAAGGTAACCATAAAATACAGTGAAAAATCAATGTTTTTTGTTTTTATTCTAGACCATTGTTTTCTGCAGAACACTCTGAGCCTGAGACTTAACCCTTTTTTATGAAAACAGGTAAATTAGCAAGTTCTAGCCGCTATCACATTTCAGTGACTAGTCCCACATTTCAGTGACTTCATACATTAGAGTTATCATCCACTCACGTGGTAGTCCAGTGCAGGCCTGCTACCTCCGGGGACCTGGCCTCCTTCCACTTTGTGGCACCAACAACTGCTGGACCCAGAAATGTCTGCTTCTGGTCAGCAGATAGAGGGAGAGAACATGGAGGAAGACACCTGGTTTGCTGCCTTTTAGGTCTGAAACTGTCAAAAGTCACTCATCCCTTGGTATGAGTCACCTGGAGGCAGATGTGGAGGGAAGGTTGGTCCAGGCTAAGTAGCTACTTTATGCTATGAAATCGAGAACACAAGTTTTTGGTGGTCAAATTCTGACATATATACAGGTTATAGCAAGACATAGCCATAGTTTCTTAAATGCTAGGAGGAATCGTACAACTGTTACTTCTTTGGCAAAGGGAAAGTGTTAGTCACTTAGTTGTGTCTGACGATCCCGGTGACCATAGCCCACCAGGCTTCTCTGTCTATGAGATATGGGATTCTCAAGAATACTGGGGTGGGTAGACATTCCCTTCTTCAGGGGATCTTCCTGACCCAGGGATTGAACCCAGGTCTCCTGCACTGCAGGCAGATTCTTTACCATCTGAGCAACCAGGGAAGCCAAACATTATTTTTTTAGTTCAATTTATTCTCCTCTCTCTGAACCTCAGTTTTACTTGGAAACTGTTCCAAGAAGTTAGCAACTATCTTACTTAGCAAGTATGAAATCCATATATACATGGGAGAAACCTCTTTCTCTATATCATGATACAAAGTTAATAAGATAGTACCCAATGTAGCTTTTTATCTCCTAGTATAGCTTAGAACTTTCCTTGGCTAGATGGGAAATGAGCTCACTCTCTATATGTATGTCTTTATAATAACCAAGAATGCATGATGTGTTTGATAGGAACCAACATATAAACCTGGTACCCTCCTACATTTTAAAATTTAACTGTGTGCCATTACTAAAATTTTATGAATTCAGGTTGCTTTTCAGGTATTATTTGACATAGATCTGAAGTGTGTGAGACACATGGCAAGTACTGTCACACTGATTGCTTGATTTCTGCTGCTGCAGTACATCTGAAATATTTTTCTTGTACTCATCTCAAGCTGATGAAGCATGGGTATGTTTGAGTGGCCACCAGTTGAAGGGGAGAGGAATTTCTCATTGGATTTTTTATAAATGAAAACATGAAGCTGTTTGCAGTTTGACTATGGTGTCATAAGAAAAAACTTGCTTCAGTTTGTCATTAAGAAATAACAGCTCCCAGAGGGTCAGCCTTTGGGAGTTGAGGTATGAGGGCAGCATGTGCTCATAACAGAGATATTTATACTTAGTGATTTATGATTCAGAGTTGCATTTTTGTAGCTTGCTGTTCATCAGCCAGCTGGGGCATTTTACTCACTGGTGAACAGAGTAGAAGATAAAAACAGAACCGGGCACCAGATCTATCCTCAAAGATGAGATGGAGACATGGATGGGTCATTTAGGAAGCGGGGGTGGTGTATAGGTACAGCTTGATAAGCGGGATAGGGTTCACGGAGCTTCATGATGTCAACACTGAGTTCAGTAAAGCATGACGGATGGCTCAGTTGGAGGATGATGTATCGTAGTATCTAGGACATAGTACTTAGCACACAGCACTCTGTTTTGGTTGCTCGGTGGACTGTAGGGCTTCCATTTTCAGGGTGGGGGAGGTTCAGGAGCACGGCTGTTTCCTCCGAGGAGGCAGACTGTCCGCTTGCAGTGGGGAGGGGACTGTGACTCAAGGAGAACAGTTGCTCACACGCAGCCCTGTGAGGTAGTGACAGCCCCTCAGCATCAGCTCCCTAGCCCTCGGTGGGCGTCTTGTCACATTCTGGAGACATCGTCCTGGATCTTGAGTGAACTTCCACGGACATTGCTTGAGGGTTTCCGATAGAACTGGGGGAGCAGGGGCCTTCACCTCTCTTGGCAGAGGAGCGCTGGTGGTGAGATGAGGTGAGTGGGTCCGTATGAGGAGAGCTGGAAAACAGATGCAAGAAATGAACTGAGGGTTTCCTGCTGTGTTCTTACTGTGCCAGCCTACACCTCCCTCTACCATTAGAGTCTATTTTCCTTTTTCTATTATTTCCCAGTGAATGAGGATCTTTGCTGAGGTGCGGAAGGAATGCCCCCTGTGAACTGCTGGCCCTCAGGAGATCAGTTGATTTTCCCCCCGGGCCACTGATGTCCTTCCCAGTGTTCTGCTCCTTTCTCACTCTCTGTAGCCAGCTGCAGTCTGTGGCAGGCAGGAGGAGGGTCCGTGCTCGGGTAACACCGTTCATCCCCTCAGCTCTCTCTGGAAACAGCTTTCATTTAAAAGTTCACAGAGAAAGGGAATTTTATCAAGGAAAACGACAAAGGATGGAGTGACAAAGCTTTTAGCATCTCCATCTCTTGCTTCTGTGTCTTCATCCTCTCATGTTTCCTGTCTCCCACTCCCAGGAGAGAAAACAGCCAGTTAGGATCTTTCACCAAGAGCTTATTTGGGAGTCTAATGAAAATAGCAGGCGGTGACTCCTAATTAAGAATTTCTCTTGACAGTGGTGGTGAAATGACCAAACTACCAGATCCTCAGTTACATATAAGAACCAAAAGCATGCAGTAGGAATATGAAGAAATTTCTCTGAAAACAGAACCTCAAAAAAATAATAATAATGGCAGAGTTAGAAAGGATGGTGTGAAGCTCTTTTGGTCTTTGTTGGAAGGTTGGAATGTGCGTCACAAGGATCAGGGAAGTCTTTCTATACTCAGTTCTCTTATACCTGGAGACCCCAGGAGCTGTAAAGGTGCTCTGTGCCCCAACAAGTTTCCCTTAAAACTGTAGAAATACGATGGAACTCCAGGGTGTGACGTGAGTCTTGAGGAGTGTCAGAGTGGAGCAGGGAGAGGATCTGGCTAAACCTGGAAAAATTAGAGGAAAGGCTTACACGGTCCTAGATAGAGGCTGTGGTCAAAATAGCTCTAAACTTGGATTCAAATTTTGGCTGTGCCAGGAATAGACATGATTAATTTCTTTATTTCTCTCTGGATCGGTGTCCTTATCT
This sequence comes from Dama dama, assembly GCF_033118175.1. Lineage (NCBI taxonomy): Eukaryota > Metazoa > Chordata > Mammalia > Artiodactyla > Cervidae > Dama > Dama dama. The sequence goes on from NC_083700.1 coordinate 44,320,337, forward strand.
CTGAGGGCAGACTGAGGTAAATTTCATTCATTCTAGCAGCCATTCATATTCATTGCCAGTCACCGTGCTTTAATATGAAAGTATAAAGAAAACATTATACAATCCTTGTCTCAGAGAATCTCTCAATTAAGTGGAGGAGACAGATGTTGCTGATACTTATAAAAGCATGTGTAAAGTACCATAATAAATGTACAAAGTGCTATTGGAATGCAGAGAGGGAGGGATGGCTTGTCCCAGGAATAGAGCTGCAGCAGAGTAGGCAATATGTAAATCATGTCTTAAGAACAGAACTGCCTACCATTGCCCAAGTGTAAAAGCCAGAATATATGGGAATGCCTGGTATGTTTGAGAATGAAAATGTTTAGCTGTGACTAGAACATAGCGTGTCTGGAGGTTTGTAAGAGAAGCTGAAAAAGATGGGTTTAGGTTAATCTGTAAATAGTCTGTTACAAGAGCTCCTGTTATTCCCTTGCCTATGAAGACACACTGGAAATTGTAAATCGAGGACCTGGATTGCACACAATTTGAGCAGGGAAAATAAAAGCACAGAGGTGAGTTCTGATGATGCTTTAATGCAGGAAAGAAATGATGAGGAAGAAATGGCTCTCCTGCATTGCAGGCAGTCTCCTCCATTACAGGTGGATTCTTTACTGGACTGAGCCACCAGGGAAGCTGATAGAATTTAACAGTTGATAGAGGCAAAGGAAGGAAATGAAGGTTTTAGTGTCGGGGTAAAGATGAGAATTTCAGCCTGTATGTCCAAGGTGACAGGAGGTTTAGGGTGGGAGACAGGAATTTCGTTTCAGATGGCAAGGCTTGGAACGCTTCAGCATGCCAATCTGAGCATGCAGAGATTTTTCTATGTAATAAGTGGTTTTACTATGTAATTAGTGGAGATTTGCATCTGGAGCCCAAGGGAGAGAGAAATATTTAGTAGCAGGGGTTGGTAAAGCCTTAGGGGAAATGAAGTCCTCTAGAGTGGGCTTCTGACAAGCGAAGAGAAAAAGAATCAAAATAAAAATCAAGGAACATAGAATTTAGGTCTGCAATTCACTGACCAGAGCCTCTACCTCCAAGGCAAACTCAATCCACCTTAGCCTATGTTCAGGTCAAGTTGAGCGCTACCGGGAGAAATACTATCTCCTTTCCTGTTCTAATACTGCCTTCTCTGTAGGGCTTGCATCAAAATTCTCTCCATCCGTCTAATACTTATTCTTCCTTGAAGTGTAGTAAGGATCACCCCCTATCTTTCTTTTATGTTATGTTAATTTAGGTTCTCCTAGGGGAAAAAAGTGAAAGTGTTAGTTGCTAGTTGTGTCTGATTCTTTGTGACCCCATTGACTATAGCCCACCAGGCTTTTCTGTCCATGGAATTCTCCAGGCAAAAATACTGGAGTGGGTTGCTGTTTCCTTCTCCAGGGGATCTTCTTGATCCAGGGACTGAACCTGAGTCTCCTGCATTGCAGGCAGATTCTTTACCATCTGAGCCACCGGTTCTCCTAGAAGCAGGTACCAAATGTGACTAAATATATAAGAGATTTATCAAGGGAAACATTTGTAAAAGATAAAAGTTGGAGGGTGGTAAGCCTGAGAAGGCAAGGAGAGCATTCAGATTATGAGAAAGATCTCACTCATGTGAAGGAGAGAGGGAAGGAAGAAGGATGGAGTAGGAGGCACCTCAGAGTACAGAGTAGTTCCAGGAAAACACTGACCAGAATTGTGGGGCGTCTTTATGCCACATCCCAGAGGAGTAGACTCACCTGAATTCCCCCACTGTGCTAGCCATTGCCAGGAGAGCCTGCAGGCAGTGACTCAGTCACAGGCATGCTCTGTCACTGCCGTTATGTCCAACTCTCTGCAACTCTATGGACTGTACTCTGCCAGGCTCCTCTGTCCATTAGCTTCTCCAGACAAGAGTGCTGCCATGGCCCTCCTCCAGGGATCTTCCTGACCCAGGGATCAAACCTGCATTTCCTGCAAGCCTCCTGCATTGCAGGCTGATTCTTTACCCACTGAACCATCTGGGAAGCCTGTGACTCAGTAATTAATCCAAAGGAGTGACACCTGGAACCATCAGACCAAAAACCTCCCAGAGCAGAGATCCTAGCGGCACACATTTCATGGCCACCATAGATGCCTTCAGTGACTCAGTGACGCTTCCTAAATGTTCTGCTGGCACTTACTGTCCACACCAGTCAAAACTCAGCATGTGCAGCCTTCCACCATAGTTTCATTTTGTGTCCACCCAACTGGATTATAAACCCTTCTTTAAAGATCAGTGCAGTGTCCTTAACTCAGAGGCACCTAGGTATTCATCATAATAAGAATTGTGTTATTTTCATTACTTGAATTTATCTGAGAGTTGTAGCAGTGGGAGTTTTGACTTAGGAAGTTGAGATGGGGGCAGTTAAGAAAATGATTTTGTTGAGGAGTCCCATAGATATCACAGTGAGGGAGGGAGAATTAGAGCAAACATACCCCCTAAAGAAAAGCAGACACTAGGGCCTAGGCACATGCATTTGATTAGGTAAAGTTCAGGTATGCAAACAAAACACAGGATCCAGAGAACATGATGGAAATTGCTAGTCTAGACAAGAGCTAGCAGGAAGGAGGTCCAGAAAGATGTAATGGATGGGAATCTGAAGTAGACATCACTGCAACTCTTTGAAAACTAACCTTTCTACCCGGAAGGCAGTTTTCATACACCATATCACACCTTCTTAACCTTGATTAATTGGACCAGAAGAGACACCTGTCTCAAGCTGAACCTTCCAGGAATTTTGACTCTGGGTTCAGTAAATCTAATTAGTTGAATTTTCCTTGAACTGAGCTGACATGTTGAACACAGAGTTCTTGGAGCCTGCTGGGACACTCATGTACCCTAAGAAGCAGGAGATGCAGATTGCAGAAAGACGAGAATGAGTCAGACGTTCAGAGAATTGAGGTGAGAGCGTGACTCCAGACAAGAATGAGACTGAGAGAATGGTTGCCTGGACTCCTGAGACATTTCCAACCCTGAACCTAATCCTGTGCCTTACAACACTAGGTTCTGAGATAACCCGCCAATCTTAGATTAAATTCCCTATTCTTCTTAATCCAGTTTGAGTGGGATTCTTTTTTTTTTTTTTTTCATTTATTTTTATTAGTTGGAGGCTAATTACTTTACAATATTGTAGTGGTATTTGTCATACATTGACATGAATCAACCATGGATTTACATGTGTTCCCCATCCCGATCTCCCCTCCCACTTGCCTCTCTACCCGATCCCTCTGGGTCTTCCCAGTGCACCAGGCCCGAGCACTTGTCTCATGCATCCAATCTGGGCTGGTGATCTGTTTCACCTTAGATAATATACATGTTTCGATGCTGTTCTCTCGAAACATCCCACCCTCGCCTTCTCCGAGTGGGATTCTTTTAGTGGTTCAGGTGGTAAAGAGTCTGCCTGCAATGCAGGAGACCTGGGTTCAGTCCCTGGTTTAGGAAGATCCCCTGGAGAAGGGCGTGGCAACCACTCCAGTATTCTTGCCTGGGAAATCTCATGGACAAAGGAGCCCGGTGGGATATACAGTCCACAGAGTCACAAAGAGTCAGACACTACTGAACAACTCACCCACACACTCTTTTAGTGGTAGCCAAATAATATCGACCTTGACAGTGTTTGTCAGGTATGCTCAAGACTAAACAGAAAACTCAGAAAAGCGCAATGTGCAGAGATACAGACAAGCAAGAGGTTATCCTTAGGAAAACTCGGAAGAGTAGCTTGAACAAGGCAGCTTTTAGTCTGCTAACTATAAATGGGTAAGCAAGTCAGAAACTAAGCACACAGAACCTGGTTACAGGAACTAGGGTGTAAGGTAGAGCCTTCACTGCAGGAAGAAGGCAGAAAATGTTGGTTATTGGGAATCAAGTAAAAGTCAGAGGCAGACAAAGACCTCTGATCTATTGAGGATGAATTAATTCATACTCTTAGAATTCTTGGGTGTCTGCTACAGTCTAGGGCCTGTAGTGTGTTAACGGACTGAGCTCGGGGCTCAGTGTACTGAGGGATGGAGCCAGCCTGTCAGTGGAGACACCGTGATACCTGCCCTGGAGAAGAGGAGGCTCAGAGGGCAGAATCAGGGCACCAGTCAGCTGATTATCTGGAGTGGATGATAGAATGTTAGAATTTGAAACATTCTGGACAAAACAGACTTGGAAAAAGTTGAGACTAAAAACTCAGAAAGGAGAACTTTCAAGGAGAAGCAGAGAGGAAGGTAGGCCATGAAAGAGTGATTCAGAACAGGAGATAAGAAGGTGTCAGACACTCAGCTTGTCTATTTGTCAGTGTCTCCTAGGGCCCTGGTGGCAGCTGACGAACGTGTAAAAAACACCTCTTGTGCCTGTTTAGGCTGAATGAACTGTTTTATGACAAACGTGCTCTACCTTGCCAAAGTCAAAAACTTCAGGATTTGGAAAGCTTTTGACTCTAGCCTTTCCTAATTCACTTGTGCCTCACCAGACAGACAAGACTAGATTCCTTTAAATTCATTCAGCTCAACATCTTCTGGTTAAACCTTGAACCCTCACGTACTTGTAAGAAGAAATATAGGAGAAGAAAAGGAGACCGAAGGAAGGATAAAAATTCAGAGATACCTCATGATCTGTTGCATACAGATATTGGGATACATATTGGGATAAAATTAAGTCAAACACTTGATCTCCTGTGAGCTCCTTGTCTACCTCCCACTTAGAATTTTGAATATCTTGTAATCATAGATACTGCTTTTCACAAAGACCCCAAAGTCACTTCTCCAGTGGGTGTCAGGGAGTCCCCATATGGTCCTATATTTAACCTTGTTAAGATGACCTAAAACCTAACCTAAACAATGACAAATTAGGAGACACGCTATTGGCTCTGGTTTCTTTTCTCATAATCTTATTTCTAGTGTGGTTGTTCATGGTATTAAATAGAGTCAAAAGATTGAGGACGGAGTCAGAAATTTCTGTCTGGCTTGTGATTGGCCTTATGGGGAGCAGATTGTTTAACCTCACGCTGTCATTTCCTCATCAATATTATTATGACACATGACACTTGCTCCAGTACCTTGCTGGGTCATGTTTTTTAATTGGGGTATAGATGCTTTATAATATTGTGTTAGTTTCTGTCGTACAATGGAGTGAATCAGTTATATGTACACATATATCCTCTCCCTTTTGGACCTCCATCCCACCCCACCCCCCCATCCCGTACCATATTAATTTCATACATTTTTGAATTGAGAGAAATATGAGTTTTATATATATGGGGGGAGGTTATAAATAAAAAGGTTTGGTCAACCAAATATGGCTCAGCTTTATATTGAGATTGTTACCACTCAAAAGAACTCCTTTTTATTCATTTTTTAAAAGTAGAGATATTCTGCATTTATACTGGTTAAATTCTAATATTCTTTAATCTTTTATTTCCTTGCAAGATAATAGTTGGAGAAACTGCTGTGTTTTGCCTACAACTGGCCACAAGGGATTTCGAAAACCAGGAGAAAACTATTTTAACTGGAGACTGTTGCTATATAAACCCACTGGTGAGGAGAACTGTACGATTTCTTGGTATGTGTTCATTGAATTGTTTTTATTGTTTCTGAAATAATGTTTATGTATAAGCTAACCTTTAAAATGTTTGCAAATATTAGGTTATATTTTCTTTGAAATGTGTCAATTTGGTTTTAAAATAAACACTTCATATTATTTTCTCTCCTGTTCTGCAAAACTCCACTTCATGGTGCCATTTCCACATTATTTTAAGGAAAAAAAAAAATCCCACCACACTTGGATATTTAATACTCTAAAAGAAACTAAAAATTATGTAAATAAAAGAAATGGTTTAGTGTTTGTTAAATTTCAGAAACAATGCTTAGGTAGAAATGATGATCTAGGTTGATTACTGAATATCACAAAAGACGAAAAAGAATAGCTGGACAAATAAAAGAAATGCTGTACTGGGTGATTATAATAAGTAGCACTCCATCAACTACTTCTCAGTTGTTGCTTTTTTTTTGTGATACCAACAAAATTATATTCTTGACCCATTTAATCTTTGTACGAGAATCATTTAATAACAAAATAAGCAATAATATACTCAGAACTGAAGTGTTTTTGATGAAACTGAAACTTCCTAAATTCTGTTAAATTATCTTATGCCTACTTAAGTAAAATTTTTTTATTCATTTGCACCCATATTTCTAAAGAATATGCAGGCATACCTCGCAAGATATTTGAACTCAGTTCTAGACCACTACAGTAAAGTGAATATCACAATCAAGTGAGTCACATGACTTTTTTGGTTTCCCAGTGCATATAGAAGTTATATTTATACTATATTTTAGTCTGTTAAGTATGCAATAACATTATGTCTGAAAAAATACATACTTTAATTAAAAATACTTTTAAAAATAAAAATGGCTAAAAAATGCTAATCATCATTGGAACATTTAATGAGTTGTAATCTTTTTGCTGGTGGAGAGTCTTGCCTCAGCTGATCATATTGGTAGAATCTGAAGGTTGGGGTGGCTGTGGCAATTTCTTAAAATAGGATAATAATGAAGTTAGCCATAGTAATTGACTCTTCCTTTCTCTAATGATTTCTTTGTATCATGCAATGCTGTTTGATAGCATTTTACCCATGGTAGAACTTCTTTTGAAGTTACAGTCAGTTCTCTCAAGCCCTGCTGGTGCTTTATGTAGTATTTCAAATCCTTTGTTGTCATCTCAACAATCTTCACAGCATCTTCACTAGGAGTAGATTCCAATCTCAAGAAACCACTTTCTTGAGAAAGTGAGAAGCAAATCCTCATCTGTGAGAAGCAAATCCTCACCCATTCAAGTTTTATCATGAGATTGCAGTGATTCAGTCAAATCTTCAGGCTCCACTTCTAATTCTTTTGTTATTTCCACCACATCTGCAGTTACTTCCTCCACTTAGTTCTTGAACTCCTCAAAATCATCCATGAGGGTTGGAGTCAATTTCTTTCAAACTCCTGTTAATGCTAATATTTTAACCTCTGCCTATGAATCATGAATGTTCTTAATGATATCCAGGATAGTGAGTCCTTTCCAGAAGATTTTAAATTCCCTTTGTCCAGAACCATCAGAGGAATCCCTATCTATGGCAGCTACAAATTTATGAAATGTACTTCTTAAATAATAATGGTACTGAGTCCAAGCTCACTCTCCTTGCTGTACAATAGGCCAATTAATCAAGAAACCAAGTGTTGAGGCAAGGAATATGACTTTATTTGGAAAGCTGGCTGATCAAGAAGATGGCAGACTAACATCTCAAAATGACCATCTTATTGGAGTCTGCATGCCAGCTTCTTTTATAGAACAGAGAGGGAAAGTAGGTGAGGAAGTAAAGTAAAAAGGTGTTTATCTTGCAAAATAGGGGATATGTTAATTTCTTCTTCTGTGCAGCCATTCACAGGTGGGCTGGGTCAGACTGTCTCTAACAAAGGCAGAGGGACAGGGTTCCTGGAGACAGACCATTATGAGTGATATAGTAAAAAAGCAATGAAAAGTGAAGATTAAAATTAAAAAAACAGATCCAACATGGAATCAGAATTGGCTCTTCCCTGCAACAGTAAGATTTGAAAATCAAAAGTCTTCCTTGATCCATGACCTGCAGAATGAATGTTGTGTTGGCAGGCATGAAAACAATATTAATCTCATTGTACATCTCCATCAGAGCTCTTGGGTGACCAGGTGCATTGTCAGTGAGCAGTAATAAACTTGAATATTTTTTTCTAAGCAGTGGGTTTTAACAATGGGCCTAAAATATTTAGTAAACCATGTTATAAACAGATAATCTGTTATCCAGACTTTGTAGTTCCATTTACAGAGCACAGGCCAAGTATATTTAGCCTAACTCTTTAGGGCCCTAGGCTTTTCAGAATAGTAAGTGAGCATTGGTTTCACCTTAAATTCACCAGCTGCATTAGCTCCAAAGAAGAGAGTCAACCTGTCTTTTGAAGCTTTAAAGCGAGGCATTTTCTTCTTTCTAGATCTGAAAGTGCTTGGTGGCATCTTCTTCCAACAGAAGGCTGTTTTATCTACATTGAAAATCTGTCACTTAAAGTAGATACCTTCATTAATGATCTTGGCTAGGTCGTCTGAATAACGCTGCAGCTTCTGTATCAGCACTTGATGCTTCACCTTGTACTTTCCTTCCGTGGAGATGACTTCTTTCCTTAAACTTCATGAATCGTCCTCTGCTAGCTTCAATTCAAGCTTTTCTTCTACAGCTTACTCACCTCTTTCAGCTTCTGTAGAATTGCAGAGGGTTAGGACCTTGCTGTGGATTAGGCTTTGTTTTAAGGGAGTACTGTGGTTGATTGGAACCATCCAGACTACTACAACTTGCTTCAAATCAGCAATAAGGCTGTTCCACTTTCTTATCACTTGTGTGTTCACTGGCGTAGCACTTTTAATTTCCTTAAAGATTTTTTCTTTGCATTCATGACTTTGCTAAATGGCACAAGAGACCTAGCTCTCAGCCTGTCTCAGCTTTCGATTTGCCTTTCTCATGGAGCTTCATCCTTTCTAGCTTTTGATTAAGGATGAGATGTGTGACTCTTCCTTTCACTTGTATATTTAGAGGCTATTGTAGGATTTTTAATTGGCATAGCTTCAGTGATGTTGTGTCTTAGAGAGTAGGGAGGCTGGAGGAGAGGGAGAGAAATATAGGGGAATGAGTAGTTGGTAAAGCCGTCGGAACACACACATTTATCAGGTTTACTGCCTTTTATGGGTACGGTATGTCTTGCACCCGAAGAACTACCATAGTAACATTAAAAATAATTGATCATAGATCACCAATAACAAATAAATCATAATGAAAAACTTTGAAATATTGGGAGAATTGCTAAAATGTGACAGAGACACTCAGAGTGAGCAAATGTTATTGAAAAAATAGTGTCAGTAGACTTGCTCAACACAGGGTTGCCACAAACCTCCCATTTGTAAAAAAAAAAAAAAAAAGTACTCTTCATGAAGTCCAATAAAGTGAAGCTCAATAAAACGAGCTCTGCCTGGATGGCATAAAGTGTGCATTTAAGCCTGTGCGTATTTCTTACTTATGTGATTTATAAGATATTTAGAAGTAGTTGCTTTGTTCCTTGTTTCCTTGTTTATCATGATTTGGATGTTTCTTGTTTGCTATAATAAAAGGGAAGCTTGTAAGAAAAGCATTACTATAGAATAGGACATCATTCTTTTTTAGTGACTTTATTCTGGAGGTCACACGCCAATGTATCTGGAGGATACACTCATGGGATCTCACTTTAATAAGTATCTCTGTAGTCAACTTCAATATTGGACTTGGGCCTGATGCACTATTTTAATTCTGAAGCACATTTGGGAGCTTTATAAGTATCAAGAGACATTTCCAAATCCTTATCAAATATTCCTCTCTAGACAGGATAACTTATTATACCAGATAAAAAGAATGATTTGGTTAAATACAATGAGTACATCTTAGCCTAGATTTCAAGAGAAGAGAAATGAACACTTGTCATTTAGGTTCCCATGCTAGGCCATGGGATTTGAAAGGTGAGGGAGTATACAATAACATTTTATTGAGCTTTATTGTCTTCTTTTTCTCTGCCTCTGCCAAATTTCTGATTTTAATAACATTTACTTGTATGACTCATGGAATGCTGGTAAGATGGAAAGAAAGCTCTTCCTTGTAAACATTTCCAATAAAGAACTAAGGTCTTTGTTTCATTGTGGTTTATATACATATGGAGTTTTGCTGTGTGCGGGTCTGGGTGTTAGAACCTTTTACAATCTTATATAATGGTTTGAAAATGAAAAGGATAGTCATGTATCTAATCCTGGAAAAATATTTTTTCCTGCTGATTTGCAACACATCAATAATTATGTAAAGCCTTAGGAAATAAACAATCCAGAAATACGTGACAAAGAAAAAAACCATCTAATTATCATAATAGAATTATATGTCTTTTTAATGAACCAGCTATTTGGGAAGTAGTATTTTGGTATAGTTTTAAAATGTCCTTGATGAATTTTATTATCAAAAATTATAAAAGAATAGATTTCTTTACATTGATAGCACATCTTTGTAGATTGTAGCTGTAAGTTTGACAATGATGCCAAAGAATCTGTTTTGCCTTTCTTACCTAAATAGAGAGATAAGTTTTGGCATTAGTGGCCAATTATTTAGAAAATAGTTTTGGTTTTTGAGTAAATTGACATAATCCTTACAAAAGGGGGAAATTTATGTACTTAATTTTTTATGTTCAGGTAAACAAAGCAAGTAAATTTTAATATTGTGAAGATAATTTAAAAATTATAATCTAATTGCTTTATTATTTACTAAATTGTCCCAAACTTGAGAAATTGAAACTCAATACATAAAAGATAAGCTGGGACTTAGCAGTTACATGCTTTTTAAAAACTGATGGCCTAGGATTTTGCTAATTGGCACCTCCAGCTGAGTTAATATTAGTTAGAATGGGCTTAAGAGGTATAATTAAAGGGAGATGACTGCTCTGTATTATGTTAGTAAGATATTCAAAAATAGGGATAAAAGAAAGATTGCTAACATTAGTAGAAGGTGATAGACTGAGCCCTCTCAAGGGAAACACATCTCCATTTAAAAAATCACATTACCCAAACACAGTCTTAGAATATATTTTCTTCTTTTATCTTATGTCTTATAAACCTGCCATGCATAAAAATGTAGCCAGTGGCAGACAACTCAATATGTTAAATAATTTAACACTCCCACTAGTTCAGAAAGCAGAGGGGGAAGCTGGAGGGAGTGAAATGGAAGGAATCATATGTATGGACGAGTATGAGTTTCTAAAATGTTTCCCTGTTGGTTTATTGTAAACTGAACCACAGCAAACCAAAGGGTTTAAAATGGTGTGTTTTTCTTCCTCAGGAATTTATACATTTGGACTGTTTGCAACAGATATCTTTGTAAATGCTGGACAAGTTGTCACAGGAAACCTGGCTCCCCATTTTCTTGCCCTGTGTAAACCCAACTACACGGCGCTTGGGTGTCAGCAATATACGCAGTTCATCAGTGGGGAAGAAGCCTGCACAGGCAACCCAGACCTCATCATGAGAGCGAGGAAGACATTTCCATCCAAAGAAGCGGCTCTCAGTGTCTATGCAGCTATGTACCTGACAGTAAGTAAGGGTTAGAAGCCATTCTTAATTTGTCTTTCTGGTAATTCTCCCAAAGTAGAAACTATTTCTCCCTGCCATAATGGGAGTCACATTAACAGTTTTCTGCAGGCCATTTAATTTATCTTTAATAATAGCTGTTGGTACTGTGACTAAAATTAAGTCAGTTGACTCTCATGAGATTATGTGTGGGTAGTTGGTTGTATTAAAAAATATAGCCATTAGCATTTCCATTTGAGAATATGTTGGTCTTTATATTAAGTAGGGCTTAATGGAAACAAATTTGTCCTATGCAGTCCTTATAAACTTATAATAGTACAATTAAGAGAACTACCGAGGCCTGTTTGCTGCCTACTCAACTTCCAGTGTTCTCTGGTGAAGGTAGAGAAAGAGACACTCTTTTTCTAGAAAGTTCTTTTTTGTTGCTAACGCTATCATCTCAGTATCTCTACCACTGTTTTAGGATTTTGTTATAGAACTAACCAAATGCCATTATAAATTATACACATTTTATTTATTCTTGAGTATTTGCCATTATTCTAGTGGTAAGAGCCAGACCGAAAATGCAGATCTCTTGGGACGTTTAGGTGGAAGGAAGTGGTCACCACTGAGGGCATCAGCGATGGGCACGAGTAGGAAGAAGAGCAGCCTTTTCAGGCAGTTCTTGTCCCCAGCGTTTGTATCCATCATTCTTACCCTCTTATCACCAGAAGCTGCCTTGAAGCTATAAAGTTGCACTCCAAAAGTGTTCTTTGAAGACTTTTTCTTAGTTCCAGTAAGAAGTGCAGAACATTTTTCCTTTTGGAGTTCTCCTAGTCAATGGTGCCAGTAACTACTTCTGATTTCAGCTCAATGACAAGAGATCTCAGGGTCAATGTCAAGCCAAATTTGACTAATTTCTAATTGCTTGAAAAAACTCAGAATTATTTTTCCCCTCAGAGAGCTATTTGATTATGGAAATGTTTCTAATGTTCCTAATGTAAGCTTGTCAGTTTATCTCTAAAAGAGAGGATATTTCCTGTGGCACCTCTGCTTGATATTGGAAATAAAGATTTCGAGATAAAAGACAATTTAAGAGTGGAACTATAGCATTGTATATAACACTCACAATGGCAGAGTCATTTTGGAGGTCATAAGGGTGTGCATTTTAACATTTTTAAAGTGTTTAAGCCAAGCTAATTCTACCATTTGCTTCTTGGACTTTAAAAGAAATCCCATCAGGAAAATTTTTATAGCATTAAGGACCAAATCCCATTCTATCCATTTTCTCTTCTGTACAATTTTCCAGTTACAACTCTCTTCTTACTCTCATACTACCAGCACTGTTCCTCTAATTGTCCCCTATTTCTTTAGCCCATTAGTTTTGCTTTCTGCTACACATTTCAAGGTACTTCTAGACTTGATATAAAATCTTCTAATCCATGTGTGGTTCTTTCTTAGTCACTAAATTGCTTAACTCTTTGTTCTACCTCCCCTAGAAGGTAGAGCAGTTAGCCTTAATATGAAGATTTAAAACTTGTGTGAATCAGGAACAGTAAAACATTTTTCATTCACTGTCATCACATCTAAATCTTATGTTTGTATTTGTATCTGGATATTAATTGTAAAGGTCTTCCCTGGTGGTTCAGATGGTAAAGAATCTGCTTGCAATGCAAGAGACCTGGGTTCGATCCTTGGGTTGGGAAGATCCCCTGGAGAAGGAAATGGTAACCCACTCCAGTATTCTTGCCTGGAAATCCCATGGACAGATGAACCTGGCAGGTTATACAGTTCATGGGGCTGCAAAGAGTTGGACACGACTAAGCAACTAACACACATTAATTGTAAACATGTCTTGCGTATAGACATGTGCCAAGCCAGTGACTTGAGACAAATTCCAGAATACTCTCAGACCCCCAATACTGTTACCTGATTATCTTAGCACTAATATGGATTTTGTTGTGTGATCAGGGTATGCCAATGGTAGTGAATGTGTTCGTGTAGTGAACTGCTTGGTGTTTTTATTCTGCCAAAATGGTGTGTCTGCTGGCATTTGTTTAGCAACTTCTTATCTGTTTTTTGTTCGTTTTACCAACTTACTTAAAGGCACTTATTTAAGCTATGTCTGAATTACAAGTCACACTTTTCTAGTCTAGACTTGGGGCTTCCCAGGTTGGCACAATGGTAAAGAATCCACCTGCCAATACAGGAGACACCAGAGATGCAGGTTCAATCCCTGGGTTGGGAAGATCCCATGGAGGAGTAATGGCAACCCACACCAATATTCCTGCCTCAAAAGTCCCATGGGCAGAGGAGCCTTGCAGGTTATAGTCCATGGGTTATCAAAGAGTCGGACACAACTAAGTGACTGAGCACGCACGCATGCACTGTTCTAGTCTGTAATAAACACTTGGAGATGTTTTAACAATAATAATTATTATTATTAGCAAACATTTATTGAGCATTTAGTATATGCCAGGCACTAGTGCTTTACTTTTATTTATTTAATACTTTAACTAGTTTTTGTTTATTTTAAAATTTCTTTATTATTTTTACTCTTTGTGTAATAGGTGATTATTTATCACTGGAGAAGGGAATGGCAACCCACTCCAGTATTCTTGCCTGGAGAATCCCGTGGACAGAGGAGCCTGGCGGGCCACAGTCCCTGGGTTCGCACAGAGCTGGAACCGATTGAAGCGAGTAAGCGGCATCACAGCCCTGATGTGTGTGTGGTTAGCTGATTCCCTCCTGGTCCTACATAACCTCTGCATCCATAGAAGTTAAACCCAAAGGTTCAGGTGGTAGCTATGTTAGAGAAAAGAAAAATGTAACAACAATCTAGCACTCAGAAATCTATTGTTAAACAGTGGTTCAGACTAAAAATCAGGATTCCTGCTTGTAATTACATTGAAAGGTACCGCTGGCTTTTGAACAATAGATTCTGTTCTCTGCTAACTGCTTTTCTCTCTTTTCCACCACCCCTTTGTGTGTGTGTGAGCGTGGGTGGCTGCTATGGCAACTCTGAATATAACTCCTACTGCAAATGGAGGCAGTACAGTCAGGATTTGCTGTTATAGTTGAACCTATACACATGCATATATTTTCTCCAGCTTCACTGGAGACACCTTGGGAAAACTTTATAATAAAAATGTTGGGGTGTTTCAATAGGAAATGCTTGCCAGAATTTTTACATGTAGATGAATAGGGGAAAACAGCCATATTTTCAGTATTCTCTGTGGAAATAGGCTTATTGCTGTATTTAGGCAGAGATATATTTGTTTATTGTGGTGAAGGTGTTATAAACATATGTAAACACATAAATAAAAATAAATGAGCCCTATTAGGAAGTATGCAAATAAGAATTGAAGAACATTTTCCTGATGCTTCTCTTTGTGGATTAGTAAATAAAATGAAGGAACTCAAACTCTCCCTTAGCATCTGACTTTAATTAAGGCTGTGGGGATAATTTGATCACAGAGTTGTTATCTTTTGGTTTTCTGAGAACTTTCAGGGAAGAAAATCCTATGCTTATTTTTGCAAATGCTGTCGGTTTCCCAGGAAAAAATTCTGGAGGTTATTTAACCTTCAACCATTAAATTTATAATTCAGTGTTGAGTTGCATTAGAATAATATTTAAATTAAGCTTTGTGGCATTTCTTTTCACATAAAATGGATAAAATTTTTTTCAGTTAAAATCAAATGAACTCCAGAATTGGAATGAGACGTAATGTTTGATGACTTTCCAGTTAACCTCATAAACCATTGAAACAAAAAGTCATAGAATGGTCTCTCTAGATTACTTCCAATTCTGACCTCAGGTTTTCTGAAAATATTTTTTTTAAAAAAGGGAAGGGTCAATTTTATTTATTAGTCTTTTTACATTATCTGTTGCTGCTTAACAAACCACCCTAAACCTCAAACAGAATTTGGGGAAGCATGCCCATTTTTGAAGCAGTTGACTCCATGAGACTGTCTAGATGGGGACAGTATTTGGAGAAAGGATTGGAGAAGGTAAAAAGAAAATCTCTGAACTGTCTTTACAAATTTCTCTTCACTGGCTGGTGAGACCTGGCTGACATCAGAAAGCCATTCCTGTAAATCATCCCCACTCAGGAGTAATTTAACACTGAAATGTGTATGGTCCTTGAGCTCCAGATTTCAAATGAGCAAAATTGTGTCTGGTAGACAATACATCAAACAGTATTTATTGAGCATCTACTCATAATGTGGCTGCTATGCTATCACTTGACCACTGGTGCCACACTGTTACTAGTCCATTGACATTTCTGTTGTGAGCCTTCAACTATGTGTTAATTGGTATCGGGTGGAGGAAGGAACTAAAGATATCTGCCAAGTACCCATTGGGTTCCAGTATTTTCACCACCATAGACCCTTTTATAGTTTACCTTTTCCCTCCCAGCTACCACTCCTCCATGAACTCCATGTTTTTAAATGTTCTGTTTAACATAGTAACACTTTCCCATCCCAACTTAAGCCCAGATATTAAACAATGGTCCACAGTAATAAAAATGTAATATGCTGTTTGAAACTGCACAATTCACTTATTAAAACTGCATACATACAATTATTAAATAACAAACAGTGAATGATTGAAGACACATGGGTACTCTGCCTCTTCACCATAATTTTACTTGGCTTCTGGAAGTGATACTTATATCTGGGTATCCATAAAACCTATGGATTTATGGTGGCCTCTGGTTCTCTGGTTACATCTCAAAAATTTCTGTGGATTTCATGTATCAGAACCACTCAGCAGCATGAGATCACCAATGTTGCCAACTGCCTTAGTATCAGTTCAGTTCAGTTCAGTCGCTCAGTCGCTCAGTCGTGTCCGACTCTTTGCGACCCCATGAATCGCAGCACACCACGCCCGCCTGTCCATCACCAACTCCCGGAGTTTACTCAAACTCATGCGCATCGAGTTGGTGATGCCATCCAGCCATCTCATCCTCTGTCGTCCCCTTCTCCTCCTGCCCCCAATCCCTCCCAGCATCAGGGTCTTTTCCAATGAGTCAACTCTTCACATGAGGTGGCCAAAGTACTGGAGCTTCAGCTTCAGCATCAGTCCTTCCAAGGAACACCCAGGACTGATCTCCTTTAGGATGGACTGGTTGGATCTCCTTGCAGTCCCAGGGACTCTCAAGAGTCTTCTCCAACACCACAGTTCAAAAGCATCAATTTTTCGGCGCTCAGCTTTCTTCACAGTCCAACTCTCACATCCATACATGACCACTGGAAAAACCATAG
This sequence comes from Dama dama, assembly GCF_033118175.1. NCBI lineage: Eukaryota > Metazoa > Chordata > Mammalia > Artiodactyla > Cervidae > Dama > Dama dama. Next base: position 44,336,769 of record NC_083700.1, read on the forward strand.
CCTTGACCAGATGGACCTTTGTTGGCAAAGTAATGTCTCTGCTTTTTAATATGCTATCTAGGTTGGTCATCACTTTCCTTCCAAGGAGTAAGTGTCTTTTAATTTCATGGCTGCAGTCACCATCTGCAGTGATTTTGGAGCCCAAAAAAATGAAGTCTGACACTGTTTCCACTGTCTCCCCATCTATTTCCCATGAGGTGATAGGACCAGATGCCATGATCTTAGTTTTCTGAATGTTAAGCTTTAAGCCAACTTTGTCACTCTCCTCTTTCACTTTCATCAAGAGGCTTTTTAGTTCCTCTTCACTCTCTGCCATAAGGGTGGTGTCATCTGCATATCTGAGGTTATTACTATTTCTCCCGGCAATCTTGATTCCAGCTTGTGCTTCCTCCAGCCCAGCGTTTCTCATGATGTACTCTGAATATAAGTTAAATAAGCAGGGTGACAATATACAGCCTTGATGTACTCTTTTTGCTATTTGGAACCAGTCTGTTGTTCCATGTCCAGTTCTAACTGTTGCTTCCTGACCTGCATATAGGTTTCTCAAGAGGCAGGTCAAGTGGTCTGGTATTCCCATCTCTTTCAGAATTTTCCACAGTTTATTGTGATCCACACAGTCGAAGGCTTTGGCGTAGTCAATAAAGCAGATCACCAGCCCAGGTGGGATGCATGAGACAAGTGCTCGGGCCTGGTGCACTGGGAAGACCCAGAGGAATCGGGTGGAGAGGGAGGTGGGAAGGGGGATCGAGATGGGGAATACGTGTAAATCTATGGCTGATTCATATCAATGTATGACAAAACCCACTGAAATGTTGTGAAGTAATTAGCCTCCAACTAATAAAAAATAAATAAATAAATTAAAAAAAAAAAAGAAAACTTTAAAGGGTTGTATAAAAGAAAAAAAAATAAAATAAAATTAGATTATGAAAAAAAAAATAAAGCAGAAATAGATGTTTTTCTGGAACTCTCTTGCTTTTTCGATGGTCCAGCGGATATTGGCAATTTGATCTCTGGCCTTTGCCTTAGTATAGTTCCAGCCAAAAGCAAAGAGTACATTTCAGTTAGTGCATGTGGCCTTATTATGGGTAAATATACTTTTGTATTAAGCTCTTTGAAATATTGAAAAATACGTCACAGAATTTCATTAATATGTCTGGGGTTTCTTAGGTGTTAGCAAACTCCAGTTTGAGGATTGCTGGCAGCCTTTGGATATTCTAATTAGGAAAATAGGACTTACCATAATTGGGCAATGTAAGATAGCCAGGGCTCCATTATGACTTCTGCAGTCCCTAGCACTTGGATGTGTGCCTTCACGGGCCACTTCTGCCATTAAAAATTATGCTCATGCATGCTAAGTAGCTTCAGTCATGTCTCACTCTTTGTGACCCCATGGACTATAGCCTGCCAGGCTCCTCTGTCCATGGGATTTTCTAGGAAAGAACACTGGAATGGGTTGCCATTTCCTCCTCAAGGGTATCTTCATGACCCAGATGTCCAACTGGCGTCTATTATGTTTCCTGCATTGGTAGGCAGGTTCTTTACCACTAGCACCACCTGAGAACCCCCTAAAAATATATATGTGGGCTTCCCTGGTGGATCAGCCATAAAGAATCAGCCTGCCAATGCTGGAGACACAGGTTCGATCCCTGGGTCAAGAAGATCCCCTGGAGAAGGAATTGGCAACCCACTCCAGTATTCTTACCTGGAAAATTCCATGGACAGAGGAGCCTAATGAGCTACAGTCCATGGGGTTACAAAAGGCTCAGACATAACTAGCAACTAAATAGCAACAATAGCATGTGTATATGTTATGACTTCATTGCTATAAGAACAAATTTATAAATAATATATGTTGAATATTTTATTTATTGTTCACTTTTTCCTTCTGGTTTTAATATTAAGACAGTTTCATAGGTCCCTACAAGTATCACTGTGCCTACTGGATAAGTTTTTCCTGTGGATGGTACACACATAATAAAGTTCTGAGTGAAATATGATTGTTAATGTACCCACTTTACCACATTACAAGTACCCACTTGTAATGACAGTGGGAGCCTCTGAGTCAGATGATATGAAATGTATAGATTGGAGCAGCTGGGGGATCCTTCAGTACTTTCTCAAGAGTCCAAGAGGGAAGAGGTCACTATTGGCAAGCACCGTGGGGAGTGCTTCAGGAGTAAGTGGTACTTAGGATGGGTCTTGAAGGTCAATATGATTTGATTAGGTAAAGAAGAGTCATTCCTGGTAAGGGGACAGGGAGAGCAAAGGCCAGGAGCAAAAAAGAGCAGATAGATTTTGGAGGGACTGAGGGAGGGTACCTCTCATAAGGAGTATATGGTGGGGGTGGGATTGTGGGGTTTAAGAATTAGCAAGGATAAATAAATCAGAAAGACCTTATAAACCAACCTGAGACTTCATGCTTGAGTTAATAAGCAAATAAATGCCATACAGAAGCAATTCTTTAGAATGATTCTATTTACTCCAATTCCTGTAAATATATATTGAATATGTGGAATGCATCAAGCCTGTACATACTAATGTAAACTCCTTCTGAAGTTTAAAATGGTCTAATAGAGAGTAAAGTGAAAGTTGCTCAGCCATGTCCGACTCTTTGCGACCCCATGGACTATATAGTCCATGGAATTCTCCAGGCCAGAATATTGGAGTGGGTAGCCTTTCCCTTCTCCAGGAGATCTTCCTAACCCAGGGATCGAACCCAGGTCTCCCACATTGCAGGTGAATTCTTTACCAGCCGAGCCACAAGGGAAGCCCAAGAATACTAGAGTGGGTAGCCTACCCCTTCTCCAGTGGATCTTCCCAACCTAGGAATAGAATTAGGATCTCCTGCATTGCAGGCAGATTCTTTACATCAAGAATAAAGAGGGAATTAAAAAAGAAAGAAACTAAAAGTGAAGGGACGATTTTAAGGAGATGGTCAGTCTCAGACTTGAAATGATAAGCATTTGAATTCAGTTGGTTTCCTTAAGACTGAAAGTCCTAGTGCTGATGAGACCAGAGTCAAGTGATGTGAAATGTATAGATTTGAGCAGCTGTGAGACCCCTGTTTTCTCTGAGAGCACAGGAATAGGAAAGTCAGATGTAGACCCAGAGCCAATGCTCTGATGTACACCTCAGGGTTTATACACCATCACCTGCTTAGTTGGGCTTCTCTCGTGGCTCAGGACAGTAGAGAATATGCGTGCAATGCAGGAGACCCTGGTTCAATCCCTGGGTCAGAAAGATTCCCTGGAGAATTCTTAGGAATGGCTATCCACTCCAGTATTGGATTCTTCTTGCCTGAAGAATTCCATGGACAGAGGAGCCTGGCGGACCGGCTACAGTCCATAGGGTTGCAGAGAGTCAGATACTTCTGAGCAAGGTAACACTTTCACCAGTTTACTTAGATGCTACAGCTAAGTGGAACCACGCTTTCATTTATTGAAAGTAACAATCTAGCACCATACTAAGAACTCTCTATGCCTTAATCTTCACAATGGCTGGAATGAAATTTGGGTATCTTTATTTTACAGGTAACAGAACTAAGGATGCATGTGTGTGTGCATGCGTGGTAATTTCAGTCATGTCTGACTCTTACACAGAAGCTAATTAACATGCCCAAGGTTATTCAGCTAGTATTTGCTAGAGCCAGGACTGTGACCCAGGGTGGTATGACGCCAGAGCCAGTATTAGGTTTCTTACATCACACTACCTCCTGAGGTGTGTCCCAGTGAACAGAAGGCAGTTGCATTTTATCTCCCAGTGCTTTACACATAGTCAGTGAAGAAAACTAGTTCATTGATTTTCATTGAAATGTTGCACAATATGAATTAGGAAGGTTGTCAAAAAATATGCATTCCATAAGTTCCTGTTTTGTGTCCTATTTTCCAGGCAGCCAAGTAGCTCAAACACTAAAAGTAGTATGAATGGTCATTATTATTGGACTTTAACTGTACTTTGATTTTAAGTAAATGCATATTTTATTCTTCAGTTCAGTTCAGTCTCTCAGTCGTGTCTGACTCTTTGCGACCCCATGAATCATGGCACACCAGGCCTCCCTGCCAATCACCAACTCCGGGAATTTACTCAAACTCATGCCCATCGAGTGGGTGATGCCATCCAGCCATCTCATCCTCTGTCGTCCCCTTCTCCTCATGCCCCCAATCCCTCCCAGCATCAGGGTCTTTTCCAATGAGTCAACTCTTCCCATCAGGTGGCCAAAGTACTGGAGTTTCAGCTTCAGCATCAGTCCTTCCAATGTACACCCAGGACTGATCTCCTTTAGGATGGACTGGTTAGATCTCCTTGCAGTCCAAGGGACTCTCAAGAGTCTTCTCCAACAATACACTTCAAAAGCATCAATTCTTTGGCGCTCAGGTTTCTTCACAGTCCAGTTCTCACATCCATACATGACCACTGGAAAACCCATAGCTTTGACTAGATGGACCATTTTATTCTTATGAAGCTTAATTTTGAGTATCTTATGTTCTGCATAGTGTTTTCAGATGGTACAGGACTCTAGTGGCTTTAAAAATGACAACTTCTAACTTATCTTCAACCTCTTTAGAAGTACGATAGTTGACTGCATAGTAACCTAACGACCACTGGCCGTGCTTCATGCTTAGTAGACCTCCACTGCAGGCAATACCACTTTGACGTTACTGGCCAGAAGTGCGCTCATAAGTGCGGGATGTTTCCCCAAGTGTCCATCAAGACTCCAGTGTGCTAACCACCTCTCATTTATCTTGCCTGGTCAGAATGATGTCTTGGATGTAAAGGCTCAACATGGCTTTCAGTAAGATGTCCAAAATGTCCACCTCACTTCAGACTTTGATGCGGCAATGAGTCAGAGAGTTAACAGCACTGACATAAACTGAGATGTGAGGAGAAGCCCATTCCAAGTGAAAGTGAACCATTTCTCATCTTCTTGCTTGCCTGAGATAGAAAACAACACATTTGACAAATCAGTGGTTAGCTCTACTTGGATGAAGATTCAGTAGTCTATAGTCATTCTCCAGGATCTGTCTAGACTGGTAAATTAAATGGACACATGAGAAGACCTGCAACCCCTGCATTCTTGAGATCCTAAGTGGTGGCATTAAATCTTTACCATTCCCTTTCCTAATACAATATGATTTTTCATTTTTATCCTGACAGGAGTGGGAGAATACTGTTTTCACAAGCTTCCAATTGAATTCCCCCAGTACTCCTCCTGCCTAGGGGAAAATGACCACTGGCTGTGCTCTGAGACCTAGTAAATTCACTGTGAGCCAGAGTCTGGTCTGGATTCATTCATTTTGTAGTCCTCACATGACCCTACTTTACCCTCAGACCATGATGATGTTAATTCAGGTATCCAGGTAACAGTGTCCACTCAGATCCTCTGTCCAATACTCCTCAAAATATCTGGATGTTCTCTTTTCCCCAGTGTATAGTCACTTGAATGAATGGCCACCAGTCCTTTTGGGGCAGAACTGGGAAAGTCATTACAATATACATTTTCTGTAGTGTTGCAGATCCTTCCCTCTGGGTCCAAAAGTTGTCTCATTGGCTCTCCTTCTGTTTTGCTCCGAGGGAAGGCTGTGATCTGTAAGTCATCTCTAAAACTTTCAGATAGTCAAATCCCCTTGACTGTCACTCAGGCCTCTGCATTATTATAATAATTGAGACACTCCCTCCCACCCCACCCCTGCGTCTGATGGTTAAGCACCATAATGCCTCTGTTTCTTCAGGCTCCCCATCATCCACATGGGTATTGGGGAACCCAGCTCTGTGATAGGCTCCTCTACCATCAGTCCTGGCTGCACAGGAGGGGTGCTCCTGGGCTTTTGCGTCGTGCTGGTGGCCCTCTTGCTGACACTTTCCTGACACCTCAACGAATAGCTCATCACCTAGGTCCTCCCATGGTGCACAACCCTCTAGCAGGCCTTTGTGATCATATCATATGTCCATTCCAGCAGTGTCCCTTTCTTTGAGACTTCTCATTCCTTCCTTCAACAACTGCCAAGGCAATTCAGGCATGTCAGCTTTATTAAGAGAAAGCAGTCATTTTCTCTAGGCTTTTAGGAGCCAGCCCAGCAAGGTGTTTTTACTGTCCCCTGGAGCCTTGCAAGAGTGTTAAATCCTAAGTGCTTAGGGAAAGTGTCCCTATGTCAACAAACATTTGCTTATCCTTTTTCTGTTTCATTCTTATTGATAAAGTCCCCTCAAAACCTAGCCCCCTAGGTCTTCCCTGCCTCCAGTCTATGTGTGCTGGCTACTTCTAGCAGCTTCTTAAGGGTGGAGTCTATCTGCTTCTCATCAGGTTCCTCACATCCTGGCAACTTAGTCCTAGTCATTGGCCTGGCAGTCAGGAGGGGCAGTGGAGGCAGATCATGAGGGAGCCCCCGGTCACTGGGAGGGGAGTGACTTCTTATTTCCCCAGTCATGCATCTTGGCATGGGTAAGCTGACAGAGTATTAGCATTTTGTAGGTAGAGGTGGGCCACATCTGAAGGCTCTAAGGGTTTACAGCAGTCTCATTATTCAAAATCTCAGTCATATCCACCCAGATGTCCCTGTCCTTTGTGTTAACGTCTCAGATTTTCCACACCAGAGTCCTGACCTTGTGTGCATAATAGACCTGTCTTAGCTGAGCACTCAGTCATCTTTGAAGGTCCCCTGACTCTTAGTATGTCATAAGTTGGTCTTCAGCTTTTTCTACCCTCATATTACAGAATAAACAACCTCTTTCTAAGTTACCAAAGAGGCTCTCTGGCCTACACACTCAGTTTTCATTTGTTTGTTAATTCCCCTCAGCTTTTCATTTTCTCTCTGTAGGGCACCAGCAAGACTTAATAAGAATCAGCCAATTTTATTATCCCTGAAGGCATTGTTTCCCTGATTCCTCAATTGCTTGAATCATTGACCTGGCTAACATCTTCCTCCCACCTAGAGGGACCAACCACCAGGCTTCAGACTTTCAGTGCTGAAATCAGGGATGTTTGTGTAAACCAGAATGAGTTGCTTAGCCCAAGGGTCTCCAACCTCCAGAATCTAATGCCTGATGATCCAAGCTGAAGTTAATGTAATAATAATAATAGCAATAAAGTGCACAATAAATGTAATGCACTTGAATCATCTTGAAACCATTCCCTCTCCTTGTGGTCCATGGAAAAATTGTCTTCTATGAAACCAGTCCTGGGTGCCAAAATGGTTAGGGACTGATGAGTTAGCCTGTTCCTACCAGAGCATTCTTCCAAGACACTACTGATGACTTTTAGCAATTGCATAACTACCTGGTAGACTATCTGTGCCTCACACACCACATAGGATGGGGCCCTCGTTTCCAGCCAGGATACGTTCCAGAACTCATCTTATCTCCTGCTATCTTAGATCAGCCCTGGTACCGACTCCATTAGCTAGGATTCTCCAAGAAGTGAAAGAGATTTATTGGAGGGGGGCAATATTTGCAAAAGTTAGAGGAAAGATGCAAGATTGGATAGGTAGAGTCTTAGCCAGTTCTGAGCAGAGGTTGTCTGTTAAAAGAGCCCACATTGGACATAAATGGGCAGGCCTTAGAACCCATGCTATGCTTAGTCATTGACTGGGGGCTGGCCAGGAAGATTGTGGCCCCTGCTCAAACAATATGGTGAATCCAACTGCTTTAAAGGCAGAGCCTCTCAGCTCACTGCTCTCCTAACAGCACAATAGCTTGATCTTTGCTGAGAGGAGATCAGAGGAACTTACCTCTCTGGCTGCCACACGGCTTTCATCTAGTTCTAACTTAGAGAGATTCTCATAAGATATGCACAGAAAGGGGTTAAGAGTGTGCTGTGTTGTCTTCTGTGATCCTCTCTGTGCCAAATGTATTTGCATTTGAAGTTCCATAATGTATAGGAAAAATTATAACTCTGTAATTTCAGTCATCAAACTTCTAAATTGATGGACGCTATAGTTCAAATCCTAAAGGAAATCAGTCCTGAATATTCATTGGAAGGACTGATGTTGAAGCTGAAACTCCAATACTTTGGCCACCTGATACAAAGAGCTGACTCATTTGAAAAGACCCTGATGCCGGGAAAAATTGAATGTGAGAGGAGAAGGGGACGACAGAGGATGAGATGGTTGGATGGCATCACCGACTCGATGGACATGAGTTTGAGTAAACTCCATGAGTTGGTGATGGACAGGGAGGCCTGGCGTGCTGCAGTCCATGGGGTCCCAAAGAGTCGGACACGACTGAGCGACTGAACTGAACTGATAGTTCAAATCAGAGGTTCTTGGCACATCTCCACTGTATTACAAAAGACATTACCTTCTCCTGTGAACACAGTCTGCTTTGAGCCTTTTGTTTGTTTATGCCTTATAAAGAAAATTTTGAAAGGAGAACAGATGACTTCAAATAACAAATAGAAATTCTTCTATAATAATGTAGAAATTTGGAGTATAAAAATAATAACTGTTATTATGGCATGCTTACTGGGCTGAATGTTTTACAGATAGTATATTTACTGCTTTCTTTCCTTTGTCAAACATATTAATCAGGCATCTTTTTGTATATAGGAATGTGTGCTTTTAGCTTATGTACAATGAAGGAAAATGTGATTTCTTGAGACATGGTAAAATCTCCACCATCAAAAAATGAAACCAACAACCCTACAATACCATCCATAAATTTGAACTAACTTCTCATTTCTGAAAGACTGCATCTAGAAAGACTAATTGATACTTCCTCACCTTATAAACTAGTTATTATGTGGGTTTTGCCCTTCTCCGCCCCAGCTACACTCTACATAAACTACTCTTCAGACTTCATCCACCAGAGATCTTATCAAAAGCCTCTTCAGACCCTTGTCTTTCTGACCATTTTAGCATTACTAAGACTCTTGATCACCCCCTTCTATCTGAACTTTTCTTTTTTTTTAACTTTGGGAACATTTTATTTTCTAAATTGGCCTCCCTTATTAAAAGTGCTTTACTGCAATGTCATAAAACCACCTACCAGCATTTACCAGACTTCCATTCTTGACCTCTTTTTCTTCCCTCAGTTATCCCTCTCACGGGTGATCTCACTCATTGCCACTTCCATGTCTTTTCAAATGAACCCCAAAGCTCCTTCCCTGGCCCTACCTTTCTCCTGAACTCCAAGTTTATTCCTAACTTGAACATAAATATATTGTGTTTCATCAGCTCCTTAAATTCTGCATTTCAAAAATCGAAATCATGACCTGCCATTGCTCCAAACTAGCTACTGCTTTTCTATATTCTGATTTGATTATTGGCATTCCTACTCTCTCAGTTACCCAAGTGAAACCTCTGAGTCATCCTCAACTCCTCCCACTTCCACACCCCCCACAGACAGATGTCTGATTAATTATGTTGGTTCCACATTTGGAGTATCTCTCAAATTTAGACTTGTCTTCTCCACCCTGCCCCTCATACTTCTCCTTGAACATGGTTCCTCTGTCACTCACCTTGACTATTGCAGTAGCCTCCCAAAGAAGCTTACTAAGAAAGTTCTTCACTCACCCCATTCATTTTACACTGTGCCACTAGAGTAACACTCCTAAAGCAGTAGTTTAAACAAGTCTGTTTTTGCACAAAAGCTTTTCATAGCCTCCCCTCATCAACCCTTCAAGGGTCACACCCCTACATGTGGCATATGAAACCTTCTTCCTCCTGGCTAAGCTTGTGTTCCGTTCTGCCATAGACTGAATTGTGTCCCCTGAAAAATTCCTATTGTTGTTTAGTTACTAAGTTGTGCCCGACTGTTTGCGACCCCGTGAACGGCAGCACGCCAGTCTTCCCTGTCCTTCACTATCACCCTGAATTTTTTCAAACTCATGTCCATTGAGTCAGTGATGTCATACAACTGTCATCCTCTGTCATCTTCTCTTCCTGCCCTCAGTCTTTCCCAGCATCAGGGCCTTTTCCTATGAATCGGCTCTTCACATCAGGTAGCCAAATATTGGCACTTTAGCTTCAGCATCAGTCCTCCAAATGAATATTCAGGGTTGATTTCCTTTAGAATTGACTGATTTGATCTCCTTGCTGTCCAGGGGACTCTCAAGAGTTTTCTCCAGCACCACAATTTAGAGGCATCAATTCTTCGGTGTTCAGCTTTCTTTATGGTCCAACTCTCACGTTCATACATGACTACTGGAAAAACCACAGCCTTCACTATATGGACGTTTGTCTGTAAAATTCACATGTTGAAGCCCTAACCACCACTTGATGGCATTTGGAAGTGGGGCCTTTGGGAGGTAATTAGGTTTATATGAGATCCTCAAGATGGAATTAGTTCCCTTATAAGAAAAGACACCAGAGAGCTTGCTGTTTCTGTGTGCCATATGAAGACACAGTAAGAAATCAACTTTCTATAAACAAGGAAGAAAGCTCTTGTCAGAACCCAATCATTCTGGGCCCTGACTGCAGACTTCCAACCTCTAGAGCTGTGAGGAAATAAATACCTGTCCTTGAAGTCGTCCAGTCTCTGGTATTTTGTTACGGCAGCTTCAGCTAAGACACCTCCCTTCATTCACCACACCCTGTTTCATGAGCTCAGATCCCAGGTCACATGAACTCAATTCACACCAGATAATCACGAGTTACTAACTACAATATTTTTTCCACTTTAGTACTTTTACCTTTGCTGTTCTCCTGACCTGTTAATACAATATCTTCAGTACCTCCTACTTCCGTATTCAGCTAGTCAAAATTCTAGTCATCTTTGTGTGTGTCAACCAGAGTTCTCCACTACACATAATGGAAAGTGAATCTGGCTGATTTGGCCCAAATGAGGTGAAAAAATGGGCTTACAAACTAGGTTCAGGGAATAAGCAGGAACCAATGGAACCTGAGCAGCCAGAACCTCAGCCAGAACCTGACCACAGGAAGGACATGGTGAGGATACACCGCTGTGCCTGCAGGACCCAGGGCCCCACAAGGCCACCCTCTGGTGGGGCCTCCACCAGCGTGGCTGCCACCGCAACTGCTAATAAAATGGGTATTTCACTTTGTCTGCTTCTTTGCATCACTTTTAGGCATATCTGACTGACTGAGTGTGGCTCATGTGCCAGCAAACTTCTGGCCAGGGCTTTGAGGAAGGCACTGTCCAGCTCCTGTTGGCTTTGGTAGTGGGATAGAGTCTGTGCTTCCCATATGGGAGGTGTACTGTGTGGAACAGGGTTCAAACATTCTGTAGTGAAAAGAAACATGTTCTTTGTCTTTATTACCTAGATCAAAGTGGTTTCCTTTTTTGGAGTTTACTCTCGTCTTTTTAATTGAAAGTAATCTACTTATCAAGGGCTTCCCTGATAGCTCAGTTGGTAAAGAATCCTCCTGAAGTGCACGAGACCCCGGTTTGATCCCTGGGTCAGGAAGATCAACTGGAGAAGGGATAGGCTCCCTACTTCAGTATTCTTGGGCTACCCTTGTGGCTCAGCTGGTAAAGAATCCGCCTGCAATGCGGGAGACGTGGGTTCGATCTCCGAGTTGGGAAGATCCCCTGGAGAACGGAAAGGCTACCCACTCCAGTATTCTGGCCTAGAGAATTCCATGGACTATATAGTCCATGGTGTCGCAAAGAGTGGAACACAACTGAGTGACTTTCACTTTCAATCTACTTATGTTCAGTGGCACACCTAGCATATTTGACACCAAAGAAAATCATTCTTAAAAAAAAAAAAAATCATTCTTTAGTATCCCTTCCTCTGAATGGAAAAATTACTTTCAGCAATAGTTACATGGTAACAGTAATAAACAGTATATTATTGATTCATTTTTCAAGTTTAAAACAAAAATGCTTCAGTTTTTTTTTAATTGGAGGATAATTGCTTTACACTGTTGTATTGATTTCTGCTGTACAACATGAATCAGCCATAAGTATACACATACCCCTCCTCTTGAACCTTCCTCCCACCCCTACCCCACCCCCCTCTAGGTTGTCACAGAGCACCTGGGTGAGCAATCTGTGTTGTGTAGAAACTTCCCATTAGCTATCTGTTTTACATATGGTAATGGATATGTTTCAATATTACTCTCTCAGTTCTCCCCACCCTCCCCTTCTCCCACTTGTCCACAAGTCTGTTCTCTATATCTGCATCTCTATTCCTGCTCTGCAAACAGGTTCATCAGTACCATCTTTCTAGATTCCATGTATATGCATTAGTATATGATATATGTTTTTCTCCTTCAGACTTACTTCATTGTGTATAACAGGTTCTAGGTTCATCCACCTTACTAGAACTGACTCAAATTCATTCCTTTTTATGGTTGAGTAATATTCCATTGTATATATGTACCACAGTTTCTTTAACCATTTACCTGTCAATGGACATATATTTTAAAGGCATTAAAATTTAGTAAAATATTTTATGTATGAAATAAAATTTGCACATTCCCAGCAAAATACTATACTCTGCATTTACATTATTTTATGATTTTATTATATTGAAATAACCTATTATTTCATTAAGTTAAACTCCAGGTAGCCACATAAATTGGCAGAATCAAAATAGTTCAAGTTCTCTTTCTTCATCTTTACCTTTACTAAGCTATCATTTTAGCACCATAGGAGTTGGAGACACTTTGTGGCCAAGGCATAGTTGAACAGTTCCCAGCCTTTACAGCAAACTTACTCTCCAGATGAATATATATAGCTGAATGCACATGTCAGAAGGCAAAAGTACTATAGCTGGGAGGTCAAATTAACTTCTATGTACAATACAATATGTATTAGAAATTATGTAGTAAAAATGTGCTGATTGAAGATCATTATATATATTAACACTCAACAGTAACAATAGCAATTATTTCAGTTTAAACCAGTGTCCCACTTACTATTGCTCCTTAACAAACTGTCCCAGACTTGGCGGCATAAAACAATTTACTGTGCTCACAGATTCTGTAGGTCAGATATTTAGAAAGATGTGGCCTGGCTATCTTTCTTCTGTATGATGTTTTTGGCCTCCGTTGAGAAGACTCAAAGACTGGCTCCAAGGATACCTTGATATATTGGGCATGGAATTATCTGAAGGATTATTCATTCAAATGTTGCATCGGGGCTGGGAGGACTTGATGACTTGGGCTACCTATGCGTGACTTTTCTGTATGTCTTGGCTTCCTTCCAGCATGGCAGCCCCAGGTGGTCAGGTTTCCTGCGAGACTCCATGCACAAGTGTTTCAGTGAACAAAGCAGAGCTCATTGGCTTTTATGAGTTCATGGTGTCACATCTGCTATGTTTTGTTGTTTACAAGCAAGTCACAAGATGGCCCAGTTTCAAAGGGAGGAGAATTTGACTTCACGTTTTAATGAGGGAGTGACAAGGGAATGGGAGACCATTGCAGCCATCTTTGAAAAATACAGTCTGCCACAACCAACAGGATTCTGAGAGGCAGAAGCCTGTATTCACTGACATTGTTTAGAATTGCCTGGCAATTATAAAGAGCAGATAGTTGGTTTTATTATTGCATTCCTGTTATTGCCTGCACCTGGGGTAGACTGCTGTCACTGGTCCTGTTCTGATCTGGAAAGGCCTTGGTAAAGGAGCACTTAAAAAAGTAAAGATTAGCTCAGTTGTTTTATCATTTATGTATTTCTGCCTCCAGTAGACTATAAATTCACTGGCATTAGAGACCATTCCTTTATAGCCATCCCAGTGCCAGCAGTAACATGAATATAAGGCAATCTAGAAACATCTGTTGATTGGTTCAAATGATGACAGCCTATTTCAGCTGCTCATTATTTGTTACTAGGAAATTTTAAAAGATGTTTTGCCCTTGCCCCCTAATAAATTCATAGTCTCTAATTATAGTGATGGAGAAAATGATACTCAGAGGTTGTGCCTATACAAAGCCCTGGATCAATTCTTCTGAATAAATAGGTCTAATTCCTTAAGTAAATTAAGCATTGGCACTCTCTCTCTCTGGCACTTTATTAGAGACAAGAGAGGTAATGGGGATACACCTTGGCATTTGTGTAAGTCTCCACAGGCCCTCCCCCAGAGCCTCTTCGCCATTCTAACCTCAACTAGGAAAACCTTTACTCAATCTCATCATTGGAGATGAGGCCCGAAGGGAATCCATGCACATCTCGAGGGTGGGGAGGTGCTTTTGTACACCCTTAAATGGTCCTACTTTCTCCTCATTGCCTGAGGATGTGGACGCAGCTGAGTTGGATCCACAGAGATGCTGGCTGAAAGGGCCTTTGTCCCCAGCCCAGTCTGTGGCTCTCATGGACATAACCTCAGCATCCTGTACAGCGGCAGTCCCCAGCCTTTTTGGCACCAGGGACCAGTTTCGTGGAAGATAATTTTTCCACAGACCAGGGTGGGTCATGGAAATCATGATTTTCATAAGGAGCGCACAACCTGGATCCCTCACACACACAATTCACAGTAGGGTTTGTGCTCCTATGAGAATCCATTGCAGCTGCTGACCTGACACGAGGCGGAGCTCAGGTGGTAATGCAAGTGATGGAGAGTGGCTGTTAATACAGATGAAGCTTCACTTCCGTGCAACCCGGTTCCTAACAGATCATGGTCCAGAACCAGTCTCTGGCCCAGGGGTTGGGGATCCCTGCTGTGCAGCACCCCTTGGGCCCTCCAGCAGTCAATTTCACAATACTTACACACTCAAAAAAAGCCCTAAAAATGAACGCTCTTTTGATTCTTACTTTCCTTAAGAGGTCCACCCTACTTGTGTGAATAGCTGATTAACAAGTGGCAGGCTTTTACCATATGTGCCAGTACTGTGCTAAGTGGCTTCTGTAGCTGATATGACTCAGTCCTCACAATTGTGAGCTATTATAATTCCCAAATTAAAGATGAAAAAAAAAAGTCAGACTCAGAGAAATATAATCACTTGCCCAAAGTCACACAGTCAGTGTATGCTGGAGCCAAAGTCTGAATCCAGAATGCCTCCCACGTGTCCTTTCTGAGCCACGCCCCCCCCGCCCCCCAGCGCAGCCAGTGAAGCCAAGGTGCTCACCTGGAGGGCTGACTCTGCAGAATCCCAGATGCCTTACCTGAGACCCCTTGTTCTGGGTGGCTCACGTCTCTGTAGTTTCCCAGGAGTAGAGTTTTGACTCACACATGCAGTGGCATTACGTAGTGTTCCAGCACAGTTGGTTTCTTAGGGCGAGCCAGAAATCAGAGTGCACGTGCCGAAACACTAAAGATAGCCGCTGCACCTCAGTCGGACATATTTCTTATGCTTAAGCGTTCCTAATGGCCCCATTGTGCGCGTACATTCATTGCTATTCAGTTTAACTAACGGATGATGACACTCGCTAATTCAGGTGGACCATTTTTAACATAGAATAAAGACACGGTCTTTTAAACTCATTCTGTGATTGATTTTCTTTATAAAGTTTTTCTCACTGGGTATTTTCATTTCATGAAGATCTGTGGTGTTAAGATGGTAGTTTGGGGGCAATTTACAAATATAATTGAAATAGGGAAAATTAAATAGAAAAGTTGAACTCTTGTAAGAGGTGTTACTTCAACATAAAATACTTCTCTTCATCCCACCTACAAATGTGGTTGGGGCCCTCATGGTAGCTTGCCTTCATTACCAATATCATTTTCCTATAGCCTCTTGTATACCTCTCCTCCTGCCCATTGTAATCCATTTGTTCTTCAGGTAATTTTCCATGTGGCTCTCCAAAATGGAAATCATAACATGTAGGGCCAGTTTCATTGTGTGTGTAACCTGTGCTGTCAGGCGGGGCCCGTGCTCGGGAGGCCCCATGCTTGGTTTTGATGTTCTACTCTCATTATCCTGACATTGCTAATGATTTCTTCACAGAGATCTCATTTTCACTTTGCACTGGACCTTGCAAATTAAATAACCCAGTCCTGGTAACATAGAATCATGCAATCCTCTCATCACACTTCCTCATACATGCTCTAGAAGCCCCTTTTTTAATTTCCCAAGAATTAATGGAATATGATTTAGAAGCATCTGGATTATCTGTGAACTTCCTTATTTTGCACTTGTTTAGTTCTGTGATCACAAAATGCTTCACAAATGCAAATATTAAGGAATGTCAAAGGTGTAATATTTACATAAGCACCTTAACAACTAATCCAGTGCAAATACACCCAAGATGGCAGTAGTTTTTGTTCACTTGTTTTGGTTTCCCTGCTTGCTTACTTTATCACACTGTTGAGTTCATGGTCACACAATTCCCAAGGTTTTTCTTTAGCAGTAAACTTTGTCTTTTTCTGTAAACTCACAGATCTAGATTCATTTTTTTCAGTAATATTCAATGACACTAATTATCTTAATATCTGATAAGAAATATCTAGAAGGGCTCAAAGTAAAATAGTCTTGGTTCAGAGCATGGACTTGACAGCTAACTGATTGAAATTTATAGTTTTTTTGACCATGCCCTTTGGCATGTGGGATCTTAGTTCCCACAACCAGGGATCGATTGAACCTGCACCCCCTCCATTGGAAGTCCAGAGTCTTAACCACTGGACCACCAAGGAAGCCCTCACTAACTTCTTGAATTTGGAATGCTGCTTCATCACTTTTAGCCCTAAGTCCATGGGCAAGTTGCTAAACCTTTCTATGTCTTAGTTACCGCTACTGTTAAGTACCAAAGTCATGGGGTTATTTGGATTACATGATTAACACAGGTACTGAAGTTAGCACAGTTCTTGACATATAGCAAGCATTCAGGTGATCTTAACTTTTAGTATGATTGATTAGAGTTAGCCAAGCACCATGTTAGTCACCGAGGTGACAGAAAGGAAAGGATATTTCTATCCTTCATAAGCTAGCAAAGGAGAAAAAAATATATATTGTTTCAATACAAAAATGATGTCTTTTCATAATTGTCATGAGCAAGATACTGGGGAGCAAAATGAAAACGACAGAAGCCTATCTTTATCTAAATATTATTTACTTTTTGTGTGGTGAATGGAAACAGCTGTTACATGATGGAAATGTGAGAAAATGTCTAGTAAAAGCATTTTTGTTCTTCTGGCTGATGGACAAATTGCTTTGTACAATATATTTATCACAGGGGTCATACTGGAGAGAAATGGTCTCCATGTGAAACCAGCCACGGCTGCACTTAAGGGATAAGGTAAATGTGTCAGTGATGAAGGGGTTGTTATTCACAGCCAAACCATCAGTCGGCCATTGTACTGAGGGCAGCTGAGCCACTGAGCGTATTCTGATCTTAACTGCACGTACCAGCTGGTCCTAAACACTGAGCTTGTTGTTAATTCACTTCACATTTGTGACTCCCTAGCATTACCCATTCAGGGACATCAACTACATGATAAATTCTGTGTCTGTGATTATGTAATCTTTTGTTAGGGACCCATTAAGTATATTGTAAAGAAAATGGATGGCCACTCGGTTTTTCAGATGCAATGTGTTCAAGGACCTTTATTCCCATGCCCATAAGTTAAACAATAGAATTTGTTATTTCTCTCAGAAAATGTAGTTTTAATCCAAATATATCATTTTAATCCTTTAGGTTTATTCCTGGCACAGAGCAAGCACAAATCTTCATGGTGCCTTGTGACGGTAATAAAACTTACACTACTTGTGAGATAATTGTGCTAAATCCTACAAACTGATATTGTCATTTTCATTTAACAAATGATATAATAAGATTCACAGAAATTAAGTACTCTAAGGTCACAGAAATAATCAGTGGTGGATTGATATTTTAACCCAGGTCACTAAACTCCTAAAGTTGAGCTTTTCCTCCTGGTTTACACTGACTAAATATGGAATCCACCAAGTATTTAAAGGGTATCAATAAAATATGAAGCAATTGATTAATCTTTAGAGGCAAAATATTTTTAAAAGCTGTTATAATAATCAGAACCTGAAAAAAGGACTAACTTTGATAGTTTAACTCTGAAAATTCAAGATAATTTCATAAAATTGTTTTATTACATTGTGTGCTTCTTGAAACAGTAATGTGTTAATAGATGTAAAAATTAGATATAAGTAAAAGATATAGATAACTATTGTCAGAGGACAAGTGTCCTAAAAAATGATTTTATGTGCAGTACCAAACTCCAACCAATATGATAAATAAAATAACAATAAATGCTGAAATGAGGACAATATTTTTGAATATTAACATATATTTTAATTTCCTTTGAATCATGATGCTTTTGTCTAGGTCTGCATTATCAAGTAGAAATATAAAATGAATCACGTATATGATTGTTAATTCTGTAATAGTAGCTTTTTTGTAAAAAGCAAAAAGTTAAATTAATTTTTGAAATTTATTTTGTTTAACCAAGTATGTCCAGATTTTAACATTTCAACATCTATCAATATGAGAAGTATTAATGAAATATTTTGCATTCCTTTTTCTGCAAAATTTTCAAAATTCAGGGTCTTTGTGACTTTTGTAATAGATCTCAGTTCTGATACTACATTTTCCTCTCAAGCATTTGCTCTCTATTTAGGTTTCATAAATTTACAGTGTAGAAGTACAAGCACATAACCAATTGATTCTGAATATATTTAAAAGTTTTCTAATAAAGCAAGTACCAGTTTTAAAATTTAAATTAACTAAAAAATACAGTCCTTTGTTCCCACTATCCACATTTCCAATGCTCAATAGTTCTAACTAGTGGCTACTATATTGTACAACATAGCTCTAGGATTTCTCAT
Organism: Dama dama; assembly: GCF_033118175.1. NCBI lineage: Eukaryota > Metazoa > Chordata > Mammalia > Artiodactyla > Cervidae > Dama > Dama dama. Next base: position 44,355,401 of record NC_083700.1, read on the forward strand.
CTGTTATTCAGTGTCTCAGAGAAGAAAATGCCATAACAGAAAGGTCAACATCTATCTTCCAATTTCCTGTCCTCTAGTAGGGGCTTCTGGAAGCCCCTACTCCACTTTCTACATGTATGAGTTTGACTATTTTAGATTGCACATATGGGTAAGATCTTGTAATATTTGTCTTTTCTTGACTGGAATATTTCACTTAGCATAATGTCCTTCAGGTTGATTTGTGTTATCTCAAATGGTAGGACTTCCTACTTTTTTAATGCTGAATAGTATTATATCTACACATACCACACAGATCTAATATATAGCAATGTAACTATAGTTTACAATACTGTTTTGTAGACTTGACATTTGCTTAGAGAGTAAGTAGATCTTAAATGTTCTCACCACACATTGTGTCTCCTTTTGACCCTCCCTAATTCTTGAATTCTTCTATTTGGTGGTGGCTCATTAGTTCCGTATTTCTTACCAGGACCTCCTGTCATAAAATAACTCATGTAGATAGTTAATATGGTGCCTGGCCAGGGTGGGCAGTTTCAATCAATTCTTCCCTTAAAACACGTGTTAAAAAACATCATGTTGTATACCTTAAGTATATCCATTTTTTAAAATTGTCAATTATACCTCAATGTGTGTGTATGCTCAGTCCCTCAGCTGGGTCCTACTCTTTGCAACCCCATGGACTGTAGCCCTCAAGGCACCTCTGTCAGTTGGATTCTCTAGGCAAGAATACTAGGAGTAGGTTGCCATTTCCCACTCCAGGGGATCTTCCCCACCCAGAGATTGATCCCCTGTGTCTTACGTCTCCTTCATTAGCAGGTGAATTCTTTACCACTGTAAATTCTTTGCCACCGAGGAAGCCCTATTCCTCAATGAAACTGAAAAAAGAGAGATGGGCCAGTACCAACCAGAAAAGGAAGGTAGTGTTTGGCTTCAATAGTCAAGTCTCATTTGTCCTAAGAGACAGGAATTTCTAAATTCCAAAGCTACCTTTACATACCAAAAGCAAAATTTGAAGATTTGCATATATTATTACAAGGTAACAATAGAGAGCACACAGGATATAATATAAAAAGGATGGTGCATCCACACCCGGGAGTGGATGGTGCCGTCTCTTTGCCAAGAAGTGGGAGGATTGGAGGAGAGGAAAGGGTAGAATGGCAGGCATAAGCATTTGGGTGAGCACCCTTAGTTTAGAAACCCTGAGAAGGAAGTTGACCACCAGATTACAGATACTCCAAAAACTTTGAAAAGAAAATGGAAAGTAAATCAGCTTATGTCTGTTTTCTGCCATGAAGCCGGGAGAACTTAAGCTCAGGGCAGCCCTGTGGCAGGTGGGTCAAGCAGCAGAGCAGATGGTCCTGTGGGAGCCGCAGGAACCTGCGGCCAAGCTAGAGAGGGCAGAAAGCCCCTAGGCCAGAAGGGGGTGTGCTGAGGCCCAGAGTGTGAGCCGAAACGTGCCAGGTCAGGGTGGGCCACAGGGACACTCACAGTGGTTGTTGGGAGGGCCCAGGAGACGCGTGGGAGAAGCACGCGCAGCAGTAGTGTTAGCCGCTCAGCCGTGTCCAACTCTTTCAAGCCCGCACACTGTAGCCTGCCAGGCTCCTCTGTCCATGGGATTCTCCAGGCAAGAATACTGGAGTGGATTGCCATTCCCTTCTCCAGAGGATCTTCCCAACCCAGGGATTGAACCTGGGTCTCCTGCATTGCATGCAGGTTCTTTACCATCTGAGCTAAAGGGAAGTCAGGGGAGGCCGTTCAGCAGGACAGCCCTATGGTCGCCCTGAGATCACCTCCTCTCCTCAGCCATGCAGTCTTGAAGGCCTCCAACTGGGCCAGGGTATTTTGCCAGAAAGAGACCAGTGAGAAACTCAGAACAACTGAGCATTTATTCAGGTTTTCCCCCCTCCCCCATTCCATTCCTCTCCACTGCGGGATGGATGCCCATGATAAAGTTTAGGTCAATTGTGGGGGTAAAATAAATGCATGCTCCATACAAGCTATGCTATAGTATATTAAAATGCATGACTTCAATACATCACCATTTATTGCGCTTTCCCATAACAGCTCTGAAAAGTCTCAATTAGGTGAACACAAATCTGTCTGGTACAAAGTCCATGGCCTTTCAACCATCCCATTACCTTTCATCACAATTCTATTACACAATTCTATTACAATAGAATTACACAGCTCTATTCTAGTACACAGTTCTATTACCCCATCAGATACATTTACATTGCAGTTTGGCAAATTTATGATCATAGATAAGTTTGGATACAATAATAAGACTTTTAGGTCACGGCACACCTCGCTTAATAAGTGAACACTCTGTATTTTGTTGAGTAAGTCTCCAGTGGACGTCATGGAATTCCACCCTTGGCACTGTCTTGTTACTGGTGCTCTGAATGGTACTAACGAGAAACCAAGAGGAGAACTAGTTTGGTAGATGTCAGCCTCACAGTTCAAAATGGTTTTGACAAGGTGGACTGCTATTTTGAAAACAATTACAAAATTTGATTTTTTTGAAAACAACTCCAGGAATCCAGGATAAGAAGAACTTGGTAGGGCATTGGTCCATGTGAGGACTCCAAACAATATGACCAGAAATGCTATGTAGTTATTTTAAAAAAAAAACAAAGCCAAAATTTAAAAAAATCTGTTGCTTTTCAGGATGTTAAAACTTGTATGTCAAAGTAGTTAAAACTTGGATGTCAGCTTAAAGAATCCAGTTCTAATCTGATTGTGAATTGTAGTTCCATGAGTAAGACTATAGGGTGCAATCCAAATGAACTACTCATTTATGGTCAATTAATCTGTGACAAAGGAGGCAAGAATGTATAATGGAGAAAAGACAGTCTCTTCAGTAAGTGGTGCTGGGAAAACTGGATGGCTACAAGTAAAAGAATGAAACTAGACTATTCTCTAATAGTATACACAAAAATAAACTCAAAGTGGATTAAAGACCTAAATATAAGACTGGACACTATAAAACTCCTAGAGGAAAACATAGGCAGAACACTCTTTGACATAAATTGCAGCAATATTTTTTTGGATCCATCTCCTAGAGTAATGGAATAAAAACAAAAATAAACAAATGGACCCAATTAAACTTAAAAGCTTTTGCACAGCAAAGGAAACCATAAACAAAACGAAAAGACAACCTAAGGAATGGGAGAAAATATTTGCAAATGATACTACTGGCAAGGAATTGATTTCCAAAATGTACAAAGAACTCATATGGCTTAATATCAAAGAGCAACCCAATGCAAATAATGGCCAGAAGACATTTCTGCAAAGAAAACATACAATGGCCAACAGGCACATGAAAATATGCTCAACATTGCTAATTACTAGAGAAATGCAAATCCATACTACAATGTGATGTCACCTCACACCAGTCAGAATAGTGATGATTAAAAAGTCTACAAATAATAAATGCTGGAGAGTGTGTGGAGAAAAGGGAACCCTCCTACACTATTGGTAGGAATGTAAATTGGGGAAGCTGCTATGGAGAATAATATGGGCATTCCTTAAAAAACTAAACGTAGAGTTACCATATGATCCAGCAATCCCACTCCTGTGCATATATCCAGAGAAAACGCTAATGTGAAAAAGAATGTGCACCCCAGTTTTCACAGCAGCACTATTTGCAGTAGCTAAGACATGGAAATGACCTCAGTGTCCACTGAGAGATGAATGGATAAAGAAGATGTGGTGTATATACACAGGGGACTATTACTTGCCCATTAAAAATGAAATGTCATTTGCAGCACTATAGATTATTATATTAAGTAAAATCATGTCTGGAAGAGGAAGACAAGTGTTATATGATGTCACTTGTATGTGAAATATAAACAATGATATAAGTGAGCTTACAAAACAAGAATGGACTCACAGATATAGAAAATCAATCTGTGGTTACCAAAGAGGTGGGCAGAACGGTGATGGTGAAGGTGAATTAGGAGGTTGGGATGAACATATACACACTTTTATGTTTATTTATTTTTTTATTTTTTATTTTTTTTTCCAGTGGGTTTTGTCATACATTGATACAAGGACCTACAGTAAAGCACAGTAAACTATATTCAGTATCATTTGAAATTTTCAGTATCATTTGATCATTCAATATCAATTTTCAATATCATTTGATCATTCAGCATCATTTCCTCTTTTATTCAGTCTAATAGTTATTTCAGGTGCTTACAGTGTTTCAGGCAAAGTACTAGCTAAGCACAAGGGGACAGATCTGGCTTGTATGTCATTAGTGTAGTGAAGGGAACAAATCAGTATAAACCATACATTGTGGTGAGTGCTGTGGGGAGGATGCAGGTGTTTGGGAGACACATGGGGGCTCTGGATGCTCTCCCTGGGTCTAGGACACTTTCCCCCCCACTTCCTCTTCACTGAGAACTCATGCTCATCCTTCTGGGTATAACCTAGATGGATCCTCTTTGAATAACAGTTTCAGGTGTATACTAAGTGCTTAACACAAACATTTGTGTTTTTATTTTTGTTTTATAATAGTGTTATTTTAAAAATTGTACAGTGCTGTCTCAGTTTACCCGAGATCGATGATTATTCTTACAAGTATGTCCATTCACATTACTACATGACATGGGCATTTTGATTGTGAAGTGAAAGTGTTAAGTCACTCAGTCATGTCCAATTCTTTGTGACCCCATGGACTGTAGCCCACCAGGCTCTTCAGTCCATGGAATTCTCCAGGCAAGATTACTGGAGTGGGTAGCCATTCCCTTTTCCAGGAGATCTTCCCAATCCAGGAATCAAACCTGGGTCTCCTGCATTGCAGGTAGATTCTTTACTGTCTGAACCTCCAGGGAAGCCTGGGCTTTGTAATTATATTTTAGTAAAAGCATGCGAGTAAGCAAAACCCCTTTATTTGTGTGTCAATTACTGTATACAGTGTATAAACAAGGAAAAAGGTGTTGAAGAATATACCCCAGCTGTTAGCAGCAAATGACCAGTTTTGGCTTTCTGCATTTGTGCTAATAGATATTTGTGGGGTGGGTGAATAAGAACTGCCCAATTATGGCTAAATGGCTTGGCTTATAAGGTAGTGAGCGTCCACTGAGGACTGAACAGATACCATCCTGCTCAAATCATACACCCTTCTGTTTGTGTTTTATTTTAGTTACATTTTGACATCTGGTTAACCTAGATGGTTTCATAAGTGAATTAAAAACCAAGAAAGCATAAATAATCAATTCCTGTACTGTATCCAACTTGCTTAATAGATTCTTATGCCATAATTTCCTCTTCTGCAAATTAGGGATAATAGACCTTCTGTAAGGATAACACAATTAGATTGGTTAAAAGGCAATCATATTCATAAGTACTAGGGAACCAGAAAGTTTTCTAGTATGTATAAGTGAAAACTCAAAATTTTCTTTTGTGACATCCATGCCAACTGAGAAAAATCTGTGCATTATAAAGGGTTATGATCCACTTTAAAGTTGAAAGTATTTGAACAAATGTCACCCTTCTTTCATAACCCTTAGCATTCAGTTTTCTTCTCTTTTGGTTCTGGACATTAAGTGGGGATCTGTTGGAAGAAGAGCGAAATCCCAGGCTATTCCTATTGTAGAAGCTTCTTCATGAGTTTGCATAGTGACCAGGCTATATCCTGGGGCCGCTTATAAACAATACTTGAGTCATAGAGCAACTTAGGAATGAATTGAAATTTAAGAGAAACTTAAGAGGATCATAGCCCCAGCTCAAGGATTACTAGTAAGCCAACACAACTTGGACAAGTAAGCCCTGAGCTCTATCTGAGGTGGCCTCTGGAGATGAAGGAGAAGGCAAATACTTTCCAAGGTTATACAGATTCTATAGGAGATTTTCTACACAAACCACACTTACACCATTTCCTACTTCTCCCTAATAGTAGAATACAGATGTAGCCTCACCCCTATGTGCTGTGGTGACATTCTTTCCCTTGTTTTTAATTTTATTTCTCTTGCATTCACTGATACTTAGTTTATGTCCACTGGCCATTTTTTCCAGGCAAGAAATTAATGAAGAGAGAAAGGAAGGTTGGAGGCACCAAAATGCTGTATTCTTACTTCCCTTTGACATCTTTCTCAAAAGTGCCACCCTCAATACTCAAGTTGTGTGTTCTTCATAATAAGCTTTATCATGAGTCAATTTTTTTTATCTGTCAAATGAAAGTAATGATGATATCTTATGGTTATTTTGAGGACTTAATAAATAAAATGCTTAGAGCATTGTGTTGAACAGACATCGCTCATGAAAATCATAGCTCTAATGATTATTAGCATATTAATACTATTCAGTTATCATTTCATATTCATTTTGTCTTAATGAGGATAGTTGTCTTTCAGTGTTCTGACAGACATGAAGAAATGCAAAGGTAAGAAGTCAGTAATCAGTCAGAAAATCTCACTAGCAGCTTAAATTTCACTCCCTATTTATATGCGTGAGTCAAATAAGAAATTACTCTACTAGATGCATCACTGGAAACCTGAAGTGGTGTGATATTCTTGTCTTGTTACTCATGTGGGCAGAGCTCTTTAATATATTCTCTTGGAATGGCAAAAGCATCTTTTTCTCTTCTCATCTCCTCCTGTTTCTCTCTCATGTCTACTTATTCTTAACTGAGATTATTCAGCTCTTCTAAGCACAGCCTTAGAATACACAGACATAGCTCTGAAGGTCATATGCCAAAATGAAGATAATCCAGCTTTTTAAATTTATTCCCTAAAGTATTGAGACCTAAGATAGTTTGCAAAAGGCTAGAACTTGGCTAGGTAGAAACTTTGTATCATATGAACTGTTTAAATATTCATAGTGTGTACTGGCAGCTAACAGGGCTACAAACTTTGCCCAGAAAAAAAAAAAAGAAAAGAGAATTACTGATTTTCATAGCATCCAAAAATGGCTGTCATGGACTAAAAGCTTAAGTGCTGATTTTGGTTTAATCCCTTAGTCAAATGTATTTTTTTTTTTTTTATTCAACTGAGGACAATAGGCAAGTGGTTTTATGCATTTGTAAGTATTTTTCTGACTATATTATCAGTATCAGATTCTGACATTAATGTCATAAAAACTTGATTGTACTGTCAAAGCCATCTCTTTAATAATTGCTAGTGACTTGAAACAGGAGCTTCCCTGGTGGCTCAGACGGCCAAGAATCCTCCTGCAATACAGGAGAATGGGGTTCAATCCCCGGGTCAGGAAGATGCCTCAGGAGAAGGGAACGGCCACCTACTCCAGTGTTCTTGCTGGAGTATCCCATGAACAGAGGAGCCTGGAGAGCTGCAGTCCTTGGGGTCGCAAAGAGTTGGACAAAACTGAGCAACTGAACACACTCAGTGACTTGAAATAACTGACACATTTCCTTCACAGTCAACAGATTCATTCTATAGAAACAGATCACCAGCCCAGGCTGGATGCATGAGACAAGTGCTTGGGCCTGGTGCACTGGGAAGACCCAGAGGAATCGGGTGGAGAGGGAGGTGGGAGAGGATATCGGGATGGGAAATACATATAAATCCATGGCTGATTCATGTCAATGTATGACAAAAACCACTACAATATTGTAAAGTAATTAGCCTCCAACTAATAAAAATAAACGGGAAAAAAAAAAGAAATGCATGTAGGAAATTATGAGCAGTTGAGCTATAAAATAAATCAGATTGGGGAAGAATTGGGTTTCTTGACCATGGTGTCTCACAACTTGAAAAGATTTCATTCTGTGCAACCAGCTGACACTTACATGTTCTTCATTAGCTTATATGAAGATGCCAAAAATGTAGGTGTTTACTGATTGTTTTGGTTTAACTGACACGTTTCTCCCATATAATTAAGGTTTTTTGTTTTGTTGTTGTTCTTAAGCTGGTTGATAAATTTGTTAAACAAAGAATTTTCACAATTTCAGATAACAGCATAAAAGTAAATGTTGGTACCGTAATGAACTTTAAATTCTTTTTCCCAATAATATCTATTTAGTGAAATCCACTTGATTTTGTTTTTTATAGATATGCTCACAAGTTTGACTTTATAAAGTATGCATGCACTCTCAGTAGCTCAGTCCTGTCCAACTCTTTGTAATACTGTGGATTGTAGCCCACCAGGCTCCTCTGTCCATGGGATTTCCCAGGCAAGAATACTGGAGTGGGTTGCCATTTCCTCCTCCAGGGATCTTCCCCACCCAGGGATCAAACCCACACCTCCCGCATCTCCTGCATTGGCAAGCGGATTCTTTACCACTGAGCCACCTGAGAAGCCCCTTTTATAAAGTATGCATCCTCTCAATATGGTGTACACAAATGTAAACATTAAAAACGGTCATTAGTTTTCCCTTTCCAATAGTATTTATATAAAATGTAAATTCAGATAAAATGAGAGTAAGTAATCAAAAGTTTATGAAAAGTGACTTGGAATGTCTGTACTCAGTATCTTAAATGATTAATGTTACATAAGAATTGACCATTACTCAATATAAGGTAAGTACAATTAACTAATCACTACTTTTAAACCCTACTTTTAAGAAACTTCTTCAAAAAATTTATAAACTGTAGTCAATTATTTGAATTATATAAATATATCTGTTCCTATAAATATGTGTGTACAGATACGTATATAAGGTGTATATCAAGGAAATACATTCATGATTTTTGTTTACTATTTCAGATGTACATTACCAACACAATCAAAGCCAAAGGAACAAGACTTGCCAAGCCCGTTTTATGCCTAGGCTTAATGTGTTTGGCCTTTCTTACTGGACTCAACAGAGTTGCAGAATATCGAAATCATTGGTCCGATGTGATAGCAGGCTTTCTGGTTGGAATATCTATAGCAGTATTTCTTGTAAGTACAGGTTTCTTTAGATATAATTTGTTTCTTAATTAATGTGTATAACCATCTACTAGACAATACAGGTGTGAATCACTGGGTTTAGTTTTCGAAAGGTGGTCTATGAAATGGAAATATGTATGTTTTAAATCACTCATTTCTTTCTTCTCCTTCATTTGTTCTGCCTAAAGTCAGGCTTGGGGTGAAAAGTACGTATTTTCTACATTTAAAAGTGAAGAGAATATTTTCATGCAAAGTACAATGGGGCTTAAAAAAACACTTACACCTCCCTAGATGTTTTTTCTTTTTAATTTGTCTTTTGATTGGAGGAAAACTGCTTTATAATATTGTGTTGGTTTCTGTAGTACAACAATGCGAACCAATCATAATTTATACACACACACACACACACACACACATATATCCCTTCCCTATTGAGCCTCCCTCCCCAGCCCCTCATCCCACCCCTCTAGGTCATCACACAGCACCAGGCTGGGCTCCCTGTGTTATATCACAGCTTCCTACTAACTGTTTTACACATGATAGCGTGTATATGTCAATGCAACTTTCTCAATTTGTCCTGTCCTGTTCTCCCCACTCTGTGTCCACAAGTCTGTTCTTTACATCTGCATCTCCATTCCTTCCCTACAAATAGGTTTTTAAGACTGGGTTATTTGAAAGTTTAAAAAATTTCCTCAGGGCACTTAGTGTCCTGAAGTATGTAGAGTGTCCCAAAGTGCCCTGGTGCCTCCAGATAGTCCTCTCCTGAGCGGCCAAGTCCCAGAACCTGATAACAGGTGATCCTCACTTGTGAGATGAACTGGTCACCTTCAGTGACTGAAAACCCATGGAGAGTTTCCAGGGCAGTATTGCTCAAATCAGATTTTGCCAAGGAGTGAAGAGCACACCTAGGGACTCCTAATGAGGCAAGCCTGCCGTCTCTACTTCTGTGATAAAAATCTCCTTGGACTATTTCTGTAGATTTTAGTTCTGTAGGTTTAGTTGTTTCAATCTGGCTTTCAATTCAGTTCAGTCACTCAGTCGTGTCTGACTCTTTGCGACCCCATGAATCGCAGCACGCCAGGCCTCCCTGTCCATCACCAGCTGCTGGATCTACCCAAACTCATGTCCATTGAGTCAGTGATGGCATCCAACCATCTCATCCTCTGTCGTCCCCTTCTCCTCCTGCCCTCAGTCTTTCCCAGCATCAGGGTCTTTTCAAATGAGTCAGCTCTTCACATCAGGTGGCCAAAGTATTGGAGTTTCAGCTTCAGCATCAGTCCTTCCAAGGAACACCCAGGACTGATCTCCTTTAGGATGGACTGGTTGGATCTCCTTGCAGTCCAAGGGACTCTCAAGAGTCTTCTCCAACACCACAGTTCAAAAGCATCAATTCTTTGGCTTTAGACTTAATTAATCCTTTGTAGGTATGGATACGGAAAAGGCAATGGCACCCCACTCCAGTATTCTTGCCTGAAAAATCCTGTGGATGGAGGAGCCTGGTAGGCTGCAGTCCAAGAGGTCGCTGAAAGTCGGACACGACTGAGTGACTTCACTTTCACTTTTCACTTTCATGCGCTGGAGAAGGAAACGGCAACCCACTCCAGTGTTCTTGCCTGGAGAATCCCAGGGACGGGGGAGCCTGGTGGGCTGCCGTCTATGGGGTTGCACAGAGTTGGACACGACTGAAGCGACTTAGCAGTAGCAGCAGGTATGGATATGTAACATTTTTGTTGTTGTTGTTGTTGTTTATTCTCTAAGTCATGTCCAACTCTTTTGTGACCCCATGGACTGTAGCCCACCAGGCTCCTCTGTCCATGGGATTTCCCAGGCAAGAATACTGGGGTGGGTTGCCATCTCCTTCTCCAGAGGACCTTCCTGAACCAGGGATCGAACCAATATCTCCTACATTGGCAGGTGAATTCTTTACTGGTGAACCACAGGGAAGCCCGATGTAACATTTTACCTAGATGGAAAAAGGTGTAGACTACTGAATAAATCAAAACATATCTTTGCATTGACGCATTGCAAGAAACATTGTTTATATTTTAATTACATTTAAATTATTTATCAGGAGTAACTTTCTTTCTTCAGCTTCTTTTCACTAGTTTATAATAGTATGTAAAAGCTTATACAAATCTTTCCAGCTACCAATGATTTGCGCACTGTTATGTACTGGGCATTTTATATAGGTTATTTCTTCTAGAACTTCCTGTGGTAAAGTGGTGACTATGCCCTGATCCCTTTCTAGACCATGTGCTATTTTTCTTTCTGATGCCTTTCCCTGCTGTGTCCAAGGTCCCTTGGAAACTTGGGCCTACCTTCCCCACCCCCAGAGATATCCTGTAGCCTCATGCAAACAGAGGCCCAGGCATGGCCCCAAAACTTTCCCTTGCTTTTACTTATGACAGTTGAAACAGGCTAACTTCTAATAAAACAAAACAAAAAATGCTTCCCATAAATCCTAAGAAAATAATCATAGGCGCAGCAAACAGCATGCCAAAAGGTGAAGCATTAAAGCCCCAGTGTCAGATGTAACTGAATTTCAACTCCATGGGTCTGGAACATCTTTGCCGGTATCTCATCAGGCTGCATCTCCTCCTGTGGCTGTAGCCATCTTCCCTTGACTGCCAGTGAACATCGTGATACCTTGCAAGGTTAGTCTAGAACACTCATGTCTTTCTTTCTCTTCCTCGTCTGAGAACCATGTGGGGAATGATGAATTGGACTAGGGGTCCGCCTCTTACTGCACATATTCAGTACCTTCCATTGGGCCCTTCAGACATTCCCGTGCATCCCGGAAAAGGGCCTTATGAAAAGGTCATGGGAGTGCTTTAACCGTGTAATGACTAAACAAGCTTTTATGCATAAACACAGGGTTTCTGACTTTAATGTGTCAGTGCAAAAATATGTTTTGCTTTATACAACAGTATCCTCCTATACCCATAGGAGGAGAAGATGTAGCCTGATGAGGTGCCAGCAAAGATGTTCCAGACCCATGGAACTGAAATGCAGTTATATCTGGCAGTAGTGCTTTAACTGGGCCTGCAGAGGGGCTCAGATAAATATGACTTGTCTTCTCTGGGAATCTGTTTCTGGGGTTAGACAGTAATGGCCAGTCTATTCCCTCAAACATTCCCTCCTTTTCTTCTTTCATGAAACGAACATTTACTGAGACCCCAGTCTAACCCAGGCATTGTGTTTGGTGCTGGGAGTAAGTACATGAAAAGGATACAGTCCAGGTACTTAATCAGATTGCAGTCAGGTGGGCCAAGATGAACACGAAGAGTTCTATAGAGGATGAGTGTAGTGGTAGATGTATGGTACATATACTCAGGAGATCTACTCTGTTTGAATTAGGGACAAATCGGAAAGAAGAGACAATATATAAACTTGAAGAGTTTGTAAAGCAGATAGGTCTAGCTTGGGGCATAAGGAATGAAGGGTAAAGAGCACAGTGCACTGGCAATATGAAATGTATCATAAAATAAGCATGTATGAAGTCCCTCCTGTATTCTAGGCCGAGGGCACAGTGTGCATCTGGCACCCAGAAATGATACCAGTCATCCAACTTGGGTGACAAGAAGGGGAATGAAAAAGCACACAGGGGACACCCTCGATGCCTTGTGTGCTATGACAGTAATTTGGGCTCTTGCTTAAAAATGTAGGTGATTTGGAAGCCTCTGTCAGCTCCCAGACAGTTGAAACAGAGAAAAAGTCTGGTTGAATCTCATCCTCACCATCTACTCAATTTGTGCCCTTCAGCAATTTACCTAACCTCAGTTTCTTCCTCTTTAAATAAGGTTACAGTCTCCTTGAAGGATTGTTACACAGATGGATAATGTGTAAACGAAATGCTGTGTATGTTCAGTGCATGGCCACATGGATGACTGAAATAATTTTATAAATGAGAGATTGTTTCCTTTTAGACACTTTTACTCTGTGATAAGATTTGTGCTTTAAAAATATGTTTTCTGGAAAATAAAGCTCCAGGTGAGGATAGAGACAAGTTATGCAGATCCAGGGAAGTGGTGGATGGGCCTCTGATTGCACAGAGGAAGGGGAGCATGGCTGGAGGTGGGATGGTTTGGAAGTTGATGAAACAGTGGAGATGATGAGGATGAAGTGGGCAACAATCTATATGATGATGCTCGAGTTTCTCATTTGGGCAACTGAGTAGAATATTTATTTCAAGCAGTGACTACAGCTCTGGCTTGCAATATCTTGGAGTGTTTTCAATTATTCTGCAGTGTGTGTAGATCACTAAGATGATTCCAAGATAAAATTAACACTAACCTACTCCAAGCCATTGTGTCAGTTCAAGGCATTCATGTCCCCTGTCACCCATGCCCAATGTCTAGCATATGCCTTTGACTCACTCTCCTCCTTCATCCCCACACCCGGTGATTCATCTAGTCAAAGCTCGTTTCCACTACAGAATCTTTCTCCCATGTCTTATTTCTTTGCAGTCCTGACCATCACTTCTTGATTGTAGAGATGTAACTGCTTACTTCTTCTATATCTATCGGTTCCTAGCTACCTTCTCACTTTAGACTCTCCTCCAAATGCCTTGCATGCTGTTTCATACACAGGATAATATAATTTGTTGCTAATAAAACAAACAGAAAACCAAGCTTCTTTCGTGCTGGATTAAATCAGACACTTCCACTGGGCTTCTGGGATCCTCCAGAATCTGGCTGCACTCTTTCTGGTCAAGTTTATGTTGCCCTTTTTTTTTACAGTGGAAATTCCACACTTGGAATCCAGACAGTGTTCTTCCTCTCACACGCTCTGTCCAGCCTGCACATTGCCTCTGCTGGAACGCTCCTGTGTATATTTTAGAGAACAAAACAGGTGTGGGAGTCAGAAAAACCTAGATTGAATCCTGCTGTTGCCACCTGTTTTTTTTTGCCAGTTTTCCTCAATGTGTGATATTGACCGTCCCACGTAGCTCCTCATTATTCCTAAAGTGTGGCCTCCCCTGAACTGTATTTAAAGTGATTACCTCTCCCCCAGACTCCTTTCTTCATTTCCTATTCACTTTTCTCCACTGCACGATTCAACTTTTAGTATACCACATATAATATTTTGGGTTTTGTTTTTTGCTGTCAAACCCTCTAGAATGTAAACCACTTACGGAGATGGTGTTTGTTTTCATCACTATATATTCCCAGGGGTATATAGGAAGTTCTCAGGAGATATTTGTTGAATGAATGAATGAACTGTTTTGTTTACTCCCCAGACTTCTTTTGAGGGCTAAGTGAAATCACATATGTAGTCAAGTCAGTCAATTGCATGGTACAGAGAAGGCTATGGATACCATACTCTTCACCTTTGATGACTTTATTATTGTATATTGACTCATTATTTTATAAAAATGGGTGCCTCAAAGTACTTGCAAGAAAGATGGATATTACAGTGTCAGGCAGGATAATTCAAGTTTACTGACCAAAGCAAGAGCTTATCAGGTTATCATGCATATTCCTAATAGTAATAATAAAGAGTTATTTGAATATTCTTTACTGCATTAACTCAATCCTCATGCACAGTGAGACATAACTATTATTGTCCTAGTTTTGCAGGTAAAGCAAACAGATCTAGTTATATTAAATAACTTGCCTAGGCTCACAGAATTAGTAAATAAAAGAGTCCAGGATTAAGCCCCAGGCCTGTTTGACCCCAAAGCCCATGCACATAACTCCATATAGCAGAAAAGTTTTATTTGCCACAAGGAAGAGGCAGACTGATCACAAATGGATCAGATTAATTTATTATCACTACTGGAAAAAAAAAAAACAAAAATCTATATGTAATGGTGACTTATTACTAGTATTAATTTTTGGAAGAGAGGGTAGAATTACACTCATGGAAACCACTAATGTAAAAATAGAATGTTTCTAAAGAAAGTCACTTTCAATTATATAGGAACATCAGAAAATTTGAGAATTTTTATCCTGGATTCATGCTCATTTATTAATCTGTTCATCCACCTGACACTGAGAATGGAATAGTAATCAGAAAAAGAAGCTTGTCTGCTTCCATGGAGCTGATAACCTTGGAAGAGAATCACATCAACCAAAATGCTATGCTTGCAGATATATAATTTCATATAGAGATAGGTATTTCAGTGAAAAGAATCACAGGTCCTTGCCAGCAAATAAAAACATCCTGGGGTCAAGGAAGACTAATAAGGTGATGAGGCAGAGATGAGATATCACAAATGAATGAGATATGATGCCCAAAGACAGTGGAGATGAGTATTGCAAACAAAAGGAAGTGAACGGAAACCGAAGGTGTTTGGGAAATAGAGAAAGAAAGCTGAAAGGTGGACCTGAGTTTACATTTTGAGAGGAGTGAGAAGCCAAGCCCAAAAGTAGTTTTAAGGAGGTCGACATGATAGAATTTGCATTTTAGAAAGACCATTCTCACTTCTTTGTAGAGAGGGATTGGAGGGAGTCAAGATTGGATTTAGTTTTGAGAAAACCATGCAGGAATTCAGGCAAGTAATGATGACTGCTTAGTCTTTGGAGTTGGTGTTAGAGATAGAACAAGGCGGATAAAAGAAATCAAAATCTTCAGGAAGAAGAATTGAACAAATTGAGTGACTGGTTGAATACAAGAGGTGTTCAGGTTTCAGCCACATGCAGCTGCATTTGGGGATGAGAGGGAATTACCTTTCCCTGAGAGGATCCAGAAAAAGATCAAGGTTTGGAGTAGGGTCATGAGATGGTTGCATCTTGGCTTTTATTTTAAACGTTTGTTGAATTTTTCATACCTTTGCCAACCAAAGAAATGGAGCTGCCTTTGCTAGTCTGTCGCAACCTCTTCACTTTCAAATTGAGAAAACTGAGGGCTAGAGGACTGTCCAAGAACAGAACATGCAAACTCAGGATCAAAAACCAGGGCCATTGCTATTTCCTATGAGCATTTTTCTAATTGGAAGTCAATTTCATATTTGTGAATGTTACCAGACAAGACTTACTAAATATTTGAATATGATTCTAAGGAAGATTTGATAATTTCCTTCCTTATAATTTAAATAATAGCAGTAATGAAGAGTAATCATTATGCTAATAGATGCTTTAATGAATATCTGCTATGCGTTAGGCATTTAAATATTTCACATGTGAATTCTTAGCTGCTTCAGTAGTGTTGTCCTGACCCTCAATTAAGGCGAAGAGGTAACTGATAATATCTTTCAGAGTTTTCCTAACTGAAATTAGTATAAAAAGCAATTATACTAATTTCAGTAGCCACTATTAAATCTGTTCTTCATCTAATGACTTCCATTTGTCTGTGTATATAGTTATTTCAGCAAATTTTAATTCAGAAAAATTTGTAGCAGCTTTTTTTCACCTGCTGATTTTCCATAAATTTATATAATATTAATGGTGCTTCCCAGGTGGCCATAGTGGTAAAGAAAGAACCCGCTTGCTAATTTAGGAGACAAGAGATGAGGGTTTGATCCCTGGATTGGAAAGATCCCCTGGAGGAGGGCATGGCAGCCCACTCAAGTATTCTTGCCTGGAGAATCCCATGGACAGATGAGCCTAGTAGGCTACAGTCCATAGGGTCACAAAGAGTTGGACATAACTGAAATGACTTAGCACGCATAATGTTAATGAAAAGAAAATGTGTGTGTATATATATATTTCATGAAATGGGTATGAAACTGCTGTCTGTTATATTGTTGTTGGCTCAAATTCTTGATTATATCCTTTGCTGCTTCCACACCAAAATGGCAGAGCTGAATACTTGCTGCAGAGATTGTACACCCACAAAGCCAAAAATATGTACTATCTGCTCATTACAGACAAAATTTGCTGACCTCTACTTTAGGTCAGTTACTATCTATTAGTCCTTTGCAGGCTCATCATTTGATAGAATGTTTATCAGGTACCCATTTCCAAACCTTTGCCATGACTTTAAAGATCTTGATGGTAGTGATGAAATTGAGTATTAAGTTATTAGACTTTGATCTGTGCTTCTGATCTGTAATTATTCAAGGAATTGGAAGGATAATAAGTATATATCAGTTTGCAAGGAAGTTTTTTCTGAGATAAATTCTAATAGTGTGTGTTATTTTGTAGATTTTAAAATTTAATTTAAAAACTGGAGAAAAATTAAGATCTAATTGACCTTTGAAAATATTCAATAATGAGCCCCACACTTTCCAGTGTGATTTATGGAAAATATACAATGTAAATTTGTGATTGTATATTAAGCATTTATTTTTTAAATGAATGATAAGTTATAAACTAGCTACAAGTAAATTCTGTATTTCAGTTTGATAATAGAATATAAAACCCAGAAAAAGAAAGCTCAAGAATATCTTACCTACTAGTTCAATATAAGCAACTAATTTTCCTGTATAATTTAAAACACTAATTTTTAAAATTTGATCCACCTACATCAGAAGCTTTAGAAATGCCTTTTAAAAGTGGCAACTCCTAAGCCTTATCCTTCATCTTTGAAATCAGAATTTTTAGGAAAGGGCTTAGGAATGTCTTTTTTTTTTTTTTTAAGTGCCAGAACTTTATTTTCATGCACAGTAGAATATGAGAACTTCTGGTTTAGTATGGGATATAATCAATTGAAACAAGGGTCAGTTTCCTTTATGTAAAAGGTCTTCTATTTCAGTGGTAGCCATAGTAAGCTGTTGTTGAAATGCCAAATATATATGGGATGCAATAATGGACAAAAAACTAGGGTTAATGATGCTACTAAATTAGAAAGTGCCAATCGTAGAAGGTTTATTATGAATGTAATGATCTTGAAGCAATGGGATATAATTAGCATTTAAATTAAGTTGTAGGTTAGCCACATTAAGGAAAGGTTAGCTTGCTATGAATTTTTATAAGGTTATGGTGTTATTTTTGGATCAGTTTGAGCACTGACTATAACCTAATTTAATGAAAATTTTGGAATAATAGCATTGTCATTATTAACTGAGCTACATATTAATTGATGAATGCTGTTGAACACACTTGCACTGGATTACAAGATAAATTTGAATGTAAAGTTATAGACCTGTAATATTTAAGTTATGCCAATACTTTATCACTGTGATTAGATTTATCAGGCTGCTCACAAAGATCATGTTTATAGGGAACATGGCTTTGTTTTAATTGTATTTTTTCCTGAAATTGTAGGTTGTATGTGTGGTAAATAATTTCAAAGGAAGACAACCAGAAAATGAGCATATACACACGGATAACCTGGCACAGATGCCAATGATAAGCATTCCTCGAGTAGAAAGTCCTTTGGAAAAGGTAACATCTGTACAGGTGATTCATAATTTAAATTCTAAAGTGCGATTGTTATCTAGAGCAAATGAATAATTATTCTTGAGAGTTCTTTCACATTTTTGATTTACTAAAATAAGCTCAGAGTCTAATGTGGTATTTAGCAAGAACTTAATCACTGAAGAGAACATCTTTGAAAAATGCGTATCACATAGAAAACATTTCTTTGAACTTCTCAGGCTTAAAAGTTGAGTCTGTACATGGACTGTGCTGCAATTTGCCATAGCTTTGAGATAAGGAACGTTATACAGTGGTCCCACGCATGGGCAAAATATAAGTTTTACTTGAGAATGTATACATTTTTCATAATACATATTCCATTTCTTCCATGCTTCATGTATATGAAAATCTGTGTAGTGTAACAACTGGCACATACTCAGGACTCAATAAATACTGCTAAACCTCAGTTTCTGGCCTCAGGGAAACACCAGTGTGCATTCCTGATCAAGGAGACCCTGAAGATCAGGCTGGGCTTAAGGGAGCCTGATGAGGTAGCACTTTGAGTGGCAGGTCAAGACCTCATGGGACATAGCAATGAACAGAAAAGCCAGGTTTTAATAACTTTTCTTGAGACTTCTGTGTGCTAGATAGGTTAATATTTCTTAAGTGATGATGCATTCACGCATGTGTGTAACTGGTTAGATGACTGCTTATTTAGTAACAGAGGGCTACTAATGTCTTCTCCTCAGCCCTGTCCACATCCAGATTTTGATCAATATCTTAGATGAAGTTATTAATAGATGCTAATTGGAGGCTTAGATGGTATGAATCTGTGGAGGGGTCGCATAGGATGCACACTCAGTCATGTCTGACTCTTTGGGACCCCATGAACTACAGTCCATGGGATTACCCTGGCAAGAATACTGTAGTGGGTTGCCATTTCCTACTCCAGAGAATCTTCCTGACCCAGGGATTGAACCCACGTCTCCTGCGGCTCCTACATTGAGAGGTGGAGCCTTTACCACTGAGCCATTCACCTTGGAAGCCCCAGGTGAATCTGTGAGGGATAATTGATACATTGGATGAAATATTAAAAATTCTTGGAAGATTGCGGTAAATGTACCACTAACAATTAACTAGAAATAAAGGAAATATTTCGTATTTGGACTTTTTTTAAAAAATGTTCCTGTAGGATAGGGTATGTCTAGGTTAACTACACAAATGCAAAAGGCTCAGAGGGTATAGGAGTCTACCATTCAGCATGGGTCAATAGCATGATATGACTGCTAGAAGTTTATATGGTTTTAAGTCCCACTTAGGGAAAATGATATCCTGAATGAGGGATTGATGGTTTGCTTTGCTCAGGTCAACTTGGTATACTGTGTACTACTCTTGGTGACATGGTTTTAAGATGAACATTGATAAAACATAAGAGTTGACAGTAAATTTTTTTAAGTGAGCAAATAGATATGTCTAAGATGGTGAGTAGAGTCAAAGTCATGAATTATAAGAGACTGGAAGGAACAAAAGTATCAAGTTTAAAAAAATAATAAGTTTATAGGAAAAGGAAACTCAAGAAAGAAGCAATAGCTTCCCATAAATATCTGAAGGACTGTTGTGTGACAGAGGGATGCAATTTGTTTTATGAAATCTCAGAGATCACAATTAGGATGAAAGAAAAGGACGTGTAGGAAGATAAATAATGTCTCAAAATTAGTTACTAACTTTCCCACCTTAAAAGCGATGAAATTTCTTTTTACTATAAGGATTCAAGAATAGCTAAGCAAGCACTTATCCATGATACTGTGGGAGGATTTTAAGCATTTAAATGAGGATAGAG
Organism: Dama dama; assembly: GCF_033118175.1. Taxonomy (NCBI): domain Eukaryota; kingdom Metazoa; phylum Chordata; class Mammalia; order Artiodactyla; family Cervidae; genus Dama; species Dama dama. The sequence continues at coordinate 44,375,318 of NC_083700.1, forward strand.
ACATTAGATGATGATGATGGTGATGATGATAAAAATAACAATGACCATTTAGTGATCATGCAAGATGTGTCAAATACTATACTAATTGCTTCCACAAAACCACTTCCGTGCTCTACAAAGTACAGTTTTGTTCTTTGCAACAATTTGTAAAGCTGAGTATCCCTGGTGGCTCAATGGTAAAGAATCTGCCTTCAAGGCAAGGAGATCCAGGTTCAATCCCTGGGTTGGGAAAATACCCTGGAGAAGGGAATGGCTACCCACTCTAGTATTCTTTCCTGGAGAATTCCATGGAAAGAAGAATTCTTTCTAGCAGGCAACAGTCCATGGGGTTGCAAAGAGGTAGACCGGACATGACTGAGCAACTAACACTTTCACTTTCATCATTATAGTGGCAAAGACTGCTGATAGATGACCAGTATTCTTTCTTCTCTTCTTCCTTTCAGTAACTGAGTTTTTCACTCCAGTTTTAACTACACTCATGGTTGTCCAGCTGTAGTCTTTATTCCCCAGCTTCCCCTGTGGTTAGGTGTGACCTAGCAACCAAGTTTAGACCCATGCGATGTAAGCAGAAGGGTAGGTGCAATAACCTCTAGGTTATCTCTTTGAAAACTCTTGTCCCGGACATTCTGTACTCCTTATCACCAAATGGAAAAGATAAGTGACTGGAATAATCTTTTATTTTTGAAGATGACCAATCCTCCTGGACAACCTGGGTTCTGGATGAGCTCATGGAACAGTCCACATACACACCCTAGATGGTTCTGAAAAAGAAATAAACTCCTTTACTAAGTCATTGATTATTTTAATCTCTTTTCTACCATGATTTAGCTGATGCCCTCTTAGAATAAGTGTCCTCATTATACAGTTAAGAAGAGCTCCCAAGAAGTTATGTGTGTGCTGTTTAGTCATATCCGAGTCTTTGCAACCCGATGGAATGTTGCCCACCAGGCTCCTCAGTCCATGGAATTTTCCAGGAAGAAAACTGTAATGGGTTGTCACTTCCTTCTCCAGGAGATCTTTTTGCATGTGGATTTTACCATTGTACCACCTGGGAAACTCAAGTAGTTAAACAGATTGCAAATGTCCATGTCATTGGTAAACAGCAAAGAAAAATTATACGGTATAGTGATTCAAGATATATACCTATGTAATAAAATATATACGTGCGTGCATGCTAAGTTGCTTCCGTTGTGTCCAACTCTTTGTGACCCCATGGATTGTAGCCTGCTGGGCTCCTCTATCTGTAAGATTCTCCAAGCAAGAATACTGGAGTGGGTTGCCATGCCCTGCTCCAGGGGATCTTCCCTACTCAGGGATCGAATCCTCTTTTCTTATGTCTCCTGAATTGGCAGGCAGGTTCTTTACCAGTAGCGCCACCTGGGAAGCCCCAATAAAATATATATCTAAGTGAAAATTCTTAAAGAGATGAGAATACCAGATCACCTTACCTGCCTCCTGAGAAATCTGTATGCAGGTCAAGAAGTAACAGTTAGAACAGGATATGGAACAACGGACTGGTTCCAAACTGGGAAAGGAATACATCAGGGCTGTATACTGTCACCTTGCTTATTTAACTTATATGCAGAGTACATCATGTGAAGTGCTGGATTGGATAAAGCACAAATTGGATTCAAGATTGCCGGGAGAAATATTAATAACCTCAGATATGCAGATGACACCACCTTTATGACAGAAAGTGAAGAGGAACTAAAAAGCCTCATGATAAAAGTGAAAGAAGAGAGTGAAAATAGTGGCTTAAAACTCAATATTCAAAAACTAAGACCATGGCATCCGGTCCCATCACTTCATGGTAAATAGGGAAACAATAGAAACAGTGACAGACTTTATTTTCTTGGGCTCCAAAATCACTGCAGATGGTGACTGTAGCCATGAAATTAAAAGATGCTTACTCCTTGGAAGAAAGCTATGACAACCCTAGACAGCATATTTGAAAGCAGAGACGTTACTTTACTGACAGAACTCCATATAGTCAAAGCTATGGTTTTTCCGGTCTTCAAGTATGGATGTGAAAGTTGGACTATAAAGAAAGCTTAGCGCCAAAGAATTGATGCTTTTGAACTGTGGTGTTGGAGAAGACTCATGAGAGTCCCTTGGACTGCAAGGAGATCTAAACAGTCCATCCTAAAGGAAATCAGTCCTGAATTTTCATTGGAAGGACTGATGCTAAAGCTGAAACTCCAATACTTGGGCCACCTGATGCAAAGAACTGACTCATTGGAAAAGACCCTGATGCTGGGAAAGATTGAAGGCAGGAGGAGAAGGGAATAACAGAGGGTGAGATGGTTGGATGGCATCACTGACTTGATGGACTTGAGTTTGGGCAAGCTCTGGAAGTTGGTGATGGACAGGGAAGCCTGATGTGCTGCAGTCCACAGGGTCGCAAAGAGTCGGACATGACTGAGCCACTAAACTGAACTGAAGTGAATAATACATATGAAATTAGATCTTGTTGAACTTTAAATACAAAAAGCGGTAGCAATTACGTAGAGATCTTAAACATACTTTGAAGAAAATTGTCCGGGTGAAAATTAGAGTGTTTTATGCACCTCTCAATATATTAACTTGAACAGTGATCTGAGTCTTCTGCTTTTTAACATTTATTTGCATAACGTTTCTTTAGAAGTCTGCTAGACTTGCCAAATATCTTGTATACCATTACATCATTATGTGTATTAAATGATTAAAATATTTCTGTTCTTGATTTTATGCAAATTCATTTTTATTTACAGTGACTTTTAAGATACTAGATGATGAAGGCAAAAATATTCTATTAGAATTTATTGATTGCAAGAGATCAGTGTTTATTCTTTAACATTTTTGTTTATGATACATTTGTGTGCTTTATCTTCAATCTGATAGTTAGGCAATAAAGATGATTGGAATCTAATTTGATTCTCCCTCTACACACCTGGTGCATTGGCACTCGCCCCGCTGAGCTCCGCCTTCCCTCTCCACTCTCTCCATCACTGTTTCCAGGCAGAACCCTGTCTGCACTCACACAGGAAAATCACGAGTCTTGGGCTTCCCCTTGGAGCTCTACTGCTGAGAGGATATGTATTTCTGCTCATCAGCCAGAAAGGGAGGAAGGCCATCACTTCAGAGAAGCCCAGAGTAGCTTTCTCTTCCTTCTTTAATAAGGAATGCTTGGAGTAAATATATTGCTTTTCATCTTAGTTCACAATGGGAAACAAGTGAATGCAAAAATCCTCTCTAGTAGTTTGATCTTTATAATTGATAGCTGGGAAGTGACATTAGCTCCTTAAGCTGGCCCTCTGAGGAGAGAAAGGGAGCCTGGTGTTAAAGTTCGGTTGGCAGTTATGGCCTATTGTTTTAGCATGGTTATGCCAAGCTATCATTTTCTGGTTGTCAGTCTTGTGTAGAGCAGACAACAGGTTTCTTTTAAAAGTTATGTACTTATATAACTTCTTATATTCAAAGTACACATTTGATAAACTGTAAGCTACAGAATAATTACAGCATGCAAGTGTTCTTGTTTATAAAATGCCAACAATTTATCCCTTAATTATAGGGAGTTTGTCATATAGTTAATTACCATAGTTTGAAGGAAAGTCATGATTTTTCTGAAGGCTAAGTAAATCTGAACATTCATTACATTTGGTTTTATGAAAAGAATTAATCATCTGTGGAAACCAGCCCATCATGTCTCAATGTTCACTAAACATAAGTTACCAGTAACTTTACTACAGCTGTTTGTAATATCAAATCAGGAGAGGTCTAAATGTTTATCTGTAGTGAATTATTAAATCCATTGGGATACGTTCCTACAGTGGGATCCAGTACATTTTAGTGTGGTGTTTCTGTTTACAGTTTCTAGGGGTAGAATGGCTGGCAGTTTGGGGTACTTTGGATCTTGGGCAACTTATTTAATTACTCTGTGACTCAGTTTTCTCCTGCATAGAATGATTCAGACGATGATAGTCATAAGAGTTCAGTAAGATAATAAGCAAGAACTTAGAACAGCCTGGCACCTCTGAAGCCCTTAATCATTACCAATTATTATTACTATTCAGCAGCTGAAATGGATGAGGTAAATCAAGATGTGGAAAGTTTTCCAATATATTGTAGAATGTGTTTTTTTAAGTTGATGTGTATATAATGTGTCTATATATGATGAAGCCAGTTATGCAAAATACCACACAAGATATTTCTCTCTTGCTGCTGCTGCTGCTAAGTCGCTTCAGTCATGTCTGACTCTGTGCGACCCCATAGATGGCAGCCCACCAGGCTCCCCATCCCTGGGATTCTCCAGGCAAGAACACTGGAGTGGATTGCCATTTCCTTCTCCAATGCATGAAAGTGAAAAGTGAAAGTGAAGTCACTCAGTTGTGTCTGACTCTTAGCGATCCCATGGACTGCAGCCTACCAGGCTCCTCCGTCCATGGGGTTGTCCAGGCAAGAGTGTGGGTTGCCATTGCCTTCACCTATTTCTCTCTAGTAGGAAACAAAAAGATCATGCAGATGAGAGAGAGAAGGGGGAAGGTTACCTATAGACACTAATCTGAGAGCCACTGACATTGTGGACCTGATTGCTGCTCTCTCTTCCTCCTTTTCCTCCCTTCTTCCCTTCCTTCCTTCCTTTCTTTCTTTTCTCTCTCTTTTTCTTTTTTCTTCCAATGATGAGGTTATAGTCATGAAAAATTGTGTAACTAAAATACTTACAGTATTTTAAAATTACTCAGTCTTCTTCAGCTGCTCTCTAAGAAGGTCCTGGTTATGCTTCTTTGTATTAACTATCGATATGTTCTAATTGACCAAAGTCCCTTGGAAAAATTCCCCCAGAATTATTTAAATTCCTGTGCCCCTTCGTTATGACTCACATAGCCTTTTGAGAGCATTCAATGTATTTCTCTCTGCCAAATTGGGCACGGAGACTTTGGTTGTAGCGCACATGTCTTTATGCCTCATGCCCAGAGTCCAGCTGCCCTTGGCACACCTCTCTTTTGGGTCCTGTCTGTCCTGGGGCCCTTACACAAGCTGTGTGCAGGTGCCTCTAATTTTCAGGACCCACATATCCCACCAACCGAAGGTCTCAGGGAGCCAACATTTTTCTTCAGTCACACGACTTCTCCCTTTCCAACGCATCCTTTTCTGGCTCCTGCCTTCAAGAGCCCATGCATCCCAAACAGAATCTTCAGGGGTGCTGGCTTTAGGAGGTTAGCAAAAACACAAAGAGAGGCACTATTAATTACTCATAGGAGTAAAAAACAAAAGTCTGCCTCTCAGGGTATATGCCCAGTAGTGGGATTGCTGGGTCATGTGGTAGTTCTAATTTTAGTTTTTTAAGAAACTTCCATAATTTAAAAAGACGCATGTACCCTAACATTCATTGCAGCACTATTTACAGTAGCCAGGACATAGAAGCAACCTAAGTGTCCATCAATAGGTGAATTGATAAAGGAGATGTTATGCATATATACAATGGACTATTACTCACCTGTAAAAGGAAGGGAATTGGGTTATCTGTAGAGATGTGGATGGACCTAGACTGTCATACAGAGTAAAGTAAGTCAGAAAGAGAAAAATAAATATCGTATATTAACACATATATGTGGAATCTGAAAAAAATGGTACAGATCAACCTAGTTCCAGGGCAGGAATACAGACACAAACATAGAGAATGGACATGTGGACATGGGGGATGAAGGGGAGGATGGGATGAATTGGGAGATTGTTGTTGTTTAGTCACTAAGTCATGTCCATCTCTTTGCAACCCCATGGACTGTAGTGTGCCAGGTTTCCCTAGCCATCACTGTCTCCCAGAGTTTGCTCAAACTCGGGTTCATTGAGTCAGTGATGCTCTCCAACCATCTCAGCCCCTTCTCCTCCTGCCTTCAAGGAGACTGGGCTTGACATGAATACACTACCATGTGTAAAACAGCTAGTGGGAATCTGCTATAAAGCACAGGCAGCTCAACTTGGTGCTCTGTGATGACCTAGATGAGTGGGATGGGTATGGGGTGGAAGAGAGGTTCAGGAGGGAATGGATATATATACACATATAGCTGGTTCGCTTTGTTGTAGAGCAGAAACTAACACAACATTGTAAAGCAATTATACTTCAGTATAAAAAGATTCTGCCTCTCCTGGGAAATGAAGATGGAACATTTACATATTCATTAGCTTTACTCTCTTATATTAGCAAGAGTAAAGTAGGAATTAATGTCTTAATAGCTGTGTCACTGAGAGCAAAAACTAGATAGAGTAAAATTTTAGGCATGTCTGCTAGATATAGTATGAATAGTTTCAGTTTGATGGATGTCACCAAAGGACAATTAAAATTTTTCTTTGCCAGTAAAGAAGTTGGATGTTGCAAAAGTGGCTAGAGTCCTATATAATCCCAGACATATCCTCCAAATTTCAAAGAATGAGAACAAGAGATAGGAGCAACCTCTGAGAGAATGAGAAGTCTTGTTTAGCACATGACTCAGCACCATGAACCAACACCATATGAAACAGGGTTAGCAAATGGGCAAGTACACCCCAAAAGAAAGCCTTCAGAGAAGCATTCCTCTGATCAGGCTTCTCATTAACAAGGGTCCGTGCCAGATGAAGAAATCCCTTCCTGAACTGAATAGGTACTATAAAATGGGATGGGGCGTTATCTTCAGTCAAAAAAAATAAATAAGCTACATCCAAGGACTGTATCATTCTCCTGTAGAAGAGGTTAAGTTAACAGAATAGCAGTCCTGACATTTCAGCAACCATAGCAATGAAACTGTGTAGAGATAAACTGACCTTCCTGAAAATGTCCTTGGCCTCAGCTGCTTCTTCCACTCCACTCAGGCTGAGAAATCATCAACATGATGTAAAACTACATTCTCCAGCTCTTCAGCTCAAGATCTAAGTGAAGGATCCCCTGACTATTCATGAAAACACTTAAAGGATCTTTGCATTTTCTTCCATTAAGTTTAGGAAGATAAACTGAGCTAAATCTGTTCTGATTCAGGCATAAATAATCAGGACAGCTACTTAAATTCTTTAAGATGATTTTATGACACAGAAGAGACATTTTTAAGAGTCAGAATACATTTTTTAGGAAAAAAAAGATGAACTCAAGATATTTAATTAAATTTATTGTAGATAATATGTGTTTTCTACTGTCAAAGAAATTAAAGAAAATATGTTTAATGAGAGATGAAAGATAGCTAGCACAAAGGTACAATTAAGAAACTAATGTAAGAAAACACTGTCATGGCAAGATTAAAACCAATACTGCGTATGTGAGCTCAGTTGTGTCTGACTCTTACTGACCAAATGGACTGTAGCCCACCAGGCTCATCTGTCCATGGAATTTTCCAGGCAAGAATACTGGAGCAGGTTGCCATTTCATACTCCAGGGGATCTTCCCAACCCAGGGATCGAACCTGCCTCTCCTGCATTGGCAAGTGGATTCTTTACCAGTGTGACACCTGGAAAGTTCAAAATCACAAAAACAAAATCCACCATGGAGAAAGTAAAATCAGTTATGTTAAGGACAGGTTTCAGAATCATCAGTAAAAGTACAAGAGAATAAATTGATCCAAGTAGAGATAATAGATATGAAGGATATACCTCAGAATATAATAAGTGAATCACTTGTTATATGGATGTTGAAGAAGAGGACAATATTCAGATAAATACTATAAGGAAACTTTCCTTCCAGATAAATATCTGAATCTTTAGACTCGAAGGATTAGCAAGATACCAGGTAAAGTTAAAATATATACTAGAATTTAGATATTTCTCAGTGAAAAATTCAAATTTCAATACTGAAGAAAGAATTCTGTAAATATTGTGGTAGCTGATATTATCGTTCCTAATTACTATCTACCCCCTTCCATAGGCAGAGTATCCTTTCTGCTTCAGTTTCTCTGGACTTGATCAATGACAAGTGAATGAACCTGACAGATAGCCCATCAACCAGAAACTTGTAGAGTCATCATAAGCTTTGCCCCATCTTGTTGCTCATGGTCCTTTCCTTCAGAGAAGGCCATGTTCCAGATATGGGCTGCTCTGACAGCCTGGGTCACAGAATGGGAAGTCATGGGCAGCAGACCAAGGCCCAACCTGTAGCTTGGAGCAGAACCACAGGACCTGGCCACCAATGTGTAGTATGAGAAAGAAACACACATTTGTTATTGGTAGCCGACTGAGCCTTTGAGGTTGTTGTGCAGTATGCCTAGTGAGTGAAAGCGAATACAGACAAAGTGAACACACACGCGAGACTAACAGCATGCTAGCTAGACTTCTCCCTCTACAGCATTAGATGCCAGAATAGAATGGAATGATGTATTTTGAGTTTCCATGAAACAGTTTGTGACATAAGAATTCTGTTCCTATCCAAAAGGTCATTTAACCGTTAAGATAACCGTAAAGCACCAGGTATGTAAGAATTCCCAGGTGGTTCAGTTGTAAAGAATCCACCTGCAACTCAGGAGACACAGGTTCAACTCATGGGTCAGAAACTTCCCCTGGAGAAGGGAATGGCTACCCACTTCAGTATTCTTGCCCGGAAAATTCTATGGACAGAGGAGCCTGGTGGACTACAGTCCATGGGGTCACAAAGAGTTAGACACGACTAAGCACACACACACATGGTAAATACAGTGACAGAAACAGGGCAAAATTATTAAATTCATTTAAAGAGAAGATCTATTACAAAATTAATACAGCAATGACAAAGTGAGACAAATCTTAGATAATACCAATAAAATTGTCAAAGTGTGATGAGTTGCAGATTTTATAAAGGAGGGACTCAATATTAGTTTCATTCTTGCAATAACTAGAATCTTAGTTTCAAGCATTTTTAAAAATAAGGTTTATCAAGAGTAGTTTAAAACAGTTTTAAAAGGCCAGTAACAACATGTAAAATATAAATGACATACTTGAATGAGTTCATGTCTATAATATGTAAAACATACTAGTTGAAGAATAGGCAAAGTACATAAATAGGAACACCATTAGAGATGAAATGCAAACCAAAAAGAAGTATATGGAAAAGTATTCTCAGTCACATTTAAGGAAAATTCATGAAAAGTCTTTTATGCAACATTGTGGGGTTGATTCTTAGCCTATAAGAAAGGGGGAGCCAAGAAAGAGTGTTAGAAAGGAAATGGCATGTTCAGATTGGAAAATAAATTGAAGGAGAGCAACAATGAAGCAAAACAAAACCAAACAGAAACCAGTCTGTAAGAGGCTGTTGTAAAAATCCAGATAAATGATAAAGATGACGTGTATTCTGCCTCAATACAGCCTTGTCTTGCCATGTTGACTGACCAGGCATCAGCTCAGTTCAGTTCAGTTCTTCAGTTGTGTCTGACTCTTTGTGACCCCATGAACCACAGCACACCAGGCCTCCCTGTCCGTCACCAACTACCCAAACTCACGTTCACTGAGTCAGTGATGCCATCCAACCATCTCATCTTCTGTCATCCCCTTCTTCTCCCATCTTCAATCCTTCCCAGTATCAAGGTCTTTTCAAATGAGTCAGCTCTTCACACCAGGTGGCCAAAGTATTGGAGTTTCAGCTTGAACATCAGTCCTTCCAGTGAATACCCAGGACTGATCGCCTTTAGGATGGACTGGTTGGATCTCCTTGCAGTCCATGGGATGCTCAAGAGGCTTCTCCAACACCACAGTTCAAAAGCATCAATTCTTCTGTGCTCAGCTTTCTTTATAGTCCCAGTCTCACATCCATACATGACTACTGGAAAAACCATAGCTTTGACTAGATGGATCTTTGTTGACAAAGTAATGTCTCTGCTTTTTAATAAGCTGTCTAGGTTAGTCGTAATTTTCTTTCCAAGGAGTAAGCATCTTTTAATTTCATGGCTACAATCACCATCTGCAGTGATTTTGGAGCCCAAAAAACTAAAGTCAGCCACTGTTTCCACTGTCTCCCCATCTATTTGCCATGAAGTGATGGGACCAGATGCCGTGATCTTAGTTTTCTGAATGTTGACCTTTAAGCCAACTTTTTCACTCTCCTCTTTCACTTTCCTCAAGAGGCTCTTTAGTTCTTCTTCACTTTCTGCCATAACGGTGGTATCATCTGCATATCTGAGGTTATTGATATTTCTCCTGGCAATCTTGATTCCAGCTTGTGCTTCATCCAGCCCAGCATTTCTCGTGATGTACTCTGCATATAAGTTAAATAAACAGGGTAACAATATACAGCTTTGACATACTCCTTTCCCAATGTGGAACCAGTCTGTTGTTCCATGTCCAGTTCTAAATGTTGCTTCCTGATCTGCAGACAGGTTTCTTAAGAGGCAGGTCAGGTGATCTGGTATTCCCATCTCTTTCAGAATTTTCCAGTTTATTGTGAACCACACAGTCAAAGGCATTTGCATAGCCAATAAAGCAGAAACAGATGTTTTTATGGAACTCTCTTGCTTTTTCAATGATCCAGCAGATGTTGGCAATTTGATCTCTGGTTCCTCTGCCTTTTCTAAATCCGACTTGAACACCTGGAAGTTCAGAGTTCACGCACTGTTGAAGCCTGGCTTGGAGAATTTTGAGCATTACTTTGCTAGCGTGTGAGATGAGAGCAATTGTGCCATAGTTTGAGCATTCTTTGGCATTGCCTTTCTTTGGAATTGGAATGAAAACTAACCTTTTCTAGTCCTGTGGCCACTGCTGAGTTTTCCAAATTTGCTGGCATATTGAGTGTAGCACTGTCACAGCATCATCTTTTAGGATTTGAAATAGCTCAACTGGAATTCCATCACCTCCACTAGCTTTGTTCGTAGTGATGCTTCCTAAGGCCCACTTGACTTCACATTCCAGGAAGTCTGGCCCTAGGTGAATGATCACACCATCGTGATTATCTGGGTCATGAACATCTTTTTTGTATAGTTCTTCTGTGTATTCTTGCCACCTCTTCTTTATATCTTATGCTTCTATTAGGTCCCCACCATTTCTTTCCTTTATTGGGCCCATCTTTACATGAAAATTTCCCTTGTTATCTCTAATTTTCTTGACGAGATTTCTAGTCTTTCCCATTCTATTGCTTTCTTCTATTTCTTTGCATTGATCATTTTTCTCTTAGTTATGATCAAGAGAAATCTTTGAAGAGAAGACAGGAAAATGACATAGATGAAAGGTTGGCGTGTTTCCTGCGGTGGGTGGGATGGAGAAATAGTTTTCCTAATGACACCATGGCCAGCATTTAGCCCGTTTTCACTGTAAATCACTGGTGTGGTTAGATAACCCCTGCATATACACTGCATTCTTGTGTAACCCCAAATTCCTATGTTGAAACCTAATTCCCAACATGATGAGTCTAGGCAATGGGGCTTTAGGGGGTGATTAGATCTTAAAGGCAGAGACTTTTATGAATGGGATAACTGTTCTTATTAAAGGGACCTTACAAACTCCCTCAACCCTGCGGCTGTGAGAAGGGACAGGGAGAAGGCCATCTGTGAACCAGGAAGAGTGCCCTCATTGGAGGCTGGATCTGCCAGTGCTTGATCTCAGACATCCCAGCCTCCAGGACTGTGAGAAACAAACTTCTGTTGTTTATAAGCTACTGGTCTATAGTACTCTGTTCTAGCAGACTGGATGGAGTAAGACAACTCCTCTGATCAGAATCAGCACCTGACCAAAATACATTTCACCAAACTGGGGCAAAGGCTAATAGAGTTTTGCCAAGAGAATGCGCTGGTCATGGCAAATACCCTCTTCCAGCAACAGAAGAGGACTCTACACATGGACATCACCAGATGGTCAACACTGAAATCAGACTGATTATATTCTTTGCAGCCAAAGATGGAGAAGCTCTATATAGTCAGCAAAAGCAAGACCAGGAGCTGACTGTGGCTCAGATCATGTACTCCTTATTGCCAAATTCAGACTTAAATTGAAAAAAGTGGGGGAAACCACTAGACCATGCAGGGATAACCTAAATCAAATCCCTTATGATTATACAGTAGAAGTGAGAAATAGATTTAAGGGACTAGATCTGATAGTCAACATGCCTGATGAACTATGGATGGAGGTTCGTGACATTGTATACAGGAGACAGGGATCAAGACCATCCCCAAGAAAAAGAAATGCAAAAAAGCAAAATGGCTGTCTGAGGAGGCCTTACAAATAGTTGTGAAAAGTGGGAAGTGAAATGCAAAGGAGAAAAGGAAAGATATACCCATTTGAATGCAGAGTTCCAAAGACTAGCAAGGAGAGATAAGAAAGCCTTCCTCAGTAATCAATGCAAAGAAATGGAGGAAAACAATAGAATGGGAAAGACTAGAGATTTCTTCAAAAAAATTAGAGATACCAGGGAACATTTCATACAAAGATGGGCTCAATAAAGTACAGAAATGGTAGTGACCTAATAGAAGCAGAAGATATTAAGAAGAGGTGGCAAGAATACACAGAACTATACAAAAAAGATCTTCACAACCCAGATAATCATGATGGTGTGATCACTCACCCAGAGCCAGACATCCTGGAATGTGAAGTCAAGTGGGCCTTAGGAAGCATCACTACGAACAAAGCTAGTGGAGGTGATGGAATTCCAGTTGAGCTATTTCAAATCCTAAAAGATGATGCTGTGACAGTGCTGCATTCAATATGCCAGCAAATTTGGAAAACTCAGCAGTGACCACAGGACTCAAAAAGGTCAGTTTTCATTCCAATCCCAAAGAAAGGCAATGCCAAAGAATGCTCAAACTACTGCACAACTGCACTCATCTCACATGCTAGCAAAGTAATGCTCAAAATTCTCCAAGCCAGGCTTCAGCAATAATGTGAACTGTGACCTTCCAGATGTTCAAGTCGGATTTAGAAAAGGCAGAGGAACCAGAGATCAAATTGCCAACATCTGCTGGATCATTGAAAAAGCAAGAGAGTTCCAGAAAAACATCTATTTCTGCTTTATTGACTATGCCAATACCTTTGACTGTGTGGATCACAATAAACTGTGGAAAACTCTTCAAGAGATAGGAATACCAAACCACCTGACCTGCCTCCTGAGAAATCTGTCTGCAGATCAGGAAGCAACATTTAGAACTGGACATGGAACAACAGACTGGTTCCACATTGGGAAAGGAGTATGTCAAAGCTGTATATTGTTACCCTGTTTATTTAACTTATATGCAGAGTACATAATGAGAAATGCTGGGCTGGATGAAGCACAAGCTGGAATCAAGATTGCCAGGAGAAATATCAATAACCTCAGATATGCAGATGACACCACCCTTACGGCAGAAATCCAAGAGCTAAAGAGCCTCTTGATGAAAGTGAAAGCCGATAGTTGGCTTAAAGGTCAACATTCAGAAAACTAAGATCACGGCATCTGGTCCCATCACTTCATGGCAAATAGAAGGGGAAACAATGGAAGCAGTGGCAGACTTTATTTGGGGGGCTCCAAAATCACTGCAGATGGTGACTGCAGCCATGAAATTAAAAGACACTTGCTCCTTGGAAGAAAAGTTACAACCAACCTAGATAGCACATTGGAAAGCAGAGACATTACTTTGTCAACAAAGATCCATCTAGTCAAAGCTATGGTTTTTCCAGTAGTCATGTATGGATGTGAGAATTGGACTATAAAGAAAGCTGAGCACTGAAGAATTGACGCTTTTGAACTGTGGTGTTGGAGAAGACACTTGAGCGTCCCATGGACTGCAAGGAGATCCAACCAGTCCATCCTATAGGAAATCAGTCCTGAATATTCTTTGGAAGGACTGATGCTGAAGCTGAAACTCCAATACTTTGGCCACCTGATGTGAAGAGCTGACTCATTTGAAAAGACCCTGATGCTGGGAAAGATTGAAGACGGGAGGAAAAGGGGACGACAGAGGATCAGATGGTTGGATGGCATCACCGACTCAATGAACATGAGTTTGAGTAAACTCTGGGAGTTGGTGATGGAAAGCGTGGCCTGGTGTGCTGCAGTCCATGGGTTGCAAACAGTCGGACATGACTGATGACTGAACTGAACTGAACAGAAAAGGGGTTCCTTGTCTTCTTTCCTCCAGGGATCCTCCTGGGTCGTGCTGCATTCGTTCCAGCAGCAGAGCACTAGGTGCTTTTATTTTTTCCCTCTCTCTTGCCCTCTGCTTGTTCTCCCTCTTAAGGCAGAAGGCTACCGTTCAGATTTGCATAGGTAAGCACATGCAAATGATGTATGCTTATGGCTCATCAGTTTTAACCAGTGGCAAACAACAAATCTAAAGGAACGGAGACTATATGGCAAGGGAACAAAAAATGTTTTAAATAAATATAAGGATGGATGGGATTTGATAGAAAATGGAATATTTCCAGTAGATCCGAGAACAGTTGGTATCTACATTTTCTTAGTTTTGTTAAGGCATGTATTAATAGACCAGGCTGCTATAGCCACTTACGGGTAATTTGAGATAACTCTGAGAACTCATTTAATGGATAGAGCCAGGTAGAGGAAATGCTTTTTGAGAAAAAAATTTTCTCCATTATTATTTTTTTTAAGGTTTTTGTGATCTAATCATTTAAACCAAAAGTGATCCCCTTTTGCCTACAACAGGGAAGGGAAAATAATGCTAGAAAGAATCACAAGATTGCAGATTACAGTTTTGTGCATCAGATCAGGGACTTTTTACTAGCTTGTACTACCCAAGAAGCTCATAGTGTGAAAGCACTCCCTTATCAGCAGAAGCGTCACTGGAATGAAAGTGGTGAGCAGTGATCACAACTCAAAAAATCTAGAAATGGCATAAGAAGTGTGTAATATTACAGATGGAAATTACTGTGTTGTGTTTAATTCTCATGGCAACTGTGGCTTCCCAGGTGGTTCAGTGGTAAAGAATCCACCTGCCAATGCAGGAGACACAGGTTCCATCCCTGGGTCGGGAAAATCCCCTGGAGAAGGAAATGGCAACCCACTCCAGTATTCTTGCCTGGAGAACACCATGTACAGAGACGTCTGGCGGGCTGTAGTCCATGGGGTCACTGAGTCAGACACAACTTAGCAGGTAAACAACAATAATGGCAACTGTAGAGGAAATTTATATGGATAAGAAAATTCTAAGGGAATTCATGGTGACCCAGAAAAGGCCATGCATTGACATTTACATTGACTGCTTTGCAGATTATAAAATCATAGAAATCAGAGTGAAGCCTGTGCAGAAATTTAGGCAGAGTTAGGATGGGTGGAGGATGGAAAGACAGGCTTTTGCAGCTAGCAGTCTTGAGTTTGAGAGCTTCCCTAGTACTCAATGATAAAGAATCTGCCTGCAATACAGGAGCAGCAGGAACGAGGGCTCCATCCCTGAGTCTGGAAGATCCCCTGGAGGAGGGCGTGGCAACCCACTCCAGTATTCTTGCATGGAAAATCCCACGGACAGAGGAGCCTGGTGAGCTATAGTCCATAGGGTTATAAAGAGTCAGACATGACTGAAGTGACCTGGCACTCACACATGCACGCATCTTCAGTTTGAAGCTTAGTTTGACTACGTTATAGCTAGTCAAACTAGGTGGGATTAGATGAATACTCCTCTCCTCATTTTCTGAAAAATTGATATAATAATTGTTTCCTTATGGAGTGATTGATGGGATTAACAGATCACAAATGAACTTCCTGGCACATGGTAGGTGCTGAACACTTAAGCACCTTAACATTAGTTAACATTAGTTCCCTCCTGTAACAATAATGCTTCCCTTAATAGGATTTTCATTTTGTTTCAAGAGCTAGATAGATAATAGATAGATAGAGATATATAGATATATACCTATCCTTATAGATAAATTTCATGGATTTAAAAATTTATACAGATTGTCTATGTCATGCATAGCACATGTGGCAGAAAATATTATACTATAAAATGTTGCATACATTAGTGTCATAGCAACAGCAAAACAATCCTGTGGTTTCTTGCCAAAACAAATATGATTATACATTACGGTGCTGTCTGTGATAAATTCCTTTGAGGTTTCAAAATGTTGTGCTTGAATAATGATGGCAGTCTATTTGCGATTCAGTTTTTTTTCTGGAATGCAAATCTTTGTTTTACAGAGCTGCTGAACTGTAATGTAAATGTTATATAGGATCTTGTCAAAACAACTGTATTAGTGATCAGATATTGGAATAGTTAGTGGGACTAAATATCCTCAAATTTTAGGGCTTTTTTCTCAATCTAAGCTTTGAGTACTTATGAAAAATATTTGAAGTAAATCAGTGTTTGCATGCTGTACTCTGTTCTCATTTGTTTAATTTTGCTTAAAAAGGACAATTTTAAATGGAGGCTTAAAAATTCCAACCAGGCATCAACATTTTAGTTTATAAAAATAAGTATATACTGATATTACTTTGCCATGTGTCATTTTTTTCCTATTTTTGCTTCCAAATATTCATTATTTATTTCTCCACACTATTTATACATGATAATACACTTCACAAAGAATAAAAGATAGATTATTTTTTTTCCATCTCACCTAACAGGCCTTTTATAAAAGCCTCTTTTCAGTAAATTACTTCTGAATATAAACAAGCTAGCTCATCTCATTTTACAAATAAATAGAGAGTTGATGACTACATTTTTAAATTATATGATTTATGTAATCATTAGTTAAGGAGAGAATAAAACAATGATGGATTAAAAAAAATCCCTCTCAGTGCCTGCATCGTTAGTTACACATGGAAAACTGCTCCCACCCATTGCATTCTCCTCTTCTCTCAGATCAGTTCCCTTTTGCTAGACGGTCCTTGGGACTCTATGGAGGGCTTCAAAGTCAATCCAGAGCACCGTGGCTCTATGAACATTTTTGGAGGAGAAAATGTAAAATTCTACTTGACTGAAACTAGGAAGATAAACAATGACCTCATTCCCTGTCTTAGAAAACAACCACATTTTATTGTGGTTTATTGTTTCTGTTAAGGAAGCAACAAGTTATTCAGGTATATTGTTTAAAATGTGAAAATCTGGAAAAGCAAAACACAAATAGAAAGTATCCATACCCTACCACAGTGATCACTGGAAATATTTTCTTAAAATAGCCTCGAGGTCCCACGCGTGCGTGGGTGGGTTTGTGTGCCATAAGGGACCTGCCTGGTTGCTCCTTTCTGATCCTGATTTTGCTCTTGTAACAGTATGTTGTGAATATGGCCACAGGTCAATGGATATATAATCATATCAGGGATAACTGTAAAAGCTAAATCTTCAGTGAAAGCTTAATATGTGTCAGGAATTATGCAAAGAACATAACATAAAATATCATTTTAGTTTTTACAGAAATTATTTGAATGTATCTTATTCATATTTTATAGAGAGACTTAAAGAAGTAATTTGCCCAAGGTCATATAACCTATCTGTGTTCTGAGACGGGAATACAGAACTGTATTTTCCACTTTTTTTTATGTTCCATGTTTATCACTACAGAGTTCAAAATCATAATCACTGTGCTATACAGTTTTACAGAATTACATTGAAAAAGTTTTCATCCATATAAATTAACCATTACCTCTATTGGCATAGTGAATGGCTTCCACTTCCAAGTTCCCACAATTATAAACAGTACTGGGGTAAACATCTCTAAAATAGACATATCTATAAGTTCAATTAATGAAACTTATTTAAGATATATTTATAGAAGTGGAAATGTTAGGGGGAAAATTGATGAGTACTCTTAAGGTTTTTGGTTTGATATACAGTGTTCTCTCCAACAACAGAGAATGTTCTTAAGAATAAGAGAATTGTTCTTAATAATTTTCATACATCTTAAAGGTCAAAAATAAATGAAGTACCTCATTTTCATTTGTATATTTTGAATATCTTTCCATACATTTATTTTGTGCCTTTCTTTTGTGACTGAAGCAATCAACTATTCAAATAATAACTCAATAACTGGGCTTCCCTGATGACTCAGATGGTAAAGAATCTCCCTGCAATGGGAGACCCAGGTTCAATCCCTGGAGAAGGAAATGGCTACCCACTCCAGTATTCTTGCCTGGAGAATTCCATGGACTGAGAAGCCTGGCGGGTTATACAGTTCATGGGGTTGCAAAGAGTCAGACACAACTGAGTGACTAATGCTTTCACTAACTGACAAATCAAATTCTACGTACCACTTGGCCTTTAGACTTAATTCATGGAGTGGTTAATGGTCCTATTTTTTTAATTAGAGTTTATTAAATGCATAATTTACATCCTATAAAATTCCCTTTTATAACACAGTTTAGTGAGTTTTGACAAATGCCTACCATCATGTAACCATCACCATATTCAAGTTATAGGACATTTCTACCACCCTAAAATGATAGCCAACTCCTGCTTTATCTCCTAACACCAGCAAGCACTAATGTGTTTTCTGTTCCTATGCTTTTGCCTTTTCCAGGGTGTCATGTAAACGGACTCACTCGGTATATAGCCTTTTGAGTCTGAATTCTTGCACCTTGTTTAATGCATTTGAGATTCATTCATGTTTTTACCTGTTTTCTTTTTCTTCCCTTTTTATTGCTGGGTGGTATTCTATTGTGTGGATATACCACCATTTTTTAAAATCTGTTTACCTATTGAAGGATATTTAGGCTGTTCTCGTTTTTCCCAATTATGAGTACATCTGATATAAAACTTCATACACATGGCTTTGTATGAATGGGCTCTAAGGCATGCAGGCTTCAGTAGTTGCAGACCGTGGGCTCAGAAGTTGTGGCTCTCGGACTCCAGAGCACAGGCTCAATAGTTATGCTGCATGGGGCAAGTTGCTCTGCAACAAGAGGAATCTTCCCAACCAGGGATCGAACCTGTGTCTCCTGCACAGACTCCTCACCACTGATGCACTAGGCAAGCCCAAGTAGGCAAGTTTTTTAAATAAGAAGTTTTAATCAGTGCCTGGTTGTATATGAACTTATCATACAGTTGATCCATTACCCATATCCTTTGATTCATCCCTGTCAGGTAGTATTAGGCTACTTATTTAGCAAATCTAATGTGTTTTAAAAAATTCAGTGTAGTTCAGTCACTCAGTCATGCCCAACTCTTTGCAGCCCCATGGATTGCAGTATGCCAGGCCTCCCTGTCCATCACCAGCTCCCGGAGTTTACCCAAACTCATGTCCATTGAGTCGGTGATGCCATCCAACCATCTCATTCTCTGTCATCCCTTTCTCCTCCTGCCCTCAATCTTTCCCAGCATCAGGGTCTTTTCAAATGAGTCAGCTCTTCACATCAGGTGGCCAAAGTATTGGAGTTTCAGCTTCAACATCAGTCCTTCCAATGAACACTTAGGACTGATCTCCTTTAGGATGGACTGGTTGGATCTCCTTGCAGTCCAAGGGACTCTCAAGAGTCTTCTCCAGCACCATAGTTCAAAAGCATCAGTTCTTCAGCCGCTCAGCTTTCTTTATAGTCCAACTGTCACATCCATACATGACTATTGGAAAAACCATAGCTTTGACTAGACAGACCTTTGTTAGAAAGAAAGAAATAAGAAGCCATTCATTAGCTTAAAATATCAGTGTAAATCAAGGCATGGGTACAATTTATGGGTGAGTTATATTTCTTATCATCAGTTGTGATGTACAGTAAATTCTCTGTCCATGGGGTTCTCCAGGCAAGAATACTGGAGTGGATTGCCATGCACATCTCCAGGGGATCTTCCTGATCCAGGGATCAAACCCAGGTCTCTTGCATTGCAGGCGGACTCTTTATCATCTGAGCCACAAGGGAAGCCTATGAAACATGTAACAAATATCAAATAAGAAACACTATGGTACATTTCTCAGGATGAATGAGTTTACAGTATCATGAGTCTGTACTTCTAGATTTATAAATAACTTTATAAGAACAGAGTGATGATAGTTATGTTAGAGGAGCACATAAAGGGTGACCTATCCAAACTTAGTGATGCTGCAACATCCTGTAAATAGAGATCTGAAGGGCTGTTAGCCAAAGAGGGGCGAGGAGAATGTTCCAGAGAGAGGAACCAGCTTACACCAAGATTTGGTTTGGCAGGTGAGAGAAGAGCACTAGGGCGAGAGAACTGAGGATGCCATCAAAGAATGTTCAACTGGACTACAGAATGAGTGGAATAGAAACAAAATTGAGAAAGAGTAAGATGGACTAGAGCAGATGGAAAAAATTATTGGTTGGGAAATTTCCAGAATGGCCAGAGAAACTTTATTGTATGAGGAAGATAGGCTAGGAGGTAGATAGGGTTGGTGGTTGACAATATAGTTGTGACTGTGGACTAAAAGTATTGGACAGGTCATTAGAGTTAGGGAAGTTAAGAAACTTCAGATAGAGTCCATGGATACCCACATCCACCAAATAACATAAACACATTTGTATTAATAGACTTGCATGGAGTTTCATGTCAGTACATTGGGAAACTGAGCTAAAATGAAACATAAGTGTTTATTACAAATCTTCTCAACACCTTATGCCCTGTGAAGCTCTAAACAAGGAATGCAATGTGCAGCTATTCCCAGAAGTGTTAGAACACAAAGATTTTATTTTATTATTTTTGAGAATCATTCAGTATTACTGCTCTTGTAGGCCATGCTCTTTTTGCCAGAGAAATGATAGCATTTTAAAGAAAGAATTGACTGTCTATACCTAACAGTGCTCACATTGCTAACTAATCACTTTTCTACAACTCTTGGCAGTGGTTCTCAGACTGATGTAAAAAGGAATCCATCACTTGCAGAATTCAAGAAAAGGGTAGACTCCTGGAATTCAGTCTCAAGAATCTGATCCAGTAGGCCTGGGCTTGAGCCAGGGGATCGGTAGTATATCAGGCACCTCAGGTGATTTGGACGTGTTGCCAGTGGTTGGCGTGGATCCAGCTGGGTCTGCAGAATTTCTGAAACAGTTTTCAATATTAGCTGCACACTAGAATCATCTGGAGAGTCTCTAAAAATCCCACTGACCAGGCCATGCCTCATAGCAATTAAATCTAAGTCTCCAGAGTTGCCTCAGTATTTGTTTAAAGCTCCCAGGTGATTCCAACATGCAGCCAATTAGAGAACCCCCGCTCCTAAAGATTCACTGTGGAAAGGCTTAAGCTTCTTTGGCTCCTCAGGACTTGGAAATACTTCATAAGATCTATAGCTAATACTCCAGTAAAAGCTTGGCCTGCCTCTGGGTTAATTAGCTTATCAGGGAAAGCCACCTAGAGTTTCCCCGTTTCTCTAGGGAGGAACAGTTCTCTCGGAGAGTAGTTTTTAGCCTCTTTCTCCAAATAGTACCAGAAGGAAATTCCTGAGAAGAAACAAAACTCAGAGCCATTATAAAATTCTAAATTGAAACAAAACCACCATAAAAAAAAGAAAGAAATGGTTCCAAAAAAGTCGTCTTTCCCAAGAGAATTCTGGTTCTGTCACCTTTAGCTCTTATGTCATCACATCCCCAACTTTTTAAAACAAGAAATTGCTTAGATGAACTTTACAGTGGTTCATAGCCTCAAGTTTGAAGTTCTTTAGTAATTTCTTCTTAGATGGACTTAACATCATTTCTCTTTTCTGAAATACTCACCAACTTCAGGCTCTACCAGGAGGAAAACCTAATGTGATAGAGTTGAGTCTTAGAGCACACACTTCATACATGACTGCTTTTCTTCCTTCTCTCTTCTCCTTTTCATTTTGCCTCATCAGAGGACACAGTGAATGAAGGAAGAAGCAAATAGCAAAATAAAGATGGCCAGTATTTGGGAATATGACATCCATCTATCTTCTCCTAGTAAAATGTAGGCTGTGTTTGTAACAATTGTTGGTTATAGGACTGTGATTTCTTATTCTAAATCATTAGTGTTAGATGTTTCTCTGGATTAAAATAATTTATATTTTAGGAGAAAATACTGTGTATTCTGTTATACAAGCAGGATCTTGAGCATCACTTTGTAATCAAAAATGGATATTTCCGCAGCACAGCAGAGTACAAATTGCCTCACAGCAATTCCCCAGTGGTGGTAAGAAACACCACCAAATGAGCTTGCACCAAAAAAGAAACATTTGGGTTTTAAAGCTTGTTTGGATATTAGAATTGTAGACTATAGCATCCTGGAATTCCAACCAATTATAAAAAACCTCTTTGTTCTCTCTCTTTTTCTTCCTCTTTTTTACTTTTTATCTTGCTTCTGGCTTTTATGGACAACCATAATATGTTTGTGTAGAGAGACGAGGACCTTTGTGCGTATCATCTCATTTAATCCTAATCAAAATCCATTCACATATGTATTATTAGTTCCACTTTACAGATAAGAAAGCCAGATCTCTGAAAGATTAAACTGCTTGTGAAAATGCTAAGAGCCTACCTTCAAGCACTTGACATTCACACTCCCTGACTACAGCATCCACTGTGCCACACAGCTTCCTTCCCAATAGAGTTGAAGACACAAATCACTGAATTTAAGATGCCATATGCACAGATCCCATTTTATGTTTAACATAAAAGCTTATTGCTGATAACTTCCAGTTAAAAAACAAAAGCCGTTTATAATCATCCAGAAAGAAAGAATTGGAACAGTATTTAAGCTCGGCATTTGGTCCAGCAATATAACATCGGATTTTAAATAAACGAGTGCTTTATCCAAGTAAGTCAATACTTCAACACTGAAATAATATATAAAATACATTTTTTAGGTGTCCCGAATCCAACCCATTGAGAATGGTCAAGAAGAAAATTCACAGGGAAGGTCCTTTAAAGACTGTCTTGCAAGACTCTTCAGCTGGATAATGGGAATCAGCCACTGTGAACACCTTCAATTAAGGCAATAAACGTATGTGCGCTCGCGCGCACTGGTGTTAGAATTGAGTTGCAAAGCTAAGGCAAATACAAAAAATGTGTCCTTCTGTGCAAGTTTCCATTATAACCAGAAGGGATCTAGATACTAGATCATTTTGGTCATTATTGTTATCTTTATTATTTATTGTTCAAATATATTTTGGTTTTTCACTGATATTTCACTCATTAATGGGAACTTAGCATTCCTCAATCAAATAGCCCTTGATAGTAGTAACTTTTTTTGTTCTCTTATCTGAAGTGCTGTTTTTGCATCTCCCTTTATTTTTCCGAGGAAAAATGGTAAGTGGCAGATCTCACTAAGTAGCAAGTCATTGCCAAATTTTCATGTCATAAATAAATAGCAATTTTGTTTTAAGTAACTTTAAAATTCCAAAGTATAATTTATACAAATGGGATATAGGATAAATAGAAAAATCAAGATTTTTAACATGGAACTTAAAGCTTCAAAAATTGACATACTAGGGACTTAGAGTTTATCAAATTTAAGAATCCAAAACTACTTTTCAGAAACAAGTACTTATTTTTCCATGGACCTCTGCACTCAAGGACTGGATTCAGTATTTTGCTCAGTGACTTGCTGTGGACTTGAATGCACACTTGCTAATGGATGTAACATATTCTCACCTTCAGCTCTTTGGACTCAAGCTCTGCTAACTTCTCTGTACTCCTCTGTGTGTGTAATTGCCCTGATGAATTGTATGACCACTTTCTTCTTAAGACTCTGAATTAAGCTTCTGTGCATGAATTTTTAGTTTGCCTATTGAAAGTTTGCCCTGTCTACTAATAAGATTTCATATTGCATATAAAGAATTCAACCAGATTAAAAGGCAAAACCCCTTGTCACCTAGTTTGACTCATAGGGAGTCCATTCTTCAATACAGGTGAACTGAAAATATTAAGTGCAATTCTGATTTTTTTAATATTGCTAAAAAAAAAATGCTGACGGGGAAGTGAGCGACATCATAACTTCCTGCATAGGCATCATACCATTTGAATATTTCAAATCCTGCATTTACATACATGTAGTTGTTATAATAGAGAATCATAGAGTTTTATAGATGATAAGCATTTTAGTTTGTCCTTTCTCTAGATTCTTTCAGGAAAAAACTATTCCTGTGCTAGAAGAGAACTCATCTTATTCCTTAAAGCCTACTGAGGTTCATAGTCCATCTCTTTCATTCTACGGTTTGGATTTGTTTGCTGTTAGTGAAATTAATGAACAGATGGCCCCTGAGTTCTTTGTACACTCCTTTCATGCACTTGGAAACTATTATTAAATTTCTCTTATGTTTTCTTCCCTATACATAGTCACTTCATTGTTTTCTTTTTCTCTGTTTATCTCTCTAACTACCACCTTTAAGTGATAAGTCCTGAGCAGAATCTTTTTAATTCCAGCCAAGTAGGGAAAGCCATCTCAAAGGTTAGAACTTAAGTGTGATGTGAAAGTGTAAGGGTACTGATTAGAAAAAGCAGGCTTCTCCCCAGAGCCCCGGGATCTAAAAGTGGAGTCAATCTGGAACCAGTTACCCTTGAGTTTAACCTGGTTATGACTTAGCATAAAGAAAGGGGTACTATTGCTTGGAATTTATAAGCAGTGAAAGGAAGATCTAGGGGTCACCAAAATGTGCTTTTAAATGGCAAAACCTAGATCTTAATAGCTCACTTACACTTATCTGTGCAATGCCTTATTTTTAAGGTGACCTTATATCCCTATTTAGGACAGCCCCAGTTTAAGCCACAAGGGAAGCTCAGCTGGTAAAGAATCTGCCTGCAATGCAGGAGACCTGGGTTCAATCGCTGGGTTGGGAAGATCCCCTGGAGAAGGGAAAGGCTACCCACTCCAGGATTGTGGCCTGAAGAATTCCATGGATGGTATAGTCCATGGGGTCGCAAAGAGTCGGACACGACTGCGCGATTTTCACTTTCACTTTTCAAGCCCAGGTGTAGATGAAAATTTATATGCTCTCCCTACAGCCACTGCGCATTTTTGGTCACTCTCCAGCTTTTTTACCTGTCACTTGGTTTATTTTCTCCGCTTCTTTTCTCCCTTGCACTGATTACCAGCGATTTGTTTCTGTTACTTTCTTTGCTTTATTGAGGTCTTTTAATACAGTAAATCCCCTACACATGAACCTTCAAAGTTTATAATTTTCAAAGATGCAAACGTGCACTCTCATGTCCAATCACATAAGTTAGTTCACGTGTCCGGCGTACATTGTCACGTGTGTGTACCCTCTGCACGTGGTTGTGCATTTGTGTACTTCAGAGTACTATATAGAGTACAGAAGTACAATTTATTTCAAGCCCAGGATGTCCAGAAGCATTGGTAATGTAGCTGGTACTGCTAAGTGCCAACTGTTATCCCGTACTACTATACTTTTCAAGGTACTGTATTGTAAAATTAAAAATGTTTTCTTTATTTTTTGTTTGTTTTTTATGTCTTATTTGTGTGAAAAGTATTATAAACCTATTGCAGTACAGTACTATATAGCTGATCATGTTATTTGGCTACCTAGGCTAACATCGTTGGACTTATGAACTCACTCTCAGAACAGAACTCATTCATTTGTGGGGGACTTAAGTGTATTTCAGTTCTGCTTTCCAAGGAGATGGTTGTCCCCTTCACTCTTTAGTAAATTCAATGAGCCTTATGGACATTATTATTTAGGGTAAGATAAATTGATACCTAGGCCAGCGGCCTTTGGAGCAGCATCTGTTTTCTCTCCCTTGTTTAAATCTCCTTTTGTTTCTTTCCAGTGTCACATCTTTACTCTTTCTTTACCCACCAGTTGCCACAGACTGATTAATCTTCCATTTATAACTTAACATCTTTCCAGAAATTACTATGTGCTGGGTCCTGTCCAGAGGAGTGACACTCCTGTCAGTTTTATACTGAAATACTGTGTATTAAATTGTATTTTTTTCAGTTCACAGATTTCAAGTCCCCATGGGGCCACTAGAAATAAAACTATGATGTTCTGTTTCCACAGTTCTTATGGCTTTTATTCTATCATAGTGCAATCTGTAACTCTGAAAGATCTCTTTTGTCATAAAAGCATGCTTGTGCTTCTGGAAGGAATACTCAAGAAAATTTAGAGATGAGCCACTGATTAGTCAACATTTTTCTCAGGACTTTTTTTTTTAAATGGGAAATTAAACTTTCTAAGGGCTTATCAGGAATTAGTAAAAAGGTCCACATGCTCTGGTCACTACTGATTCTTACTGATACTGTTTTTCTCTAGTAGGTTGAAGTGGGTAAGACCTAGAAAAAATCTGCCTTAAGCAGTCATCAGTGATATTCTTCTAGTTGTGGTTAATATGCCTCGATTCAGTGAAAATGGATTTATTCACATACATTCAAAAAATGTTTTAGCTATTCAAAACAGCTTAACTTGTAAAGTGCCACACTTTACATGGACGAAATCTCATGGCATGTGTTCATTATGTGAAATTCTATTTATGATATCTTTGACTTACAGAGTCAAAGCTACAATGAAAAACATTCTAAACATGTAATTTGATGGTAAAACCCTTTTGTAATGCCGCTATTATTGGTTTGTGCTGTCACTTATGTTAGCTCCTGACATGACCTATATGTGGCGTGATTAATTATGTCATATTGATTTCCACTGCAATATTTCAGCAGCCATATTGAGTGTCTGAAACCATTTAATTATTAGCCATTCCACAGGGTTCCTTGGTACACAATTCAGTTGCTTAAAAAAAAAATGTAAAAAAGTCTCTACAAAGAATTCTTTGGTTGAGGTAAACAACAGAGATTGCAGTCCGTAGTCTGGATTCATGCATCAAAAATGAAGTGTTTAAAGTAGATCTTTGTCAGCTAGCAAATGCCATTTCAGTCTGAACATTTCACCACTCCTTCTATGCCATCTGTCTCACAGGGAGCAATTAATCTGAAACTCCAACATGCAGCATTAAAATTCCATTAACGCTGAACAGAATATTAACATGTCTGGCATTACCATATTTATCTCTCCAAATTTCAGTGTTAATTTTGAATAAGACAGGTATAACATTTTCCTCTATTTGGTTAATTAAGAATATTGGATAAAATATATAATTAGTAGCTAAATTGATATAATAATATATGCAACTCATTTGAATAATGCTGAATGTTTTTGCAATTTAAGTGTATTTGGGCTACAATTTTATTTAAGGCTACTGATTATTTGTAAAAACACCAAAATCTTTTATGAAGCCAGTTTTCCCAAGACTCTGACTTTGTAATTCCTTTTTCTTTTTGCAGAACCACATCACTGCCTTCGCAGAAGTCACATGATATTGAAGCAAATGGTCTCTCACTGCATTGGACATCATCCCTTTTCACCATCCATTCGTAACACCCAAAGTGTGTTTGATGACAAAAAAGGTTTATAAAGTTGTCTAATCATTTTTATAATTTAAAAATCAGTGTCAACTTATCTGTTTCCCCCACTAGACTGTGAGCTCCTCAAGGGCAGGACTGTGTCTTTCTCCTCTGTCTCCCCTGCACCTACAACAAAGCCTCACACAGAGTAGGTAGGTGTTCAATAAAAAAGTGATGACAAATGAACAAAAATTAATTCTGAAATAAAACATTCATTTTAATTTCTCACAGAATCACTGAGACTAAGTGAAAAGAAACCTCTACACGAGTCATATTTGTGTGAGAAGTCCCTCCACTTTGAGCTAGTTAAGCTTTTTAATTTATCATGTATCTTCTATTTGGCAGCATACCATATTTCATTCGAAGTGGACTTTGAAAGTCATGGGGGTTTTTATTTCATTATTCAGCATGACCTTATTTCCATTCTAACAGATTTCAGTGTGTGAAATTACTTTACTTTTAGAAAGTATGTTCTATACTAAAATAATGTTTGCACATAATATTATGCTATATTTCACTTAAAATACCATTCATACTATAAATTCTAAGACTGGTGCTTCTGCTTTTGAAGGTGAAAATGCCAATTTTTACTGTAATAAGTAATGTATCATAATTAAAAATTATTTATTTGGATTTTTGTTCCTGACAATTGTGATTTAATTGTTGACTTGTAGTTTTTGAATGCAGGCAGTGTTTAGGATAGTCTAAGTGACTGAATCCAGCAATCATACCTATTTATTGAACAGTTTTCCACAGATAACCATCTCAAGAGTGGTCAAAGGCTCCATTCTTTGGCCAGTCAAGTTTCCACATAATTTAAATAGAAAAGAATCACCCCCAGACAATGCAGATTAAATTATATAAACACAAGAAATATAGTCAATGTATTTTGCTTTGCATATTTGTAGTACTTTATAGTTTACAAAATATATTTTCATTTGTTATTTCATCTAATCCTCACAATGAAAAAAAGTGAAAGTCACTCAGTCGCGTCCAACTCTTTGTGATTCCAAATCCTCACAATAGCCCCAGGTAAACCGTTAAGAGTTTGGCTTTAGTGTTACAGATGAGAAAAATAAAGACAAGACAGGGTAAATAACGTGCCCAACTCCACACAACTAGGGTGAGGCAGTTACAGTTTAAATTCAGATTTAACATTCTTTGTAAATATGCCACAACTGCCATATCATCTGGACACATTGAGGCCTTTCAGTGGTCAGTGGCGTCCTGGGCAACCACCTATATGTCACAAAGAATGAAAAAATGCCAAAATAAAGTTATAAAAGTTATGCAGTATTTTAAACATTAGTGTGTTAAGAATAAACACTTTCAAAATACGATATACTAATCAATTTATAATCTTACCTAAAAATAATGTCAAGAATCTAGATGTTAGGTCTTTGTAAAGTCAAAACCTCAATCAGCCGTCTCTCCTGCAACCCTCATACCCATGCCCTAACCCCAGCCCCTCAGGAGAGGCCCTGAGGGGCAATCCCTTACACTGAGCATGTGGAGTTAAGAATGAAAGTTATTATATAAGGAAAATAAATTGGACTATGACAAAATCATTCAACATATTCCTCAACAATAACTGTGATTTTCAAAGCTACACAGAATAGCTTTGTCTTATGTGAGAAGTAGTTAATTGACTGAAAAGATTCTTCTTAACCTTGACAGAACTAAAGGAAATAAATTTTTAACTTTTTATGCAATTTTAACAGAAATCAAAAAGTAAATATAACCAAAGACTTCTCCATTACTCTCAAAATAGACATTACTTACTCTTTTCATCGCTGTAGGATTTAAACGACTTACAGTAGGACCAGAAAAGCAGAAAATTCCTATTTCTACCTTTCAGACTTCTCTAGCAAGTTCAGTTCCGGAGGAAATTTAGAATACTAAAAAGCTTGGAACACCTTGACACTCTTTTTAAAAAGATTTTTTTTTTTAAAGGCAATAATAGTGGTGGAGGTTTCGCTTACTGGAAATAAAAGTGGAGGAAATGATCATAATATTTTAGGAGGCAGGATTACCAGTAAGACTTAAAGAGGTCTGTTTTCTCAGTTCTGGCATCAGTCTTCAAGGAACCAGTTAGTCACACTTTTCTTGTTGGAAGCCATATATATATACATATATATACATATATATATACATATATATGTGTATATATATATGTATATATATATAATCTTTGTACCTTGCTAAACCTGGTCTGAATGCAGGAGTTATAAATTACTCAGAAATCCAGATTTAAACCAGTAATGTCATCTGTAAATATAAATGTCATGGACCCAAGATTGTGTAATGAATGATCTTGCCATGAAGGAAATTCAGAAGAATAAAAAGATACACATGCCTAGGGCAAGAAGTCAGCAAGGAGCCCTTAACCATGATGCTGTTACTGAGAATAATGAAAACACATTTAAAAAAAAATACTCATTTGTAAATATGTATATATATATATATAGTCTAGTAAAAGCAGGAAAACACATATCTTTCTGATAAAGACATCTTTTTATTCTACTTACTTGGGGCCCAGGTCAGTATAAATTGGTCAGCCTGAAAATTTCAGTAGTCTCTGCATGGCAGAAATTCTGCACATGTTTTATCTGATTCCTAAGAGTATCTAAAAGGATCTTTTATGTTAAAAGAGAGGTGAACCTTCTTTGACAGACTTTGTCTATTCCACTTCTAACTGGGCCTCTCTTTTCTCAGGATCTATCCTAGCCAAATATCTCAGTTACATTTACCATACAGTTTCCTTTGTGAAAGAGCAGTAGGGGAAGAAATAGTTCTCTGCTGTGAGTTGTATTTTTCAAATAAAATATTAAAACTTAAAAACATTAAGTATGATTTTTGTCCCATGCATTAATTCTTTCTTGAGGGTAGAGGAATAAAAAATGCTTGCTATCCTGATGAAAGTCAGATTGCCATAGTGACTAGAGAATGTTTGGAAGGGCATCATGTGGTTTTAATTGAACCAGTCCTTTAGGCAGATAAATGACCCCCTGCATCCAGTGGGCCATCCTGGGATATCATCAACATTCTTATTTACAAATCACAATCTTCTGGAGACAGCCTGGGATGTTGAGCAGGTACACAGTCTACAACATACTCTTGCCTCCTACATATGAGCAAGGTGCTAAAGAATAGATGTATTGAGTTGGCCAGACATTCCTTCATATTTTTCTGTAAGTTGGTTTTAGTAGTGCTTAGTTGTTTTAACTAAGTCTTTAACTTCATTTGAAACAATTTTGCTAGATTGTATTGTTGACAGATGTCATATCAGCATGCATTTTTAGAAAAAAACATCAAAATTGGTGAATTTTTGAGGAGTCATTTTAATCCTGAAGATGGAAGGGAAAACAACATTTTTGACATACTTTACTATTTCAAGAAAGGTAAAAAACACTGAAGTGCAAAACAAGATCTGCATTGTATGGAGAAGATGCTGTGACAGATTTGAACGTGTTGAAAGTGGCTTGTGAAGTTTCATGCTGGAGATTTCTCGCTGGATGATGCTCCATGGTCTGGTAGACCAGTTGAAATTAATGATTAAATTGAGACATTAATTGGGAACGGTCAATGTTATACCACACAGGAGAGAGCCAACATCCTCAAAATATCCAAATCAAGCATTGAAAATCATTTGCACCAGCTTGGTTATGTTAACTGCTTTGATGTTTGGGTTCCACATAAATTAAGTGAAAAAGAAAACCTTGACCATGTTTCCACATGTGATACTGCATTCTGAAAGGTAACAAAAATGTTTTGTTTTTAAAACAAATTGTTATAGGCAATGAAAAGCAGATGCTATATAATAAGGTGGAACAGAAGAGATTGTGGGGCAAACAAAATGAACCACCAACAACCACATTAAAGGCCAGTCTTCAACCAAAGAAGGTGATTTTGTGTGTACGGTGGGTTTCGAAAGGAGTCCTCTATGATGAACTCCTTCTGGAAAACCAAATGATTAATTCCAACAAGTACTGCTCCCAGTTAGTCCAACTGAAGCAGCACTTTTCGAAAAAAGTCCAGAATTAGTGAACAGAAAACCATAATCTTCCATTAGGAAGACCCAAAATGGCAAGCTTTCTTTGATGACCAAGCAAAAACTGTTGTACCTTGGCTTGGAAGTTCCGATTCATCTGCTGAATTCACCAGACATTGCACCTTTGAATTTCCATTTATTTGGGTCTTCAAAAAATTCTCTTAATGGAAAAAATTTCAATTCCCCAGGTATAAAAGGAACCTGGAACAGTTCTTTGATCAAAAAGATAAAAAGTTTTGGAAAGAAGGAATTATGAAGTTGCCTGGAAAATGCCAGAAGGTAGTGGAACAAAATGGTGAATATGCTGTTCAATAAAGTACTTGGCGAAAATGAAAAATGTCTTATTTCTACTTAAAAATCAAAGAAACATCTTGGCTAAGCTGATAAATAACCTTGTTCTTGCCTCTAGGTTACCATTTATTAAATTTTTATTGCATGCTCTAAAAAGTTGTCCTGGATATATACCAAGTGATTCGATTTACACCTTACAAACATTGATCTCACATTTGGCAAGCATTATTTTTCTAATGAATTTTGTGAGTTGTTTCTTTTAAAACATCAATTAAGAAAATTTCTTCCAGATTTTCAATGAATGATTTTCTTCTAAGAAGAAAGTATAAAAGTATTCAATTTCTTTTTTTCTGTCCCCTTCACTTTAGATTATAGCTGAATCTTGCTGTGATAGAGCCTCAGGACTTGGTCAAGGTATAATAACAATTTTGCTCTCCCCACCCCAAGATTTGTGAGCCATGGATGTGTTGTTCAGTCATGTCCTACTCTTTGCAACCCCATGGACTGCAGCAGGCCAAGCCTGTCTGTCCCTCACCATCTCCCAAAGTTTGCCCAAGTTCATGTCCTTTGCATCTGTGATGCCATCCAGCCACCTCATCCTCTGATGCCCCCTTCTCCTGCTCTCAATCTTTTCCTTCATTGGGGATTTTTGCAGCGTGTCAGCTGTTCACATCAGATCACCAAAATACTGGAGTTTCACCTTCAGCATCAGTCCTTCCAATGACTGGATGTATGGATTATAGGATCTAAATTCAAAACTCACATTGCCATTTTCAAATCTGTGGCCTTGCTCACAAGGATCTCTCGTAAAAAGAAACAGATGAGTGGGCGCACAATCACCTCCAATAATCAGACAAAAGCTGAAAGTTCACATCTCAAAGAGGCCAATAAGAAGGGTGATTCTTACTGATGCCATCTTTGACTTATTGTTGTTTACTTGCTGAGTTGCACCCAACTCTTTTGCAACCTCATGGACTGTAGCCCACCAGACTACTCTGTCTGTGGGATTTCCCAGGCAAGAATATTGGAGTGGGTTGCCATTTCCTTTTCCAGCAGATCTTCCCAACGCAGGGACCGAACCCGTTATCTGCTGCTTGGCAAGCAGATTCTTTACCACTTTCATATTATTGCATTTATAAATGCATTTTCATTTTGCACTAAAGCACTATCATTTGTAGAAAAGGGTAAGAAAACATTTTCTTCCCAGGAGTCAAAACAAGTGTATTTTTAAATTGCTTCTAAAAAGAGGTAAATGCTTTCCAAAATATTGGGACATTTTGAATATTAATCAGGTTTCCTTAGAAGTATTGCTCTTGCTCAAGAAGGCCTTTCAACCTTCATTCATCCAGCAAATATTTGTAGCATGATTTTGTATAACAGATAATTAGGAACATGCTGACTAAACAATGGTTAGAAAGAGAGACATGGTCCCTACTCCTTCAGGTTGGATAGATCAGCAGCAGTGACACTAATAGTGTCTTAAGAGACTGTTTAAAGTTAAGGGGGGAAACTGGCTTGGAATTTACCAGCTACCTAATCTCAGAACTAAGCAAAGGACATTTTTATAGATTACAGCAACAGCTAAAGTTAGTAATTTTTTTAAAAGTCTCTGCCTCTGTAAACAACACTGTACTATTTAACTAGTTAATATTCATTCAACGAGCTTTAAAAATTTCTAAATGCCATAATAATAATCAAATACTATTCTCACAAATCTATGGTTCAGCTGAGCTATTTTTCTAATCTGAGCTGGGCTCATTCATTAATCCATGACCAGACTGACAGCTCTGCTGATCTTGACTGGACATTCTCCCATGCCTGGGGGCCATCTGAATATAGACTTCTCTAGGATGGCTTCTCTTTGGACAACTTAAATTTTCTTTACATGGTCTCTCAACTCCATCAGACTAGCTAATCTCCTTCACACAGGGAATAAATAGAGAAGAAGCATGCAAGAGTCTGGCACATTGTCAGTTTCACCTCATTGAGCTGGCCAAGGCAAGTCCCAAGGCTGGACAAGTTCCAAGGGGTGAGAGAGGGCTTGCAAAAAAACACTGCAGAGTGGTAGATGCAAAGATGAATGGAGAACAGGGACTCTTACCACAGATTTCACGCAGCTAGACTTAGAAAATGTTCAAGCAGTCCCTAACTAATTGAATTACTCAAGGTGAAGAGTATGGATTTATTCTGATAAGCATGAGAAACACAAGTGACAACAGAGAGTAAGCTTCTTGTATCTGAGCCAGAATGACCACGTTCTCAATTTCCAGCTATCCCTGAAAAATGCTTTTGAGATAAACTGGCTAGAAAACTGTCCATCCAGAACTTAGCTGATAGCAATGGGGAGCTTGCAGAGTCTCCTAGGTTTCCCAAGAAAGCCTTCCTAGGTTTTTTGTATTCACAAAAGAAAGAGGGCAAGAAAGCGAGAGAGAGGATGAGGAAAACATCTGAGCAAAAAGAGTAGGAAAGAGACTGAAGTAAAAAAAATAAAACCTGAAAAAAATAATAATTAAAATATAAGACCAAATTCTGATACTTTGATTGTGTGTGTGTGTGTGCGCGCGCGCACATGCACGCAAACATGTACTTGCTTTGTGCAACTCTGATTTTCAAAACTTCAGTTATCATGGTAGTGCCCGGCTGAATAAGTCAGTAGAGCATGAGACTGTTAATCTCAAGGTCATGGGTTAGAGCCTCATGTCGGGAGATACTTATTTGTGGAGTGTAGGTGGCACAGTGGTAAATGATCCTCCTGCCAGTGCAGGAGACTCAGGAGACTTGGGTTCAATTCCTGGGTCAGAAAGATTCCCCTGGAGGTGGAGCTGGTTACTCACTCCAGTATTCTTGCTTGGAAAATCCTGCAGACAGAGGAGCCTGGCAGGCTACTGTCCATGGGGTTGCAAAGAGTCAGATAGAACTGAGAGACTAAACACACGCACGCACATGGACTGGATATCCACCCCCCCCCCCCCACTAAATTCACACATTAAAGCCTGAATCCCCAATGTGATAGTATTTGGAGATGGGGTATTTGGGAGGAGTAGTAAAGAACTCACCTGCCAATGCAGGAGACTTAAGAGACGAGGGTTCGATCCCTGTGTCGGGAGGATCCCTTGGAGGAGGGCATGGCAACCCACTCCAATATTCTTGCCTGGAGAATCCCAGGGGCAGAGGAGCCTGGCAGGCTACAGTCCATAGGGTCACACAGAACTGGACATGACGGAAGTGACTTAGGACACAGGCAGGCCATAAGGATGGAGCCTTCTTGGTGTTAGTGCCCTCATGGGAGAACTCGCTTCCTGTCTCACTGCTCTCCACCATGGGAGGATACGAGAAGACAGCTGTCTGGGAACCAGGAAGATGGCTCTGATCAGACTCCGGGTTTGCAGTTACCTCCATGTTGGACTTTACGGCCTCTGGGCCTGTGGAAAGTAGTGTTTAACTTTAACGTTTGCTTTGACCCAGTCTATGTGTGTGTTAGTCGCTCAGTCGTGTCCGACTCTATGTGACCTCATGGACTTCAGCCTGCCAGGCTTCTTCATACCCAATCTGTGGTACTGTGTCTTAGCAGCCCAAAAGACACTTGGTTCAGGTATACAACACCCCCCTCCCAACAAAAGAGTCCCAACAAAATTTTAGGTAGTGTACCGTGGTTTAACTAACCGCATAATGTGCTTTCCTGGTGGCTCAAAAGGTAAAGAATCTGCCTGTGGTGCAGGAAACCCAGGTCTGATCCTGGGTTGGGAAGATAACCTGGAGAAGAAAATGGTTACCCACTCCAGTATTCTTGGTTGGAGAATTCCACGGACAGAAGAGCTGCATGGTCTATGGTACACATGGAGTCACAAAGGTCAGACATGACTGAGCGAATAACACTTTTTTCATTTTTTTCACACTGTTATTGCTAGCTCTTCAGTTCATTAATAAGTAGCTAAGTAACACACTCACATAATGATCAGTGACCAATCATATTACTTTTTTAGAGTCTGCCAGGGATCATTGCACTTGTGTTCACACATAGCCAACAAAGTGTGCAGTTGTATTTACCGTTTTTCTCCCATTGATACACAACTGAAAGGAGGAAATAGCTAACAAAGATGAAGTGTAGCAAAGAAGAAAAGGTGATAATGCTCAAAATGAAATTCAAATCTAGCACAAATGACCGTGGGAATTTGACACTACCACCACTGTCTGAGAAACTCCATGAGTGCGGCCAGAGGAACTGAGTAAAAGTGAGATTCTTGACAAGAATAAGAAACAAGATTGTGATTAAAGGAAGATACTCCAGAGGTAGTGATTCTGACCAAAAACATCACACTAAAGTAACCCTTAGAGATATTTCACAACATTGAAAGTCAAAGGATACAATATGATAAACTTAGAAAGGAGTATGAAAATTAGTTAAGACAGAAAGGAAATACTGTATGCAATAAGTTAAAGAACAGGAAGAAAGCAGCAAGCACTGTTCAGAACTCCTCTGATAGACTTTTTTACAAGGAAATAAAACATTTAATTCTCAATGTTTCTAATGTTTTCATTTCTAGTATATTAAATAAATGTTTTGCTAAAATTTATTTACCTACATATTTAAAATTGACAGTAAGAGATTGTTAATTTTGTGACTAAAAAACAAAGCATAAATTTAAGAGCAGAAACTATAAAACTCTTAAAAGAAAATATAGGCAGAACACTCTATGACAAATCACAGCAAGATCCTCTATGACCCACCTCCTAGAATAATTAATTACAAACAAAAATAAACAAGTAGGATCTAATTAAACTTAAAAGCTTTTGCACGCAAAGGAACGATAAACAAGGTGAAAAGACAACCCTCAGAATGGGAGAAAATAAACAACTAACAAAGGATTAGTTTCTAAAATATACTAACAACTCATACAACTCAATACCAGAAAAACTAACAACCCAATCAGAAAGTGACCAGAAGATCTAAATAGACATTTCTCCAAAGAAGACCTACAGATGGCTAATAAACACATGAAAATATGCTCAATATCGCTCATTATTAAAGAAATGCAAATCAAAGCTACAATGAGGTGTCACCTCATACCAGTCAGAATAGCCATCATCAAAAAATCTACAAACAATAAATGCTGGAGAGGGTATGGAGAAAAGGGAACCCTCTTGCACTGTTGGTGGGAATGTAAATTGATGCAGCTACTATGGAAGACAGTAAGGTGAGTCCTTAAAAAACTAAGAACAAAACCACCATATGACCCAGTAATCCCACTCAGGGCACATACCCTGAGAAAACCATAACTGAAAAAGACACATGTACCCCGATTTTCATTGCAGCACTATTTACAATAACTAGGACATGGAAGAAACCTAGATGTCCACCGACCAATGAATGGATAAAGAAGCTGTGGTACATATACACACTGGAATATTACTCAGGTATAAAAAAGGGTCAGTTCTTATGAGGTGGATGAACCTAGAGCCTGTTATACAGAGTAAAGTATATCAGAAAGAGAAAAACAAATATCATTCATTAATGCACATATATATATAATCTAGAAAGATGGTACTGATGAAATTATTTGCAGGGCAAACAGACATAGAGGAGAGACTTGGGGACACTGTGGGAGGGGAGGAGAGGGTGGGATGAATGGAGAGAGTAGCATGGAAACATACCCTACCGTATGTAAAATATATTGCCGATGGGAACTCAAACTGGGGCTCTGTGACAAACTAGTGGGCTGGGATATGGTGGGAGGTGGGAGGGAGGTTCAAGAGGGAGGGGACATAAGTATACCTATGGTCATGTTGATGTATGGCAGAAACCAACATGATATTGTAAGGAAGTTATCCTTAAATTAAAAAATAAATTTTAAACAGAAATATGAAGGTAGATTAACTGTAATAGTTCCCATTGCTTGTTAAGATCTTTATGCATGAATTTGGTTTACAGGTCATTTTATTTTTTATGGTTCCACAACAATGTACAAAGTAAAGACTGCCTGTCTATATGGATATAATATACATTATTATTATATTATGTTAATTATATAATATTATAATAGTGTATATTAATACATTATTCAGTCATTCAGTCATGACTGAAGCAATTTAGCAGGCAATCACACACACACACACACACACATATGTGCTATGTGTGCTCAGTCATGAATGACTCTTTGAGACTCCATGGACTGTAGCCTATCAGACAATGTTGTCCATGAACTTTTCTAGTCAAGAACCCTAGAGTGGGCTGCCATTTCCTATTCCAGGGATCTTCTGAACCCAAGGATTGAACCCGCGTCTCTTGCATCTCCTGCATTGGCAGGTGGATTCTTTACTCCTGGGCCACCTGGGAAGCTCCACACATATATATTTGTTGTTGTTGAGGGTTAGTCACTCAGTCGTGTCTGACTCTTTGTGAACCCATGGACTGTAGCCCACCAGGTTCCTCTGTCCGTGGAATTTTCTAGGCAAAAATACTGGAGGGGGTAGCCATTCCCCTCTCCAGGGGATATTCCTGACCCTTGAATTGACAGGGTCCCCTGTATTGCAGGCAGATTCTTTACCGTCTGAGCTACCAGATACAAATATGTATCATATGTATACACAACTGTCAGTATAGAGAGACCTAAATAGAGACCTGCATATAAACATAGAGTGGTGTCTCTAAAATTCCCTAACATATATGTAATATAAAGCTTTCTTTTTTATTATTTTTTATTTTTATTTATTTATTTATTTTTTTGAAGTTATGAATTTGTTCCAATATTGCTTTTGTGTTATGTTTTGGTTTTCTGGCTGGGAGGCATGTGGGATCTTAGATCCTTGATCAGATATCAAACCCACATCCCTTGTATTAGAAGGCCAAGTCTTAACCAGTGGACCGCCAGTGAAGTCTCCGAAGCTTTCTTTTTAAAAGGAAAGTTATATATTTTTTATATTAATCCATAAGAATTTTGTAATCTCATAATTGTTAATCATTAGATCTCTTTTTAAATTTTTTTACTTTTTTATTGAAGTAAAGTTGATTTATAGTACTGTGTTAGTTTCAGGAGTATAGCATAGAGATGTAGTTATACATACATTTGTTTATGTGTATACATATATATACACATATGTACATATGTGTGTGCTCAGTTCTGTCTGACCCTTTTGCAACTCCTTGAACTGTAGCCCACCAGGCTCCTCCAGTCATGGGATTTCCCAGGTAAAAATACTGGTGCCATTTCCTCCTCCAAGGATATATATATATATATCTCCATATATATATGGAAGGAAGCCACTGGACTTCCCTCGTGGCTCAGACAGTAAAGAATCTGCCTGTAATGCAGGAGTCCTGGGTTTAGTCCCTGGGTTAGGAAGTTACCCTGGAGAAGGAAATGGCAACCCATTGCAGTATTCTTGCCTAGAGAATTCCATGGACAGAGGAGCCTGTGGGTCGCAATCCATGGTGTCACAAAGAGCTGGACACACTGAGTGATTTTCATTTCACATATGTATATATATATATATATATATATATATATATATATATATATATGGGAAAGAGTCTGAAAAAAATATAGATTACACGTAAATAAAAAATATACAAAAGTATATATATATATATGTTCTTTTTCAGTATCTTTCCATTATAAGTTATTACAAAATATTGAGTATAGTTCCCTGTGCCATACAGTAGGTCTTTGTTGGTTATATATTTTATATACAGTAGTGTGTGTATGTTCACATGAGCTCCCTAACTGATCCCTCCCCCATCCCTTTTCCCTTTAGGTCTTTTTTTAATTGTGATTATTCAGTCACTTATTTTTATACAATCAAATTAAGAAATACTGGTTACATCAGTGTATAGAAATGTGTTTGTATTAGAGTGCTTTTTTAGATATTCAAACTATTCAGTAGAAGGAGTAGAAGAGAGATCAAGAAAAGTGATTTTTTCCCCCCAAATACCTCAAGCTTGATGCCTTAGGTAAACTTTCTAAATTATATCATGCACATCCTGGCTCACTTCACAAATATAAATATTTTAACCCACCCAGGCTTTTGAATCATTTTTAGTGCTCTAATAAGGTAAATTCTTGGAAGTTACAAAAGGCTGTATAAAGGATGTTTTGGTGGTGGTTTAGTTGCTAAGTCGTGTCCAGCTCTTGCAACTCCATGGACCGTAGCCCACCAGGCTCCTCTGTCCATGGGATTCTCCAGACAAGAACACTGGAGTGGGTTGCCATTTCCTTCTCCAGTGGGTCTTCCTGACCCAGGAATCGAACACGGGTCTCCTGCATTGCAGGGAGATTCTTTACTGACTGAGCTACAAAGGACATTGTACCCTTGATCTAAAGAATTTCAGAAGCTCTGATTGTTGATTTTTTTTTTTTCCTATTCACTTTCCTATGGCTTTCCCTGCACTCTGCTATTAATTCTATTTCTTGTCTTGGATTTTTCTCTCTTAGCCACCTTCTCAACTGCTTTCAGCCTGCTATTGTCAACTCAGTCCAGTGTAACAGAATGCCACAGGCTGGGTGGCTTAAAGCACAGAAATTTATGACCTCACAGTACTGGAGCCTAGAAGTTCAACGTCAAGGTGCCAGCAAGACTGGTATCTGGTGGGGCCCCTCTTCCTGGGCTGCACACAGCTGTCTTTTCTATGTGTCAACCTGGGCCTTTCCTTGGTGCACACAGAGGGAAAGTGGGAGACCTGGAATCTCTTCCTCTTCTCACAAAGACACCAGTTACATCAGATTAGTTACATCAGATTACTCTTATGCTCTCATTTAACCTTATTTAGCTCCCCAAAGATCATAATCTCCAAATGCAGTCACATTAGAGGGTAAGGCTTCAAAATATGAATTTTGGGCAGAACACAATTTAGTCCCCAACAGTTATCCACTACCTTACAATTTCATCTCCCACAGTTGTGTCCTACTGAAAAACTAAAGAATGCCAACAGAACACAGATAACCATGGTGCTATTACACGTAAAATTAAGTCAATTTGGCTAAAATGGACTCAATTCTTTTATGTAATAAAACCATGTGGGCCTTGTGATAGATGTTTTCACTACTGCTACTCTGAATTATTTGCTGCTGCATGATTTCAGATGACTCTCTATGGTTTAAATTAAAGTCATCTGATCATCAAAAGTGGGGCCATAATTATATACACAATGTTGTAAGTATATCTTAAATTAGGGTATTTTTTTTCTCACTACTAAAAGTGAAGAAACATAACATGAGATTTCTGGATGTTATCTTAAGTCATAATCAGCAACAACTCAGATGTCAAATCGTTTTGTTTGCTCTCTTAGAAAATTCTTTTAGCATATGGTTCCATATTAATAACTTTATTATACATGAAATTTCAACCTTTGAGAACATAAATTGCAATGGTTGAAAGTGAAATTTCAGTGCTATGAAAATTTCAAGCTCGCTTAGCTATTTTACTTTATCCGTGATTCAGCGCTTTGTGCTAGAAGATCAACTTGTGTATTATACCAGATAAGCTAAATGATATAGACCTGGTATTTTTTAAATGGGAAATTCATAAGACATATGGTGACAGCATCTGGGATCACATCCATACCATTTGAGATGCCTGTATATTTATTCTGAATGCTTGGTCTTAATATTGAAATGCTAAAGACATATGGACATACCAGCTGGGCCACCATCAATTGAGACTCTAACACTGTTCACTTGAACAATATATATTTTAAAAAGATAATGTTGCAATTTTTCAACTCCCATTTTTTTCATTATTGCTGGCTCCTTCTAATTCAACAGATTTCCAGGAACACTGTAAGGATAACAGAATCAACAATGAGGTAAGTTCTCTTCTATCCAGGTTTATCTAGATGTAGTCACAGAATTGTTTTACACTGTGTATATGCTTACATAAGTTCATGGTATTTATTTGTGATTTGTGTCCCCTTATCATTAGTATGTTGAAGTTGTAATCTAGAGCATCTCAGAATGTGACTTTATTTGGAAACAGAGAAGTTGCAGATATCATTAGTTAAGGTAAGCTCAAATTGGAGACGAGTGGGCCCCCAATCCAATAAGATTGGTGTCCTTTTGTGGTTATTGCTGTTTGGTCATTAGTCATGTCTGACTCTTTGCGACCCCATGGACTGCACCACGCCGGATTTCCCCGTCCTTCACTATCTCCTGAGGCTTGCTCAAATTTGGACGCAGAGGGATACTGCTGTGTTAAGATGAAAGCAGAGAGTAAAACCATCTACACTTCAATAAAAAGAAAAGAAGATGAAAACAAAGACTGAGGTAATGCTTCCATGTGCCAGGAACATTAGACAGAAGCAGGAGAGAGATGGTCATGGCCTTCGGAAGGAATTAACTTTGCTGACATTTTTATTGAATATTTCTAGCCCCTAGAACTGTAAAACAATAACTTTTTCTTATTTATGCCACCCAGTTTGTAGTACACAGCCCTAACAAAATAATACACCTATTTACTGCCTGGGAGTATTATTTACACTGGGAGAGTGGAAATGGTGGAGACAGAACCAGGTTTGATCCTGGCTTCTCCACTACCAGCTCTGTGATTTAGACCACATAGTTCATACCCACTAAATTCTGCATCAGTAGGGTTACACTAGATATTACTACTGCAACAGTCAACCCTCAAATATCAGCTCAAATTAATTACTGCTTATTTCTGGTTTACAAAATGTATTTACCAATGGTTTCTTGGAGCTTCTAATCTAATTAATAGCCATCCTAAATTTGAGAACTAGACTGGCAGAGGAGAAGTATTTGGAACTCAGGCATTAACTCTAGCAGAGGCGAAAAAGAACAGGGATGAGTATGCCCAGCTCCTAAACAGTCTATGCCACTGAGACACACATCACTTCTGCTCACCTTTCATTGGCCAAAGCAAATAGACCATGCTTGACCATACTTGAACGTGATGGAGTGAGCAAGTACCCAGAAAGGAAACAGCACCATATATCTCAAAACAGTCTCAGTGGCTAATCATTAGAGATGACATGATTATGAACTGAGACTAATTAATTAAATCCTTCATATTTTCATTCAACAATGTTTTTACAGGCTCTACTGTGGGCCAAGTACTATCATAGTTAACAATACACAAGACAAAACTCAGCGAGTTTTCATTTTATTGGAGAAATTGGTAAAATTAAGTAGTACATAAACGTGTAGCAGAATTTCAGATACTTATAAGTGGTCCAAAGGAAAGTGAAGCAGGAGAGGGCTGATGAGAAACAGAGCTAAAGTCAGTATTTCCGGCAATGAGTATAAATTTCCTAACATGGTGCATAGCAAGTGTAGGCATCTATGAAATATTTCTTTCCTTTTCTCAACACCCTAGATCAGAAGCATCAACAGCAGAAGACAAAGTGAATTTTGTGACTATTAAACTATAAAACCTAGAAAAAAAGTGCTAAAATGCCCAATTCTGGCAAGGAGGTAATATAACTGAAACAAGCATACATTTCTGCTGGCAGTGTAAATCCCTTTGGAGAGCAATTTGGCAATACATTTCATGATCCACCAAAATGCTCATAACCCTGACTCAGTAATTTCATTCCTGTGAATCTCTCTCCAAAAGTAATATAATTTAATAATCACAAAGATGATTGTTGCAGTGTTATTTGTGATACCAAAAACAACCTGACTATATAGCATCAAGGGAATTGTTAAATGGATTATGGCTTAACAACTATACAGAATATTATGTTGTCATTAAAATGATAATTATGCATATTAGGTAAGCAACAGAAGAAATGTTTATAATATAA
This sequence comes from Dama dama, assembly GCF_033118175.1. Classification (NCBI taxonomy): domain Eukaryota; kingdom Metazoa; phylum Chordata; class Mammalia; order Artiodactyla; family Cervidae; genus Dama; species Dama dama. The sequence continues at coordinate 44,418,543 of NC_083700.1, forward strand.
TTTTAGGTTAAAAAGGATGCAAATTATACCATGTAATTACCGTGATGCAAAAATCAGGTATGTATAAGATTAAAGAGAACATAGAAAAGTGAAATCTAGAATGTGTAAATTTGGAGCAATTAAAAAATATATTTCAGTCTCTTTATTACCTTTATCAAATGTTTAAAAGCATGGTCACAGTAGTATTGTTTATATTAAAAAATGAAAAAGCTGGCTTAAAACTCAACATTCAAAAAATAAAGATCATGGCACCCAGTCCTATCACTTCGAATGGCAAATAAGTGGGGGAAAAAACGGAAACAGTGATAGACTTTGTTTTCTTCGGCTCCAAAACCACTGTGGATGGTGACTGCAGCAATGAAATTAAAAGATGCTTGCTCCTTGGAAGAAAAGCTATGACAAACCTAGGCAGTGTATTAAAAAGCAGACATCACTTTGCTGACAAAAGTGTAGTCAAAGCTATGGGTTTTGTAGCAGTTGTGTACGGATGTGAGCGTTGGACCATAAAGAAAGTTGAGGACCAAAGAATTGATGCTTTTGAACTGTGGTGTTGAAGAAGACTCCTGAGAGTCCCTTGGACAGCAAAGAGATCAAACTAGTCAATCCTAAAGGAAATCAACCCTGAATATTCATTGGAAGGACTAATGCTGAAGCTGAAGCTCCAATACACTGGCTACCTGATCCCAAGAGTCAACTCACTGGAAAAGACCCTGATGCTGAGAAAGATTGAAGGCAGGAGAAGGGGATGACAGAGGATGAGATGGTTGGATGGCATCACCAACTCAATGGACTTGAGTCTGACCAAACTCCAGGAGATGGTGATGGACAGGGAAGCCTGGCATGCTGCAGTCTATGGGGTCGCGAAGAGACAGACACGACTGAGTGAATGAATAACAACTGAGTCCAAACTTGTACTGCTTGCTGCACAGTAAGTAAACAAATCAATAGTTGAATTGTTGGGGTAAAGAATAATGATTTCATTCAAAATGCCAGCAGACCAAGAAGATGGTGGACTAGTGTCTCAAAGAACCATCTTCATGAGTGAGAATTCAGGCTTATTTTATACCAAAGGGGAACAAGTAAAGCCCTGCTTTCTGTCAGACTCTGGCAGGAAGGTATTAATTCCTTCTTTCCTGCAGCCATTCATGGATGGACCTGGTCAGGAGGTTTCCTGAGAGCTAAACTTCATGGCAAATAGATGGGGAAACAGTGGAAACAGTGGCTGACTTCATTTTGGGGGGCTTCAAAATCACTGCAGATGGTGATTGCAGCCATGAAATTAAAAGACGCTTACTCCTTGGAAGGAAAGTTATGACCAACCTAGACAGCATATTAAAAAGCAGAGACATTACTTTGTCAACAAAAGTCCATCTAGTCAAACATGACTATGGTTTTTCCAGTAGTCATGTATGGATGTGACAGTTGGACTATAAAGAAAGCTGAGCGTTGAAGAATTGATGCATTTGAACTGTGGTGTTGGAGAAGAATCTTGACAGTCCCTTGGACTGCAAGGAGATCCAACCAGTCCATCCTAAAGGAGATCAGTCCTGGCTGTTCCTTGGAAGGACTGATGTTGAAGCTGAAGCTCTAATACTTTGGCCACCTGTTGTGAAGAGCTGACTCATTTGAAAAGACCCTGATGCTGGGAAAGATTGAGGGCAGGAGGAGACGGGGACAACAGAGGATGAGATGGCTGGATGGCATCACTGACTCAATGGACATGAGTTTGGGTAAACTCCGGGAGTTGGTGATGGACAGGGAGGCCTGATGTGCTGGGTTCATGGGGTTGCAAAGAGTTGTACATGACTGAGTGACTGAACTGATCTGAACTGAAACAAAGTTATTTTAGCTTAACACTCATTACATGGGAGGCAGGTTTCCCAGAGATGGTCATTATGTATAATTTAAGCTTATAGGCCACAGCCCTTTAGTGATTAACTTGTAGCAAAAGTAACAGAACAGAAAGGTTAAAGTAATTTGTTCTTCCCTGTTACATAATGAGTTTGATGTTATAATTAAAAGGGCCATGGAGAACAATAACTCCTTACTCAGTGGATCTAATTTTGATTGAAATCCTAACATGTTTGTGCTCTAATCTGACCAAATGTTATCATCCTCTAGTTTATAATCCTAAAATTAGCATTTTTATCATTCTTGTATTAAATTACCATTGTAAATGATGTCCTATATATTAAACAAATACAATTCTGAAATTTAGTGAATACTATAATCAGCCAGAACTTTTTTCTAATGCCTTACAATAAAATGTGGATTCTAAATTTTAAGATATTTGATATCTTAATTGCTGAAATGTCTGTATTGCTTAAAAGCAGATTATGAACTAAGGCCAGTAGCTCTCTAACAAGAGGTCAATTTTGCCTCCAGGGAATATTTGACAATGTCTAGGGAAATTGTCACAACTTGGAGGAGGCAGGTGTGCTACTGGTATCCAGGGAACAGAGACCAGGGATGTGAATAAACATCCTACCTTGTACAAGACAGCTCCCACAACAAAGAATTATGTGACCCAAAATATTATTAATGCTCAGGTTGAGAAATCCTGGGGTAAGAAGTGGTAAGATTCTAAGCTCGGCAGTAAAGAAACCCAAATTTTAGTTTCATTTTCACTGCTAAAAGGATGGCCTTGAGCCAGCTATTTAAATTCAGCCCCTCAATTTACTTATTTGTAAAATAGAGATGAATGATATTTATCCTATCTCATGGGTTGGTTCTGACAGTAAAATGGGGGACATAATGTGACAGTGCTTTGAGGAGCTAAAATGTTACCATCACATATCTTGAACTATCTCAGAGTTAATTACCCAAAAAATGAAGGTGGAAACAATTATTCAGTACTTAATGAGTAACTGCTTTGAATATTTTTAATCTGTTGTGTTTCACTAGAAAATATTAATGAAAAAAAAAAGAAAATATTAATGAAAATTGTGACAAAATATTACAGTCTTACTAATATTTCCAGATAAAATAGTCTAGCTTCCTTAATCAATTGTCTGCCCTGTTCTGCATCTTAAATTTCTTCATTGTCATCGGATCCTTGCCTTTAGAGACAAACACTCCCAGGATCTTTTGGATGGTCACTATCCAGGTTCCACCTCAAGCTACCACTTCCCTTCTATCACTTTTTACTTTTGCTGGCAATTTCTCACCTTTCATTCACTCAACTGCCAACTGGCATATAGTCCATGCATTTCTTCATTGCAACTGCTCAGAGTAATCTAAACCTCCCTTCCGGCCTCCTAGCAGCTAAAGAGACTGGCCTAGAAGCAGTGACACCCCCATAGCAACAAGCTCACTCAATACTTATATCTTGGTTTTATCATTCTCCAGTAAGAGGAAGCAGGGTTCTTCAGAGAAATGGCTGATCCTAGGACTGGGGCAAGGAATATGCAAGGTGTGTCTAGGATATCTGTTAGTGCCAGAAAGAGAGGAAGAGATCACACATTGTGAGAGTGGTGGGGGTATGTTGAAGAAAAACAGGAACCTACTAAAAGAACTCCCAGTGGCCAAAGCTGGAATAATTTGTGCAACCAAATAAAGTAGTATTGGATTATAACCCAAGGTATAAAGCAAATACCAATGATCTCATGTTTACATAAATAAATGATTGAATAAATACATGGGGGAGAATGGATAAATCTGTGCAGCAGAAGTGTTAATTTATGGAGCTACTTAGCCCTCAGGAAGATGGAGCAAAACACCCCACTCCTTAAGTGGGGACTGAGCTTGATGACTTCCATCCAGTATGGAAAGAGAAGAAAAGAAATGATTTTACGCTGAAGAAACCTGTCAGTTACCACCTCAGCCAGGCGACCAAAGCTATTATCAATAGTCATACACCGTTTTTGTAGCATGTATCCTTGATATAATGTGATGAGAATGGCACTTTACTTCATCTTCCCAAAACCCATAAACCCAATATAATTACGAGAAGAACATCAAACAAGTCTCCACTGAGAGATGCTCCACAAAATACCTGATCAGTACTCCTCAAATATATCATCAAAAACAAGGCAAGTCTGAGAAATAGTCACAGTCAAGAGGAAATGGGACAAGTAAATGCAGTATGATATCCTGGAAGGGATTTAAAACACAACAAGGAAAAAGGAAAAGGAAGCCTGGCATGCTGCCATCCATGGGGTCTCAAAGAGTCAGACGTGACTGAGCAACTGAATAACGACAACAAAGGACTGAACAACAACAACAAAGAATGTCAGGTAATAAGAAAATCAGAATAAAGTGCAGAATTTAGTTAATAATGCGTGACTATTGGTTCACTAACTGTGGAAAATGAGCCATAGAAAGGTGAGATGTTAATAAGAGAGAAAACTATGTTTAGGTATTCAGGAACTCTTCTTGTACCATCTTCACAACTTTTCTGTAAACCTAAATATTTTGAAACAATGTTTACTTTAAAATAATACAGATTGGGGGAAAAAAAAAAAACAACAGCTATTCTCAGAGATTTGCCAAACTACCTGAAAGTCACAGACAGAGATAGATACAAAGTCCACCTCCCCTTACACAACATTGTAAAGCAATTATACTTCAGTAAAAACAAACACTCCAAAAAACAAATTCCATATATTTTACTATCCAGACTTCAACTCCATCTATTGGCTGCTACTAGTTATTAATAAATATGCATAATATCTATTTGGCAGCCTCTCTATAAATATTAGTTTATATATCAATTAAGAACTAGAGATATTTTATTTTAAAAAAAGAGGGATATTGAAGAGAAATAGCTTCATGCTTCTTTAAAACAGTAGAGCTTACTGGGTAGGCTTTAATGGGATAACTCTGACCAAGGGATGGGGCTGCAGGGCTTTAGGCATGGTGGCCATTGCTGGCCCAAAATGGAAGGCCAATCTGGCAGGTAATAATGCAATACTCCCAAAATAGGAAGGGAAGAGAAAATAAGAGGCAATGCAGACATTCTTCTCCTTCCTCCTGCTCTGCTCCTAAAGAAAAATATGAAGGCAAACCTCAGTCCTGACATGATCAAAGTAATTAATAGGCTTGTCATAACAGCAGGCATGAAGACACGAGGATCAAATAAAAATCTGATTACCAGTGGAAATAGGAGATGAAGATCAGACATTGGGACAAAGCAGAAACCTGGGTTTATTTAGCAAACATTTAGCACTTATGTATCGGACTGAACTAAAGCACTTCAGAAGTACTAATTCATGGAATCTTCATTTAAAAAAAAAGACAATTTTTACCATTATTTCATCCTTAATGATTATGAAAATACTTAAATCATAATAGTCCCTCAGTAATTTTTTTTTTTTTTTTGCAAGGAAGAAAAGAAAGAAGGGAAGGAGAGGAGCAACAGGAGAGGAGGGGAGGAAAAGAGGGAGAGACAGGAAGCAGGAAAGAATGGATCACTGCTCCTGAACGTCTAGGTTGAATCTACTTAAATGTCTCGTGTAGAGCTGGGTTGGTTCCAGGAAACGAAAAGGAACAGAGAATATAAGTGGGGAGATAAAGAAGTTTAAACTATCTTTGAGGAGGGGATGGAGAAGATGACAATAAAATGACTAACATTTATTGATCACTCACTATGTGTCAGCACTGCACATGCATAAGCCTATGTGATCCCCACAAATCACCTTTATTGTTAATATTATTATCTCTCATTTTGCATATAAGGAAAGTATAAAACTTAATAACTTACTTGAGGTGACAGATAGCAAGGTCTAAAGTTGAAACTCAAATCTGAGTTAGATTCTCTGCTCTTAGCCACGAGGCTAAAAGCTGACAGAGCCCGACAAAGTAGAAAAAAAGTGGACCCCTCTTTTAAGAAATCAGTGCTGTGCTTATTTTAAGCAATCAGGGCTGCTTATTAGTGTGAGAAGCACATTCTACAGAGTCAGTATAGTCAGCATTTGTGAAAACAAGTCAGAAACTGATAGACAAAGACCTAGGCTGGAGGGAGTGTTCGGGGGGTGGAGAGGGTAAGATAAAAAACCTTGATATTTACATTATTATAATTTTATAAATTATAAAATCATATATTAAAATTATGTCTAAATTAGAAAATTATAAAAATAAAATATGATATTATAAAATTATTCTAACTTTTTTTGGGGGTTTTAAACTATTACCATCATCTGAAGGGGGAAGACCTTTGTAACAGTAAAATATTAACTAATCTCAAACTGATGAAATCAAAATACCATATAATATAATAACACCTTTAAGCAAGAACCAAAGCATCTTCATTTTTAGGCACTTTGTTCAAACTGCTCCATATCCAAGGGTCTCAGAGACACAGTGGGAGCAGAGTCAGAGCGCAGGAGATGGCCTGAGTCTTGACTTCTTGTATCCTTGTCTTTGAACTTCAATTTTCCCAATGTTTGTTTTAGTCCCAAAGCGAAGTGGAATTGCACTGTCTCAGAATCTCTTCTCTGACCTGAAATGTCAAATTGACTTCCAATCACTATTAAAAATTGCTGCCTGGATTGCTCGGTTAAGATTGTGAAGCTGCTTGCAGTGGGAAAGAATCCAGTGATCAATTGGCAATGTCTGCCACAATTACTGGGGGGCACATTGTGGGGAAATGTGCCATATTTGGCATCTGTGGCCCCTTGAGGCTTCTATTTCTAGCACAGCCTATTTAGGACTCTCTTCATGTGCTTTCCATCCACCCACACGGAAAGGAGAGGATAGGTTAATCAACCCTCTGTAAGCCTAGAAACTTGCTCTTCCATGCATATTCCCGGGGGTTGGGATGGGAGACATTTCACAGCTGTTAAGGTGAAAATGTTAGTTGCTTCAGTCAACTCTGTGTGACCCTATGGGCTGCAACTCACCAGCCTCCTCTGTCCATGGGATTCTCCAGGCAAGAACACTGAAGTGGGTTGTTATGCCCTCCTCCAGAGGGCCATCCTGACCCAGGGATTGAATCTGCATCTCTTACGTCACCTGCATTGGCGGGTGGGTTCTTTATCATGAGTGCCACCTGGCAAGCCCTCTTACAGCTGTAGAAGGAATCAAATTTGAACACAGCTCCTTCCAGATCTGGGCTGCCAACTCTCACTCCCATTTGCTTCTCCCCGTGTGATAAGCCTACTCCCAGATCTACCAAGAATGTCCTGGGACATCGGCCTGGGAACTCGCCTGACTCTTGCTATCCTTGCCCTAAATATATAAGCCAAGACATTCCAAAGGCAGCATTATGACAAACCATTCTTGGTCCATTTTGCCAACTCTTATCTCCCACACCCCCAGTTTTCACGGCAGATGGTACTAATCCATCACTGAATCACTTCTCACCGAAACTGTATGCAGCTACAGAATCAGCTTAACTCAGCCACCCAGAGTGGATAGGGAAGAAGCAATCCAGTCATGGATACGAATCAGAGGGATGTGTCTCCCCACCACCAGAGGAACAAAAATCTATGAGGACTCAGATTCTCTCTAATGACATTGTATCTGCTCAGGGAGAGAAAAACTTAATTATAGAGCCAGAGAGTACCAAAGCCTATATATTCTGAGTCATAGCCAGAGCTGAATATAGACAAAATTATGAAGGAGACTAAGTTAAGTTTTTTTTTTTTAATGAAGAATAGTTGATTTGCAATGTGTCAGGTATACAACAAAGTGATACATGTATGTGTATATGTGTTAGTTGCTCAGTTGTGTCCGACTCTTTGTGATCCCATGGACTGTAGTCTGCCAGGTTCCTCTGTCCATGGAATTCTCCAGGCAAGAATACTGGAGTGGGTAGCCATTCCCTTCTCCAGGGGATCTCCCCGACACAGGGATCGAACTCATCTCTCTCATACCTTGGGAAAATTCTTTACTGTCAGAGCCACCAATGAAGCCTGATACGTATATATATATATATATATATATATATATATATATATATATGCACACACACACATATATATGTATTCAGATCCTTTTCCATTATAGGTCACTACAAGATATTGAATATATAGTTCCCTGTGCTATACAGTAGGATTGTGTTCTTTATCTATTTTCTATATAGCAGTGTGTATCTGTTAATTCCAAACTCCTAATTTATATATTCCAACACTTTTCCCTTTGGTAACCATAAGTTTCTTCTGTGAGCCATATTTCTGTTTTGTGAATAAGTTCATTTGTATCATTTTTTTAGATTCCATAAAAGTGATAGACTAAATAGTTTTAAATTTCCTTCCTTTTACAATTTCTTCACAATTTAACTGGCCTAGAGTCCCTCACCACAGTCTCCCCTCCTGCCAATTTTTTTTTCCTCTAATGACTTCTTCCACCTCAAACTTGGTAATTCACTGCCTTGTTCCTTCAAAACTAAGCTCTCAGTTCAAGTACATCTTAAGAATTTAGATGTTGACTCTCTGATCTGAGGGGGGAAACTGTCAAGAAAAAAAATGCCCACTAGTTATAAGGGGTTCTTCCCAATAGGTAATAAAATATATTTAAACCTGTCACATAGTGCAAGATCATAACTACTTAGATGAAACTTACATGCAGTGGGCATGAAACAGTTAAACAGCAAGTCTCAGCTAGGTGGCACTGTGTTTTATGTAAATAGTTTTAAACCCAACTACCATAAGCCTGAGGGAAAGCTTGCTACACAGAAAATGGCTTCCAAATAGTAAGGAGCAGTTAATCAAGCTATATGTGAGCTAAGTCATTTCAGTTGTGACCAACTCTGTGTGACCCCATGAGCAGAAGCCTGCCAGGTTCCTCTATCCATGGTACTCTCCGGAGAAGAATACTGGAGTGGATTGCCATGCCCTCCTCCAGGGGATCTTCTCCACCCGGGGATCGAACCCATGTCTTTTACATCTCCTGCATTGGCAGGCAGGTCTTTGCCACTAGTGTCACTTAGGATCCCCATTCAAGCTATAGTATGAAGTGTCAGTCACTCAGTCCTGTCCAACTCTACACGACCCCACAGACTGTAGCCTGCCAGGCTCCTCTCTCCATGAAATTCTCCAGGCAAAAACTAAAACAGGTAGCCATTCCCTTCTCCAGGGGATCTTCCCAAGTCAGGGATCGAACCCAGGTATCCTGCACTGCAGGCAGTTTCCTTACCATCTTGGCTGCCAGGGAAGCTGTCACCATAGAAACAAATGAAGTTTTAAGGACATAAAGTTTTCAGACTTGGAAAACTAAAATACAGATGCCACTTAGCTTTGAGTCTGAGAAAAATAATGGATAATTTTGTTCATAGAATCACTACAAACAAAGCTTGTGGAGATGATGGAATCCCAGTTGAGCTATTTCAAATCCTAATAGATGATGCTGTGAAAGTGCTGCACTCAATATGCCAGCAAATTTGGAAAACTCAGCAGTGGCCACTGACTGGTAAAGGTCAGTTTTCATTCCAATCCCAAAGAAAGGCAATGCCAAACAATGTTAAAACTACTGCACAATTGCACTCATCTCACACGCTAGTAAAGCAATGCTCAAAATTCTCCAAGTCAGGCTGCAACAATATGTGAACCGTGAACTTCCAGATGTTCAAGCTGGATTTAGAAAAGGCAGAAGAACCATAGATCAAATTGCCAACATCTGCTGGATCATTGAAAAACCAAGAGAGTTCCAGAAAAACAACTACTTCTGCTTTATTGATTATGCCAAAGCTTTTGACTGTGTGGATCACACTAAACTGTGGGAAATTCTTAAAGAGATGGAAATATCAGACCACCTGAGCTTCCTCTTGAGAAATCTGTATGCAGGTCAAGAAGCAACAGTTAGAACTGGACATGGAACAATGGACTGGTTCCAAATAGGGAAAGGAGTACATCGAGGTTGTATATTGTCACCCTGCTTATTTAACTTATATGCAGAGTATATCATTTGAAATGCCAGGCTGGATGAAGCACAAGCTGGAATCAAGATTGCCAGGAGAAATATCAATAACTTCAGATATGCAGATGACACCACCTTTATGGCAGAAAGCGAAGAGGAACTAAAGAGCCTCTTGAGGAAAGTGAAAGAGGAGAGTGAAAAAGTCAGCTTAAAACTCAACATTCAGAAAACTAAGATCACGGTTCCATCACTTCATGGCAAATGGATGGGGAAACAGTGGCTGACTTTATTTTTTTGGGCTCCAAAATTACTGCAGATGGTGACTGCAGCCATGAAATTAAAAGATGCTTGCTCCTTGGAAGAAAAGCTATGACCAACCTAGCAGCTTATTAAAAAGAAGAGACATTACTTTGCCAACAAAAGTGCATCTAGTCAAAGCTATGGTTTTTCCAGTAATAATGTATGGATATGAGAGTTGGACTATAAAGAAAGCTAAGTGCCGAAGAATCGATGCTTTTGAACTGTGGTGTTGGAGGAGACACTTCAGAGTCCCTTGGACTGCAAGGAGATCCAACCAGTTCACCCGAAAGGAGATCAGTCCTGCATATTCATTGGAAAGACTGATGTTGAAGCTGCAACTCCAATACTTTGGCCACCTGATGCAAAGAACTGACTCATTTGAAAAGACCCTGATGCTGGGAAAGATTGAAGGCAGGAGGAGAAGAGGACGACAGAAGATGAGATGGTCGATGGCATCACTGACTCTGGACATGAGTTTGAGCAAGCTTCAGTGATTGGTGACGGACAGGGAAGCCTGGCGTGCTGCAGTCCATTTGGTTGCAAAGAGTTGGACACGACTGAGACTGAACTGAACTGAACTGATACTTTAAGCACTATTTGGGCATGCTTGTACTAAAAAATTATTCACTGTTTTTCTGAGATTCTAACTTAACTGGGCATCCTGTATTTTATCTGGCATGTATATATGGATATTTACTCTATGTCTGGCACAGTATTAACATTATACATGTATTTTCCTATCTTTTATTCCTACATTCAGATCTCTAGTCCCAGGCTATCCAGCTCTCAAGTTTCTCTGTAAATCTTCAAAGTGTCTTTCACACATGCTACCAGTAAGCTACTCTATTACACAACATCACTTTTTTCTTTTTTCCTCTGCCTCTCTGCTTTCCTCTTTTGCCAGAATAGCCCAGCCACTTCATCAAGCAGTAATGCTGATGTTGTCACGCCTGTCAGTACTGCAGCATCTTCTGAGTACTACACTGCTCCTTAGGTGCCTCTAGCATCGCTAGGTATCTCTGTCTTCCTATGGAAGCAACCTGTGTTGCTTCTGCTGAGTACCACCATTCCCTCTGGGCACCACTTATTTTCCAGGCACTATAGCAGCCTCAGATGAGGAGTGCCACTTCCTCCAGGAACTATCTCATCCAGTCAACTTTACCATTGCTCCTCTGGAGATTGCCATCTCACGCAAAGTATGTTGCTACTGAAGCCAAAGCACTAAGTCCAGTTGTGTGCTCTGTAGAAACAGAACTCTCTGGACCTGTTAGATTTGTACTTTTTCTCGGAGACCCCAAGAAACCTTGCTTGTGTTCCAATATCTCAAGGGTTTTAAGTGAAAGTAGATTGCACTTACAACTTTTTACTTCCAGCTCATTCTGTCCTGTCTCTCTAGAGCATCTTAGTTACACATAGTCCACAATAGTCAGACATGACTTGGACATGAGACTGAATATGCTTACATTGTATAAATGAGTGAGGTGTACCCAGATAAGGACTGGTGACTGCAAGGTGCAACTCTTGTTAGATGTTTCCACTTACTTCTGGACCTTCTAAGATTTCAAGAGAAGCCAGAAATCTGGATTTTTAGGGAAAAATTGCTCAGTTTAGTTTACCCCACTTTAGGCTACATAAGTATGTCTGTGCACCAAATGAAGCATTCTGGCAGTTGTTTGCAACTCTAAGCTAGTGATTCTCTGATTATTCCTCTAAGACACATGCAGCCTTTGGCTCTCTACAACCTTTGACCCTCTGTGTTCAGATACATTATTCTACCAGGCTGTGTGGGGCAAGCAAGTGTCATGAGTGTCTGTTAATCTCTTGATTAACAGAGATTACAGTCTTTTCTTCCAGCTCATGTGAGCACTTAAAACAGTCCTGGTTATTGACAGCACTGAATAATTTTAAAATAACCTTGTCTTTGCTCTGGATCATATACTTAGTTTGTAAATGTTTGGGATTTCTGTGTTTATTCTTTATTACAGACCTTGTTGCCTTCGTTTGTAGGTTTCTGGCATTTGAGCCATGGATATAATTCAGTCATATCATTGAATAATGTTTCTAAATACCCCAATGTGTGGAGTGGTTTTCTTTTTCCCTCACGGTTTTTCTTCAGCTAATAATCTAATGTACTGTGTTTAATTTGGTCCATTCTCTGCATTCAAACAGCATGCTCTGTATTCCTCACGTGAGCTATTGATTATACATTAAAATTACCTTGTAAATCTAGCCTTTCCTCTTTGCCAGATCAATTCCTATTAGTTTAGTTTTACTTTTTCCATTACAGTAGGTTTCCAGTTGTTTCCTGACCTCAAGTCTCATGCCTTTTTTTTCCAGTCATTTACACTGCTGCCTGAATAAATATTCTAAGATCACAGTTTTACAATAATCAGAAAAATATTCATAGCTAATTATCTATAAGATAAAATCTATGCATCAGAGCATGTAATATTATCAAATCCTAATATATATTTAAAATGACACCTTTTGGTATTCTCCCAAACAATATAACCTTCCCCGTCTTTGCCATATCCACATTCTTTAGTGCTTAAAGATTACAGTTTTACTTTAACATAGCCAACTTCTTCATCTGATGTGGAGGAAGAAGCTTAACTATCTGTTGAGCTGTCTGAAAGGTGGTATGTAAATTTCTGTTCCAAAAGGTTTTCAATGATAAGTTGGCATACATGCAGTTGTTATCTTAGATGTCAAGTTTAGAATTTACCCTCTATACACCCCACCATCATTAATACCACTTAAAATGTGATTTTACTACATTAATTACTCTTAATTTCTGTAGCACATTTACCTAGGACTGAAAAGTATAACATTTAAATTTTTCCACAGGGAAAAACTTAAAACTCTTTTAAAATATTTAAAAGTAACAAAACTATAATTCAGTTTCTTACTGAGAAGCTAGTATTAGAATTACCCTCATGTAATAAAAACTACAATATTCACTGAAGCACTATTTACAATAGCTAGGACATGGAAGCAACCTAGATGTCCATCGAGAGATGAATGGATAAAGAAGTTGTGGAACATATATAGAATGGTATATTAGCCGTAAGAAGGAACAAATTTGAGTCAGTTGTCGTGAGGTGGGTGAACCTAGAGCCTGTTATACAGAATGAAGTAAGTCAGAAAGAGACAAATATCTTATGTTAATCCATATATATGGAATCTAGAAAAATAGTACTGATAAACTCATCTGCAGGGAAGGAATGGAGACACAGACATAGAGAGCAGAGCTGTGGACTCAGCTGGGGAAGGAGAGAATGGGACAAACTGAGAAAGCAGCATTGACATATATACACTACCATGCGTGAATAGGTAGCTAGTGGGAAGCTGCTGTATAACAAAGGGAACCCAGCTTAGGACTCTGTGATGACCTAGAGGGGTGGGGTGGGGGTGTGGGAGGGGACTCAAGAGGGAGGGGGTGTATATAATTATGACTGATTTGCCTTGTTGTATAGCAGAAACCACCACCATAATTATTAAAACAATTATTCTCCAATTAAAATTTTAAAACCTGTAATACTGGAGAAAAAAAAATGTTTCTGTTATCAAACGCTGAAAAATGGACAAGGTAAGGCTGTCCATTGCCTTGAGAGAAGGCAAGCTCATGAGGTTAGTTTTCCATTCATGCCGGCTTTCTGTCTGGGAGAGATTTCCAAATCATTTCTCAGAAGATTGAACAAGCAAAAGGAGCTACACGACTGGTTATAGGAAAAGGTAAGTTGATAAGAGAAATGAATGTTAGACTTTGGAAATTTTAAGGGATCTGTAATGATAAGGGCAGGACCCTGGAGAGAGGGAACCATGAAAAGAAGTCAGAGAAATTAACATAAATTCCCCTCAAGTTGTTGGCTGAATTCCAAGTTGTACATGTGTGGGACACAAAACTGGGAGGACAAGGAGAAAACAACTGCTGGCGGGATAAGAGGTGAACAGAGATTTCACAGTCCTCAAAGTGCTGGGGAAACATTTGGTAACCTATCCAATGGGAGACCTTCAGGAATGACTTGACCATCCAATCGAGAATATAGAAAGCCTATGCCTTAGGAGTTGACTGCAGCCTAAGATACTTACTCTGGTAACATGCTAAAATCAAGAGCAAGAGCAAAATTACCTGCTGAAAATTTAACTATTCATCACGACAAACCTCCATTTTTAGAGGAAAATTTAATCCAGAAGCTCTCCAATATATCATTCACACTGTTCAGCATATAATAAAATTAGTGGATATGCAAGAAGATGAGACAAGAGATCCACCTTAACAGAAAGTTGGGCAATAGAAAATCCATAAATTATTCAAAGGTTGGAATTAGCAGTAAGGGCTTTAAAATAGCTATAATACATATGTTATAAGTATGTTACAGCTTCCCAGGTGGAACTAGTGGTAGAGAACCTCCATGCCAGTGCTGGAGATGAGGTTTGATCCCTGGGTTGGGGAGGCCCCTGGAGAAGGAAATGGCAACCCACTATAGTGTTCTTGCCAGGAGAACCCCATGGACAGAGGAGCCTGGTGGGCTACAGTCCATGGGGTTGCAAAGAGTTGGACACGACTGAAGTGACTTAGCACGCACGCATTATAAATGTTAAATAATTTACTTAAAAATGTGGACAAAAGATATAAAAAGCTGGAGAATTTTAGTAAAAAGTTGAAACTCCAGAAAAAGACCAAATGAAAATTTTAGAACTGAAAACAAAATCTCTTTGAAAAAATTTTTAGATGTTTAAACAGATTTGAAAAAAAGCATGAAAGTTTTAGTAATCTCACAAACCATAGAAATGATCTAGGCTGAGGTAAAGAGAAGAAAGACGAAAGAATGAAAAATGTGAGCCAAAGTTTACATATCGTATGGACTAATGACAAAGAGTTAGAGATATATGCAAGTAGCATATAGGAGTAAAGAGAGAAAATGAGGCAGAACACAAAATATCTGAGAAGATAGTTGCCAAATATTTTTCAAATTTGATTAAAAATATTAATCCACAAATGAAAAAAATCATCAAATTCTGGGAGAACGAATAAATAAAGACCACACTGGGGCACATAAAGGTGAAAACTGAAGGGAAAAAAAGTGAAAACTAAAGCATGTCAAAGACAAATAGAAAAATCTTGAAACCAATAAGGGGCAAAACACATGTTATATTTAGGAGTAGGACAATAAAAACAAAAGAAATGCAAATCAAAACTATCTATACACAGAGGAATAACCTCACACTGATCAGAATGACCATTATCAAAAAATCTACAAACAAAAAGTACTGGAGAGAGTGTGTAGAATGGGGAACCCTCTTGCACTGTTGGCAGGAATGTAACTTGATACAGCCACTTTGGAAAACAGTATGGAGATTACTTAAAAAACTAAAAGTAGAACTACCATATGACCCAACAATCCCACTCCTGGGCATATACCCAGAGAAAACCATAATTCAAAATGATAGATATTTCCCAGTGTTCACTACAGCACCAGTTACAATAGCCAGGACATGGAAGCTACCTAAGTGTCCATCAACAGATGACTGGATAAAGAAGATGTGGTACATACATACAATGGAATATTACTCAGCCATAAAAAAGAATGAAACTGTGTCATTTGCAGAGATGTGGATGGACCTATAGGGTCATCCTGAGTCATATACTGTCATACAGAGTAAATTAAGTCAGAAAGAGGAAAATAAATATCATATATTAACACATATATGTGGAATCTAGAAAAAGGTTAAATATGATATTATTGGCAAAGCAGAAATAGGGACACAGAGGTAGAGAACAAATGTACAGATACCAAGGAGGAAAAGGGGGTTGGAATGAATTGGGGGATTGAGATTGACGTATATACACTACTAGGTATAAAATAGATAACTAATAAAAAACCTAATGTATAGCACAGGGAACTCTATTCATTGCTTTGTGTGACCTGAATGCGAAGGGAATTCAAAAAAGCAGGGATAAGTGTATGTATGCCTGATTCACTTTGCTCTACAGGAGAAGCTTACACGGCAGTATAAATGAACTATATGTTAATTAAAAAAAAAAAAAGGAAAGGAAGGAAGTTCCCTAGAATGATCAGCAACTGCTTAGGTGCCTTTTGGGGAAGGTATGCTGTTTCTAAAAGGAGAGTGGACCTCTGGTGTCAAGGCCAGTGCAACTTAGAATGCTGGATGATCCATTCAAACAGATGTTGCAGGGGACCCAGGGTCACATGTAGTGGGGAGTAGTTTGGGGAGGACATTATTGATTACATCAGGAGGTCAATATGCAGCAGCAGCAGAGACACATGAATGATGCTGAAGCATAAGATTATGGAAAGAGGCTTTTGTTTTTGCTTATGTTTGGTTAAAAGGGCAAATAAGGAATTCCCTGGAGGTTTGGTGGTTAAGAAGTCACCTGCCTACGCAGAGGATGTGGGTTTGATCCCTGGTCTGGGAAGATCCCACACGTCTCAGAGCAACTAAGCCCATGCTCCACCACAACTACTGAGCCCATACACCTGAGCCTGTGCTCCGCGACAGAGAAGGTACCAGAATGAGAAGCCTGTGCACTGCAGTGAAGAATCGTTCTCTGCAACTAGAGAAAGCCTGTGCCCAGCGATGAAAGCCCAGCACAGCCAAAAATAAAAAAATAGATAAATAAATAAAAATTTTTTACAAAGGGCAAATAACGTCCTCGAAGGAGTGGAAAACATGACAATGAAAAGTGCAAGGAAAAAAACGTTGTCACCCATCCTTTTCATAAAAGCTAATATTGCCCATATTAGCAGAGAAGAAAGATGAGAGAATGAATACATGCTCAAATGTGACCAGGTGGAGGAGGGAAAGTAAAATTTTTCTAGGAAAGAAAAACAAATCTTATCAGTAATTACAATAAACCTAAGCAGACTAAACCATTCTATTTAAAAAACAGTGATTACCACACTGGAAACAAAAAGAATCAACTATTGCTATATACGAGATCTATTTTTAAACATAAAGACACAGATACATTGAAAGAAAATGGACAGGAAATTATATAGCATGCAAACACTAATTTTAAAAAAGCAGTGAGGCTATATTAACATAAGACAAAGTAGACATGTTTTCTGGTTCAAAGATAGGATTATTAAAAGAAATAAAGGGGGAGAATTCATAATGATAAAAAAAAATGTCAATTCATTAGAAAGTTACAATGACCTTAAACATATTTAACCAAATAACACATTTCAAAGTGCTTGGAAAAACTGAGGAAAAAAGGAAAAGAAAAACAATAGGTAAGTCCACAAACAACACTTGGAAATTTTCACACTTTTTCCTCAGTAATTTACAGTGGAAGCTCACAAAAATTTCAGTAAGGATATGGAAGATTGGAAGAACACTCACTGTTAACCAATTTGACCTAAATAACATTTCTAGTGCACCGTCCCCAACAACTGCAGAAAATACTTTGCTTTCAAGTGTACACAGAACATTGACCGAAACAGAGCTTATGCCAGGCAATAAAAATGAGTCTTAATAAATTTAAAAGATTGAGTTCACACAGAGTATGTTTCTTAAACACAATGGAATTAAAACTAGAAATCAATTTGAAAAATTAGAACATCTCCTAATAAATAAAAATTGAATAGCACACTTTGACCCCTAAGTTTAGGGGGTCAAAGAACAAGTTGCAATGGAAATTAGAAAATATTTTAATCCCTCTGACTGCTGTGTAAGAATAGAAAAGAAAGAGAGACAGCAAGGGTAGAAACAATGAGACCAGTTCAGTGGTTGTTACATTTATCCAGGTGAGAGATGATGGCATAGGTGACTGTGGAAATTGGTCAGATTTTGAATCCGATTGAAGGTACACACGATAGGATTTGCAGATAGGCAAATGTGATGATAGAAAAAGAGAAATTGAGGATTAATTTGAAAATGTTGGCAAAAAGATGGAGCTGCCATTAACTGAAATGAAGAAGATTAAAAGAGAAAGAGGTTTTGAGGAGAAATAGCATGAACTGAGTTGTGACCATAGAGATTTATTATCTATTCAAGAGATGTCCAGTAGACAGTTGGATATATGAGTTTGTTATTCAAGAGAGAGTTGGAGTTAAATTTTATATATATATATATAAATATATGTGGATAAAATTATATATAGCATATTAAAAACCAGAGACATTACTTTGCCAACAAAGGTCCATCTGGTCAAAGCTATGGTTTTTCCAGTGGTCATGTATGGATGTGAGAGTTGGACTGTGAAGAAAGCTGAGTGCCGAAAAATTGATGCTTTTGAACTGTGGTGTTGGAGAAGACTCTTGAGAGTCCCTGGGACTGCAAGGAGATCCATCCAGTCCATCCTAAATGAGATCAGTCCTGGGTGTTCCTTGGAAGGACTGATGCTGAAGCTGAAGCTCCAGTACTTTGGCCACCTCACGCGAAGAGTTGACTCATTGGAAAAGACCCTGATGCTGGGAGGGATTGGGGGCAGGAGGAGAAGGGGACGACAGAGGATGAGATGGCTGGATGGCATCACCGACTCGATGGGCATGAGTTTGAGTGAACTCCGGGAGTTGGTGATGGACAGGGAGGCCTGGCGTGCTGTGATTCATGGGGTTGCAAAGAGTCGGACACGACTGAGCAACTGAACTGAACTGAACTGATATATATATGTGTGTGTGTGTGTGTGCGCGCATGCGTGCACGTGCGTGTGTAACTTATACTTGAAATAAATTCAACACTCTATCCTGGGGCTTCCCAGGTGGCTCAGTGGTAAAGAATCCTCATGTCAATGCAGGAGACATGGGTTTAATCCCTGGGTTGGGATCCACTGGAGGAGGAAATGGCAATCCACTCCAGCATTCTCGCCTGGAAAATCCCATGGACAGAGGAGCCTGGTGGGCTAAAGTCCATGTGGTTGCAAAGAGTCAGAGCCTGACTGAACACACACACACACATATATACTATACTGAGATCACCAATAGAGTAAAACCTACCTCTGAGGCTTCCCAATACCAAAATTAAGTGGCCAGGGAGAGGCAAAAGGAAGAGTCATCCAAGGAAACTGAGGAGAAGCAGGAAAAGCAATATTATGATGTTCTGGAAGCCAAGTGAAATTGTTTCAAGGAGGAAAGAATGATCAAATATGTCAGCTTCTACTTGTAGGTTAAATGAGGTGAGAACTAGAGACTGGCCCTCGGTTTAGAATGAGCAAGTCAGCTGATGACCTGATGAAGACTGGCTGTGGCGGAATGGTGAGAGTGAGATCCTGACTAGAATGAGTTCAATAGGGGAAGTAAACCAGTATGTGCCTGTCTGAGTCACCAGGGAAGCCCCAAACCAGTGTGTGGAGACAACTATTGTTAGTAGGGCTGCTCTCAGACAAGAAAAAAATTGAATAGTGACAGAGGGGGAAGTTAGGTTAAGAGATGATTTTTTAAGATGGAAGGAATGATAGTGTTTTTTGTATACCAATGAAGCAAATCTGACAGAGAGAAAATCACTATCAACTTGGACATAAAAGGAGAGAACTGGTTGACGTCGTATCCTTGAATGGGCAGAAGGTAAAGGGATCTAGCCCAAAAGAGAGAGGCTGGCCTTACCTCAGAGTGCAAGCAATTCTACTGTAACATGAGGAAATAAAATACACAGCAATGGCAAGAACTTGACAGATCCTTTTCTGATCGCGTCCTCAAAAATGTGAGAAAGAGATTAGATGTGTGAAAAAAGAGGTATAAAATAGTCATTTAGGAGAACTGGGAAATGAATCGAGCATGAAATACCGCACTACTGTTGAACAGTGTTAGAGGCCCAGTGAAAGTTATCCACTGTGAACTTAAGTAAGACCAGTCACCATGGTTGCTTGTTTTTCACCAGACACTTTCCCCTGAACAGTTACAGGATAAGGCAGGCAACGACTTATATTTAACCAGGATTGGGGCATTGCCAAAAAGATATAAGAAAGATAAAAGCGTTTTCAAAGAAATGATTATGATTGACAATGGAATTTCAGGAATGAAGGGAGGACATGAGAATAAGTAAAAAAGTGGTAGAATCAGTGGATTTTAACTCTGAAAAGGGGGCTGAAACAGTAATCAGAGCAATAGCATGAGTGAGCAAAAGCACTAAGAGATGCTGTTCAGAGACTAGGGTACTTGGATTTAAGTTATGAAGGGATTTCAGTATCAATGGAAATAACGTGTGTGGTGGTTGAGAAGAAAAATGTCATTGGAGGAGAGGAGTTAAACTGAGGTTTTATGGGGTTGGAAAAATGACTCAAGTGAATATTGAAATTGTCCACTGTTATGATAGGAGTAGTGCTGGAGAGAGTGACAGTAAGCCTGGATCTAACATCTTCAAGGAATAAGGAGGTGTTGGTTTGGCAGATGGGTTAGTAGACAGGCTGCAGTGGGTGTTTTCTGTCGGTTTAGAAAGGAAAGAGAAGGGTCCACCAGGGACAGTAGGGCAAGCAGGGCTCCTGCCTCACCTCTAGCACCTGCTTGTTTCAGGTGCAGGAGAAAAGACAGCCTTCCAGAGAGCCTCACAGGAAAGAGATTGTCTTCAGAAGAGACTCTGGTTTCAAATTTGTTCTTCATGACGGGAGAATCCTGGTCTCCAGGAATAGCCTGGGAGAGAATGGCTGTCGCTGCATCTGTTTTTCTGGCTACTGAAGTGTCTGTTCTATCTTGGCACTTTCTTTAGTGCTACAGGAAAGTGTTACTGCTGCATCTCTGGCAGTCTCAACCAGCCCCCACACCACTGACAACATTGAAGACCTCACATTTATTGATGATAAAATTAGTTTCCATGTGGTGAGACAGAGATTTCTCTCTCTCTTTCTCTCTCTCTTTCTCTCTCTCTCTCTCCCTCTCTCTCTCTCTCCTCCTTCCTCCCCTACATCCCCCTCACATCTCCCTCTCTGTCTTTTGGGGAAGGAGGATAAATAAAGAGATGATGTGATAGTTTAAATCTCATTTAGTTACTGTTACATGCAGAAGATAGGAAAACTATACTGTCAGAAAACACTAAATATAAAAGTGAAGTATGTAATTTGTTAATACTCTGCAACGTACTAAGTGGGATGTGGTGGATCTTGAAATCAACCAGAGAGAGTTCTGATAGGTGAAGCTTCCAAGCTGGGAAGATGTCAGCAGATTACATTAAAGAAGAAACACTGTCGATGGCCAGATGCTCATCTCTCTCCTAGTTTTGCACACATTTCCAGGTGGGTTTTTCAGCAGAGGAAAACTATTCTTAGGAGTTAATGTACTTGACCATTAGATGACAGTCAAGAATCAATTCCTAACATTTATCTGATGAAATGAAGTGAAATAACTTGCAGTGGATCTCACAGTAAATTTTCTTTTCTAATATGGCTTGGATTAGAGATAAGATCATTGAAATTCAAGTCAGAATATTGGCGTTCCAACACTGATGCCGTTTTGGGACCGACCTCTTACTCACATCTGAGAAAAAGTTCATCATTGCCTATTTTAAAATCATCTTAGGTGACTACATATTTGATTTAATAAAGATTGCTCCTTCAGTCTCACAGATGGCTAATATTTAATCACACCAAGAAAACACTCATTTGTGTACACCTATACAGGAGAAGGAAATGGCAACCCACTCCAGTATTCTTGCCTGGAGAATCCCAGGGACGGCGGAGCCTGGTGGGCTGCCGTCTATGGGGTCACACAGAGTCGGACACGACTGAAGTGACTTAGCAGCAGCATACAGTACATAGGTACTACTATATGGTAGCCAAGCCCCAGAAAGGTCTCAGAGAAACTCCCCTCCTTGTATTTCTGCCCTCGTGTAGTCCCCTCCCACAATGATTCATGGCTGGTCTGGGTGGCCAGTTGGACACTGTGGAATTTACAGTGTGTGACTTCCAAAGGGAGTCCATAAAACATTGTGTTTTTCACCTTGCTTTTACTTGGAATACTCTCTGGAGAAAGTCAGTTGCTATATCAAGACACTCAAGAAGTCTATTTAGATGCCCATTTGGTTAAGAACTGAAGTCTCCCTCCAATAGCCAGCACTAGCTTGCCTTCTGGGTCTCTGAGTGTCCCTGGGACCCTGGAAGCAGCTCCTGCAGCCCAGTGAACCCACGGACAACTGTAGCCCCAGATGACATGTGAAACCTGTGAAAGAACCTGAGCCAGAACCGCCCAGCTAAGCCACCACTGTATTCCTGACCCACAGAAACTGTGTGAGCTAATAAATCTTATTGTTTTAAGCAGCAAAGTTTTTATCAGTATAGCAAGCAGAAATTCTATTCATGATGGAGGGATGGAGAAGGCAGGGCTTGTGCTCTGAAAACACCTTCTCCCCAAAGGGAGGGGAGTAATGAAAGTTTTCTAAATTGAAGTATAGTTGACTTACAAAGTTGTACTAGTTTCAGGTGTATAGCAAAGTGATTCAGTTATATATATGTGTGTGTGTGTGTGTATCTGCATATGTGTGTGTGTGTGTGTTTTACATATATATATATGTGTGTGTACCTGCTAAGTCACTTAGTAATGTCCAACTCTTTGAGACCCCATGGACTATAGGCTGCCAGGTTCCTCTGTCCATGAGATTCTGCAGGCAAGAATACTGGAGTGGGTTGCCATGTCCTCCTCCAGAAGATCTTCCTGACCCAGGAATCAAACTCAGATCTCCTGTGGCTTCTGCATTTCAGGCAGATTCTTTACTGCTGAGCTACCTGGGAAGTCCATATATATATATATATACATATATATATATATATCTGTATATATATATATATATATATATATATATATATACACATTCAGATTCATTTCCCTTATAGGCTATTTCAAAATATTTAGTATAGTTCCCTGTGCTATACTGTAGGTCATTGTTGGTTATCTATCTTATAGATAGTTTTAATGGTGTGTTTATGTTAATCTATGCAGCAAGTTTTGAAGTTATTTATTGCACAGCAACTAGAGCTATCTAATGAACATGATCAAGACACCTAATACAGCCTACAAATTGATCACTTATAATCCCAGAAAACAGTGAATCTAATTCTACTAAAAGCAACAGTTCAAGAAGAGAAAATGTTTTGGATAGCATAGTAAATAGAATAACAGCCTCCCAAAGATGTCCATTGGACTAAAGAGGTTCAGCTTTCTGGACCTCTATTGTTTTGTTTTGTTTCCTTGCATGTATTGTTTCCTTACATGACAAAATAGTACAGATGAGATTAAATTAAGGATCTTGAAGTGGGGAGGTTACCCTGGATTGTCCAAATAGGTCCAATATAACCACAAGCGTCCTTAGAAGGACAGGGTGGGATTGTAGGAGGTGCAACAGTGGAAACAAGAGGTTGGAGTGATAGATACATGGAAGGGACCAGGATCCAAAGAATGCAGGCAGATTCTAGAAGCTGAAAAAGATGGGAAATTGATTCCCCACTGAATCCCCCAGAAGGGACACAGCCCTGATAACAGTTAAATTTTATTCTTCTGACCTCCAAATTTATAATAGTATAAATCTGTGTTTCGTCAGCCATTAAATTTGTGGTAATTGTTATAGCAGTAAGAAATCTAAAACAGTAAAATACCATGCCTCAGGAAAGACAAACAAACAGAAGTCAAAACAGTGGTTGGTTTCACTTTATCTTACAGAAGCCTCCCTGAGCGTAGTATAAGCACACCAAGCTTCTACTCTGAGCAAACACACTACAAAGTTGCCATACTCAAAATGAAGGAAGTCAAATAACTCTTACCATTTAACAGGAAACACATTGGATTATGCCAAACTTCCTGCACTTTCACAAAATGAATAAATTCTGTTTCCAGCACAAGTTCTGTAAATATTTGCTAACAATGACCAGAGCAAAATTTACCAAAAGGATATTTGGTGATAAAACAGACTTGAAGATCTTTGGGTACTTCTTCTTCCCATAAGTGAATTTTATGCAATCTGACTTTTGACACTGATTCTTTTAGTGATAATAACAAACTTAATACTTTAACAAAATGTTTTTTGTATACATCTGAGGCAATCTTCACATCACTGACAGGTGGCTGAGATTTTTTTTGTATTCATGAAGAGGCTAAGTTTCATCAAGATTGACTTCTCAAATGTCATTCAGCTATAAATGACAGAGCAGTGACAGAAAATCCCTTGTTTAATAGTGAATACTGTATATCTGCATGCTTCTTCATTTTATACTGTGCTTTTCTAGTTTAACTTAATATGTTCTTAGAAAAATAACTGGATAAAATATTTATCATTCTGACCTTTTCTTTTGACAAATACATGTTGAGCACTGTATGTTTCAGGCATCAGGTCTACAACAAAGAAAACAATGTAATCCTTAACCTCAGAAAGTTCATTGTGTAGTGGAAGAGACATATTAGTGGGTTGGCATTTACTCTTAAACCGGTGGGAACTGTTATAGGGGTAGGTACTGTGTCAAGGGGTCAGAGAGCAGAGGACACTAATATGAAATTGGGGACATTGAGAAGAATTTCTCAATGGTAGTAAGTCATATTTGTCAACCGTAGTTGAGAAAATTAGCATGGCAAATGGAAGATGGGGATAGTGGATGATGTTCCAAAAAGAAGAACCTGTGTGAGCTGGGAACCGGTTTCCAAGAGTGTTCCAGTTCAGCAGCACTGCTCTGCCTCCCGCATTGTGTAACACACCTGCTACTCAACAGATGCTACCCCGATACCAACAGCACTGTGTTGAGTCTCACTGGTCCAAGAGGCCATCTGAGTAGAAAGATCATTTTTTTCCTCAAGAAATTGGCAGAACTCTTGGATATCATAATGTTGATTTGTGTGCTTCACGTCTCAAAGGACTGTTGCCTAATTTCTTCCAGGAGAACTCTTAAAACACACTTATTTCAGACCGACTGTGGATTGATTTCTGTTAGCTCTTGCCCATAAGGATCTCTTTCCCTGAATCCTGCCAGTTTTCCTGCACTGGAAAGAGCAGATGTGGTAAGAATATTTGTTAGTATACCATTTTGCAAATTGCTTAGCTTCCGAAGTATTGGGCCTGGAGTGTCTAAATTTTAATAGCTTAGAAATACAAAATTAGAGCAAAGCAATGTTATGCTGAATAGCAATTAATTTGCTTACAGTGTTGTATGTTATGTCATTTAACACACAGCCAGAGTTAATTCACTGAAGGTCATGCTGGGGACCTAAAAAAAAAAAAAATCAGTAGTTTTTGTAACATCCAAACTTTATCCCCAGGAGGTATTCATTTATTAAATACAGCTGAAGTGTTTACTTCTTGCACAGGGTTTGAAAAATGAGAGATATGTGTATTAGTTTAGCTACTTAATATGTGGGATTAAAATGTTAAATTAATTTGTTGAGAAAATTCATAAGGAATCCAGTGGGATATAGCAGAAAGAACCTTGGGCTAGGCAAGTACCAGTGAGAAAACATGTCATGAGAGCAGGGACTTTATTTGTTTTATTTATTGCTTACTCTCCTCCCACCCAAAACAGTGACTGGCACCCAGGAGATGTTTAGTAGTCATGTGCTTATTAAGTAAATGCATAGGTATCTATTTGGACACAACTTGAACGCAATTTGAATTGTGTCCCCCCCACCAAAACCCATAGGTTGAAGTCCTAACCCCACATTCCCCAGAATGTGACTTATTTGGACATAGGGTCTTTAAAAGATTTATCAAGTTAAAATGAGGTCATGAGGGTGGGCTCCGACCCAATATGATTAAAGTCCTTATAAAAAGAGGAAATTAGGAGATAGATATGCACATAGGAAGAACACCATGTGAAGGCAAAAGCAGAGATTAAGGTGATGCTTCTATGAGCCAAGACAAGTCAAAGATTGCCAACCAACAACCAGCAGCTGAGTGAGAGGCACAGAACTGATTCTCACAACTCTGAGAAGGAACCTACCATTCTCACACCTTAACCTCAGATTTATAGCCTCCAGAACTGAGACAAGATATTTCTGGAATTTAAGCCACCCCATTGTTTAAACCCTAGTGAACTAATGCAACATCTTTCTAATAGTTGTCTTGCGTATCCAAGTTACAGATTTTCTCAATTTTAATGTTTAACTATGGATTGCTTAAGTTCTTCGGTTGTTTGCATCAGCATTTGGCTACCTAAGTGAGTGAAGTCGCTCAGTTGTGTCCGACTCTTTGCGACCCCTTGGACTATAGTCCGCCGGGCTCCTCCATCCATGGACTTTTCCAGGCAAGAGTACTGGAGTGGGTTGCCATTTCCTTCTCCAGGGGATCCTCCCAACCCAGGGATTAAACCTGTCTCCCTCATTGCAGGCAAACACTTTACCATCTGAGCCACCAGGGAAGTAAGTACCTTGGCTACCTAACTACACTGTAAATTAGTAAATAAACTTACTTTCTTTGGATTTCACATATAAAAATGCGCAGGACAAGTGCTCAAAAGTTGCTTAAGTGTACAAAAGCTATAAAGTTAGTTTTGTCTATTCTATTGTTACCTTTCACGTATGCTTATTGGAGGACTACTTGAGATGGTCTAGTCATACAAAATACAAAGATGGCCCAGAGAAAGCCCTCTATAAATTAAATTTGCAAGGATAACAGTTTAGTGTAAAAATGTTTCAAAATTAGTTATTATGCGTTTAAATTTTTACTAACTGTGTGAACTTGAGCAAGCTATGCCATTTCTTTGTGTCCGTGGAGCAGGTCATTACTGTTACTCATTGAGTATGAGAACACTGTGCTAGTCACTGAGTGGTAATATAAGAAGTTTCAAAACTGAACGATTCAGTTTTATTTCTTAGTACGTTCATAAAAGCATACAAAGCTATTATAGTTAGGAACTATTGGCTGCTGTAACAAGTAAATCACCAAGTTTCCATGATTAACCCCAGAAGAAATTCTTTTCCTACTCATGCAAAAGTTCAAGTTGGCAGTTCTGGTTTGGCGGGTATGACATTCCTTCATACAGTGATTCGGAGAAACAGGTTCTTCTGCCTGTTCTTCTGTGGCTCTGGATTCTCTGGGGACTTCTGTGTCACCTGCTTGCATCCAGCAGAAGGGGAAAGAGAGACAGTGTCAGAGACATTGAAGAAGGTAGAATTGCTTTTTAAAAACCCAGGTCCAAAAGTGATCACCCTACTTCAGTTCCAGTTCCATTGATGAAAATCATTTCACCTGGATGCAAAATGTCGAGGAAGTGTCTCTGGCTCTGTAAAGCTCCCAGCAACAACTCATGCTATGAAAATGGAAGATAGAGCTTAGCTATATCTGTCACAGAGATATAGCGACAAAATGGAGTGAGCAAAGGATGGGAAAAAGTGTAGAGTATAGTCTGGTGTGAAACCAGCCATTCTCAAGGCTCCACTTAGAACTCTGGGAGTTCTGAAGTGAAGTGAAGTGAAGGTCGCTCAGTCGTGTCTGACTCTTTGGGACACCATGGACTATACAGTTCATGGAATTCCCCAGGCTAGAATATTGGAGTGGGTAGCCTTTCCCTTCTCCAGGGGATCTTCCCAACCCAGGGATCCAACCGGGGTCTCCCGCATTGCAGGCAGATTTTTTACCAGCTGAGCTACCAGGAAAGCCCCAAGCCACTTTCAAATCCACTGTTTGTCATATAACCAACAGAAGAAAATCCTACTTGGTGATAGAGGCAAAAGAGAAATAAAAGTGAAAAGAATACTAGTAAAACCTATTTCAGGCATGTAATTAAAATTATAGGATTCCAAAGCAGTATTCTAAAGAAAGAATTTAAACTTATAGGTTGAAGAGTTTTAACATAATTTTATTTCTGCTCCCCCCTGTTGATTCAGTAAATAAGACCGAATATAATTACTCTGTGTGACTATTCTTGAACAATATATATGAATCCCTATATGTGTTGGGTCTGATTTTTATGAAGTATGATTGAGTTTTCTGATTTTCATTAGATTGCTTAATGTGTGCATGCATGCTTAGTCCCTCAGTCATGTCTGATTCTTTGTAACTTTTGGACTGTAGCCAGCCAGGCTCCATAGTCCATGGGCATTCTGCAGGCAAAAATACTGGAGTAGGTTTCCTATGCCCTTCTCCAGGGGATCTTCCTGACCTAAGGACTGAACCCGTGTCTCCTCTGTCTCTTGCATTGCAGGTGGATTCTTTACCTGCTAAGCCATCGGGGAAGCCCTATCTTGCTTAACAGAAGCTCAATAAAACAAAGGTAGCTTTCAGTTAGCAGCACTTGGCTTTTCAGAAGACCTTTTCCCCAAACTAGCTAGGTCAGCAGGATTATTATACATTTTGCTGTTGCACAGTAAGAGATTCCAAATTCTAATGCTGAGAATGCCATTCACTGAGATGCAATGCATGGTATGCAGATATATTAGAAAGCTTCCAGACTGTTAAAGCATTTCTAAGACCTAATAAACCCAAGCAAATGGCTTATGGCTGGTCTCAGGGTGAAAAGGAAAAAAAAAAGTTAGCCAAAGGGAAATGTGCACTGACCAGCATTAATTTATCTGTGAGCCAGCTCTTCCATTTTAAAGGGAGTAAATAGAAAATGCTAGGACTTAGACTTGGATTCAATTTGAAAATAATTCATTACATTATCTTACTAAAATGATGTCACAGCAGAAGGGTAGAGCTTACTCTTATTTCATGAGGAAATTTTTTAAATTGCATAATTTAACAGCATAAAGTTGTTTCTTTTCAAATACCCTTAATAAGTGATGAAATCACATTATAGCATACACTTGCTGTGGCTGGAGTGCTTTCTCACTTATATACTCTAAATTATTATATTTTTGAGTAAAATGATTAAGACAAAGATGTCTGTAATTTTATCAGCAAATATTAAAGCTCAGGGTCAAATTTTACACAAAGAGCATGTGAAATTTCTGTGTCCTACTTTTGCTTTACAAAACATTTTCTTATTTAATGGTAGTCCTCCTTAATATATGCCATATTGAATCACATTCTTAAGCTGTCTAAATATTCCATTAAAGTTCACCAAATAAAAATATGAGCACTATAATTTAGTACAAAAAAGTAGCCATTAATACATGAGAATTAGCATATCAAAATAATTATAATCAGAGAGTTGCTAATTGGAGATAATAGTTTATAAGTTACATCAAATGGCTTGCTCTTCTATTTGTTAGATCAAAAGAGATAATTCAATTCATTTAATGCTCTTTGTCTCTGAGCAAATACATAAGCAGCTAAAGGCTTGTGTATTTAGGAAGATACATATTCAGGCAATACAGCAGGAGCCTACCTAAATGGGCCCAGACATTTAGTGGAAGTCTACCATATCCAGGGGCTTCCCTGGTGGCTCAGTGGTAGAGAATCCACTTGCCAATCAAGAGACATGGATTCAATCCCTGGGTCAGGAAGATCCCATGGAGAAGGAAATGGCAACCCACTCTGGCAATCTTTCCTGGGAAATCTGATGGACAGAGGAGCCTGGTGGGCTACAGTCCATGGGGCCTCAAAAGAGTTGGACATGACTTGGTGGCTCAACAGCAACAACAAACCATACCCATGGCAGGAAGAAGACGACCTGTTATCAACAGGGAACATCTATGTGATAAATTATACATGACAAGGATGAAAACTTAAGGTCTGAGAATGATTCCTCTGTCCAGTAGTAAAAGGAGATACAAAACGTACAAAATCATTATCACAATCAGGAAAGCTTTAACCAGTCATTTATCCCAAGAGTTCCAAATATTCAACATATTTCATGCCTGGGGGTTAGTAATCAAAAGTAATAACAAAAAATGAGTCTAATAGCTCACGGTCATCACACTTTATAGTACTGACTTATCTCATTGCTTTAATCTTTATATGGTAACAGAAGAGCTCTACGGAGAAGGGATTCTTTGCAGATCTGAAGATACAGAACAGGTGACTTTAGAAAAAAACAGTTATGCACTCTTGGACTCCATGACTGGAGAGGTAAAACAAAAGCTTTAAGTTGAATTACTCTAATATTTCTTTTGCTCCAGTATTCCGAGGCTCTGTTGCCGGGAGCCAACACATAAGGCCCTACCCATGAGAAGGCCATGAGGGAGAAAACCTGACGGGCAAGGCGGATCAGGTTTTCAGGGGTTTCGAAAAGCTGCCCCCGGCGCTCACCTTAAAGATGACATCTGTCTTTCTGATGCCCGCCTCAATAGACTACTCCTTAATTTCTGTGACACAGGCAGAAGGCCTTCCCCGATCTCTTCCCAAATAAGAATCAACTTAGAACTTTAATCACTAAGTTTCCCAGGTGGTGGTATTTTATGAGATTATCCAGGGTGAAAGGAGTGTTTTAATTTAAACTCCTTTGCTGATAGTCTGTTAGCCAAATGCATTTATGCCCTTGGTACTAATATGTATGATTGCTTATAATATCCTAATCATAAAATAGCATAAAGAACCTGATTATATAAAAGCCCTAAGAGACATAGAGCCTTTTTAAGGCGTAAAGGAGTCCTATTAGAAAACATAAGAAAAATTATTCTATAGGTGGTTATTGGGTTGAGATTTGCTTGCTGTGTTTTGCTTATTGTGTTTTTGCTTTCAATGTGCTAAGGTTGTGTTATAGAAACCATTGTTAATATAGTTAAAGATCTAGAGAAATAAGAACTTAGCCCTAGTGTGGTAACAATGAGATGGTTGTTAATTGTCAGCCAGGAGTGCTAGGCAGAAGCTGCCTCACCAAAGTCGCAGAGTCAGTATGGGGTAAACTTCTTAGATAAACACAACTGATAACTTTTGCAGAAGGATTAATTTTTGTATTAACAAAGATATAATTCTACTCTGTACTATTGCCCTATGAAACTGCTACCTTTCAGTTAAGGTCACCATAAAAACGGAAAATAGGTTTACATTCACCTGACCACATAAAATGTTAATAGCCTCAAGGCCAGAAGATCATGTGCTAAGAATTACTATAGAATTAGAAAGCAAAAAACATCCTGCTTTTCCTAAAAAACAAAATGATGTAATACTAATCCTGTGTAATCATGAGTAAGCATTTTGTACCTTGAAAACGTTCTGAGAAAGGGTATAAAACCTGTTGTCAAAAAGTAAAACACAGACTTGGCCCTATCAAGGCTAGTCTCAGGTGTCTTCTCTCTCTCTCTCTCTCTCTCTCTCTCTCTCTCTCTCTCTCTCGCCGATGCCGTTCATCCTGAGGGTATCCCCTGGATCCTGCCGAGGCTGGACCCCGGCACTCTGTATTTCATTATTCTAGTGCTAGGGTTTCCAGTTCAATGACATAAAGAGGGAAGGGCCACCTCTTTCAGGCTAGGTTTGGTACAGCCATCTGAGGCTTCCCAGAGATGCCATATTTATAGTCCAGAAATGAAAGAAAAGAAGTATCAGCTTGTAGCAAAGTAATCACTGAAGCAGGACCTTAAAAAAAAATTGCGGTATAGTTGTTTTACAAAGTTGTTAGTTTCTACCCTACAACAAAGGGAATCAGCTATCAATTTAGTTCAGTCACTCAGTCTTGTCCGACTCTTTGTGATCCCATGAACCACAGCACGCCAGGCCTCCCTGTCCATCACCAACTCCCGGAGTCCACCCAAACCCATGTCTGTTGAGTCGGTGATGCCATCCAACCATCTCATCCTCTGTCGTCCCCTTCTCCTCCTGCCCTCAATCTTTCCCAGCATCAGGGTCTTTTCAAATGAGTCAGCTCTTTACATCAGGTGGCCAGAGTATTGGAGTTTCAGCTTCAACATCAGTCCTTCCAATGAATCAGCTATATGTACACATATATCACCTCTCTCTTGGACCTCCCGCCCACCCCCATGTCCTACCCATATAGGTCAACACAAAGCACTGAGCTGAGGTCCCTGTGCTATATAGGAGGTTCCCACTAGCTGTCTATTTTACAAATGTGTGTGAGCTATGTCACTTCACTCATGTCTGACTCTTTGTTACTCTATGGACCGTACTCCGCCAGGCTCCTCTGTCCATGGAATTCTCCAGGCAAGAATACTGGAGTGGGTTGCTGTGCCCTTCTCCAGGTATATTCCCCATCCAAGGATCGAACACGCATCTCCTGCATCGCCAAGCAGATTCTTTACCACCGAGCCACCAGGGAAGCCCCTATTTTACATGTAGTAGTGTATATATGCCAATCCCAATCTTCCAATTCATCCCATCCCCTTCTTCCCTGCCATCCACATCCACATGTCTGTTCTCTATACCCATGTCTCTATTCCAACACTGCAAATGGGTTCATCTGAGCCATTTTTCTAGATTCCACATACATACATGTGTTAATATAGAATATTTGTTTTCTTTGTCTGGCTTACTGTATGACAGTCTCTACAAATTACCCAATTTCATTCCTTTTATAAAAGTGTATGATCCCTGAAACAAAACCTCAAAAACAGGTAGGTATGTGGCTCTATCACTGTGGTTTGGATTCAAGCGAGAAATTTTAGTTCAGAGCAAGAAAAATTAACCAAATATTGAGAGGAAACTATTTATTACAGAGAACAGATGATACTTTACGGAGTTGATTGATTGCTTATATAACATCTCATTTACTATTGCACACAATCACAAAATAACAGTTTTCCTACATATTTCCTGGGGATAAGCCATTAGTTTCCAACTAAATTAGGAGACCTGTTTGAAAAATGACTCTGAGAACCATTTGAGGTTATGTCAAATTTTTTCTTGCATGATAGAGTAATATGGCTTCATATTTGCCCAATGCATTATTATGTCAGAGCCAAGAGACCTGAACAAATAAATTGTTATTTTATTACAAAATTCAGCTTGAATGAAGAAATCTAGGTAGTCTTAAGTAAGCATTTTCCCAGGCTTCATTCCAAAATAAATGGTGAAATTCAAGATAAAGACTAAGCTTATAGATCCCACCCCTCCTTTCCAAGTTCAACATGTTTCAAGAGGCTGAAGTAAACTGAATGAAAACTACACATCTGTAGCTTTCATTGTTTCTGCTGGCACTCAGCCCATGCTCTAAGACGAAATGAATTTTGCAGAGAGAAAACAAATTTGCAAAAGTTTCAGACTTCAATTTTTTCCTCTTAGGCTTGACTGCGTGTGCATGTGCTCAGTTGCACTATAGTGCCCTACTCTTTGCAACCCCATGGCCTCTAGCCTGCCAGGCACCTCTGTTCATGAGATTTCCCAGGTAAGAATACTGGAGTGGGTTGTCATGCCCTCCTCCAGGGGATTTTCTCGACCCAGAGATCGAACCTGCATCTCTTGTGTCTCCTGCTTTGGCATGCAGATTGTTTACCACTGTGCCACCTGGCTATTTGCTGGAACTTCCCTAGGCTGTCAACCAAAGAGCCTATCCTGGCCCCTCCAGCGTAGTAGTCTAAGAGTAATAAGACTTATTTTGTGGCTGTTCAAATCTCCAAGCATGAGTGTACCAGTGAATACAACAGAAGCTGTGTTACATTTTCTGATTTAGGCTTGGATGTCATGCAGTCACTTCTGCATTCTGTTAGTTACAAATGAGGCACAAGCTTACCCAGATTCAAGGAGAGAAGATACTCCAGTATTCTTGCTTGGAGAATCCCATGGACTGATGAACCTGGTGGGCTACAGTCCATAGGATGGGAAAGAGTCAGGCATTACTGAGGCAACTTTGTACAGCACAGCACAGCATTACGGCTCTATGTTTTCACCTAAATCTGCTCCAGTGTGGATGAACTAACAGTAGTTTATTCTTCCATCCCTGAGAAAATGTTGAACCAAAAGGACGCATTTATATTAATTCCTCCCAAATCCTCACCACCCATCTCCAGTTACTGAATTAATATGAATACAGATTAGGTGAAAATATTAAGAGAGATTATAAGAGTACAACAACACTGATCTCAACTTCTAGATGAAATCTAAACCTCTCAAAAGTATTGTCTACTCAGCCTAGAATGTGCTGGATCTCTATGGATCTCAACAATTCAAGTCAAAAGAAAACAATAAATTTGTTTTATTCATTTACTTTCTGTTTATCTGTGGCTCGTTTTTTTTTTTTTTTTTTTTAATTACTAGAAATTCTTTAACACAGCTCCTAAGAAGAACTGTGCTTTTATGTCTTCTCTCTTTGAATCCGGCTAAGCTTGTGCCACGTTTGTAGCTAACAGAATGCAGAAGAGACTGCATGACATCCAAGGCTAAATCAGAAAATGTGACACAGCTTCTGTCGTGTTCACCGGTACACTCATGCTTGGAGATTTGAGCAGCCATTTAAGAAGTCCTATTACTGTTAGACCACTATGCTGGAGAGGCCCTTATAGACTCTTTGACAGCCCAAGGAAATCCCAGCAAACAGCCAGCAAGTCATTTTCATATTAGTGAACCACATTGGACATCAAGCCCAGGTAGTCCCCCAGTTCAGTTCAGTCGCTCAGTCGTGTCTGACTCTTTGTGATCCCATGAACCGCAGCATGCCAGGTCTCCCTGTCCATCACCAACTCCCGGAGTCCACCCAAACCCACGTCCATCGAGTAGATGATGCCATCCAACCATCTCATCCTCTGTTGTCCCCTTCTCCTCCTGCCCTCAATCTTTCCCAGCATCAGGGTCTTTTCCAAGGAGTCAGCTCTTCACATCAAGTGGCCAAAGTATTGGAGTTTCAGCTTCGACATCAGTCCTTCCAATGAACACCCAGGACTGGTCTCCTTTAGGATGGACTGGTTGGATCTCCTTGCAGTCCAAGGGACTCTCAAGAGTCTTCTCCAACACCACAGTTCAAAAGCATCAATTTTTCGGCACTCAGCTTTCTTTATAGTCCAGCTCTCACATCCATACATGACCACTGGAAAAACCATAGCCTTGACTAGACGGACCTTTGTTGTCAAAGTAATGTCTCTGCTTTTTAATATGCCGTCTAGGTTGGTCATAACTTTCCTTCCAAGGAGTAAGTGTCTTTTAATTTCATTGCTGCAATCACCATCTGCAGTGATTTTGGAGCCCAGAAAAATAAAGTCAGCCATTGTTTCCACTGTTTCCCCATCTGTCTGCCATGAAGTGATGGGACCGAATGCCATGATCTTAGTTTTCTGAATGTTGAGCTTTAAGCCAACTTTTTCACTCTCCTCTTTCACTTTCATCAAGAGGCTCTTCAGTTATTCTTCACTTTCTGCCATAAGGGTGGTGTCATCTGCATATCTGAGGTTATTGCTATTTCTCCCGGCAATCTTGATTCCAGCTTGTGCTTCCTCCAGCCCAGCATTTCTCATGATGTACTCTGCATGGATGACTGCAATTACAGCCCACATCTGACTGCACCAACATCAGACACCCCACACAAGAACTGCCCTGATGAATCCTCAAATTCATGACCCACAAAATGATGACAAAAAGAAAATGATTGTTTTAATACAGAAATGTTCCAGGTAATTTGTTATGTAGCACTTGTAACTGGAAAACATCTTTTCCTGAAAAAATTTAAGGCAATTTACAAAGATATAAGGGCTTCCTAGGTGGCACTAGTGGTAAACAACCTGCCTGCCAATGCAGGAGACATAAAAGACCTGGGTTCAATCCCTGGGTTGCAAAGATCCCCTAGAGAAGGAAATGGCAACCCACTCCAGTATTCTTGCCTGGAGAATCCTATGGACAAAGGAGCCTGGCAGGCTGCAGTCCATGGAGCTGCAAAGAGTTGGACACAACTGAGGCGACTTAGGACTAGCACAAAGATATAAAGACAGTAGGTGAGATGCATTAAATTTTTTTCATCATTCCATGCTTTTTTTTCTTGGACTTAATATTCATATAACTTTTAGAAATTTGAATGAAAATATTTTGCTTGTCACTGAATATACAGCTTTGATGCACTTCTTTCCCAGTTTGGTACCAGTCCATTGTTCCATGTCTGATTCTGTTGCTGCTTAACCAGCAAACAGATTTCTCAGGAGGCAGGTAAGGTGGTCTGGTATTCCCATCTCTTGAAGAATTTTCCACAATTTGCAGTCAAAAGCTTTCACATAATCAATGAAGCAGAAGTAGATGTTTTCTTTGGCATTCTCTTGCTTTTCTATGATCCAACGGATGTTGGCAATTTGATCTCTGGTTCCTCTGCCTTTTCTAAATTCAGCTTGAACATCTGGAAGTTCTCGGTTCACATACTAATGAAGCCTAGCTTGGAGATTTCTGAGCATTACTTTGCTAGTGTGTGAGATGAGTGCAATTGTGTGGTAGTGTAAACATTCTTTGGCATTGCCTTTCTTTGGGATTAGGATGAAAACTGACCTTTTCCAGTCCTGTGGCCACTGCTGAGTTTTCCAAATTTGCTGGCATATTGAGTGCAGCACTTTCACAACATCATTTTTTAGGATGATGCTATTTAGGATTGTCTATGTAAACAATCATACTGCCTGAGAACAAAAATCTTATTACTTATTCATTTCTAATATTTTGTATTGTATTTCTTTTTTGTGGCTTTTTGTTGGCTAGGATCCCTCAGTATACTTTTTTCCCTCAGTTTTGAGGGGGAAAATTTTTTTTATAATTCTCAATTAAGTAGTATAATATTAGTTGTAGAGTTTTCATAGATGCCCTTTACCAGATTAAGAAAATCCTTTTCTAGTCCTAGCTTGCTGAGAATGTTTTAAATATAATGAAAAGGTGTTGAAGTTTTCAAAATTATTTTTCTGCATCTATTGAAATGATTATGTTTCTTATTCTATTAATATGGTGAAACATACTGATTGGTGTTTTAATGTAGTCTAATCTTATGTTCTTGAAATTAAGGAACTCAGTCTCACTTTTTGTGATTTATTACCTCTTATAAATATGCTTAGACTTAATTTACTAATATGTTGATAAGAAATTTTGTACATATTTCCTTTTTTTTCCCTTTGATATTTTTTTATTGAAGGATAATTGCTTTAAGGATTTTGATGTTTTCTGTCAAACCTCAACATGAATCAGTGACAGGTATACATATATCCCTCCATTTGAACCTCCCTCCAATCTTCCTCCCCATCCCACCCCTCTAGGTTGATACAAAGCCCCTGTTTGAGTTTCCTGAGACATACAGCAAATTGCTATTGGCTATTTATTTTAACATGGTAATGTAAGTTTCCATGTTACTCTTTTCATACATCTCACCCTCTCCTCCCCTCTCCCCATGTCCATAAGTCTATTCTCTTATGTCTGTTTCTCCATTGCTGCCCTGTAAACAAATTCTTCAATACCATTTTTCTAGATTCTGCATATGTGTATTAGAATATGATATTTATCTTTCTCTTTCTGACTCATTTCACTCTTTTGTAGAATAGGTTTTAGGTTCATCTACCTCATCAGAACTGACTCAAATGTATTCCTTTTTATGGCTAAGTAATATAACCTTGTGTATATGTACCAAAACTTCTTTATCCATTTGTCTGTTGATGGACATCTAGGTTGCTTCCACGTCCTAGCTATTGCAAATAGTGCTGCAATGAACAATGGGATACATGTGTCTTTTTCAATTTTGGTTTCCTTAGGGTACATGCCTAGGAGGGGGATTGGCTGGATCATATGGTAGTTTTATTCCTAGTTTCCTCAGGAATCTCCACACAATCTTCCTTAGTGGCTGTATCAATTTATATTCCCACCAACAGTACAAAAGTGTTCCCTTTTCTCCACACCCTTTCCAGCATTTGTAGACTTTTTGGTGATGGCCATTCTGATCTGTGTGAGGTGATATCTCATTGTGGTTTTGATTTGCATTTATCTGATAATGAGTGATGTTGAGCACCTTTTCATGTATTTGTTAGCCATCTGTATGTCTTCTTTGGAGAAATGTCTGTTTAGGTCTTTTCCCCACTTTTTGATTGGGTTGTTAGTTTTTCCAGCATTGAGCTGTATTAGCAGCTTATGTATTTTGGAAATTAACCCTTTGTCAGCTGTTTCATTTGCTATTATTTTCTCCTATTCTAAGGATTGTCTTTTCATCTTGCTTATAGTTTCCTTTGCTGTGCAAAAGCTTTTAAGTATAATCAGGTCTCACTTGTTTACTTCTGTTTTTATTTCCATTACTCTAGGAGGTGGGTCCTAGAGGATCTTGCTTTGATTTATGTTATTGAGTGTTCTGCCTATGTTTTCCTCTAAGAGTTTTATAGTTTCTGGTCTTACATTTAGGTCTTTAATCCATTTTGAGTTTCTCTGTGTGTGGTGTTAGGAAGTGTTCTAATTTCATTCTTTTACTTAGGTAAGTTTATTCCTAGATATTTATTTTTTTGTTGTTGCAATGGTGAATGGGATTGATTTCTTAATTTCTCTTTCTAATTTTTGATTGTTAGTATATAGAAATGCAAGTGATTTCTGTGAATTGATTTTGTATTCTGCAACTTTGTTAAATTCACTGATTAGCTCTAGTAATTTTCTGATACTATCTTAGGGTTTTCTATGTACAATATCATATCACTTGCAAACAATGAGAGCTTTACTTCTTCTTTCCAATCTGGATTCTTTTTATTTCTTTTCCTTCTCTGTTTGCTATAGCTGGGACTTCCAGAATTATGTTGGATAATAGTGGTGAAAGTGGATACCCTTGTCTTACTCCTGATCTTAGGCGGAATGCTTTCAGTTTTTCACCACTGAGAATAATGTTTGCTGTAGGCTTATCATAAATGGCCTTTGCTAGGGTGAGGTAGGTTCCTTCTATGCCCATTTTTTGAAGAGTTTTAACCATAAATGGGTGCTGAATTTTGTCAGTGGCTTTTTCTGCATCTTTTGAGATTATCATATGGTTTTTATCTTTCAATTTGTTAATATGGTGTATTACATTGATTGATTTGTGTATAGAGAAGAATCCTTACATTCCTGGGATAAACCCAACTTGATCATGGTGTATGAGCCTTTTGATGTGATGCTGAATTCTGTTTGCTAACATTTTGTTGAGGATTTTTGCATCTATGTTCATCAGTGATATTGGCCTGTAGTTTTCTTTTTGTGTGTTGTCTTTGTCTGGTTTTGGCATCAGGGTAATGGTGGCCTCATAGAATGAGTTCGGAAGTGTTTCTTCCTCTTCAATTTTTTGAAAGAGTTTTAGAAGGATAGGAATTAGCTCTTCTCTAATTTTTGATAGAATTCTCCTGTGAAGCCACCTGGTCCTGGGCTTTTGTTTTTTGAGAGTTTTTTGATCACAGCTTCAATTTCAGTGCTGGTAATTAGGTTGTTCATAATTTCTATTTCTTCTTGTTTCAGTATTGGAAGATTGAACCTTTCTAAGAATCTGTCCATTTCTTCCAGGTTATCCTTTTTTTTTTTTTTTTTTTGCCATATAGTTGTTCATAATAGTATCTTATAATCCTTTGTATTTCTGCATTGTCTGTTGTAACCTCTCCTTTTTAATTTCTAATTTTGTTGATTTGATTCTTCTCTCTCTTTTTCTTGAGGCTGGCTAAAGGTTTGTCAATTTTTTTTTTAATCTTCTCAAAGAACCAGCTTTTAGTTCTATTAATCTTTACTATTATTTCTTTCATTTCTTTTTCATTTATTTCTGCTCGGATCTTCATTATTTCTTTCCTTCTACTAATTTGGGGATTTTTTTGTTGTTCTTCTTTTTCCAGTTGTCTTAGGTGTAAAGTTAGGTTTTCTAGTTGATGTTTTTCTTGTTTCTTGAGGTAAGATTGTATTGCTATAAACTTCTCTCTTAGAACTGCTTTTGATGCATCCCATAGGTTTTAAGTGTCATTTTCATTGTCATTTGTTTCTAGACATTTCTTTGATTTCCCTCTCGATTTCTTCAGTAACCAGTTGGTTATTTAGAAACGTGTTGTTTAATCTCCATGTGTTTGTGTTTCTCACAGCTTTTTTCTTGTAATTGATATCTAGTTTCATAGCATTGTGGTCAGAGAAGATGCTCGATATTATTTCAAATTTTTTTAATTTACTGAGGTTTGATTTGTGACCGAAGATGTGGTCTATCCTGGAAAATGTTCCATGTACACTTGAGAAGACGGTGTACTCTTCTGCATTTGGATAGAATGTCCTGAAGATATCAATGAGATCCATCTCATCTAATGTATCATTTAAGACTTGTATTTCCTTATTAATTTTCTGTTTTGATGATCTGTCCATTGGTGTGAGTGGGGTGTTAAAGTCTCCTACTATTATTGTGTTATTATCAGTTTCTCCTTTTATTTCTGTTAGTATTTGTCTT
Organism: Dama dama; assembly: GCF_033118175.1. Taxonomy (NCBI): domain Eukaryota; kingdom Metazoa; phylum Chordata; class Mammalia; order Artiodactyla; family Cervidae; genus Dama; species Dama dama. The sequence continues at coordinate 44,458,696 of NC_083700.1, forward strand.
ATGTATTGAGGTGCTCCTAGGTTGGGTGCATAGATATTTACAATTGTTATGTCTTCCTCTTGGATTGATCCCTTCTTTGATCATTATGTAGTGCCCTTCCTTATCTCTTATAATCTTCTTTATTTTAAGGTCTATTTTGTCTGATATGAGGATCACTACTCCAGCTTTTTTTGTTTCTCATTTGCATGTAATATATTTTTCCATCCTCTCACTTTCAGCCTATATGTGTCTTTAGGTCTGAAGTGGATTTCTTGTAGACAGCCTGTATATGGGTCTTGTTTTTGTATCCATTCAGCGAGTCTGTCTTTCAGTTGTAGCATTTAATCCATTTACATTTAAACTAATTATTGATATATATGTTCCTACTGCCATTTTCTTAATTGTTTGGGGTTGATTTTGTAGATTTTTTTCTTCTCTTGTATTTCTTGACTATATAAGTCCATTTCACATTTGCTGTAAAGCTGGTTTGGTGTTACTTAATTCTCTTAACTTTTGCTTGTCTGAAAATCTTTTTATTTTTCCATCAATTTTTAATGAGATCTTTGCCAGGTACAGTAATCTTGGTTGTAGATTTTTCCCTTTCAGTACTTTATATATATCCTACCATTCCCTTCTGGCCAGCAGAGTTTCTTCTGAAAGATCAGCTGTTAAGCATATGGGATTTCCCTTGTATGTTACTTGTTGCTTCTCCCTTGCTGCTTTTAATATTCTTTCTTTGTGTTTAGTCTTTGTTCGTTTCATTAATATGTGTCTTGGCATGTTTCTCCTTGGGTTTATCCTATATGGGACTCTGTGCCTCTTGGACTTGACTGGCTATTTCCTTTTCTATGTTGGGGAGATTTTCAACTATAATCTCTTCAAAAATTTTCTCATACACTTTCTTTTTCTCTTCTTTTTCTGGGACCCCTATAATTCGAATGTTGGTGCATTTTACTGTCCCAGAGGTATCTGAGACTATCCTCAGTTCTTTTCATTCTTTGTCCTTTATTCTGCTCTTCAGAAGTTATTTCCACCATTTTATCTTCCAGCTCACTGATTCTTTCTTCTGCTTCAGATATTCTGCTATAGATTCCTTCTAGAGTATTTTTAATTTCAGTAATTGTGTTGTTTGTCTCTGCATGTTTGTTCTTTAATTCTTCTAGGTCTTTGTTAATTGATTTTTGCATTTTCTCCATTTTGTTTTCAAGGTTTTTTATCATCTTTACAATCATTATTCTGGCTTCTTTTTCAGGTAGTTTGCCTATTTCCTCTTCATTTATTTGGACTTCTTTTTTTTATCTTATATATTAATTTTATTTTCAGAGATAAATGAATTTATTACAGCACAGCAGGAAGCATGGACATCTGCATATTTGGACTTCTGTGTGTCTAGTCTTTTCCTTCATTTGAGTAGTATTTCTCTGCCTTTTCATTATTTTTCTTTAACTAATTGTGTTTGAGGTCTCCTTTTCCCAGGCTTTAAGGTTGAATTCTTTCTTCCTTTTGGTTTTTGCCCACCTAAGGTTGGTCCAGTGGTTTGTGTAAGCTTCTTATAGGGTGAGATTTGTGCTGAGTTTTTGCTTGTTTGTTTGTTTTTCCTCTGATGGGCACGGCTGAATGAGGTGGTAATCCTGTCTGCTGATGATTGGGTTTGTATTTTTGTTTTGTCTGTTGTTTAGATGGGCGTCCTGCACAGGGTGCTACTGGTGGTTGGGTGATGCCGGGTCTTATATTCAAGTGGTTTCCTTTGTGTGAGTTCTCACCATTTGAAACCCCCTAGGGTTAGTTCTCTGGTAGTCTAGGGTCTTGGAGTCAGTGCTCCCACTCCAAAGGCTCAGGGCTTGATCTCAAGTTTTGCATGGGTCTATATATTCTTTTCTGGTGGTCAGGTATTCCTGTCCACTCGCAATTGGTATTCTGCATACACTTCTGTGTCTGAAGGTGTATTCCTGATGTATCCATGGAAAGAGATGTGCTCCACATCCACCTGCCCCTCCCCCATCTTGCTCTCTCCTGAACATATTTCTAGTGGGTAATGTTACAGTAGTTACCCCATAAATTATTTATGAATTAGTTATTCAAGTTCTAAATTTTTAGATGCTTTTCTAGATGCCTTACCATTATTGATTTTAACTTATTCTATTAAAGTCAGAAAACACATCCTGTGAAAGATTTAAATCATTTCAAACTTATTTAACTTATTTTACTGTCTTTTGGAGAATAGTCTACGTGCATTAGAAAAGAGTTGATCTCTTGCAGTTATTACTGTAATGTTCTATAATTGGGCATGTTGCTCAAGTCTTCATGTCCTTACTAGTTTTTCAGTCTACTTGTTCATCAATTATTAAGGCTACATCTATAACTGTGGATTTGTCCATTTCTTATTTCAGTTTGATCACTTTTGGTTTCAGGTGTTTTGAAATTTTATTAGGTGCCCTGAAATCCTAATCCATCAGACCCAAAACTCACAGTCATCCTGGGTTAGTATCATTATCTAATTTCACACATCAAATTGTCAATTCTGTTTGTTCTAACTTCAAAATATATCCAGAATCCAATTATTTCTCAATACCTACAGTGTTATCACTGTGGTTTAAATTATAGTATCTGTCACCTGGATCTTTGTAAAGCCTTCTGTTGAACCTTCAATTTATGTCTTGGCCACCTTAACATCTATTCTACACACAGTAATCCTTTTAAAATGAAAATCAGACTTGTCACTCTCCTGCTTGAAGTACTCCATTGGATTTCTGTCTTTCTTATATAAAACCCACATTCCTTAAAATGTTCACAAGCCCTCCATGATCTGTCCCCTCTTCCTACCTCATCTCCTATCACTTTTGCTCTCACTAAATCAGCTCTAACAGCCTCCTTCCTGTTCCTAGAGTACATTAGGCACACTCTTGCCTTAAAGCTTTTGCGTTTGCTTTTCTTTCTCTCCAGAAAGCTTGATTCAAAAGTAACATCTCCCCCTTCCTCCACTCAACTCAAACCCATCACCTTCATGTCTGCTTATGTTCTATTCTATTTAAATCGGCAATGTCTATCTCCTTCTCTTTTGACCCAGTGGGCATGAATTTGAGCAAACTCCAGGAGACAGCGAAGGACGGAGGAGCCTGGCGTGCTGCAGCTCATGGGGTCACAAAGAGTCAGACATGACTGAATGACTGAACAGCCACAGTTCCTCTCCTTTGCTTTCAGTTTTTTTTGTTTGCTTGTTTTCCATTTTATTTATCATCATTTTCAATATTCTATTTGTTATTTGTCTCTCAACCAGAATGTAAAATACGAGAACAGATAGTTTTGTGGTATTCACTGTTGCATGTTTAGCAATTAAGACCATGCTTGACACATAACAAGCATTCAATAAATATTTGTCAAATGAACAAGCATGCATTTTTCTTACAGCACAGTGCCTCTCAATCTGGTTCCACAAAGAATTATTGGGGGACCTTTTAAACATACTGTTTACCCTTCTAAATCTGGCTTTTTAGGGATGTAGCCAGAGTACGGATGAAACTTAAAATCGTCTCAGGTGATTCTGATATGTAGCAGGGTGAGATTCTACCTACCTGACACAGTGCCTGCTGCCGCTGCTGCGAAGTCGCTTCAGTCATGTCCGACTCTGTGCGACCCCGTAGACGGCAGCCCACCAGGCTCCTCTGTCCCTGGGAATCTCCAGGCAAGAGTACTGGAGTGGGGTGCCATTTCTTTCTCCGGACAGTGTCTAGTCCATGTTAATTGTTCAGTAGACAAATTAAATGTTAACGTCAGTCTACGCACTGGAACTTTCAGTAAACTTATTTAGAAAGAATCTGAGCCTCAGTTTGTCTGTAAAATACAAATATTACATCCTCTTTACCTGAAAGGGTTACATGAAATACATTTAAAAACACCATTGAAACTGTAAAGCATCCCCAAAAGGCAAGTTATTTGATCGATTGTTATTTTATTTCTTGAATGAATTTGAGTTGGGTGACCAAGAGACCAAGAGTCTGTCCCTGGTTCTCTGGTTATGTGATTTTGGGCAAATTATTCTCTTCTCTTTGCTCCAAAAAGTAAGAAGATTGGATTGGAAGATAGACCTATAAGGCCTTTCTGGTTTAGAAACCCTATGATTCTATAATATATCAGTTGACTATCTAAGCATTCCATCCTTCTCTAAGTTTGGTTGACAACACTTCATTTAGAACTTTTTAACACATGTATGTGAAGTCCATGCTGGCTCAGAGAGGGTACCACACTGAACCAAAATGAACAACAAGAAAAAAAAAAATGGCTATAAGGGGGAAGAAAGACCTGTTACAAACTTTCAAGTTGTTATGCATAGTGTTATTAAAATCCTATGTACTAGTCAAAAATGTCTAGGGGTTTTTCAGTATAATGTGTTTTTCTCAAGTCATGTAAACATATACTGCTCTTGTACATCAATTATACCAAATATTTGTTTTTCCCTTATAGGCGACATCCCCTTTGGCTTGGTGGTAAAAAATCCACAGGCCAATGAAGGAGACTCAAGTTCAATCCCTGGGTTAGGAAGATACCCTGAAAAATGAAATGGCAGCCCACTTCAGTACTCTTGCCTGTAAAATTCCATGGACAGAGAAGCCTGGCAGGCTGCAGTTTTGGGGGCTGCAAAAGAGTCAGACACAACTTAGTGACTAAACAACAAACAACAAATTCCCTTACAAGGAGCATGACAAAGGAGAACCAGTTAGAAAGTTGAGAAACATTTGCTTTCATTGATTTCCAGGTGGAGCTCAATTTTGATTAGCAAATGTCAGAATTTTTGAATACTGTTTGTTGTCAACAGAATGGATCCCTTCAGTTCAGTTCAGTTACTCAGTCATGTCCGACTCTTTGCGACCCCATGAATCGCAGCACGCCAGGCCTCCCTGTCCATCACCAGCTGCTGGATCTACCCAAACTCATGTCCATTGAGTCAGTGATGCCATCCAACCATCTCATCCTTTGTTGTCCCCTTCTCCTCCTGTCTTCAATCTTTCCCAGCATCAGGGTCTTTTTTAATGAGTCAGTTCCTCGCATCAGGTGGCCAAATATTGGAGTTTCAGCTTCAGCATCAGTCCTTCCAGTGAACACCCAGGACTGGTCTCCTTTAGGATGGACTGGTTGGATCTCCTTACAGTCTGAGGGACACTCAAGAGTCTTCTCTAACACCATAATTCCAAAGAATCAGTTCTTTGGCACTCAGCTTTCTTTATAGTCCAACTCTCACATCCATACATGACTACTGGAAAAACCATAGCCTTGACCAGACAGACCTTTGTTGGTAAAGTAATGTCTCTGCTTTTCAATATGCTGTCTAGGTTGGTCATAACTTTCCTTCCAAGGAGTGTCTTTTAATTTCATGGCTGCAATCACCATCTGCAGTGATTTTGGAGCACCCCCAAAAATAAAGTCTGTCAATGTTTCCACTGTTCCCCCATCTATTTGCATTTAGTTGTCATGAAGTGATGGGACCAGATGCCATGATCTGAGTTTTCTGAATGTTGAGCTTTAAGCCAACTTTTTCACTCTCCTCTTTCACTTTCATCAAGAGGCTGTTTAGTTCTTTTTCACTTTCTGCCATAAGGGTGGTATCATCTGCATATCTGAGGTTATTGATATTTCTCCCGACAATCTTGATTCCAGCTTTTGCTTCATCCAGCCCAGCGTTTCGCATGATGTACTCTGCATGTAAGTTAAATAAGCAGGGTGATAATATACAGCCTTGATGTACACCTTTCCCAATTTGGAAGCAGTCTGTTGTTCCATGTCCGGTTCTAACTGTTGCTTCCTGATCTGCATACAAGTTTCTCAAGAGGCAGGTCAGGTGGTCTGATTTTCCCATCTTGTGAGAATATGACTTTATTCTCTGAGGGAACATTCCAGATAGTGTCAGGCCAATCCACTCCCCACCTCCAATTAAGAGACATCTTTTATAAATTGCTATGATTCATGATTCTCAGTTAGAAAATAACACTGGATTTTTATCTAGATTTTTACTTTGGAACACATTTTCTCATTCATTCTCTCATCTCATCTTGGAAGATATTTTAACGATGGCTTTTTATAGTTATGGTTTTTAGTCTCCGCATTGGCAAATTCAAGTTAATCATATATGTACCTTCTAAATATATTCATGCACACTTGTATTTTTTAATCCTTCTATTTTTTTCTCTTATTTTCTGATCTTAATTCTTTCACACTCATAAGCATTAGTATTTATGATATTTCAATCAAGCTTTTGCACAGGAAAAATAATGTTAATAAATACTTCTAAGCTTTTCAAAATATTTAATATTTTTGGCTGATACTAAAAATAAACATACTTTTATTTTAAAAAAAAATTGAGAACACAGATGTATAGAAAAAAGTGAGAACTTCCCTGGTGGCATACCAGATAGAAATTTACCTGCCAGTGCAGTGGACATAGGTTCAGTCCCTAGTCCTGAAAGATTCCACATGCCATGCAGCAACTAAACCCATGTACCTCAACTACTGAGCTCATGCTCTAGAGCCTGTGAGCCTTAAATACTGAGCCCACGTTTCACAACTAATGAAGCCTGCACACTCCAGGGCCCACATGCCACAACTACTGAGCCCATGAGTTACAACTACTGAGGTTCACATCATTTACTTTTCTTGGTCTTTTCATTCATTAATAAAAGAAGAAAAAGGAGGAGAAAGATGAGGGGAAAGGAAGAGAAGGAGAGGAGGAGGAGGAAGAAGAAGAAAGGACTTGAAGATTACGTCTCTCCCAGTTTAAAGACCATGTATCTATAATACACCATTTGAATATTTCAGCATTATATTCCCCCTTGCCTCAGTCTGATTGGTAAGACCTCATTTTGGGTTTTCTGACACACACCTGTAGAGTCTATTGTGTCTGAATTTATTCAATCAACATAATATTTTGAGATTCATTACCCAAATCTTGAAGAGTTCCACTTGTTCATTCTTTTTTATTGATGTGCTGAATTACACATTGTGAATATAGTATAGTTTGTTTATTCATTCTTCTATAAATCGATATTTGGGTTGTTTCTGGTTTCTTTAATATTATGAGTAACATTGCCATGAATATTTGAATATGTGCCTTTTTGTAGACAAATTTTGATTTTTCCTGTTTTTTGATGAAGACCTGTATTGCTATGAACTTTCCTCTAAAAACTGCTTTCATTGTATTCTTAGTGAGCAGGGGCCACTCTCTAGCTGTGGTGTGTGGGCTTTTGATTGCAGTGGCTTCTCTTATTGTGGAGCACATGGGTATGCAGGCTTCAGCAGTTGCAGCCGGCAGACTCAGCACTTGTAGCTCCTGGACTCCAGTGCCCTGGCTCAGTAGTTGTGGTAGACGGGCTTAGCTGCTCCAAGGCATGTGGAATCTTCCTGGAGTAGGGATCAAAACTGTCTCCTGCATTGGCAGGCTAAATTCTTACCACTGAGCCACCAGGGAAGTCCCCAAGTGACTTTGGGTGAACTCCTTGATGACTCAGCCATCGTGAACTATAGGCCAAATGGAAATAATCACCTATTGTTCACTGTTGGTCCTCAGGGTGGTGGCAGCAGTAGTAAAGATAATAATGAAGATAAAAATGGTGTATAGCTTTTACTTTAAAGTCTATTTTGTCATCTATGAGTACTGTAACTTCCACTTCCTTGTCATTTCCTTTTGCATGAAGTATCTTTTTTCATTCTCTCACATTCAATCTATATGTATCTGGATATAGAATTCTAAGTTGACAGATTTGGTTTTTTCCACTATCATCTTGTTAACAATATTGTCTCATCTTCTAAGTTTCTATTGTTTCTGACAAAAATTCAGCATTTTCCTCTCCATGTCACTTTTAATATTTTTCTCTTTATTTCCTTTTTAACAATTTGTCTTTGAAGTGCCTAAATGTAACTTTCCTTTTGTATTTATCTCAGCTTCCTGACTTTGTAAGGCTTTTTTACTGATCAAATCTGGACATTTGCCACTTAGTATTTTTTGCCTCAACTACTTTTTTTCCTTCTCCTTTCTGCCCATTTTTTTTTTTTAAACTACATGTACATGATGATGTTTGATGCTATCCACAGTACATTAAGGCTCCTTTCATTTTTCGAGATTTTTTTTTTCTGTCTGTCTTCGATTTAACGATTTGTATTGATCCGTCTACAGGTTTACTGACAATTTTGTCTGTTGTCTCCCATTGTATTATTAATTCCAGCCAGTAGATTTTTTAAAAATGTTATATTGGACACTGTAAATGATACTTATGGAGAGTGTGAGTTCTGTTAAACAGCTCTTTGTTAAACAAATAGTACTGAGATTTGTCTGAGAATACAGTTAAATTATTGCCAGATTACCTTGAGTGAATGGAGGCTCACTTTATACTCTGTTAGGGAGGGAACTATTTAATTTGGCCTTTAATCCTATGATGAATCCTTTAGTTCTGGTCATGCTTTTTTCTTCTAGTCTGTGACCTCTCTAGCATTTCACCAGAAATCCCAAGGTGTTTAACAAGGATATCAGGAACCCAGGCACAGCTCAGCTGGTTGAATCTGGCTCAAGATCTCTGATGAGGTAGCTGTTGGCCAGAGCTGTGGTCTCTTCTGAAGTTTCAGCTGTGTGGATGTGGGGGACATCCATTTCCAAACTCATTTGTGTCAGATTATTGCCAAAGATTATTGTCACTCACTTGTGTCTGATTATTGTCAGAGTTTCACTCCCTCTCACATGGACCTCTGCATAAAGCCACCTCATCACATGGCAGCTGGCTTTCCCCAAGGTCAGGAATTCAGAGATGGGGTAAGAGAAAGCCAAGCCCCAATACAGGAGTCCCAGTCTTTTTGTCACTTTGATTTTGGAAACGACATCCCTTCATTTCTGCCATATTCTGTCTTTACAAGTGAGTCAATTAATTCAGGCCATAATTGAGGATAAGAAGGAATAAACATCAGGAAGTAGGAATCTTTTCAGTCTCCATCTTAATAGTTGCCTATCACATCATAGGAACTAAAAAGCCTCTTGATGAAAGTGAAAGAGGAGAGTGAAAAAGTTGGCTTAAAGCTCAACATTCAGAAAACTAAGATCATGGCATCTGGTCCCATCACTTCATGGGAAATAGATGGGGAGACAGTGGAAACACTGTCAGACTTTATTTTTTGGGGCTCCAAAATCACTGCAGATGGTGACTGAAGCCATGAAATTAAAAGACACTTACTCCTTGGAAGGAAAGTTATGACCAACCTAGACAGCATATTAAAAAGCAGAGACATTACTTTGCCAACAAAGGTCCATCTAGTCAAGGCTATGGGTTTTCCAGTGGTCATGTATGGATGTGAGAGTTGGACTGTGAAGAAAGCTGAGTGCAGAACAATTGATGCTTTTGAACTGTGGTGTTGGAGAAGACTCTTGAGAGTCCCTTGGACTGCAAGGAAATCCAACTAGTCCATCCTAAAGGAAATCAGTTGTGGTTGTTCATTGGAAGGACTGATGCTGAAGCTGAAACTCCAATACTTTGGCCACCTGATGTGAAGAGTTGACTCCTTGGAAAAGACCCTGATACTGGGAGGGATTGGGGGCAGGAGCAGAAGGGGCTGACAGAGGATGAGATGGCTGGATGGCATCACCGACTCGATGGACGTGAGTTTGAGTAAACTCAGGGAGCTAGTGATGGACAGGGAGGCCTGGCGTGCTGCGACTCATGGGGTCGCAAAGAGTCGGACACGACTGAGTGACTGAACTGAACTGAACTGAACCACATCATATAAGCTTTTATAATTAATAAAATATATAGTAACAGCTTGTCACTGAGTACCTATCTTTAGTTTTTTAGTCTCAGACATCCTTATCCCACACTCATCCTATCAGGATACAAAACTAGTTTCAGAGAAGAGAAAAATCAAGTCACAAGGAGCTTAAGTGAATTGTCAGTTGAAATCACAGCTTTGATTTTCTAAAGTTCTCTATTGTTGAGTCAAAGAGTGGCACATTCAATGTTCAACTCCTGTTCTTTTTTTTTTTTTCAGATCCCAGTTTAATCATTATTTTCTCCAAAAAAGTTCCCCAGTTCTATGAGACTAAATTTGGTACAAACTTTAGGCACTGGTTAGGTCTCTGTTGTTGTATTTGTAATTAGCATCCTGTATTGTAACTATAATATATATATATATATATAATAACTACTAACACAAGCTCTCTGAGTGCAGATAGGGTGCCTGATTCATGGTTGCATGTGATTTTTTACTAACAATCTACTGGCAAATACCTACATCAGGATCAAAAATAATTGTTTCCCTTTTTTAAAGCAAAGAAAACAGACTTTAATTGAAAGATGGAAAATTGAGCAGAGGTTGGAGAAGAAATGAAAGTGACAGTAGGTTCACCCGATGCCTTTGCAGACCATAAACTGAGGAAGAGGCTCCAGAAATATGATTTATAAATGCCCCAGAGGGCGTTCTATTTCTTTCTAAATAAAAATAAAACTTATGTTGATGTTTCATGAGAGAGGGGAAAAAACAGCCAGTGAGAGGTATAAAAAAGAAGAAGGTGGGGGAAAAAAGAAGAAAGACAAGTCTTTCCTTTGTAACACTTGTTTCCAGATTTGTTCACTCGCTGGACTAAGGATGATTTAGTCTTAAAATATAGCTCCAAAAATGAAATGGAAATAAAAATGTTAGGGACAGGTTGCACATTAGCAGGGCAGTGAATTGCTGCACTGCGGTTTTCCCTCAGTTCCTGGGCCTTCCTGCTGGGTAATTTGAGAAGCTGTGACAGGCGTCGTTGGATACTCCAAGAAGGTCATTTTTGACAGTCAGTCGTTAATTTTCTGACTTACGGAACTTGCCTTTTTTTTCTTCTAAATTTGGAGATGATGTTTCTTTGGTGTACTTTGGCTTTTCACTCATTAGATTCTCCAGGATTGCCAGGGAGGATTGTAGAAAGTCTTTTGAGTGACATTTCAGCACTTCTTCTGAGCCTTGAAGAATATTGTTGCCGGGGCTTTTGGAGGATGGATTATTTTCTTGGCAGGTGGTGTGGCCTCCACAGAGCTCATTAGGCTTTCGGTTGAGCGATCTAAAGTGCACAGTTGAATACTGTCATAAAAAAGGAAGTAGTTTGGGTCTAATTCCTAATGGAGCTGCAAAGACTACAGCTCCTTTTTGATCTCTGAATTCCAAGTCTTTTACAGTTGTCATATTATTGACTGCTCATTCTAGAACCAGGATTTTTTTCCTTTCTAAGTCTTTTATGCTCAGAATGTTATTTTGATGCTTAGCATACATGAGCAGATTTGGTACCCTGGTGTATTTAACAATATCAACATTTCCTTCTTACTGGCTCTGTGTGTGTATTTCTCACCAGAGCTCTTCTTTGCAGAACCTAGTTTCTCCAGGTTAAGCTGCCATACATCAAAGTCAATTGTCCTTTCTCACTATTCCTGTGTAACCATTAGGTTGTAATATGCCTCATTTGATAACTGACATAAAGTTTTTAATGTATGATGTTCTTTTGGTGATTTGGGGTGGAAGGAACAATTTATCAATTCTGGTGTAATTTGTAAATTTTCTTAAGAATGAAGGCTCAAGGGAAACTCGTGTTCTGTATGACAGCAGGACTATACTATTGCCTAAAAGTAAAAACCTGCTATCTGGATAAGAAAGCAGAAAAAAATGACAAGGTCACTTTACGTGTAAAGCTTTTATTTATGCCCCATTATGGCTATTTCATGCTGTTTTAGAAACTATATAGTTTTAAGAAACAGTTTTATTTCACTTATGAAATAAATCATGTGTTCATTATTAAATTTTCTCTTGGTTGCCAATAATATGTATGCATTGAGCACCATATGACATGAGTTTAAGTTTAACAATCACAAAACATTATAATTTATGTCTGTGTAACCAATTAATAAGTAAAATATGAGTATAAACACTGTAAAGTGTGAATTTTTAAAGTGAAAAATATGACTTATGGAAGAATTTTTACAATAATTTCAAACTGTTATTTAGTATTTACTTAGATTAATAGATATGAGTGTGACTATTTCTTTTTCATTTTGCTAATAATTATTTCTCTCTCAGTCTTTAGTATGTCTGAACATCTATAGTCCATAGCTTATTTTTGTTTTAGAATTATTAAAAATTAGGCACTTCTGAATTTAATAGTCATAACATGAACGAAATTATTTGCTTTTTAATAAGAAGACAAATGTGGTATAAACTGAAGGCCTATACTAGGAACACAGAATCATGTTTCTGTCCTATAAGGGCACTAGTTGTATTGACTCACCTTTGTCAAAAGAAAAATAATAATGTTGCAACAGTTTTGAGTATAATATTATAAAAGGAAAAATAGGTACATCTAATCCTCAGCTTTCACTAGCCATTTTAATTTTTGCACAACAACTTCCAATCCTTTATCTATTTGTACCTATATTTTTACATAACATATATTCCTCTTAACATTATATCCTCTATCCTTCTATATGTTTTTGAATAATCTCCTAGATTACCATTTCCACGTCTGTATAACTTTTCAAAGAAGACTAATATTTATTTTAATAGCTAAGAGTTTTGTATTTCCTTTTCAAATGCTTAAATCAAAGAAACATACAAAGTTAATGCCAATTTGCTACCAAATAACTGATGCCAACCTGCCAGCATGATGAAGATTTAGGCAGAATTTAACATGCTGAGTTGTCTGTGTGGAATTGGAAGCTTTCTTCCATCAGTGCCTATAACTATAGATGCCACATTCCTGTTTTCTCATGTCCCAAAAGTAAATATTGCAATGAAAGCCTGAGCCCTGTGAAGATCAAAGGAGATCTGATTACCTAAATTCTCTTTATAATATTTAAAAATCTATGAAAATATGTTGAATACATGTTTTGAATTATGATGTTGGATTATCTTGTGAACAGCCAAAGTATGAATCAGTAACAAAAAAAATAGTAACATTTTCCTTGAACATGTTTTCTTACAACATTAAATGAAGAGGCATATTGAAGGGTTTAGTTTTATTAAAAATTTATTGAAACAAAAATGTTTACGCTTTTGTAACCGACTTTGCAAATATTCAAAATTAAAATAATTTGTTATATTCTGCTGCTTATGAAACATAATGTTAGCCTTACAAACCTAGTCTTAACTAGAATAAAATTATCATAAAACTAGCAATTGAGTGCTAGAGGTCTCTAGGAAACAAAAAGTACAGTGGAAGCAACATAAACCATTCATTCCTATATTCACTCTGTGATTATTTACTGAACACTTTCTCTGAACTTGGCAAGACCCTAAGAAAGACCAAAACTGTCTAGATCCTTGCCCTCATGAAACTTAAATTTCCTTTTTTAAACTAATTTTTAGTGCAGCATAGTTGTTTTATAATGTGTTTGTTTCTGCTATAGGGCAAAATGAATCAGCTACACATAGACATATATGCTCTCCCTTTGGACTTCCTTCCTCTTGAGGTCACCACCCGCAGTAAGTAGAGTTCCCATGTGATACAGCATGTTCTCACTAGTTATCAATTCTATACACAGTATCAACACTGTATACGTATCAATCTCAGCCTCTCAATTCCCCCCACTTCCCTCTGTCCCCCTTGGTATCCATCCACACATTTGTTCTCTACTTCTGTGTTTCTATTTCTGCGTTGCAAATAGCAGCTTAATTCATAAAGCTTAAACTTTCAAATTGAAACTCTTTGAAAATTGAAGCCTGTTAGAAATATTAGCAACCATGTTGTTCTGTTATTTATTACATGATTTAGGTGGAAAGAAGAAAGGAATACAATAAGTATTTAATTGTCTTGTTTTCTTGTAGCAAATTCAGTCTTTCTTACTAAGGCCTGTCTGGAAAATTAAGAGCTTGGAGTGTAAATATGTAAATGGATTATCCTCCTCAGTGGGGTTGGGTAATCTTAATTTAACAAGAATTTCAACTCTGTGGTGGTGCTCAGCTCCCACTGAGATATTCATTTCTGTGCCAGAGTGATCAGCTCTAACTATGCAACCACGACATGGCTGCACTTTGGGCAGATGGTGAACGGACCTCATCTGCAGGTATGTGTTGAAGAGGCTGATTTGCTTGCATGCCACAGCTACACTTTGCAGTTTTAACTAATATTCTCCTATGAATGTATCAACATTGACACTACAACTATGAGCAAAAAGCTCCATAGATAGCGTGCATGCTCGGTCATGTCCGACTCTTTGCCACCCGTATGGATTGTAGCCCGCCAGGCTTCTCTGTCCATGGGATTTCCCAGGCAGAAATACTGGAGTAGGTTGCCATTTCCTCCTCCAGGGGATCTTTCCTACCCAAGGATTGAACTTGGGTCTCCTGTGTCTCCTGCATTGCAGGCAGATTCTTTACCATCTGAGGCATCAGAGAAGCCCCAAAGATTGATGTGTGTGTGAAAGTGGGATCTTTCCAGGGGATCTTCTTGACCCAGGGATCAAGCCCTCCTATCCTTCATCGGCAGGCAGATTCTTTACCCATGAGTCACCTAGGAAGCCCAAGAAATCTCCATATTTGTAGTAAAGGTGGAGTCAACAATATTTTTCTTTTTAGATGTTAGCACCTTCTGCCTTTAGCTCTGCGGATCAGAATAAACTTTTGTTTTCATTCCCTACTCTTGTCAAAAAAGACACTGTGCTATTGGTATTTCCTATAATAAATGTGCTTCACTTACTTCCAAATATGTAACTTTTAGTCTGTCTTCCAAAGATGAAAATAATTTATTATTTTGAATATTTTTTATCAGATTAGTAGCTTAAAGGGATAATCACATGAAAATCTTCCTCCAAACAAAGTCACTGTTGGGGGATCCCTTCATCCAGTTAATCCATATTATTGTTATTTTTCTTCTTGCTGTTAAGTAAAGACATTCAACTGTAAATATATTCCAAAGCACTGTTATAAGATTGAGGAATTACTGGATAGATCATCTGAGAAATGGTAGATGTGTTTGTAATAATAATGACTTTAAAGTTTGCTTTATTTATACATTATGCTGTAACTGTTTTTATATTAATAGTTATTATATGCCTAGAAATCCAGACAGAGATAAAATGAAGTACAAAATAAGCCCACATTTTATTTGAGAGAAAGATAAATATACACCTATCCAGGTGTCATATTTAAACCTAAATTGGAAGTTTGATTATTTGCAAGATTAGGGGGTTTAAAACTTCTGGTTGGTTGTGATTCCTTTGACTTAGAAACCCCAGTGGAGATGAGTTCTAGATGGAGCAGGTGGAAGATATCTTGAAAGCTATCTTCTAAAATCTCCAGTATCTCTGACTTCACCCTTAGTGTTATACATTTCCATTGAGATTATTACAATTCTCACATAATTTTCTGCTTCCAAATTCATCCAATTCTAGTCTGAATTTGATACCTCTACACTGAAGCCAAAACAATCTCTCTAAAATACTTCTGATTCGTGTGTGCCCCTGCTTAAAAACGTCAGTGAATCCCATTGTTTTTACAATAAAGTCAAAACCATAAGTATATATCACAGGTCTCTGAATGTCTGGGTGATGCCCGTATCTCACTCATCCCTGCCACGCCCCCTTCACATCCCACCTTCCAGCAGAAGGGAACACCTGGGAGTCCGCTGAATGCATCAGTGCTCACTGTTGTACTTGGGCCTTTGACTTCCCACATGCTCTCTGTCCTGACACACGCACTTTCAGTTCTTTCCTTCTACCTGCGTATGTGAGGGCTAAGTTGCTTTAGTCATGTCCTACTCTTTCCAACCCCATGGACTATAGCCCGCCAGGGTCCTCTGTCCATGGGATTCTCCAGCCAAGAATACTGGAGTGGGTTGTCATTGCCCTCCTCCAGGGCATCTTCCCCACCCAGGGATCAAACCCTTGTCTCTTACATCTCCTGCTTTGGCTGGTGTGTTCTTTACCATTAGCACCACCTTGGAACCCCTTGCTCCTACCTGGCTGATTCCAATTAATTTCTGGGAACTCAAATTAGACATCTCTTCATTCAGGAAAGGTCTGGGTTAGGTAAACCTTCTGTGGGTGGCTATAAACTCTATTTACATAAGCAGGACACTTCTTACATTTTGTTTTAATATTCTATTCGCCTGTGTACAAGTCTCTCAGCTTTGTGTGGGAAAGGTGTCTGGATACAATGATGGTCAGAAAAAATGACCATACAGAGAGTGTAGCACAGCTGATGAACGAAATGGTTGTAGGTGATGAGGGTACTTCAAATTCTGTCTTATAAGAAATAACTGAAAAGAAAAAAAAGAAGAGTCAAATGCTGTGGGAAGTACAGCTAGTCAAAAAGTTTAAAACACTGGGAGCAGCATGTAGCATATAACACAGAGTTGACCAAATATCCTTGTGCTCTCCTAAATTTCCCAGCATCCCTTGCAGTTCAGTGATGGTTACATGACTAAGCTGGGTCAGTGGGTTGAGTGACATGCGTCACTTCAGTTGCTTTGACCCTTTCAAATTTCTTTTCCTTTGGTAAAGTGATCCAGAAGGCCCCATGTTTCAGAAAGCATAGTTACAAGGTTCAGAAAGACATCCTGACCAACAAGAGAAAGAAAGAAGCCTTCACTGTGTTAAGCCACTTAGATTCCAGGGTTTATCTGAAATGGCCACCAGAGTTAACCACCCTGAGCACTCCAGGGAATAAGGACTTCCTTTAAGTCCTTCCTTTAAGTCATCTTGGACATGAACTTGGGCAAACTCCAGGAGACAGGGACAGGAAAGCTTGGAATGCTACAGTCCTTGGGTTTTCAAAGAATCACACAACTTAGTGACTGAACAACAAGTCATCTTGAGAACCCAGTCATATGAAGAAGTAACAAGGAATTCTGTTCCCTAAGGAATAGAATTTAAACCAAAGATAAAATATAGAAACAAATATTAAAATGAATATTTAAAAAAAATCAGAACTATACAAAGATGAATTTGGCTCTTTTAAAAAATAAGTACTGCTTGTGAAAACTGTTAAATCTTAATTACATTGAATTGGTTCATAGTGCTTTTCAGGTCTATGATCTCCTTCTACTTTGTATATTCATTCTATTAATTTTTGAGTTTGATATTGAAACTCCAACTGAAAAATCTTAATTATCTACTTTAAAAAAAGAATTGGAACATATAGTGGAAATACATGTAACTTTATTCCATATTTTCCAAGTCTCCTGTAAATGTGCTATTGTATTTTCATAATTTAAGGAATAAAAAACACTATTGGCGTTTGGACACTGGGAACATTGGAGAGGGATTGGAGTATTTCACAGATTATTACACCAGGACTCCAACAGGGAGATGCATCATTCTGGGAGAAACAATAGTTTTTAAGAAGAGGAATGACCCCTAGCAAGGCTGCCTGGGAAGACCTGTGCTACTTCTCTCTAACGGAGGTGAAAATGCATGTACCAACCACCTCTCTAGAAGCTGCCACACCAAGAGGTTTAACTCTTGTCTCATCGCAACTGTTGGTGAACTGGTAAATTTCCCCAGGGTCCCAAACATCCTCCAATGGTCCCTCCAGTCACCAGTATTTGTGGCTCCTGACTTTGGCTTTTCTCAGTTCAGTTCAGTCATTTAGTCGTGTCCGACTCTTTGCGATCCTATGGACTGTAGCATGCCAGGCTTCCCTGTCCATCACCAACTCCCAAAGTTTGCTCAAACTCATACAGAGTCAGTGATGCCATCCAATCATCTCATCCTCTGTTGTCCCCTTCTCCTCCTGTCTTTAACCTTTCCCAGCATCAGGGTCTTTTCCAATGAGTCAGTTCTTCGCATCAGGTGGCCAAAGTATTAGAGCTTCAGCTTCAGCATCAGTCCTTCTAATGAATATTCAGGGCTGATTTCCTTTAGGATTGACTGG
The DNA here is from genome assembly GCF_033118175.1 of Dama dama. NCBI lineage: Eukaryota > Metazoa > Chordata > Mammalia > Artiodactyla > Cervidae > Dama > Dama dama. The sequence continues at coordinate 44,476,534 of NC_083700.1, forward strand.
TTGGATCTCCTTGCAGTCCAAGGGACTCTCACGAGTCTTTTCCAACACCACAGTTCCAAAGCATCAAGTCTTTGGCACTCAGCTTTCTTTATGGTCCAACTCTCACATCCACACATAACTACTGGAAAAACCATAGCTTTGACTAGATGCGCCTTTGTCAGCAAAGTAATGTCTCTGCTTTTTAATATGCTATCTAGATTGGTTAAAGCTTTTCTTCCAAGGAGCAAGCATCTTTTAATTTCATGGCTGCAGTCACCATCTGCAGTGATTTTTGAGCTCAAGAAAGTAAAAATCTGTCACTGTTTCCATTGTTTCCCCATCTATTTGCCATGAAGTGATGGGACCGGATGCCATGATCTTCATTTTTTGAATGTTGAGTTTTAAGCCAACTTTTTCACTCTCCTCTTTCACTTTCATCAAGAGGCTCTTTAGTTCCTCTTTGCTTTTCACCATAAGGGTGATGTCATCTGAGGTTATTATATATCTGAGGTTATTGATATTTTTTCCAGCATTTTCTAATCAACACCTTTTCTCTTTCTACATTTTTGCCATTGCTGGATCCCTTTCTCTTTTTTATTTTGGACCTTAAGCAATGTGACCTATATCTTCCAACCTCAAACTCAGATTGACTTGGGTACTACCTGACAGAAGCAGGAAGTCAGATACTTCAGTGCATCTGATTTATTTACTTTTGACTCACTCTCTGCTACAGTGACAGGGGAAGAACTGTTCTGAGGCACATTTAAAGCTATCTTTCCAGGTATCTTCTTGAGAAGGCAGGCTCAGTTCTTGCCAATTTCATTGATTATTAACTCAATATATTTAAAAATGGATGAACTCAATAGGCAGCAAGATGACATTCACTCAACACTTCAAAATGTATTTATTGAACAACTATTATGCACCAAGGAGGCTGAAAGTATGCTTGCAGAGAAGAAATAATAGAGTTCTCACCTTCTTGGAACTTGCATTTTAATGGGACTATAGAAAATACGTGTGTGCATGCTAAGTTGTTTCGGTCATGTCTGACGCTTTGCAACCCCAGGGACTGTAGCTCGCCAAACTCCTCTGTCCATGGGATTCTCCAGGCAAAAATACTGGAATGGGTTGCCATGCCCTCCTCCAGGGTATCTTCCTGACCCAGGGATTGAACCCACATCTCCTGTGGCTCCTGCATAGGAGGCACCTTCTTTACCACTGAGCCACCAGGGAAGCCCTAGAAAATAAGTAAGCATAGGGAAAATACAAGAAGTATTGATAAGCCATGTGGAGGAGATTATGTATCTGCTTTATTCTGGGTGGGTTACTAATATCCTAGAGTAGACTTTGATTTATCCAGAAAGATTAAAAATTATACTTTCTGTCCTCCAAAATCGATCTTACAAGCTGCCATATTTCATCAGAGAATTACCACCCAAGCCCCAAACGCTGTCATCCATATCGTTGGCTCACAACCAACAAGAATAGCAGTCTGGAAAGCAAGAGAAAATGCAACATCTCTCTTGAATGAGGAAAGCAGAACTTTTGCCAATGCAACGGCCAAGATTCAAAATTCAGGAAACTTTCAGAAAAGGAAGGCCCAAGCAGAGTTGTTCAACCATAAGAGCTTATCCCAGGCAGAGGAAGGACACAGATGGACAAGGGATTACTGCCATGTGCTACCCAATGCCACACCAGTGCCCTGGGCCGGCATGCAGAACACCAAACGCCATCCACTCTGAGGAGCCATATGAAAGCCCCCGCTGAAAGGCCGGCTGGTTGTCTCTTTACTTTTTAAAACTGGCATTTAAATCACTCTGGCAGATGGGAGAGAAGTATGTAATAAAAGTTGACATTTCATTTTTACTCTGTATGTTTGTTAAGTTAATTCTATTATCATTCACTGGGAGATCAGTACTGAATAGTAATCAGACTGCGGCAGCTTGCAGCTAATGTAAAGAGAGGATAGTTTCTGAGGGCCAAATAGACCCTAAGTGATAAGCAACAATTAATCACATGTCATTACCTTAGGAGGTCCCAGGATGGCATAAAAGGTAAAAGCAAAGGTTTCATAGTAAGGCTAAGACTATATTTGGTCATAGCTATTTTTAACAATATTCCTCTTGGACTTGTACATTCTAAAGAAGGAATGCAAATGGGAGGGAGAGATAGAAAATGTCTGTTAGATTTTGCACTTTCTCTTTTTTTCAAAACTCTCATATCTCTCTTTTGATGTTAAAGCAGCATTCTCTTTTCTAATATACTTAAAGAGCTACCTTATGAGCAAATCATTCTCACCCAAAGTCTGTTACTTTTGATTCAGAAATGTACCACTTTAACACATTTATCTCAGCTAAACTTTGAAATTGACTTAAAGTTCTCATTTATATTATTTGACCTCCAAAGTAACTGGTTTTCCATCCTTCTTAGGAGCAGTAAGAGAATTAATTTTTCTTCCACAAGTGGAAATCCTTTCTTTCTTGTTCCATTTCTGTTAGTCTGTCTTTACAGGTTTTCTTTTCTTTTTCCCTTTATCCAATATATCACCATAGTAAATGTTGTCAGAGGCCCACCTGAATGTCAGCCCCTGCCACAGAGGGCAACTGTGCCTTGGCATGCACTTCCTGTGCAGGTCAGTGGCTTTTTATCTCAAGCACCTGCATTCAGAGAGGGCTGGGACTATCACAGGCAAATGCTCCCAGAATTAACACTCAACCCACAGGCACTAGCCTGACATTGCAGTATCCTTTGCCTCCTGGTGGGATTATTCTGAAGTGTGTTCCTTATAGCCTTTTAAAGAGTCCCAGATAAATTAAGTCTCTTTTTGTCTGCACCCAGAAACTCATCATAGCACCATCCTCTCTTTGGTTACTGAACTCCCTTCCCAAATAAAATACTCAGGGGTTGCTTTGGGAGAGCACAAACTAAGCCTATCCCTGATGGAAGGAAACTAGTCATTAAGCAAGCATTAACCAAGCACCTACTATGTGCTAGGCACTGTCCAGTGTTTGCATATAAGAGATATATTTTAACTTCTTACTCTAGGAAGTTCTTTCCTTTAAACACCTCACTAGCATAGGATTGTTCCCAGCAACCGTAGGGCAAATATAATATTCTTATTTTTACTTTATAAATTTTTGCTTTCTTCTATTGTTTATTTTCATAGGTGTAGCAAATGAGAACCCAGAGGACTTGAGTATGCCTGTGCACCTCGGCCACAGCACACTTCTGGCATGGATGCTGGGGTTGGCAACACCAGTGTGGTCCATTTAAAAAGCTATTGGACCATAACAGGGAACGTTCTGGAGTAAAAATATTGTCAATGGATATGATAGACACCAATATTCTCAATGTACAAAGAACATATATAAATCAATAAGTCAAATATTAAGATTGAAAACTAGATAAAAAATAGCTTATCAATGGCCCATAAACTAGAAGACTTTTTCAACAATCCTAGTTGGACCAGGCTGTTTTTTTTCCAAAATTGGTTGTAACAATAATTCCCTTTCCATATGCTTTTCAAGCAATATGACCTTGACACTTCTCAACAAGTAGACTTCAGCTGAAGGCGTGCTATATGACTTTGGAGGCTAGGCCAGAAAAATGCCATGCATTTCTACCTTGTTTTCTTGCAATGCTCAAACCTGGAACTCAGTCACCACAATATGAGCAGGTCCAAGAAACCCACGGAGAGGCTCACATGAATAGGAATCAAGGCCCCTGGCTAAAAGCCCTGGTTGAACTCCAGTCAACAGATTTCAGTGAGTGAACCATCCTGAAAACGGGTCATCCAGACCACAAGCATGCTGTCCTGTTTGACACTGGATGGAGCAAAAATGAGCTATCCCCACCGAGCCCTGCCCAAGTTGCACAGTTGTGAACAAAATAAATGATTGTTATTGTTTTAAGCCACTATGATTTGGGGTGATTCTCTATAAAACAATAGATGCCTGACACATAATTTGATATTCCAAAATGAGTGAGGCCATAACAAAAACCTAAATATGAGATTTTGGTTTAGGGATACAGTAGTGGGTAGAAGCCAGAAGGAGCTTAAGACTGTGAATGCTAGAAGGGACATGAAGGGAATGTTACAGATATATAAAAGATATCAAAGCCCAAAGGCTATGGGTGAGAAATTTAAAAAAAATAAGAAAAATGTTACTGGAAGCTACAGAAATGGGTTTCTTGTTATGTAGAGGCAGAAAACTTGCCAACACTATTGCCTGCTCTAATGTGAAAAAATAGAAAATGTATTATCATGGAAATAATGATATAGTTAAGATTTCCAGGCAAAATATTAAATTTGCCACCTGGCTTCTTTTCCTAAGTTTTGATAAAATATGAAAGGAACAAGTTGGGCTAAAGAAAAAACTGTTAAATATCAAAGTCAGAACTTGCTGGGCTCAAAAATAAAACTATTTCTCATATCTCGTCTCTCCAAATGGCACATGATTCTCAAATTAAGTGTCGCAACAAAGATCAAATCCTGGAAGGGGTTATAGGCTCTTTTCTTGACTTTATAAAGTTCTAATAGAGTGTCTTATAAGAACTTCCAGAGAAGTCAAAAGCACTTTAAAGATCTTAGATAATGCCTTGCAGATTCTACCATAAATTGGGATTCATAAGAATATTAAGCATTTTGTCATTTAGCTTCCTTTCAGGAAGGCCAAAATAGAAAAGGTGGCCAGTCTTAAAGACACTTGCATTTGTGGCTTTGTCAATGGGAGTGAACCCCAATAAGATTCACAGAAAAGTCATATTTTTTAAAAGAACTGCTTTGTCACACGGTGAAGGCAATGGCATCCCACTCCAGTACTCTTGCCTGGAAAATCCCATGGATGGAGGAGCCTGGTAGGCCACAGTCCATGGGGTCGCTAAGAGTCGGACACAACTGAGCGACTTCACTCTCACTTTCCACTCTCATGCATTGGAGAAGGAAATGGCAACCCACTCCAGTTTTCTTGTCTGGAGAATCCCAGGGACAGGGGAGCCTGGTGGGCTGCCATCTATGGGGTCGCACAGAGTCGGACACGACTGAAGTGACTTAGCAGCAGCAGCAGCTTTGTCACAAGTATTGTCATCATAGATTGAAAGAAACAGAGACAGTACAAAATGAAAAGAAACATTTGCACTTAAAAAATATTTGCAAGCAGGAAGCAGGCTGGGAAGGCTTCTCAACTGAAACCACAGGCTTCTTGGACGTGGGGGGGAGTAAGAACTCAGAGTACAGAATCAAGTGCTACCAAGAATTACCATAAAGTAAGATTGAACCCTAATCAGAGAACTGGTGAAATGTGTCCCACTGGATTTCAGAACTGCTATCAGCCAACGAATGAATGTGTTTCATATACTCCCTATTTTGAGCAGTTATCATATTCATGTACCAGAATTTGCATTTTAGGGTCAGGGAGCTAAAAGCCAGACAATTTATCTCTTAGTTTACATGTCTTTAGATTGAGAGGAACTGTACTAAACTTGATAAAATTGAGGAAACTCTCATGAGGAGACCAAACCTAATTCAAATGACGAAATACTGAATTTTGAGCATGTGCTAATGAGATGGAACTTTGGAACTCTTGAGGCAAAAAGTAGACACATCTGGCATGCAAAAGCAATGTGAATTGTTGTAGACAGAGACTAGGTTGTGGCAGATTGTATTTTGCAAAGATGACCATCATCAACATATCTTGTCCCATACGAGACAGGACATTTTATGATGTCATCCTGATGCTCCTCTCATTGAGTGGTGAGATTTATGTACCCTCCTAGTGAAGATGGACAGGCTGTTGTGATTGTCTCAACCCATGGAGACTGTGGAAGTGACACCCAAGTCTGGGTGAAAAAAATCTGTCTAAAGAAAAAAGTGTCAAAAGAAATAGAGATATCTTCAAAGGTCACACACAAAAAAATGGAAAGCAGAAATGAGTTTGATAGTATTACTCCATTACTTTCTAAAGAAAATAGACATGAAGTCTGACAAACATTTTTTTAAAATTTATTAGAGAGGGGGAAATCTGTTGTGAAGGGAAGGTTTGTGGGGCCTCATCAGGATCAGTAAAACCATCTTCAAAATGTTCTACTTCTCCTTTATCTGATTTGGTGCCTGCCAAGGAACATTCTGGGGCTTCCCAGGTGGCACTGGTGGTAAAGCCAATGCAGGAGATGTAAGAGATGCAGGTTGGATCTCTGGGTAGATCCCCTGGAGGAAGATATAGCAACCCACTCTGATGCTCTTGCATGGAGAATCTCATGAACAGAAGAGCCTGGCAGGCTACAGTCCATGGGGTCACAAAGAGTCAGACACAGCTGAAGAGACTTAGCATGCACAAGGAATATTCTGGTTGTCCATTTAATACCCCAGACTCTGTGTCTGGGGAGGAATTGACTTGGGTGGAAGAAGTTTATTTGGTTGCTGGAAATGAATATCCCTTAGTCTCACGTAGTGAAATATCCATTCAGTTTATTTAAATTTGGTTAGTATGAGTTAGTCTTTATGATCAATGAATTGTAATTATGTTACTGAGTCACTAGACCTCCAAAGGCAAGGAAAATAATAGAATGTGGGGGAAAAGTACCTGGGAAAGCCAATCTGAAGGCTTTCTGTCTTTATTTTCCATCTTTTCATTTAAACATTATTCAGTGTTTAGACTTCAGGAAATGGTTTTGGAAAATGTACTGTTTATAGAACAGGCTGAGTTGAGATGACAGGCAGTGGTAGATACAAGCCAACTATTAGGCATTTATGATATCAGAGACCTTCAATAATGATTTAAATATTTTCTCCAAAAGCTTTTGCAGTAAAAATAAGCATCTAAGTGTGTAAATTGTATTTGTTATATTCACCACCAAAACCTGTCAGATTTATCATTCTAGTATCCTTTTGGCTGGACATTTCTCATAATCTTTGGCATGTGAAAACTGTCTTTGAACATCTGCTAGGAAAAAAATTAATTAAACCCATATGGTTTGAAACCCCATGAAAAGTTTTAGGATTTAGAAAATAGCACCTAGAGCTAATAAACATGATCCCTGAAATTTTTCTTTTCTTATTTTATGATCCTAGTCTTTCCTTTTTGCCTTTCTGCCCTCAGAATTTTATATACCCATACCTTAGTAAACGGTTATTAACTATCATTCCAAACTTTTCAATTCAAACCCCAGAATCAGACATTCAGTAAGAATCCTTGACAGGAGAAAGCCACAAATTTGCACATCAGCCAAGAAGAGCACATCTCTAGCATCACACATGCCCTCACCCCACGCTCCACAGCAGCCACCCTACATTCATCAAGCACGACAAGTGGTCTCCTTTCTCTGTGCCTGGGAAACCCTGCTACTTGGTGGTCTGTTTAATACTTATTCCCCTAAAAGGAGATAATCTTAAAAATATTTTGTAGAAAGTTCTCATTTACAAGTTAATACCTGACTTTTTTCTTAATCTCCCAAAGTGAAAAAAAAATTCTGTAAGAAATATCTAAAGAATTGCCATTCACATTAAAACTTTATGAAAACATCTCACCACCACTCTCCAAATCTCAAGATTAAAATAATTCCTTCTTTACATATAACCATAATACCCTTAGGGTTTCACTGGTGGCACTAGTGGTAAAGAACCTGCCGGCCAGTGCGGAAGACATAAGAGACTCGGGCTCCATCCCTGGGTTGGGAAGATCCTTGAGAGAAGGAAACGGCAACCCACTCCAGTATTCTTGTTGGAGAAATCTCTTGGACAGAGGAGCCTAGCATTTTACAGCCCATAGGGTCACAGAAAGTCAGACACGACTGAAGCGGCTTGGCATGCATGCTTGTATAATTCCCTTAATCGAAGTATCAATATTGTTTCATTACTGTTTATTAATTTGCTTTATTTTCTGCAAACTGAAAGGTTCTTGAAGGTAGGGACTCTGTCTTATTTGTCTCTGTTTTCCAACCTGCAGGATATTTGATATTATTAAATATTTTTTGAAGTAATGGAAATGGAGACAAGGGAAAACAGCATAAAGATAGAGTGGAACTAATTTTTTTTTCTATGTTCTATATCCTATGTTGTAGATCTAGATCCTATATTGTAGCCTATAAGCAGTGCTTAAACTTACTTCAGCTTTGCATTAATATGGAATACTATGTCAGTTTCCAGAATATCCTAGAGAAACAGCAACCTGAAGCCTGGTTGATTTCTGAGTCACTCAGAACTGTTGCTCACTCTGGATCAGTTTACAGTTGTTATCTGTCTGAACTACCAATGATGCCTAATCTGAACACCTTCCAATGGTGGAACTTTCCAACTGAATGTCTCTTTTCAGGTGAAATCTTAAGGTGAAACAATAGTATTTAATAAAGAATAAACACCAACTATGTGGGAGACACTGAAGTAGAAGCTGGGATTCAATAAAGATAACAAGCACCGCTCTTAGTGTGGCCTAGAATTGTTTGCTTAATGATGTTAATGAGCATATTAGGAAAGTAAGGGAAAAGCCAGCATTTCATACTCCTTGTCCACATAACCCTAAGAGCCTCACTGTTGAAAATTTATGAGACAGAGGCCTGCCAGAAATGTTAGGGTCATCAAACAAAGGTAAGACATATATTCACCATTGAATACGTCAAACTGCAGTTTATTTGAAAGAACCTGTTTTCTGTGACTTAAGCAACAATAATGACTCTACAACTTTCAAATGAAACAAAAACCAAATCTGTGTTTGAATATCTTGGAATGGATTATAAATCACACCATATTTTCTCATTAAATACAGTTTCTGGGTACCATATAAGAGAGCAGAAAGCCCCAGATTATCACACACCACTAGGAAAGAATGTCTCCTAACTCACAAAAGGAGACCAAGCCTATAATCAGGGAACTGCAAATTTGAGAGAATAGCATTGAAATATGTATATTACCATATGTGAAATAGATGACCAGTCCGCGTTCAATGCATGAAACAGGACACTCAAAGCCAGTGCACTGGGACAACCCAGAGGGGTGGGATGGGGTGGGAGGTTGGAGGCAGGGTTGGGGAAGAGGGGGACACACGTTCACCCATGGCTGATTCAAATCAATGTACGGCAAAAACCACCACAATGCAGTGGTTTAGTCGCTAAGTCATGTCCGACTCTTGCGACCCCATGGACTGTAGTCTGCTAGGCTCCTCTGTCCATGGGGATTCTCTAGGCAAGAATACTGGAATGGGTTGTCATTTCCTTCTCCAGGGGATCTTCCCAACCCAGGAATTGAACCCAGATCTCCTGCATTGCAGGCAGATTCTTTACTGACTGAGCTACAAGGGAACCACCACAATATTATAAAGTAATTAGCCTCCAATTATAATAAATTAATTAAAAAAAAATTCAGCCCCTTCATTTTTCAGCTTTCAGTTTGACATGGAATTTTCTTCTGAGTGGTAAAGGTCTTGTTTGTTTATGTGTTTAGAGAACAAGAAAGCAGATACATACCAAAAAACAAAAACTCTTCCAAAGAATTTAATATTTCAGAAAATATCAGAGTTGTCATCAGCACACTGACGGACTTTGCCACATGTATTTTAATGATTGTTGTTGTTTTGATCTTGAATTACCATGCTAAGGGCTTTGAGATCTCAGCTGGACTCTGGGTAGTGAAGAATATAGAGCCTTGTTTCCTCACCTGTAAAGGGAATGTATTTTGACACAATGGAGGTTGGGTGTCTAGCCTACTCTGTCTCCTCTAAGCTGCCCCCACCCACGATGAGTCACCCCTAGATAACGATTTGGTCTGTGGCCCCACCTCTTGCTTCACCATGTCCATACAGGACATTTCAGCTTCTCTGCTCCCTACTCCCATCCCACTGTCCTCCAGAAATTTCAAATTGGAATGCAGGGATTCTGGTCATTAGCTGGATCTGCCAGAAGTAGGAAAAACACGTGAGACCCAGGGTTAAAGATGAAAACTGGAGGCAGACATAATGACCTCTCTGCAAGGAAAGAAGAGGAAGTTGGGAGACAGACAGGCAGACACTGAAAACTAGGAAACACTTGCAGACCAAGAGAGCAGGGGAGAAGTGCTTGGGTTACCGAGGGCTTTCCTGCTATGATTCAGTACATTGGCAGACCTCCCAAATCACCTATCCTTTGGTTTTGTTAGGACTCCTTTCTCTTCGTAACAAATCTTCTTTTACTTAATTTAGCTTGAGCACATCAGGTCTCTTCCTATCAAACAATACCTAATTAGAGATAAAACTATCCACTAAACATACAGTTATGAGACTCAAAGGAAATAATGCTTGGTAAAAGATAAATGCCTGACTGAAAATGTTATTAAACATTTTCATTATTACTATTATTAGGGCAGTTTCATGATCACTGTCACCTTTTTCTTAAAACAAAAATGGTGGATCTTTAGTATTGTTCCTATATGATTGTTCCAATATGATTAGCTGGTCCTATCAAAAACAAGGAAGTTCATATGCTTTAAATGATACTCTTTCTTTAAAAAAAAGTACGTGACAATATACAAATACAAACACACAGATGCACACAAACATACTCTTTAGTTTAATCCAGTTCATTGCTGGAGTACCCAAGAAAGGGCCTAAGTGAAATAATATCCCAAAACCAGAATACTGAAACCTCATTTAATGGGTCATTCATATATTTCTCTCTTTTGTTAAACAAAGCTTCACTTAGCCAACAAAGAAAGTTTAAAGAATATAAGAATCCCATGATTTCTTTTTTAAGTGTCTCTAGAGAAGATGAGCGGCTTCCCTCATAGCTCAGTAGGTAAAGAATCTACCTGCAATGCAGGAGACCTGGGTTTGATTCCTGGGTTGGGAAGATCCCCTGGAGAAAGAAACGGCAACCCACTCCAGTACTCTTGCCTGGAAAATCCCAGGGACGGAGGAGCCTAGCAGGCTACAGTCCATGGGGTCGCAAGAGTTGGACACAACTTAGCTAGCAAGTAAATGACACATGACCACCAGAGAAGATGAGGCCATAGTATTTCTTAATAAAGATTTAAGATTCTTATACTGAATCAACATCTCTCAATTATGTTGAAAACATTTTTTTAATTGTAATCAATACCATCAGTTCATGCCTACATTTTCTGTTATTTCTAGAATAGATTGAGTATAAATCATCTATATGGTTATTTTAGTAACCATGAAATTCAAATTCAAATGTCAATAACAATGTTCTTTCTTCCTCTCTCTCCCTTTTTCTTTTATCATTTTGTGTGTGTATGTTAGAGCCCTTCACTCTTTATTCCAATGGTCCAGATAATTCAAATCCTTTTGTAATTCTCATTTGCTAGTTCTATGTGCATTTTAATGAAATGTACCATTGAATCAATCATTATTTTTCAAATCTGCCCATTGTGTCAGGCTCAAGGACAGAGCATTTTCATTTTAGATCACAAGCAGAGTAGAAAAGAGGTGTGCTCTTGAAGTAGTCCAGAATGCACTCCACAACATAGAACCAAAGGTAGATGACAAACGTTTTGAAAAACAAGCAAACTTACCTTGAATGGAACTCAGAAGAGTATCAGGGAGAAGGAGCACATACAAAGGTACCCACAGCCAGAGATGAAAAGCTGGGACAATTAATTAACCTGAATGGAGACCATAAAAGAGGTTGTTCTTGTTCAGCCCCTCAGTCTTGCCCAACTCTTTGTGACCCCGTGGACTGCAGCATGCCAGGAGTTTGCTCAAATTAATGGCCATAGAGTCAATGATGCCATCCAATCATCTCATCTGTCACCCCCTTCTCCTCCTGCCCGGAATCCTTCCCAGCACAAGGGTCTTTTCCAATGAGTTGGCTCTTCCCATCAGGTGTCCCAAGTATTGGAGTTTCAGCTTCATCATCAGTCCTTTCAATGAATATTCAGGGTTGATTTCCTTTAGGGTTGACTGGTTGGATCTCCTTGCAGTCCAAGGGACTCTGAAGAGTCTTCTCCAACACCACCACTCCAAACAATCAATTCTTCAGTGTTCAGCCTTCTTTATGGTCCAACTCTGACATCTGTATGTGACTATTAGAAAAACCATAGCTTTGACTAGATGGACCTTTGTTGGCAAAGTAATGTCTCTACTTTTAATATGTTGTTTAGGTTTGTCAGAGCTTTTCTTCCAAGGAGTAAGCATCTTTTAATTTCATGGCTTCAGTCACCATCTGCAGTGATCTTCGAGCACAAGAAAATTAAAATCTGTCACTGTTTCCATTGTTTCCCCATCTATTTGCCATGAAGTGATAAGACTGGATGCCATGATCTTCATTTTTAAATGTTGAGTTTCAAGCTAGCCTTTTCACTCTTCTCTTTCACTTTCATCAAGAGGCTCTTTTGCTTTCTGCCTTAAGGTTGGTGTCATCTGCATATCTGACATTATTGATATTTCTCCTGGCCATCTTGATTCCAGCTTGTGCTTAATCCAGCCCAGTGTTTCACATAATGTACTCCACATAGAAGTTAAATAAGCAGGGTGACAGCCTACAGCCTTGATGGACTCCTTTCCCAATTTGGAACAAGTCCGTTGTTCCATGTCCTGTTCTAACTGTTGCTTCTTGACCTGCATACAGGTTTCCCAGGAGGCAGGTAAGTTGGTCTGGTATTCCCATCTCTTGAAGAATTTTCCACAATTTGTTGTGATCCATACAGTCAAAAGCTTTAGCATAGTCAATGAAGCAGATGTTTTTCTGGAACCCCCTTGCTTTTTCTATGATCCAACAGATGTTGGAGATTTGATATCTAAGATGTTAGCAGATTTAAGATCTGCACTCAGGACACTGCCTGGCACATAAAGTATGTTCAATATAAGTCTTTTAGTTAAAGAGAGACCCTATTCTTTCATTTTTTTCCAACATATTTAACATGCTCATTTACAATTCTGTCTTGATCATTCTAGCATTTGCCATTTTTTGAGCCTTTAATTTTGTAGACTATAGGTTCTGCTGTCTCCCACTTATTATGACTTGACTTTTTGCGTGTTTAGGGAAGCTTCACTGTGAGAGCTTTCTGTGCAGAGAAAATTCATGTTTACCTCTGTTAGGTACCTGGGGCAATGCCAACCATGACCACCATAAAATAATTCTTTGCTTAGTATTTGGGGAGTCATGCAAGAGAGTTTCATACACTGAACTCAGGTCTGTGGTTCAGAATTCTTAAGGGAAACTTCTTTTCCAATGCACCCAGATATCAGGTCCTGCCTTCAAGACTTTGTGCCAGCCATTTTCTCTGCTCTAGATTTTCATATTTGGTCTTTTTTTTATCCTTAACTTCTTAGCTTAAATGTCACTTCCTCAAAGAAGCAATTCTTTACCGCCTGACAGAGATGAATCCTCCATTCCATTCATTCCATGAATCCATAGAAACATGCAGTCTAGGTCCTCAGAACATATTTGTTTGACTCCTTAAGTCAAATAAACGAAATAAAATTCCTGTCTGTGATCACATCCCTCAAAAACAGTCACAAGGATTTCCACCAAATAGAGGATATATTGAAAAAGGATGAATCAATATTCCTGGAATGTGATGTAAGCAAAACAGATTTTGTGGAGTACAATGTTGCTACCTTTTTCACTTTGTTTCTCTTTTCCCAGGATTGACGATCAGCATCTGTGTTAGTGGACATGTTAAATAATTTATTTCATATCAAACTTAAAATTAAAAGCAAAGGCCATTTATCTAACTAGGCTAATATCTAACAGAATATTTTGAACACCCTGCCAATGCCATACCTTGACCATGGATGTTAGATCAGCTTATAATTTCATGTACATCTGAACCAACATTTCAAAAATATCTGTTCAATAATTACTTATTGAAGAAAGAGAAAAGTGCCTTTTTATACTTTTTCAATTGTGTTTAAGATAATGTAATCAGATGCACTCAAGGTAATGTAATCTTCTAATGTAATATGGAATCCTCTTTTCTTCTGCAGTGTTTCCTCACTCATAATTTACACACACCAACATAAAAGTAACTTATAAAGACATGTTACAAAGTCCTGATCAAAATATCACTGAAAGTTGTAGGGTTCTTTCCTGTCCTTTATGTCAGCAAAAATATTTTCATCTTCTCAGCAGTTCTTTCTCACATTTAGTTTCTCTCATGCTTTTCTACTTCAGAAAATACCATTGCAAGTATGCTAAAGGGTTTCAAGTTTAGTAGGAAATTTTTTAATTCCCACTAGGCAGCACTATAACACACATTTTTCCTTTTCAGCTCTAACTGTTGACTTCAGGCATCTGTCAACTGGTTGTTCTCAGAGTGCTTGTCACCCGTTGAAAAAATTTTCAAGAGACATCCATCAGTGGTGGCAAGGAAAGTTTTGTTTTGTCTTAATTTTTGCTCCAAGGTGTGATTTGGCAGAAGTCAAGCTACAAAAGAAGCCAACTACAAAAAGGAGTCCTGTGCAGAAACCTGAATAAAATGGCACTACATCTTGAATGTGTTCTAGAGTTGTTTTAGAGTTTCTTATACATCTTTCTATGGCTTCCCTAGTGGTTCAGATGGTAAAGAATCTGCCTGCAATGCAGGAGACCTGGGTTTGATCCCTGGGTCAGAATGATCTCCTGGAGGAAGAAAAGGCAACCCACTCCAGTATACTTGTCTGGAGAATCCCATGGGCAGAGGGCTACATTCCATGGGGCAGCAAAGAGTCGGACATGACTGAGCGAATGAGCACATACTATACACCTTTCTGCTTGACCCTGACCATCAGTCCTTGGGACCACAGGTTACCTTCCTAGTCTGACAGAGTCCTCATGCTGGACTTTGCCCAGAATCTGAGCAATGCATTTAGCCACTCTTCCCCCATCACAGTTAAAAAAAAAAAAAAAAAAAAAGCATCAGTGAACAATACAAGAGGCACCACGTTATGCTTGCATACTTAATACCTGGTTGATTTGGAGGGGTCTAATATCATGGAAAGGGAGAAATAAGAATGGACACAGAAAGAAAAGGTCCATGCCGAAAGGAGGAAGAGAAAGGATTCTATATAAGTGAACGTCCAGATGCTATCATCTGACGAGGTAAGTTCTAGATCATGGAGCCAAGCTGCAGCTGGATTGTACGGCTCCCTCTGCTCCAGCACTCTCTCATCTCTTGCAGCAGTCTGGCTTGTTCACTGACTTCCTGCCATGTGCCAGGCACTGTGCTTTATTTTCGTAAGCACATTTTAAATGCAATGTTGAAAATTAGATATTTTTTATTCCTATTTTAAGGATGAGGAAACTCATGCTAAAAGAGATTCTTTCTCAAAACATCACATCGAGCTGCTTTTCAAATTCAGGAATATTTTTGGACTTCCCTGGTGGTCCAGTGGCTAAGACTCCATGCTCCCAGTGCAGGGGGCCCAGGTTTGATCCCTGGTCAGGGAACTAGATCCCACAAGCCGCAACTAAGGAGATTCACATACTGCAATGAAGACTGAATACCCGCCATGGGGCAACTAAAACTCTGGAGAGCTAAATTCTCCAGGTAAGAACACTGAGGGGGATTGCCATGCCCTCCTCCAGGGCAGCTTCCCCACTCCAGGGATCAAACCTGTGTCTCTTGTGCTTCCCGCAGTGCAAGCAGATTCTTTACCCACTGAGCCACCTGGGAAGCCCAACTAAAACCCAGTGCAGCCAAATTAAAAATCAAGGAATATTTACCTAAAATAATGAACCATCTAAAACTAAGAGAATAAAGACCATATCCTTTGAAGCCAAAGTCTATCATCTCAAATTGACTGAGACAAATTTACCATCAGAATCAAAGTTGTAAGTAGGAGGAATGTGAGTTCAGTAGAAATGAGAAGACTCACTTGTCCAGTTAAAAAAAAAATCTCCTATGACCAGTAAGATGTTGAATGGTGCTTGACAGAGGCTGGCAAGTGGAGGAAATGAAGAAGATATTGGTCAAAAGGTAGAAACATTCATGTATATAAGGTACAAACTTTCAGGTATGAGATGAATAAGCTTTGAGGACCTAATGTACAGCATGGTGACTATAGTTAACAATTTTGTATTATATGCTTGAATGTTGCTAAGAGAGTAAATCTTAGGTGTTCTCACTACAGAGGAAAAAAGTAATTATGTACGTTGATGGAAGGGTTAACTAAACCTATTACAGTAATCATGTCACAATATATTTGCATCAAATTGTCATGTTGTACCTTAAATTTACCTGGTTTTATGTGTCAGTTGTATCTCAATAAAGCAGGAAAAAATAAAAATCATTAAACTGAGGTTTAACAAAGTTAAATAAACTTCCCAAGGTCACAGACTTATTGAATGTCTAAACCAGGACTCTAATCCAAGTCTGTACGACCCCAGACTTAGTGTTTCAAATATCCAGGTAAACTACTTCTAGAAAGGGAACTATAACATAGGTAACCTAAGTCATCATTCACCTGAGCTGGAAGCCAAGCTCCACAATCAGATAATAATATCAAAACTAAGTAACATTTATGGAGCAGCATTTAGGATGTACCAGACACTAAGCTAAATTCTTTATTTGGATAATTTTAATTTTTTTCTCACAATGAATCTAAGAGATAGATACTAATATTATCCTTACACTAAAGTTGAAGAAACCAAGACTCAGAGCTTTGTTAGTGTTTTGCCAGGACTTAAATCCTAGCCTCTGGGAACTATGCACTCTTAGTCACTTTACTGTATTTCAAGCCATATCTCTTGGGAGATATGGGAGTTTTAATTCCATCTTTAATAGTATCAACTGCTTAGCTCCCAATTACCTGAATGAAGCCTTTTATATCTGCATGTCTTGGGTGATACCAAGCAGTGGTTGGAGTAGCCTCTAGCTCCTCCTAGTGGCCAGAATGGTCATTAACATTTACTAAAGGATCGAAGTACTGTGAATCAGTGCTAACCAGGAAACACCCATTTCTGGGTTTATCTAAAGGCCTGGCAAGCATTAAACACCTGCAATCCAATCCATCCTGAGCCTCAGAGGCATCATTAAATGTCTGACATCTGGTATGCACCAGGGTACTTTAGCAACTGGGGAAGAACATCACGCAGATTAAAATGATAAAATTACCCCCAAATTACTTTGGCAGATGTGGAGCAGAGACACCAGGAGTTTTGTTTTCCAGCTTCTTCCTTGCATCCCACTACAATAAATATCAGTGCTTGTTATTCCAGTTAATTATACAGTTCTCCAGCAGCAAGGAAACTCCATTTTCCTTTCTTTTCTGACACACAGCTTTTAGACACATCCCTTCTAATGACCTGCTTCCTCCTCTTTTAAGAACAGTGCTGCAGCCATCCAGCTAGCAATTCAAAACTGAAAGCTCTTCCATCCTCCAACCTTTTTTTTTTTTTAGGGTTAATTTTTAAGGCATACCCTAATTACAGGAATTTTCAGTCTTTAAAAAGCAGCTATTTTCAGACCTGTTTACAAGACCATGATCTGAAACATCAGTCAAAAACAGCTTGAACTGATTGCATCCTTCTCTGGAACAGAATATGCAGTAGCAGAATGTCCATTTGTAGCTGGTTCATCTGCTCTGTAATTAAGGTTGCATTGCAGCCCTGCTCCAAACTTATTTCTGCAAGGGAACAGCTAAGATTCCCCTAGATAAGATGTCAGAAAATGTGCTATCCAAATTTGTTGGTTAACATTCTCAGAGCCAATTTAGTGCTGAATTATATCACCAGCAAAGTTGGTGGTAGGGCAACATATATCCATAGAAGCTCTTGTAAAGTCAGTAATGACGGCCTTGTAAAGTCAAAATGCAGGCACCACTTGAAAATCCTCTTCATAAGACCCATTCAAAGCTCAGTGAAGGAAGCATCTTGCTGTCAAATGAAAAAAAAAAAAAACTCATTTTGCACCTCAACTCAGTTTTATGCACTTAAAAGCTACAGAAACCAAACTTTCCAAATCACAAGTGATTCTTAACAGTGAGTTCATTCTTCTGCCATTATTCACACAGATGGATGATGTCATATGCATTTTAAAAATGAGAAATCAGCTTTGGGGATCAATTGAGTCAAGGATAAGAATAGACCCAAAGACCTCAAGGCCTCCTCTCAGGCTGAAGAGAGAAACTCTAAAAATGAGAACATCAAAATCAGGGGCAAACCTTGAAAATATGTTTGTTTTTTTTTTTCTTCCTAAAGCAGGTTTTATGAAAACAAAAACAGTAAGTGTTCTCAGAGGCTGGTATATTTATCTTATGCAAACCACATATGGCTAATATGTTTTCAAGTTCATTTCTCCCAAAAGTATAATTATTAAACAGACCAAAACATTCCTCAAAGATTATAGACTATAAAAGACTGATATTTGCTAGAATTTATTATCTGCAAAACACTGTTTTGCTCTGAGGTGCATAGTGTTGCAGAAAATTCGGCACCAACCACCTGCCCCTCTTTGTTTATCTACTCTTGGAAAATTCTCTCTTAAAATGTGGCATCTCTGCTTTCCTTCAGCTCATAGCCTTATACTATCACAGGGTCTCACAGCCTTGGTATTTAGAGTCAAGTTTTGAAGTAGCTCAGTGCTCTGAGGGAGAGGCAGGTAAAATAGATCGATCTCATACTAATACTCAGGGACATGTCTCTTGTGCCCGTACACACGCACGCACACACACACACACACACACACACACACACACACACAAGATTTTAAGGCATCAATCCAGAAGCCATCTCTTAGGATAGTCAAAAAATTAGCTTTCCCTTTTAGCTCCCTCTCTTGAAAAATACATTAAGAATCTGGCCCTGTCCAAATCCTCTTTGTTTTCTCTCAAATGCAGAACCTGTGAATGAGCATGATTTTAAGTCAATACAGCATACATAATTTATAAAGAGAATTTTTTTTTTAAATCATGCATTTCTAAACACAGTTGTTAAGGTTACAACAAATAATAAAAAATGCAGAGAGCATCTTGCTGGAGAGACGGGAGATGGGAACCCCCTACTGGCTTAGCCAGAGGAAAACGACCCTACAGGTTCACCCAGCAACAGCTGTGGGATCCAGATTACAAATTTCTCCCAAGGCAGTATGAATATGAGCTTGAAATAGTCATCTCTTCTTCCAAAACAAATTTGCTAGGGCGTTGCTGTCTCAATATTTCTATAAACTAAAATGCACCACTTTCAGAGTTGAGTGAGTTGAATCCTAAATTCTTAGGAAATAAAGTGCACGATGCTCAAGAGGACACACATGAAAAGATTTTTTTTGGAATCTCAAAATCAGTTGGCGGTTGGCAGCAAGGCTTAACAGAGACACAATCAAAGATTCTATCACTATTGTAGGTCCTTGAATCTCAGAAAGTAAACATATTTGTGGTTGGATTAATACTTATCTTTTGGGAACCATCTCCAGCAAAATGCAAGCACATTATTACATAATTTAGAAGAATATCATATGTGTTGGCTTATAAATATCACAACAGAATTGGATGAAGACATCCAGACCAAACTATATAAAATCCAAGCTCACAGTGGCTGGCAAATGCCTAATGTAGATGGAAGGTAAAATTGTGAATTGCCGGCCTCATCTGAGATTGTAATAAAAGTGAATGGCGAGTTCGGATTATCTAGCTTTATACTCTATTTTTAGCTCCACAAGCATTGAGCATATTCTATATTTTTAATGTTATACCAAGTCCCAGAAATACAAAGATGAAAGATACATACTCTACCCTGCCCTTGGGAAGCACACCGTATAATGGCAAACACACATGCAATAGAGTTAATGTGACTCTAACAAAAAAGTCTGCCTACAGAAAAGGCTTCTAGGCTGTAGGTAAAGGAATTTAGCTTGTTTGTGCATTAGCCACATTTTCATAATCATAAACAAATAATCATCCTGGCTGTCATCTCTGCATTAACAGTTTATAGCATTTTATTAACAATGTACTTGAACATGAACTATTTGATGTACCCTTCACAAGAGTCCTATCAAATAAGCAGGTAATGAGAAAACTGAAATATCAATATATCTCAGATTTGGAAGCCATATTAAATATCTTTAAAGCCCATCTGTGGGTAGTGAACACATGCATGGTATTACATTAAGAAGGATTCCGAACTCCTGTTAGGTTTAATGGGGAAAAATTCACAATTGATTGAGAATGTCTGTTAGGGCTGGTAGGGGATGGAGTGGCAGATCCAGTGTCTGTATTTATGAATCATTTTCTAGCTTATTCATAGCTGCTTTTAGAAGACTAATGGTAGTAACGACCCCTTAGCAGTTTCCTGCTGAATTCTGAATACTGAAGACTAAATGGCCGTATGTCCCTCCATCCAGATAATCCCAGGCCTTCACTACAGTACAGAATAGAATAAGTTCCAGTATTTTTCCTTAGCTCCATTATGAGTGTGTGTGCTAAGTCGCTTCACTCCTGTCCAACTCTTTGAGACCCTATGGACTGTAGCCCGCCAGGCTCCTCTGTCCATGGGATTTCCAGGCAAATTCTTGATACAATACTGGAGTGGATTGCGACGCCCATCTCCAGGGGATCTTCCCGATCCAGAGATTCAACCTAGTCTTTTATGTCTCCTGAATTGGCAGGTGGATTCTCTACCACTAGCACTACCTGGGAAGCCCAGATCCATTGTTCCCTTCTCTAAATAACCAGACATTATTCACAAAGTCCATTGTTATCCAAATTCTCTGAGCATTTCAGAGTGAATGATCCATTTTTAAGCATTTTCAAATGTTTCACAATAGTGAACCAAATAACCTTCAATGTACATTTTAATATTTGTCTTTTCATTGATATCAATATAACATTATTACCAATACTGTGCTTATTCAGCTAGGATTTTAATTTGCCTTTGACTGCTCTTTTTCTCTCTCTTTTTTATCCTTTACTATATGGTTCATTCTTGCCTACTCAACACCACTAATGATTTTGCAAGTATTTCCAACAGCATACTTTCCAATAAAATGTGTTTATGATAAAATCTGAATTCTGTGGAAGTAAATTTCTATACACATTGAAAAAATAAAAATACATCATTTTAATTTTATGAAATTCTCTAATTTTTGAAGTTTATGTGCATTTTTTTTTTTGCATACTAACATTAAGGAGCTCAAAAACTGTCATCTTGGTATTATTTCTATGAAAATTAAAATCAGCAAAGTAGACATTAAGTCAGGCTTCCTTAGTGGTGCAGAAGTAAAGAGCCGCCTGTCAACGCAGGAGATGAGGGTTCGATCCCTGGGTCAGGAAGATACCCTGGAGAAGGAAATGGCAACCCACTCCAGTATTCTTGCCTGGGAAACCCCATGGTCAGAGGAGCTGGGCAGGCTATGGTCCATGGGATCGCAATAGCAACAATAAAACCAAAACCCCAGCCATACCAAGAAGTAATTTTTATTTAGCATATGAGCCTGTGATTCAAGTTACATTGATGCTAATGGGGACTTCTAGGGAAACACCCAAACAGAGAGCATAGAACTCCTGCAGAAGAATAGATATACAGCACACTCCACCATTCTTCCAATACCATATTTGCTATTTTTAAAATACTGTTTAAGAGATTTCAAATTCAAATTTAAACTTATTACTTTGAAACTCCTATGGTCATCTCTTCTTCCCTTAGCTTCTGTAGGACTTGACTGCATTCAGGTCCTTATCCTCTACTATATAGTACCTTGCATGGTAAATGTTCAATAATGAATTATTGAAACAGAAGGAGGAATTTTTAGATTATGGATGTGCTTAAGAAGAGAATTCCATTTCAGAGAAATTTCCCCAAGAAAACAGTTTTATGCAAAATGTGAACAATGCAATGTTATCTATAGTAGTAAACCATTTAAAACTACATAGAAGTCTAAACACAGGAGATGGGTGAAAAATCATGGTATATCTAAATGACTGAATTTATGACAGCCATTAAAATATTTAGTATAAAAAATGTCATTTCATATCAAGTGAAAAAAGTCAGTTATATAACTTCATAGAGCATTCTCATAACATATAAATATGATTTTTCATAAAATACACAGGTAAACTATGCCAAATATTAATAGCAGCTATAACTATATAGTATACTTAAAATTTGGAGGAGAGGCATCTTGCAAAATTTTCTATAAGAAATATGAATTGTTTTTAAATGACAAAAATGTTTCCACAAAAAGTTTTAAACTTCCCAAAGAACAATTTCTCTGGCAAGTAGCATGGAATAAATGATTGCAGTGCTGAAGAGTTAGCTGCATAATGAAATCTGATTGGTGAGTCATGACAGAGGATGCTTTTCTTCCTTTGGCTTCAAGGGCTAAGACCAGGAGAGATTGTAATATGCTATGCCAGTACATAACTAGTTATTGGCAAAACAGCAGCTCCAATAGAAACATTCCATTGAAGAAGTTTCCAAGATGATTAAAATGTGTATGCGTGTGTGATAAGTGGCTTCAGTCACGTCCAACTCTGTGTGACCCTATGGACTGTGGCCTGCCAGGCTCCTCTGTCCATGAGATTCTCCAGGCAAGAATGCTGGAGTGGGTTGCCATGGCCTTTCCAGGGGATCTTCCCAACCCAGGGATTGAACCTGTGTCTCTTACATTTCCTGCACCGCTACACTAGTGCCACCCGGGAAGCCCCTAAAATGTATATATAGAAAGATACTTAGTCAGTCATTTGTAACATCGAATAAGATAATAGCAATGTCAGAGCTTTGCGGATGGCTCAGGGGTGAAGTATCTGCCTGCCAATGCAGTAGACGCAGGAGACGTGGGTTCGATCCCTAGGTCAGGAAGATCCCCTGGAGCAGGAAATGGCAACCCACTCCAGCATTCTTGCCTGGAAAATTTCATGGGCAGAGGAGTCTGGCGGGCTACAGTCCATGGGGTCACAAAGAGTCGGACAAGACGGAGCACCCACACAAAAATGTCAAAGGAAAACATGTAGCTTTTATTTTGCCACTGTTAGCACTTACAGTTTACCATCCAGGACAGCACATTCTAAGTTAAGAGTGTTAACAGGGGTAGTGAGGGATAGAAAAGCTATGTATTCCTAAGTATACTTATTTTTTTAACTTCTTTATTGATGTTATATTAGCATACAACAAACACCACATATTTTAAGTGTACAATCTGATGATGAGTTTTGACTTATGTATACACCCATGAAACCATTAATAAGATTAAAGTAATGAACATGTCCATCATTCCCAAAGATTTCCTTATGTTTTTATAAACGCTGTCTCCAACCTCTCCTCGCTCCACCCATATACCCTGTCCCCAAAGTAATTTGTCACTTTAGATTACAGACTAATTTGTCACTCTGGATTCATTTGCACTTCCTAGAATTTGATATAAATAGAATTATGTTGAGTATACTCTATTTTTACTTGCTTCATTCACTCAGCATAATTATTTGGAGATTAATTCATGCTGTAGAATATACCAACAGTTCATTCATTTTTATTGCTGAGCAGAATTCCATTATATAAATTTTTGCATAGAATAATTATATTAATGTTATATACATGTATAAAATTATATTAATTTTAATAAATATTTATTATATAAAATAATATATATGTAAAATTATATGACAAACATATAAAATACAAGTTTATCTGTTCACTTGTTTGATTTGTTTAGAGATTTTGGCAATTAAACATAAAGCTTGTTTGAACAGTACTCTACAAGTCTTTGTGTGGAAAAGACTTTTATTGCCCTTTAATGAATATTTTGGAGTGGACTATCTAGATAACGTGGTAGAGGTGGGTGTAATTTTTAAGAAACTGCCAAACTCTCGAAGCAATTGTACTATTTTATATCCTCTTCAGCATTATATGGGGACTTCCCACATGGGGCTAGTGGTAAAGAATCTGCTTGCCAATGTAGGAGACACAAAAGATGTGGGTTTGATCCCTGGTCCAGAAGATCCCTTGGAGAAGGAAATGGCAACCCACTCCGGTATTCTTGCCTGGAAAATCCCAAGGACAGGGGGGTCTGGTGGGCTACAGTCCATGGGGTTGCAAGGAGTTGGACACAACTGAGCACTCAGCATTATGTAAGAGTTCCAGTTACTCTACGTTCACTTGGGATGTTCAGTCTTTATAAATTTAGCCATCCTCATAGATATGTGGTAGTTCTTCATTGCAATTTTAATCTGCATTTCTTTAATGATGAATTGTGCTGTGTGCTGTTTCATTTGCTTACTTGCCTTAATAGTATATCTGTTTTGGTCTATTCAAACCTTCTGTCCATTTAAAAAAAAAAATGAGTTCTCTTTTTTATTGAGTTTCAGAGGTTTTTATATATTCTGGATATAAATTCTTCATCATATGTGTGAGTTAAAAAATTTCTCTTTACCATTCGTTTTCAACAAATGCATCATTAGACAAACTGTTGTTTTATTCTTGTTTCTTGTACTTGGGATTCATTGATATTATTGATCTGGGGAATCATAGACTTCACTGAATTTGGAATTTTTCAGTCTTTATTTCTTCAAATATTTTTTTAGTCCTTGTCTTCTTTGAGCACTTCATTAAATGTATTAGCCACATAAAATTGTTCCATATCTCACTGATTCTCTATTCATTTTTTAAAATTCTTTATTTCTGTTTCTGCTTTATTTCTGAAAATTGACATATTCCCAAGTCTTCATGCTTGCAAATTTTTACATCTGGAATGTTGCTTCTTCACAAATCCCATCCAGTGTGTTATTCTTATCAAACATTTTAATTTACATTTATATAAATGAAATTTTTCTTTTTTATATCTTCCACTTCTATACTTTTTGAACTTACAGAATAGGGTTTTGAGAACTATTTAAATGTTTTTATTTGCTAATTATAACATTTATAACATCAGACTTTTAACTGATTGATTTTTTTCCCTCTCATTATGAGTCATATTTTTCTATTATTTTGTTCAATCACTTTTTATTGAATTCCAACATTGTGAACTTCACTTTGCTAGATGCTGGATATTTTTGTATTGTCATAAATATTCTTGAGCTTTGTTCTGGGTCACAATTAATTTACTTGGGTACTGTTTGTTCTTTCTTTTACGATTTGTTAGGTGAAGCTGGAGAAGTGTTTTAGATCAATAATATCCTATAATTGACGAAGACTCTTCAGTGAGCGCCACCTGATGCCTTATGAATTGTGAGGTTTTCAGTCTCTCACTGGAGAGAAGAGAGGCTATAACCAGCCCTATATCCCTGTCATGGACTGTCATCTTTAACCCATTTAGGTGATTCTTTTCATGGCTTTGGGTAGTTTCCTCACCCCTATTCACTCATCACCACTCTGCTAAAGAAACAAAGAGATGGGCTCAGATCTCTGGGTTCTCTTTCGTGTAGCTCTCTCCTCTGCAGCCCTTTGGGTAGGTAAACTCTAGGCAGCTTTTTTCCCCCAAACTCCGAGCTTTGTCTCTTCAACTCAGGATGTTGGCCATACCCTATCTCCATATTCTATGGCCTGGAAGCCCTCTCAACATAGGGAAATTCATAGAGCATACCACATTTCTCCCCACCTTTAGGGCATCACTGTTCTCCATTCCCTGAAAATAATACCTTGATAACCCTTATTCCATATATGCTGTCCATTTTTTTCAGGTTCAGTGATAATTCTGTTCCCAGAAATTACATCTTAGTTGAAAATGGCTATCCCTAAGTGTATTCATTCTTACTCAGAGTGACACCTATAAGCCTCAGCATTCTGAATAGTAAATAAGCAACCATAACATTCAGATGATCACATACAATCATGGAATCTCAACTATTCCTCTGTGAAATAACTCAGGCAAAAAGAAAAGAAAAAAATAGATGGCTTTGACCTGAACTGTTGTTTAATGGGTACTGTTTTCAGTAAATATTTTATACTTTATCTTTTTAAAATTAATACTTTTCATACTATTCTTGAGTGGTGATATCTGTTAAAGTACTGTGTATTAATTTTGGTTTTTACTGCCAAATGAGAGTCCTTTTCAATAGACTATTGGAGTAGGAAATGGCATCCCACTCCAGTATTCTGGCCTGGAAAATCCCATGGACAAAGGAGCCTGGTGGGCTATCATCCATGGGATCACAAGAGTGGGACACAACTTAGTGACTAAACCAACCGCAAAGATAAATTTAGAAATTCTTTAGTTTACATTTATTTTTTCTTAAAATTCAGGATGGGCCTGGATGCCTTAGAGCCTGAGTCATTAGGCCACAGCCCAGTCTGTCCCAAGACTCAGCTTGGGAAACTAGGACATTTAAACCAGATAATTACAAGATACTGTCACAAATGTGGAGAAGCATTTTGGGGAGCTGTGCCAAATCTCTGCTGCTTACATGCAGAAAAGTGCCAGACTGTGACACAAAGCAGAACTCCTGGTGAGTGATATTAATGTGTATGTCTCTACAGAGACCCCAATTTTAAAGCAGTGTCTGAAAAACTTTGCTGATGAGTTTGCCAGATTTCAGGATTACTGACAGGCAGAAGTTGAAAGATTTGAAGTCAAAGTATTAGTTGAACCTTTGAAAGCTTATGGAATCATTGTAAAAATAAAATAAGATGACTTAAAGCAATATTAACAGCAAGGAATCAAGAAGCTAAACAGTTAACTGAGTTAGAAAGAACACATCAGAGAAACCCATCTGATTGACATGTTATTTCACAAGCAGAAACTGAATTACGAAGAGCTACAGTGGATGCTATCGGAACAACTCATCATCTGGAGGAAACTATTGACAATTTTGAAAAGCAGAAAATAAAGGGTATAAAGACTATATTTTCAGAATCTATCACTATTGAAGTGTTATTTCACAGGGAAGCTGTAGAGGTCTACACTGATGTCTACCAAAATATACAAAAGACTAACAAAGACTTGAAGGTTTTCCAAAATTCTCTGGATCCACCAGATGATTTACCTTGTTTAGAAGTCCTTAGATATCGTAAGAGCAAATCAAAGGCATCTCTTCAGAAATCCCTATCAGCTAAATGTTTATCTGGAACAGGACAGGTATCTACCTGTCGACTAAGAAATGATAGACAAGCAGAAGATGATTGATGAAGAGGAGGAAGACAGACATTACATAAGAAAATTAAATTTCTTAAGCAAACTTTGCATTTCCATTTTCTATCTTAAATAACTGGGAAGTCAGATCTACTAAAACTGCAAAACTTTATGCTTGTTTGATATGTTAAACCTCAAAATGAAATCCTACTGGAAATGGAGAAATTATTAAAGGAAATTTATGTTGACCAAGGAAAATATAAATAAATAAAAAATAAAATTCAGGATGCTAAAACAATAGGGATATTTTATAATAAAGCAAACATAATTTTTGTGTAGATAAAGCATACCAACTTACCAAACTTCATATCAAACACTCAGACTATACCTGTAGGTAAAATCACTTTAACTGCTTTGCCTGGGTTGATTGCTTGGTTGCTTCAAACTCCCTAGCAATTCAGTTAAATTGGTTAGACCATTATATAATATGAAACTGACAGGTTGTTTCACTGAACTGACTCACAAAGTCAATCAAAAGTTGAACTGGTTGTATATGGAATCATAAAAAATCTGGGAATAATCCTGTGTAGAGTGCTGTGGGGTTTGGAGAGCACTGAAAAAACACTTGTGAATCCCTCCTTTTCTTCTAATGTTTTTATCAAAGGATTTTGAAGATACAACAGTATTCAAGCTCCTTAGAGCTAAAGTGTCTTTGGTATTTCAAGAAATAATCTGTGATTGCAAATAGTCTACGAAATGCATTTTTGCATCACAGTATCAAGTGAGGAAATCACATTTAGAACTTAGAATAACAAACCCCCTGTTGGTATCATGAATAGAACACTCATATTAACTAAATAAAACAAACACCAGTAGGAAAGTGGTCTGCTGCTGCTGCTGCTAAGTCACTTAAGTCATGTCCGATTCAGTGTGACCCCATAGACGGCAGCCCACCAGGCTCTTCTGTCCCTGGGATTCTCCAGGCAAGAATACTGGAATGGGTTGCCATTTCCTTCTCCAATAGGAAAGTGGTTTTTGTTTTGTTTTTTTTTTCTTTTATTTATTTATTTATTTTTTATTAGTTGGAGGCTAATTACTTCACAACATTTCAGTGGGTTTTGTCATACATTGATATGAATCAGCCATAGATTTACACGTATTCCCCATCCTGATCCCCCCTCCCACCTCCCTCTCCACCCGATTCCCCCGGGTCCTCCCAGTGCACCAGGGCCAAGCACTTGTCTCATGCATCCCACCTGGGCTGGTGATCTGTTTCACCATAGATAATATACATGCTGTTCTTTCGAAACATCCCACCCTCACCTTCTCCCACAGAGTTCAAAAGTCTGTTCTGTATTTCTGTGTCTCTTTTTCTGTTTTGCATATAGGGTTATCGTTACCATCTTTCTAAATTCCATATATATGTGTTAGTATGCTGTAATGTTCTTTATCTTTCTGGCTTACTTCACTCTGTATAATGGGCTCCAGTGGATGAAACAGGAAAGTGGTTTAATATTTACCAAAGGACCATGGCAAAGCTGGAGTAGAAATCTTGAATGGCATTCAATAAATGGGTTAGTACATGTATGCTGGATTTACAAAGTGTATCTTGGCACTCCTTGTCATTGAAAGGTCAGTAAGCACAACAGTACTAATAGGCCTGCTTCAAACTTCTTCCTAATAGCCAGAGTTGAGGTTTTTGCTCAGAATGTCATTTTGTACATTAAGAGACTTTGAAAAAGACTAACTTGGAAGAACAGCACAGTTTCTCTGAAGTCCTGTAGTTTAGAGTGGCATTGATAATTGTACCTTCCTTATCCCCATTTCCCTTCTAACTGCATTTTTTTTCATTAAGAAAAAACACAGGCTGAACTGAGTATTATAAAGGAAGCAACATGGTCTAAGATGGGGGCTGGGTTAAAAGGAAGACGAAACTATTGGGTTGGTCAAAATGTTCATTTGGGTTTTTCCATAAGATCTTAAAGAAAAACCCCAACGAATGTTTTCAATTATTGAAAATATTCCAACGCAATACAATCTAATTTCCATGTTTCATAGACTCACATAATTTGAGTTTAACGTTCAGCTAACACATTCCCTAATTGTGCGGATATTTTAGGAAGTGAAGAAACTTCACACAGCTACAAGATAAAAGCCTATCCGAGCACATCTATTGTAAGTTAGTTCTCAGTCCTACCTGGTAGATCACCAAATTCAGTGCAGTTCAGTTGCTCAGTCATGTCCGACTCTTTGCGACCCCATGAACCACAGCACGCCAGGCCTCCTGGTCCATCACCAACTCCCAGAGTTCACCCAAACTCATTGTCCATCGAGTCGGTGATGCCATCCAACCATCTCATCCTCTGCCACCCCCTTCTCCTCCTGCCCTCAATCTTTCCCAGCATCAGGGTCTTTTCAAATGAGTCAGCTCTTCACATGAGGTGGCCAAAGTATTGGAGTTTCAGCTTCAACATCAGTCCTTCCAATGAACACCCAGGACTGATCTCCTTTAGGATGGACTGGTTGGATCACCAAATTGGTTGACATGAAATTTCCTCCTCCCTTCCACTCAGCAGGGTTTCTAAAGGGGAAAGATCCTGGCTATGGCCGGCAGCAGTGCCTCTTCCTCCTACTGCCTCACACCCTCATCCTTTTCCAAGGCATTTAGCTAGAAAATGCCAAGGCTCCCCACCACTGTAGACCCAAGGCTTCAGGGAAATGCCAAGTAACTTGTGCTTATCAAAAACAAAGACCTGAAGTTCTCTATAGGGAATGCACTTTAAAGGAGGGGGCTTCTCTGGTGGCTCAGATGATAAAGAATCTGCCTACAATGCAGGAGACCTGGGTTCTTTCCCTGGGGCGGGAAGATCCGCTGGAGAAAGGAATGACTATTCACTCCAGTATTGTTGCCTAGAGAATTCCATGCACAGAGGAATCTGGAGGGCTATAGTCCATGGGATTGCAAAAGTCAGACACGACTGAGAGGCTAACACTAAGAACACAGACTTTGGTGTGAATCAAACTGATTGCTATGTGAGATAGTACACAGAATTTCACTTTTCTGCTTATTTAAAAGTAATAATAATAATTGCTTTGGTCTCATCAAGTAAAGACTTTTATGTGTGTAAATTTATTGACACATTAACATTTTTATCCATTATTCAAAAGTTTATCCATTGTTACTAATAAAATCAAACAGGGTTACCTAACCCTAACATTTTTTTTCCTGAAAGAGGACTGTGATCTCATAGCCTTTGACTTTATTCAAGATTCACAGTGGAAAAAAAAAAAAAAGAATAGTTGATAGCCAACAAATTTGTTGAGGCAACCAGGCTTCCAAGGATCAAGTATACAGTATTTAAAAACATCATTTCAGAATCAATATTATATTGTTATCAAAGTTCTGTATCAGACTTATTGGGGCCATAAGTCCAAAGAATTATGGGCTTGAAAAATAGCAGTGATGGAGCTCTGCAGCCTGTATGCTGGCGAGGGCAGTGACCCATAAACATCTGGAGTTAGCGGATGACTTTCTCCACCTCTTCACCCTCTGTACACCGTTTTGTTTGTTTGTTTCAAGCAAATTGGATTCAAAAGACTGAGAGCCATATGACTAGTTGATAACAGCTCTTGAAAGTGCAACCTAGCAGTTGAGTCAAGAAAAGTTGAGTGGTAAGAGAGAAGAGTCTGATAATCATTGAATCAATCAATGTCCAGTGTCTTTGCTTCCTGTACTGAAACCAGAGAAATATTGTCAGAATAGTATATCAATAAATTATTTTCCTTTCATGTATTTTTAAAGATCTTTTGATGAATGAATTATTAAATTCCTGAATGAAGGTAAGGAAGGTGGAACAAATTTATTCTTCTCTCTAAGATTTGTTTGGACATACTGCAAAATGAATGGCTCTCAGCCTTCAGAAAGTGTGTTCTTCCCCCATGGTGTGCCTCCCCTTTTCTGCGCTGCCACATGTGAAACACAATTAGCCTTTCAGTTAGACTTTGCATTTTTCTGATCTTCTAACAACTGGGTGTCAGATATCTCAATGTATTACCACCCACTAACAACAAGATTATACATTAGAGTCTGTGCCATCTACTTTTATGAAACATTTCTGAAAGCTAAAAAGAATAAATTAACTGTACCAAATTCGTGATAAAGTTTCTTTCTCTGATTGTTAATATTTCCATGACTGTACTGTATTTTTTAACTGAAGTACCATTGACCTACAACATTATGTAGGTTTTTATTTTATGTGTATACACACACACACACGTGAAAATGAAGTTGCTCGGTTGTGTCTTTGCAACCCCATGGACTGTAGCCTACCAGGCTCCTCTGTCCATGGGATTTTCCAGGCAAGAGTACTGGAGTGGACTGCTGTTTCCTTCTCCAGGGGATCTTCCCAACCCAGGGATCGGATCGAACCTGGGTCTCCTGCATTGCAGACAGACACTTTACCATCTGAGCCATCAGGGAAGCCTATATATATATACATGCTCACCACCCAATATTTAGTTTCCATCAGTCATCATATAGTTGAATTCCTTTACTCATTTACTAGTGGTTACTTTCTGGTAACCACTACACTGTTCTCTATATCTACTTATTTGTTTTCATTTGGTTTATTCATTTATTTTGGTTTTGTTTGCTTATTATTTTTCATATTCTACATATGAGTGAAATCATACAGCAATTGTTTTTCCCCATTTATTTCACATGATAAAATACCCTCAAGGTCCATCCATGTTGTGACAAATGGCATGATTTCATCTTTTTTATGATAATACATATATAGCTATATAACACCACCTTTATCTATTCATCCCATAATAGGCATTTAAGTTGTTTCCATATCTTGATATCATAAATACTGCCTCAATGAACATGGGGTGCAAATATCTTTTTTGATTAATATTTTCATATTCTTTGAAAACACATTTTTTCATATTCATTTTTCATATTCATACATATCCCAGAATGGGATTGGTGAATCATATGGTACTTCTGTTCTTAATCTAAGGAGGCATCTCCATTCTGTCTTCCATGTTGGCTGGACCAATTCAGGTTCCCACCAACAGTGCACGAGGATTCCTTTCTCCACGTCCTCACCAACATTTGTCATTTCTTGCCCTTTTGAAAATAGTCTTTCTCATAGGTTTGAGGTACTATCTCATTTGGTTTTGATTTGCATTTTTCTAATAATAATGTTGAAGACACTGTCCTTTCTCCCTTGTATGTTCTTAATGTAAATTAATTGTTCATATAAAGGTGGGTTTATTTTTAGGCTGTCAATTTATTTCCACTGATAATATATTTGTTTTTCTGTCAGTACCATATTATTTTGATTACTATGACTTTGTGATATAGTTTGAAGTCAGGAGGTGTTACACCTGCAGCTTTGCTCTTTGAGAGCTTTGGCTATTCAGGGTCTTCTGTGGTTCCATATATGTTTTAGAATTTTTGGTTCTGTTTCTGTGAAAAATGTCCTTGGGATTTTGATAAGGAATCCATTGAATCAGTAGATTGCTTTAGGCAACATGGGCACTTGACAATGTTAATTCTTCCAATTCATGAGCACAGAATATCTTTCCTTTTTTTTTTTTTTTTTTTGGTGTCTTCTTCAATTTCTTTCAACAATGTCTTATAATTTTCAGAGTATAGGTCTTTCACCTCCTTGGTTAACTTTATTTCTAGATATTTTATTCTTTTTGTAAATGGGACTGTTTTTTGCCACCTTAGTTTTTTAATTGAAGGATATTTGCTTTACAAAATTTTGTGGTTTTCTGTCATGCATCAAGATTTAGTCATAGGTACACCCATGTTCCCTCCCTCCCAAAACTCCCTTCCATCTCCTCCCCATCCCACCCTTCTAGATCGTCACAGACCCCCTGTTTGAGTTGCCTGAGTCATACTGCATATTCCCTTTGGCTATCTATTTTACATATGGTATTATAAATTTCCATGTTACTCTCTCCATACATCTCACCCTCTCCCTCCTCCCCTCCCGTGTGTCCTTAGGTCTGTTTTCTATGTCTGTTTCTCCATTGCTGCACTGAAAATAAATACAGCAGTATCATCTTTTTAGATTCCAAATGTATATGCATCAGTACATGATATTTATATTTCTCTTTCTGATTCACTGCGCTCTTTTGTATAATAGGTTTTAGGTTCATCCACCTCATCAGAACTGACTCAAATGCATTCCTTTTAATGGCTGAGTAGTATTCCATTGCATATATGTGCCACTGTTTCTTTATCCATTCATCTGTCAAAGGACATCTAGGTTGCTTCCATTGTCTAGCTATTGTAAATAGTGCAGTAATGAACACTGAGGTACATATGTATTGTTCAGTTTTCTGTTTCCTCAGGGTATATGCCTAGGAGTGGGATTGCTGGGTCATATGGTGGTTTTATTCCTAGTTTTTTAAGGAATCTCCATACTGTCTTCCACAGTGGCTGCATCAATTTACATTCCCACCAGCAATGCAAAAGTGTTCCCTTTTCTCCACACCCTCTCCAGCATTTATTGTTTGTAGACTTTTTGATAATGGACATTCTGACTGGTGTGAGGTGGTATCTCATTATAGTTTTGATTTGCATTTCTCTAATAACAAGCGATGTTGAGCACTTTTTCATGTGTTTGTTAGCCATCTGTATGTCTTTGTTGGAGAAAGTCTGTTTAGGTCTTTTTCCCACTTTTTGATTGGGTTGTTTTTCTGATATTGAGTTGTATGAACTGCTTGTATATTTTGGAAATTAGTTCTTTGTCAGTTGTTTCCATTTGCTATTATTCTCTCTCATTGTGAGGGTTGTCTTTTCACTGATAGCTCATTGTTAGCATATAAAAATCTTACAAATTTTTGTATATTGATATTGTATCCTACAACTCTACTGTACTTTTTGTTATTTCTAATAGCTTTTTGGTGGAGTTTTTAGGGTTTTCTATACATAAAATCATGTCATCTGCAAATAGGAATAGTTTTACATCTTTTTCAACATGGATGGATGCCTTTTATTTATTTTCCTTGCCTAGCTGCTCTGACTAGGACTGCCAATACTATCTTGAATAGGAGTGGCAAGAGTGGATATCCTTGTCTTGGTCTTGATCTTAAAGGAATAACTTTCAAATTTTCACCATTGAGTGTGATCTTAGCTGTGTGTTTTCATACATGGCCTTTATTATACTGAGGTATGTTCCTTCTATACTCTTTATTGAGAGTTTTTATCAAATGTATATTGAATCTTGTCAAATTTTTCTGCATCTTTTGAGGTTGCTTTTTACCATATGCTTTTTATCCTTTATTTTATTAATGCAGTGTCTCATGTTGATTGACTTGAACCATCTTTGTATCCTTAAAATAAATCCTACTTGATCATGATATGTGATCCTTTTCTCATATTGTTGAATTTGGTGTGTTAATATGTTGTTGAGGATTTTTGCATCTGTGTCCATCAGAGACATTGACCTGTAATGTGTATGTGCACATGTGTTCGTGTGTGTGTTGTTCTTGTCTGGTTTTGGTATGATGGTGATGCTGGCTTCATAAAATGAGTTAGGAAGTGTTCACTCCTCTTCAATTTTTTAGAATAGTTTGAGAAGTATAGGTATTAAATCTTTGAATGTCTGGTAGCATTCATTGGTAAAGTCTTGCACTTTTGGTTTGGAGGAACTTTTTGATTACTATTTCAGTCTCTGTACTAGTAGTTGATTTAGATTTTCTATTTCTTCAGTCTTAGAAAGTTGTTATGATTCCAAGATCCTCTTTTTCTTCTAGGCTGTCCAATTTGTTATACACCTCAGTCATGCCCAGCTCTTTGCAACCCTATGAACTGCCAGGCTCATCTGTCCATGGGATTCTCCAGGCAAGAATACTGGAGTGGGTTGCCATGCTCTTCTCCAGGGTATCTTCCCGACCTAGGAATTGAACCCACATCTTCTAATGTCTATCTGTATTGGCAAGCTGGTTCTTTACCACTAGCACCGTCTGGGAAGGCCCAATTTGTTATACAGCTGTTTACAATATTCTCTTACAATCTTCTGTGTTTCTGTGGTCCAAACAGGTTGACTCAAAATCAGCCATCACAAGTCCACTTTTGGTCATCTTGAACACCTCATGTATCTCCTAAGCCATACTTAAGTCCCAATAAAGACAACAACCACATCCTACTTTTGCCTGTCATGATACAAGTATCCTGTGTATAATAAACAGTATGTTCATCCTTTCCCCAGAAGATGCAAAGCCCTTGGATAATGCTTACTATTCTCCTTGCTATCTTGTAACTTAAACATTTTAATGTAAGTCTAACAATATTTAAATACTGTAATATAGATTCAATACATCTGATGTGACATGGTAAAAGATAAAAGAGGGAAGAAAACAAAAATATTTGCTTTAAATACAGATACACAAACATTAATAACAAAATAAGGAAGTAATACTCATGACAATGATGGTCCTCATTTTGGTAACTGGTTACATGGCTGTGGTTGTACATGGTATTTATAACTACCTTCTTCCATTACCCATTCTGTATTCTCTTTGCCTTCAGCAAGCAGCTTGACTGGTTGAAGTTTTTACCTGGTAGGTGAGTGAAAACTTCATTCCTAAAGGATCTGGGCCATTGGTATCCCTCCTTGAATTGGACTGTCAGAGTTTTCCATTGCCATGTCACAGGACGTGGTACTATTGAGAAGGTAACAGGCAGGAAGGCCAGGGGTCTCCAAACGGAGGAAATAGGCTGCAAGTGTCAGGCATTTTTTATCTCTCTTTTAAGTGGCAAGAGGAAACAAGCCAGTGTTGTATTTTTTCCCCTTCTCTATACAAATTTAAAAAGAGGTTTCTTTTAAAATTCTGTGTTTTTCTTTCCAATATTCTGGGAGGTGGGTCATAGAGGATCCTGCTGTGATTTATGTCAGAGAGTGTTTTGCCTATGTTCTCCTCTAAGAGTTTTATAGTTTCTGGTCTTACATTTAGATCTTTAATCCATTTTGAGTTTATTTTTGTGTATGGTGTTAGAAAGTGTTCTAGTTTCATTCTTTTACAAGTGGTTGACCAGTTTTCTCAGCACCACTTGTTAAAGAGGTTATCTTTTTTCCATTGTATATCCTTGCCTCCTTTGTCGAAGATAAGGTGTCCATAGGTATGTGGATTTATCTCTGGGCTTTCTATTTTGTTCCATTGATCTATATTTCTGTCTTTGTGCCAGTACCATACTGTCTTGACGATTGTGGCTTTGTAGTAGAGCCTGAAGTCAGGCAGGTTGATTCCTCCAGTTCCATTCTTCTTTCTCAAGATTGCTTTGGCTATTCGAGGTTTTTTGTATTTCCATATAAATTGTGAAATTATTTGTTCTAGTTCCATGAAGAATACTGTTGGTAGCTTGATAGGGATTGTATTGAATCTATAGATTGCTTTGGGTAGTATAGTCATTTTGACAATACTGATTCTTCCAATCCATGAACACGGTATATTTCTCCATCTGTTTGTGTCCTCTTTGATTTCTTCCATGAGTGTTTTATAGTTTTCTATGTACAGGTCTTTTGTTTCTTTAGGTAGATATACTCCCAAGTATGGACCTATTATACAGAGTGAAGTATAAAGACCAATACAGAAAGATAAGACCAATACAGGATACTAATGCATATATATGGAATTTAGAAAGATGGTAATGATAACCCTATATACAAAACAGAAAAAGAGACACGGATGTACAGAACAGACTTTTGGACTCTGTGGGAAAAGGTGAGGGTGGGATGTTTTGAGAGAACAGCATCGAAACATGTATATTATCAAGGGTGAAACAGATCACCAGCCCAGGTTGGATACATGAAACAAGTGCTCGGGGCTGGTGCACTGGGAAGACCCAGAGGGATGGGGTGCGGAGGGAGGTGGGAAGGGGGAACGGGATGGGGAATACATGTAAATCCATGGCTGATTCATGTCAGTGTATGGCAAAAACCACTACAATATTGTAAAGTAATTAGCCTCCAACTAATAAAAATAAATGGAAGACCAAAAAGTTCTGTGTTGCCATATTGACACCTGGTTCCACCTGAACTTAACTTTTCCCAAACCTTGAGCTAACCAATGCATTTTTCTTAAGGAAATGTTTGTCTTAAGCTATGTTAATGTACTATGCATTTACTCTAGACTCTATCTTCAAGTCAGTTCTACCTAAAGGCTCAGATTTAGACTCAGAACCAACTTGACAAACCAGTATGTCATACTCATACATTGTTCTCCTAATCTATGTTAATGAAATCTATGTTAATGAAATGTTAATATATTTGTATGGAAATCTGCCTTTCTTCAAGATTCATGTCAATCCTTTTATGGCCCAGGATGGCTCACCTCGTGCCATTCTCTGAGTTTTGAGACATTTCCTTTCTTTAATTAGCAGACTGCTGGTAGCTATATAACATCCAGCTAAACACTAGCAGGGGGGCACTCTTTCCGCCCCCTTCTGATGTTTCTGTCAGATGCTTTCTCTATCTCTTTTCTACTTTAATAAAACTTGATTACATAAAAGCTCTGAGCAATCAAGCCTCGTCTCTGGCCCTCTGCAGGCCAAGAATCCCGGTATCTTTCATGGTTCAGCAACAACCTTTCACTATCAAGATGTCCTAAGGCATCTTCTATGTTCCAGAGGTACTCTTTCTTACCTCTATTAAAGTCCACTTTTCCCTTCAAAGTCAGACAGCAAGCATAGTAACCCTCTGCTTTGTCTATTGATTCAAATGCATGAGGAGCTCAAAGTGGTCAGATAACAGTCTAAACTTCCAGTTCAATGGAATTATTATTGTGTCTCCTGATGGAAATATTCCTCCCTTTGGAACTAAACCCTGTAAGCCAGTAGAGCATAAAGTGGTAAGAATAGAAAGCAAAAATTTTGCTTGTGGGTCACTAAGAGAGGGAGCGGTGCCATCTCTATTTGTCACTTGATTCTTGGACCTGTGAATCCTGGTTATGGGTGAAATTGAATCTTGGCTATGGGTGAAATAGCACCCTGTATTGGATACTAATTTAGAGCTGGTCCTGACTGAGACCCTGGTTCACAGTTTCTTCATAAACTCAGAGACTAAGTTAAATTTTCTCTACAGCTTTTAGGGCCCTATGTCATGACTATATAATATATATTTTTTATTTTTTTTTTTCCCCAGTGGGTTTTGTCATACATTGATATGAATCAGCCATGGATTTACATGTATTCCCAATCCCGATCCCCCCTCCCACCTCCCTCTCCACCCGATTCCTCTGGGTCTTCCCAGTGCACCAGGCCGGAGCACTTGTCTCGTGCATCCCACCTGGGCTGGTGATCTGTTTCACCATAGATAGTATACATGCTGTTCTTTTGAAATATCCCACCCTCACATTCTCCCACAAAGTTCAAAAGTCTGTTCTGTATTTCTGTGTCTCTTTTTCTGTTCTGCATATAGGGTTATCGTTATCACCTTTCTAAATTCCATATACATGTGTCAGTATGCTGTAATGTTCTTTATCTTTCTGGCTTACTTCACTCTGTATAATGGGCTCCAGCTTCATCCATCTCATTAGGACTGGTTCAAATGAATTCTTTTTCATGGCTGAGTAATATTCCATGGTGTATATGTACCACAGCTTCCTTATCCATTCATCTGCTGATGGGCATCTAGGTTGCTTCCATGTCCTGGCTATTATAAACAGTGCTGCGATGAACATTGGGGTGCACGTGTCTCTTTCAGATCTGGTTTCCTCAGTGTGTATGCCCAGAAGTGGGATTGCTGGGTCATATGGCAGTTCTATTTCCAGTTTTTTAAGAAATCTCCACACTGTTTTCCATAGCGGCTGTACTAGTTTGCATTCCCACCAACAGTGTAAGAGGGTTCCCTTTTCTCCACACCCTCTCCAGCATTTATTGCTTGTAGACTTTTGGATAGCAGCCATCCTGACTGGCGTGTAATGGTACCTCATTACTATATAATATATTATGTTTCTTAGTTGAAAAAGATTATAAAGTTTGCCTGTAGCAGAGTTTGGGGATTTTTTTTTAAAGGAATTACCCCCAAATCTTCAAGTATTTGCAGCCTTGCCTTCAAGAGGAGAAAAATCCTGACTTCCTAAATGGAATTCTTCATGGTTTTCATCACATCACTAATGGAACATTCAACTAATGTCCCCTTTTAGAGAAAAGGGATCAGTATGAGGCCTTCATAAAAAAAAAAAGAAAATGCAGCTATCATATATTTTTCAGTCTTAAAGTTTAGCAGTGGGTAATTATAGTTCTTTGGCTTACATTTTCCATTTTAGTCCTTTCAAATTTACTGGATGATATGAATTATGCCATCAAGCCATCTTGAGTTCTTTGTGACAAAATAAACAAAAACGTTTTCTCTCCAAAACCATATTGATTATTGCACACAATTCTCCCTTCCTTTAAGTGTCAGAATCTGAATTCCTTAGAGTGGAATGCATTCCAATATGACAGAAATACAGAAGAGCATGAAACTTCAACAAAATAATGAGTTTAAGAAAGGATGATAATAAAGGGAAAAAAGAGGAAGAAGGGAAAGGGAAAAGATAACCTACTGTGATGTTTCTCTAGAAAATATTCATATTTTATAATAATTTCAAAATACAAAATTAATTGACTACAGTGATAATTTAGAAGAAACAAATAATGGGGAAAGAAACTATATGTCTTTCAAGAGCGGCTCTGGTCAAGGCATGAAGTCTGGGATCAAGCTTGCAAACATCTCAGAATACTTAGTCTTTCAGTCTATGATCTTCTGCAGCAAATTCCTGGTGATAGGAAGTGGAATTTATTGTAGTATTGCTAGTAATCTACCTCATATCTAGCCTTCCCTTTTTCTTAGTAATGGAACTTTGATACTATTCTATGGAAACTGCATATACAAATAAATATTATGTTCTTCAGTCTTCCTTGAAGCTAAGTATGTTATGTGACCAGCAACTGAGTTGCAGTAAATTACAGCCATTGAGTTATAAGCAAAACTGTTTATTATATATGTGTGTGTGTTAATCACTTAGTTGTGTCTAACTCTTTGTGCCCCATGGACTGTAGCCCACCTGGGCTACAGGCTCCTCTGCCCACGGAATTATCCAGGCAAGAACACTGAAGTGGGTAGCCATTCCCTTCTCTAGGGGATCTTCCTAACCCAGGGATCAAACCCAGGTCACCTGCATTGCAAGCAGATTCTTTACTGTCTGAGCTACCAGGGAAGCCCGTTTTATTATAGTTAGCATTAACTTCCTAACTGTCAAGTTCAGTAGGTCCATTCCTATATGGCTCTGAAGCAATTCACGTTATTTTGTTTTTAATTTATTCTGAAACTCGGTCCTTCCTTTGCTTTCAAAACTAAACTGACTTCTTTTCCCTAACACTTTAGCAACTCCTTTCAAATTCTACTGCTACTACTTTAGTTAAGATCTGAGTAATCTCTAATCTGTGCTATGGCAACAAATTCTTAATTAATCTTGCAGTCTCCAATTCAAATATAACTTCAGTTTGTTATGCACAGAATCACCTTATTTTCTCTAAACATGTTAAACTAGCACAGTTTGAGATTGAAAATATGAGGCAGCGAGTTAGAGAATAATTATTATTACTGTGATTGTATTCTCAGGATGACATAGACAAGCAGATTTCAGGAACAGTGGGACAGGACAAGAAATAAGCCTTTAAATGCATGCATATATAGCTAATTAATTTTTGACAAAGAAGTCAAGAATGTACAATGGGGAAAAGATAGTCTCTCCAATAAATGGTGTTGGGAAAACTGAAGAACCAGGTGCAAAAGAATAACAATGAATACCCATCTTATATGATATATAGAAATCAACTCAAAATAGATTACAAAATTGAATATAAGGCCCCAGACAGTAAAACTCCTAGAAGAAAACATGAAATTTAGGTTCCTTGCCATTGGTCTTGGCAATGATTTTTTGGATCTGACATCAAAGCAAAGACAACAAAAGCAAAAATAACCAAATGGGATTGCATCAAACTAAAAAGCTTCTGTACAACAAAGGAAGACACAAAGTGAAAAGACAACCTAGAGAGTAAAATATCTGCAAGCCACAAATCTGATAAGGTGTTAATATCCAAAAATATATAAGAAATTCATACAACTCAATAGCTAAAATCCAAACTGTGTGATTAAAAATTAAGGAAACGACCTGAATAGAAATTTTTCCAAAGAAGATATAGATGGTCAACAGGTATATGAAAAGATGCTTATTATCACTAATCATCAGGGAAATGCAAGTCAAAAACAAAACAAAATATCACTTCACACTTGTCAGGATATCTAATCAAAAAGACAAGAGATAACTACTGCTGGCAAGGAGAAAATGGAGTGTCTGTACTGTTGGTGGGAACATAAACTGGTATAGTCACTATAGAAAACAGTATAAAGTTCCTCACAAAAAAATAAAAACAGAACTCCCATAGGATCTAGCAATTTCACTTCTGGGTTTATATCCATAAGAAGCAAAATCACTATCTGGAAATTTAAATGTGTACCTCTATGTTCACTGTAGCATTACTCACAATAGCCTAAATGATCTCTGATGAATGAATAGATATACAATGGAACATTATTCGGCCTTAAAAAAAAAAATAAAGGAAATTCTGCCATTTGCAAAAACAAGGATGAATCTTGAGGGCATTATACTAAGTGAAATAGCCAGGGAATCTTTTCAAATGTACACATATATCAAATCACCAAATGCACTTAAATAACTTTATGTACAAATCATACCATAAAGTTGAAAAAATTTAAATAAATAAATAAACCTAGCTATAATGTGTCATGGGAGGGTGGGAGGAACTGTGACTCTTGGTGATGATGGGAAAATTCATCAAAAATTTAGTAACATTGAGGTCAGTCTTAAAGGTCGAATATGAGTTTGAAAGGCAGGAGGAAATAATTCACTAGTAGAAAGAAAAACAAGCAAAATCACAGGGGCACTTTTTGTTGTTATTCAGGTGTTAAGTCGTGTCTGACTCTTTGCAACCCCATGGGCTGTAGAAAGTCAGACTTCCCTGTCCTTCACTATCTCCCAGAGTTTCCTAAAACTCAAGTCTATTGAGTCAGTGATGCCATCCAGCCATCTCGTCCTCTGTCGCCCCCTTCTCCTCCTGCCCTCAGTCTTTACCAGCATCATGGTCTTTTCCAATAAGTTGGCTCTTTGCATCAGGGGGCCAAAGTATTGGAGTTTCAGCTTCAGCATCAGTGCTTCCAATGAATATTCACGGTTGATTTCCTTTAGGATGGACTGGTTTGATCTCCTTGTTGTCCAGGGGACTCCCAAGAGTCTTCTCCAGCACCACAAATCAAAAGCATCAATTCTTCAGCTCAGCCTTCTTTACAGTCCACCTCTCACATCCATACATAGCTACTGGAAAAACTAGAGCTTTGACTATACGAGCCTTTGTCAGTAAAGTGATGTCTCTGCTTTTTATTATGCTGTCTAGGTTTGTCATAGCTTTCCATCCAAGGAGCAAGCACCTTTCAATTTTGTGGCTGCTATCACCATCTGCAGTGATTTTGGAGCCCAAGAAAATAAAATCTGTCTCTGTCTCCACTTTTGCCCCATTCTTGCCATGAAGCGACAGGAACAGATGCTATGATCTTCATTTTTTGAATATTGAGTTTAAGCCAGTTTTTGCACTCTCCTCTTTCAACATCATCAAGAGGCTCTTTAGTTCCTCTTTACTTTCTGCCATTAAAGTGGTATCATCTGCATATGCATCTGAGGTTGTTGATATTTCTCCCAGTAATCTTGATTCCAGCTTGTGATGCATCTTGCCCAGCATTTTGCATGATGTACTTCGCATATAAGTTAAATAAGAGGGTGACAATATACAGCCTTGATGTACTCCTTTCCAGTTTTGAACCAGTCCATTGTTCCATGCCTGGTCTAACTGTTGCTTCTTGACTTGAATACGGGTTTCTCAGGAGGCAGTAAAAGTGGTCTGGTATTCCCATCTCTTTCAAAATTTTGTACTGTTTGTTGTGATTCACAGTCAAAGGCTTTAGAGTAGTCAATAAAGCAGAAGGAGATGTTTTCCTGGAATTCCCTTGCTTTCTCTGTGATCCATTGGATGTTGGCAATTTGATCTCTGGTTCCTCTGCCTTTTCTAAATCCAGCTTGAACGTCTGGAAGTTCTCGGTTCATGTACTGTTGAAGCCTAGCTTGAAGGATTTTGAGCATTACCTTGCTAGCATGTGAGTTGAGTGCAATTGTACAGTAGTTTTTGGTGTACCAATATTTGGAGACTGCCAAACATGTCCATGGGACTTCTAAAACTCCTTGAGAAGTTTTAGACTTCTAAAACTTTTCTAGAAGTCAGAAGTCAGGCCCACTTTTTTTTTTCTTCTCATCTCCCTTTTACAGTTGATCTTGTCTCACTTTACGATGAAGATGTATATCTCTTACAAAACTGAATTTTACTATGGCTAATTTCCCAGGG
The DNA here is from genome assembly GCF_033118175.1 of Dama dama. NCBI lineage: Eukaryota > Metazoa > Chordata > Mammalia > Artiodactyla > Cervidae > Dama > Dama dama. The sequence continues at coordinate 44,519,895 of NC_083700.1, forward strand.
GTACAAATCCACTAGTTACTAAACAAACAGTCTACATATGTATAACAATGTATGTAATCCAAAATGCTGTATTCTTGTCAATGCAGAGATGTTCAGAATGTTGGGTGAGGTGGAATGACTTAATTTTTACTTAATGAGTTCATCTTATCCATCTCTGGATGATCATGAAAGAAAGCATTGCTCCAGCATCTATATCTCATGAAAAGTTGTCTGACTTTGTGACCCCATGGACTGTATTCCACCAGGCTCCTCTGCCCATGAGATTCTCCAAGCAAGAATACTGGAGTGGGCAGCTATTCCCTTCTCCAGGGGATCTTCCTGACCCAGGGATTGAACCTGGGTCTCCCACATTGCAGGCTGATTCTTTATCATGAGGGAAAGCAAAGCAAAGAATTTATTATAAGAAATATTGAAAGTTAAGATGTTTTACTTTATCCAAATAACAAACTGATAGCAAGACCAATCTATTTATCTATCTGTGGGCCCATCCTTCCATCTATTATGTAGCTCTCATGTAACTATCTTAGAATTCAGAAAGAAGATGATTACCATAAAAATACAAACTTACATGGTTCTGTGAATTGAAAGATTTCTTACAGAAAGTCTAACTGATTTGACCATGACAGCTGGTTTTGCCAGTTAGGTCATATGACAGACATTTACACAAATTGAATGAGCTAAGTCTTAACTCCAAACTTAAAACAAAGATATGGTTAACATATGTAAGATTAATGCACTTAATCAAAATTTATTGTAAGGGCCAAGTTTTATTAAAATTAGCAATAGTTAAAATTTCCCAAACCTTTCTGTTTAACAAGGTGCCTCTAAGCGAAAGAGTATGAGAATTAATCATTGTCACTGAATAAGTTTTGGTAAAATCTTATTTTTTATATGTCCCAGAAACTGAAAAGTGAAAACGGACTCTGGTGACAGTCCTTTACACAGCAGCTAAATGAGGCACATCGATCTCCTTCCGAAAGCTGACCTGCCATGAGAAGCTTAGTTAGCAGACATCTCCAGACTCTTTCCCCGGGCTGCCCACAGCCAGCGACTGAGCCTGTCAGAGGGACTAGAGCTGGGCTATTTCTGCCCACACAAGACTCTCCAAACAGTTGTCTTTGCCCTGGGGCTCCCTTCTGGCCTGACTTTTTCAGGGGTGAACTGTGTCCTGAGGCCCGTTTCCTTTCCTGTCCCCTCTTAGGTTTAGATCCACATTGCACTCTGAAGCCTTTCTCTGTTCCTCGACACTTTATCTCTAATAGGTATATCCTACATAAATCTTTGATGTTTCTAATATTGTCTTGGTGTCTGAATCTCTTTTTTTTAAATTAATTTATTAATTTTAATTGGAGGCTAATTATTTTATAATATTGTAGTGGTTTTTGCCATATGTTGACATGAATCAGCCATGGGTGTACATGTGTCCCCATCCTGAACCCCCCCTTCCACTTCCCTCCCATCCCACCCCTCAGGGTCATCCCAGTGCACCAGCCCCGAGCATCCTGTCTCATGCATCCAACCTGGACTGGCGATCTAGTTCACATATGGTAATATACATGTTTCAATGCTAGTCTTTCAAATCACCCAACCCTCACCTTCTCCCAGAGTCCAAAGGTCTGTTCTTTACATCTGGGTCTCTTTTGCTGTCTCGCATATAGGGTCATTGTTAACATCTTTCTAAATTCCATAAATATGCATTAATATACTACATTGGTGTTTTTCTTTCTGACTTACTTTGTATAATAGGCTCCAGTTTCATCTACCTCATTAGAACTAATTCAAGTGCATTCTTTTTAATAGCTGAGAAATATTCTATTGTGTATATGTACCACAGCTTTCTTATCCATTCATCTGCTGATGGACATCTAGGTTGCTTCCACGCCCTAACTATTGTAAACAGTGCTGTGATGAATATTGGAGTACACGTGTCTTTCAATTCTGGTTTCCTCGGTGTGTATACCCAGCAGTAGGATTGCTGGGTCATATGGAATTCTATTTCCAGTTTTTTCAGAAATTTCCACACTGTTCTCCATAATGGCTGGACTAGTTTGCATTCCCACCAACAGTGTAAGAGGGTTCCCTTTTCTCCACACCCTCTCCAGCATTTATTGTTTGTAGACTTTTGGATAGCAGCCATTCTGACCGGCATAAGATGGTACCTCATTGTGGTTTTGATTTGCATTTCTTTGATTATGAGTGAAGTTGAGCATCTTTTCATGTGTTTGTTAGCCATCTGTATGTCTTCTTTGGAGAAATGTCTGTTTAGTTCTTTGGCCCATTTTTTTATTGGGTCGCTTATTTTTTTGGAATTGAGCTGCATGAGCTGCTTGTATATTTTTGAGATTAATTCTTTGTCAGTTGTTTCATTTGCTATTATTTTCTCCCATTTTGAAGGCTGTCTTTTCACCTTGCTTACCATTTCCCTCATTGTGCAAAAGCTTTTAAGTTTAATTAGGTTGCATTTGTTTATTTTTGCTTTTATTTCCATTACTCTGGGAGATGGGTCATAGAGGATCCTGCTGTGATTTATGTCAGAGAGTGTTTTGCCTATGCTTTCCTCTAGGAGTTTTATAGTTTCTGGTCTTACATTTAGATCTTTAATCCATTTTGAGTTTATTTTTGTGTATGGTGTTAGAAAGTGTTCTAGTTTCATTCTGTTACAAGTGGTTGACCAGTTTTCCCAGCACCACTTGTTAAAGAGATTGTCTTTTCTCCATTGTATGTTCTTGCCTCCTTTGTCAAAGATAAGGTGTCCATAGGTGTGCTGCATCTCTGACACACCTTAATATTAGGGCACCAAATCCTTTTCTGATTCTTCACTTTCAAGGATATTTGAGAGAGGACCTAATCAAATGGCCTACTCCCACATAATTTAAAAATAACTTTTGGTAATAAAGCTGGGAGTGGACTAAATTGATTTAAAAGCAATCTCATTCCCTGTCTGGGATGAATTCAGGAACTCAGATCAAGGCCAATTGTTCCATTACTAAACAGACACAGGGATTGGTTCAAGATGGGCAAAGCTTCCAAACTAGAAAAACAATACACAAGGAGAAGTTTGCTGGGCATTCTGGGAAAGTTTTCCTGTTCTTAAAAATAGACAACCACTGGAAGACAGCTTCCAGCGTCCTCTGACTACTCATGTGTGGATATGAATCCAAAAGTCATCATTTTCACCTGAGGAGGACAGCAAGCAGAGGAAAGGCCAGCAGGCAAAGTGCTTACCAGCAAGGGGTGAGAGCAGGTGGCAGAGGGGGGGTTATCTGCTTAAGCTGGTGCTAAAGCTCTACCCTTCTTCTGAACTTCTTACTTAAGTGAGGACATATTTCCTCTCTGTTTAAACCTATTAGAGTCCATTATTTTCCTGTTAATTACAGTCAATATGTCCTACTTTCTTTGTCAGTGTAAGCCTACCACTACTCTACTTACATCAGGCCCTATCTGAGTCCAGCGTGGGCCAGTCCCTCCCATATGGAGTGGGTATTGTTTCTCATCCCTGGGATGCTCTCCTGGAAATGGCATGCAATTATTTTTCTCACCTTTGGGCACTACCTCTGTCTGAAGCCTCCGACTTCTAATCTTTTTCTATGGAATGAGGCCAATTTGGATGTGGATTACCTGCCTGAATCAAGGCCAATTTAGCAACTGCTGGATTTTCTGCTGCAGAGTTTATTTCCCCAGATACAACTATCTCTAGCCTCTACAACTTCCCAGTCAGTGAACTCTTGAGCTTTAGTGAATGGCTAAGATTTCAGATTATGGCTCCAACAGGCATATAAAAATAAATACATTTTAAGCTTACTCTCTTAGTTAATTTTCATAATTATATGGGTGTGTATAAACACATTTATGTATACATACTGTGCACCTCTAGCTGTATATACACATTAATATGTATCTCTCTATATTTATCACATGTAAACTTTTCTTGCTATGATATGCCCAGTGCATTGTGAGTAGATCAATCAGAATGGAGAATAGCAAGCAACAGAGTGAATGCAGGTAACTTCCAGGTCCCAGCTATCTCTTGAGCTAACACTTTCATTTCTGAAATCTGGGGGCAGTCTAGGAAAGGTTCCAGGAGAGGTAGGTGCCAGCAAAGTGATTGGAGGGTTATTTACCCTCCAGGGTTATGGCCAGGGTTATTTACCCTCCAGGGTTATGGCCAGGGTTATTTACTGATTGTCATCAACTTTATTAAATAATATAAAGACCACTATGACTGGATTAGCTTAAATCACCTTGAATATCAACACTGATTATGAAAATTTGCAACCTGTTTCTTCAAGTCGTTAATGATTCCACTGATATTGTCATTGATATGCCAGCCTTTTCCTTCTATTCTTTTGCAGTTCCTAGCTTGCAAATATCCTCTAGTGTTCTCACCTTTTACACATAGTATGAAGGAAGTCATCAAACTATACTGATTATATCCCTTATAAGTTGTGCTATCTTACCTCAGTATTTTCTGGTAATTACTCACAATTACTAAAAAAAAAAAATTAAAAATTCAGATAAAGTTAAAAGTTTGTCTTGAGACTCCTTTTCTCTCATTCACTACACTCTAAGACACTCGGGGAACACGTATCCATGGCTGATTCATGTCAATGTATGGCAAAACCCACTACAATATTGTAAAGTAATTAGCCTCCAACTAATAAAAATAAATGAAAAAAAAAAAAAAAAAAGACACTCAGGTTATGTTTCAGTTCTTCCTGTGCATCAAGCTTTTTCACACCTCAGGACCTTAGAATGTGCCATTTCATTCAGCTCATCTACTCCCCTTTGCCTATTTGTTGTTGTTTAGTCACTTTCTTTGTGACCCTATGGAGCCTGCCGGGCTCCTCTGTCCATGGGATTTCCCAGTTAAGAATACTGAAATGGATTCTTTACCACTAGCACCACCTGGAAAGCCCTTTACCTATTTGACTAATTCTTATTTTCTGATTCCTCAGTAGTCCTTCCCTGTTTACTCAACTCAAAATAGATGCTTCATACTATTCTCTCTGTTAGTGGTCAGACTACATCATAGCACTTGTCACTCTTCATAATTGTGCATTGTTATGGGTTGAATTGTGCCCCCTAAAGAACATATGTTGAAGTTCTATCCCCAGTATCTCATACTGTGCCCTTGTTTTAAAATGGGGTCATTATAGAGGTAATAAAGTTAAAATGAGGTCATTAGGGTGGGCCCTAATATATTATGACTAGTGTCCTTGTGAAAAGAGGATATTTGGACAGAGTATGAAGACACACAGAGGGAAGATTGCCCAGGGAATGAGTGGCACACCTGCAACCCCAGGAGCCCCCAGGACTGCCAGCAAACAGCAGCAGCTAGAAGAGGCAAGCAGGGATTTTCCCCTAGAGCCTCAGATTTCCAACCTCCAGAGCTGAAAGACAATCAATTTCTGTTGTTCTCAGCCACCTAGTCTTTGATACTTAATTACGGCAGCCCTAGAGCCTAATACATTCATTAAATTGAGATTTAATTTTTATTTATATATGGTGTCTTTCTTCTCATTAGACTTAAACTTACTGAAGGCAACTTATGTTTATTTTATTTACCATTACCATTTACAATACTTTGGCCACCTGATGCAAGGAGCAGACTCATTAGAAAAGACCCTGATGCTGAGAAAGATTGAAGGCAAAAGGAGATGGGGGCGACACAGGAAGAGATGGTTAGATAGTATCAACGACTCAATGGACATGAATGCGAGCAAACTCCAGGAGATAGTGGAGGACAGGGAAGCCCAGCGGGTTGCAGTTCATGAAGTCACAAAGAATTGGACATGACTTAGCGAATAAACAACAACAATGACAATTTACAGCAGCACAGATGATGGTATCTGGTCCCTATTAGCAGTGGAATCTTTGTGGAATTGAACAACTATGAGTGGATGCATGGTTGATGGATATTTGAATGCAAAGTATTTCAAAAGGTTTTAGAATCTCAGACTGCTTAAATAAATCACTTTATTAATTTAATCTTAGAATCAGTAATCATAATACTTCAAGTAGGAAGAGAACATTGTTTATGCATAATTAACAAATGCCTCATTTAACCAGCTCTGATTAGCTGTTTAATTACATGTTCTGGAAAGACTTCCCTTAAAATGAGACAGCATTGTTCTTTTGATCTTACCCAAAGATTACCCTAACTGTAATGTTCAGAATAAAAAATATAAACAATGTCTTCAATCTCCATGACTTACACTAAGAGAAATATAAACAGGAACTGTGGAAGTTCAATTTTTCTGTTTTGAACATATGTAAGTATAGCCTTAAAGAACTGCACTAGCCAAAGTGGTGGCAAACACACACAAAAAGCTGTCCTATTTTAAAGGATATCATTGCTCAAGAGCCTTATGAACATGAACATAAATACATTTTCACACCTGGAAAAACTGTAACACACAGAAAGATGGGAGGAAGATAAGCAATAGTATGCATGCTGTTGACTTCTGCTCCAACAATTTTTTTTTTTTGGCCATGCCATGTGGCAAGCAGGCTCCTAGTTCTAGATCATGGATTGAACCCAGACCTCCTGCTTTAGGTGTGTGGGCCACCAAGGAAGTCCCATGCTCCATTAATTTTTAATTCACATCGTTCCACTAATCACTATACACATTCACACACCACGTACCCATATGCACACATACACACACATCTATGTACATAAATACAAGCTTAAATGTGTATCTATAGCTATCTATATTCACACACATAAACCTTTCTTAATATAATACACCTTAGTAACTATGACCATTAGCCTGTTTTATCTCAGGATACCCTGAATTCACGGATGGACTGAAAGTCTGTGTTTGGATGAGTAACGAAGGAAAGCTGATATAGAATTTTTTTAACTAGTCAAAGTCAGCTGTGTATAATTTATTCTAATACTTCCTAGCAATGTAAATCTGGCAGATTAATTCCCCCTTTCCACAAATGGGAAATTGAGGCCTAGAATACTTAACTAACAGGCTCAGAATTTTAAATGTTAAATGCCTTTTTTTTTTACAGTGTGCTCAGAACTTAATTCTATATCTAACAACTCTGAGAGTTTATTCAAAGCCATTATTAAATGTGAAGGAACATTATTTGTACATTTCCAGACAACTTCTATTCCTCTCTGATGTTAGGCTGCTCACAGTACACATTGATATATTCCTACATCTGGCTTTTAAAAAGCTAGAAATTAGGAAAGTTTTCTTGATCATAATGTTACCTATGAGTTGGTCAAAACCTAATAGTTGCATGTTTCTGTTTCAGATTAGGTAGCAATCAAAGTGATTTTTCCATTTAGGAACGATGCATATGCTGTAAGGTAGGTCTCTCCAGGAAAACTTCTAAGATCCTGTTTTTACCTTTTATGTTTAACCTGTGCCCTTAGTATGTACAGCCCTTTACACATATTATTTTATACAGTACTACATTAATAAAGTACTATTATTAGTCTTTTTATAGAACAGGTAAAGCAAGGGGCATGGGTTCGATCCCTGGTCTGGGAAGATTCCACATGCCAAGGTCAACTAAAGTCTGTGGGCAACAAGTACTGAAGCCCATGAGCCTAGAGACTGTGCTCCACAACAAGAGAAGCCACCGCAATGAGAAGCCCGTGCACTGCAACAAAAAGTAACCTATGCTAGCCGCCCTAGAGAAAGCTGTCGCAGCAATGAAGACCCATTGCAACCAAATAAATAAATAATTTCAAAAAATAAATAAAAATGACTTTAAATAAGACACAATTTCAAAATAACTCATCATGAGAATGAAATTTGGCTATAGAAAAATTATAGTTAACTATCCTTCATTTTCTCATTTTAATATGAACCAAATAAAGCTGCCAGGATGAAATGAGTCAGAAAATTGAGGCTTGGAGGCTCTAGGGAGAGTAGGCAAGGGAGTGGAATACTGAAGAGGGTATCCACTGAAATCCAGTGCTAATGTGATCAAAGACTTGCTTTTCTGCCAGTGAGATTATGAAAGGAGTCATGAGATGGAGAGGGCAACCAAATAAAAGTCATCATGCACCCTGCAGCTTTTCTTTTCTCATGTGACAAAGGCTGACTGAGACACTATTAAGAACTGGTTGTCAAATGCCATGATTCTGGATGTTCAAGCTAAGCAGATCTGTGAAATGACAGAAATAAAACAACTTGTCAAGAGCTTATACCTCAGAGATCTGGTGAAATACAGTGCAGTGGACAGAAAAATTGGAAGTCATACCACGCCTACCAGGTGGCTCGAGTCATTCGACAGTTGTAAGAAATTCATGATTTGTTCATTTTCAGAAGAAAAAAAGGACTAATTCTATTCAAAAACAAAGCCACATAAAATAAAACAGGAAATTAAATCTAAAATACCCTCTAAAATACCTGTGAAGAAGGAAACACATGGGCCTGATTCTACTGTTTTAATCTGTGAATGCTTATTAGGTACTGTATGTATGTAAAAGTTTCACTTGAGATGTTATGAAAAAATAGCTGCTTTTCACATGAACATTTTCTGCGACAGGTGTCAGAATGAGGAGGTTCACTGCTAAAGGGAGTCAGAATATAACACGGCAGAGGAATCCAAGAACAGACTGATTAATTACGAGATCAATCAAGAACACAGTCACTTCAGTTTAAATTAAAGATGTTTATAAGCCATATTTCATTTGCTAACCTAGCTTAAGAGACATGGAAATCTCCACATAATAGACTAATTTCATTATTCTTAATTTTCAAATCTCCATAAAACAGTGAGAATGCTGAGCTTGATCTTTAATGAAATTGGGTGTAGCAATCCTTCATTACACTGTTGATGTTACAATAATCATGTAGTTGGTTGAATGTATTTGTAAAAGAAAGGATCATGGCTTTGTCATTCAATATATCCTTCACATCAGTGTGCTTTGGATCTCAATGGAGTATTTCAATATAGAAATATATTTTATCCACTGGGCTCAATCAAATCTAATGTAAAGACTGTATTTTCAACAGATGAGTACTCTCACAACTCTTCATTTCCCAGCCTTGTGCTATTTTTTGGCCAATAAAATTATGATTGACTTCCTATGCAATTACATGTGCTGGACTAATGGTCTATTTATACTTGCAATTTCTAATCCATGTTCCCTGTAGAGCTATTTTTACATTAGTCTTTTCTTGTTGAGGAATTTAGGTGTAAGTACAGAATATTGTTAATTATATGAGTGTATAGAACTTATACAATTGTAAATGAATAAAAATGTATGCTCATTTTAAAATTATAGTGTGGACATAATTTGTGTTCCCTCAACCTCTTCTTTCTTTTGCATAAAGCAGCCCTCTTCTTTTCGAGGGTGCACATCTAACATGAGGTCTGAATGAAAGCTGCATCTTCCTTTGACCATAATAACCCCCTTGCCTTCTGTTCTTTGCATAAAAACAAGAACTTGACCTAGGATTTATTGATAATGGCACCCTGGCTTTCAGCCCCAGACTGGCCTGAGGCCAGGATGTGGGGAAGAGGGAGAGCTGGCTATATCCTAAGCCACTTTTCTGACTGAAGCTGGAAAAGAAGAGCTCTTTCCTTTCCAGCACCAAAGCTAGGAACTCATGAGCCAGGAGTTACTAGGAAACACTAATCTAGCTCAGGATTCTCAGTTTAGGCAATCAAGGTATTTTGGGTCAGATAGTTCTTTGTTATAGGGGTTAAGATGTTTAGCAGCATCCCTGATCTCTTATCAACTAGATGCCAGTATCTCCTCCCATAATGTAGTTTAAAAAAATATCTCCAGACTCTGTTAAATGGGCCCCCGTTTGAGAACCACAGAATAAGCCTCATGAAAAGGCAAGGCTGGGCTTCCCCGGTGGCTCAGACAGTAAAGAATCTGCCTGCATGCAGGAGACCCAGGTTTGACCCTTGGGTCAGAAGATCCCCTGGAGAAGGAAATGGCTACCCACTCCAGTATTCTTGACTGGAGAATTCCATGGGCAGAGAAGCCTGGTGGGCTATAGTCTATGGAGTCACAAAGAGTCAGACACAACTGACTAACACTTTCACTTTTTCACTTTCAAAGGCAGGACCAGGTGGAAGTGAAGTCAACCCATTTGAGCAAAGTAGGAAATAAAGACAGAAAGAGAAATACATCTATTCAGAACCAGTTACACTCTTTTCCTTCTTGGTTATATAAGCCCATTATTTCCCATTTTTTTCTAAAATAGTTTCTTTGGTCAGTTAGAATAAGAATTCTGAAACAATATCACAAAAAGACTGAAGGAGAAACTGGGCCAAAGGCAAAAAACCAAAAAAAAAAAAAAAAAAAAAAAACCCACAATCAATAATAGGTTAATCAAAGCACAGAATCAACTGCCAGTTTTGAAAAAAATATAAGAATTTAAAAACCTGTTTAAGGCAAAGACAGAGAATTTGATTATAAAATAGACGGTCAACAGCGTGAGTAGAAATCCAAGTTTCCAGAGTAATATAAAACTAGTCAAGGTAGTAATCTTGGGATGAGGTAAGAAAGTGGAAAAATACTTACATTTGTATTTTCTGGGGATCATACACATGTCCAGTGATAATTTCTTATTTTAAGTGTGTGTCAGTGTGCCTGTAGTTCTCTAAAAAAGAAGCAAATAATGTTTTCTAGTCAATCAACTGCCAACAATTTTTAAAAAAGAGACGGGAAAGTACAAACTAGGAACCAAACAAGTTAAGTAACATTCTCAAATCATATCTTAAACCTGAGCTCACTGACTCTAAAATTCACAGGAGTCAAACTCTATGATGATGACTTTCATCCTAGTACAACAAAGGAAATAAAATTTTTCCTTCCTAGGACCTCGGGTCAAAACAACAGAGAAATTCACCATGAGTGTGTCTACTTTAAATATCCAGTTGAGGTTAAAAGATTTTAAATTTCCCTCCAGGTAACTGGAATGAAAGAAGAGGGTGGAATCCTTCGAAAGAAAGAAATAGTATTACCTGGCTAGAAGCAATTATACAAGATGGACTTAAACCACTTTGAAAATATGCCAAGTCTATCTCCAATTCCATACAATGGCTACTGGCCTGTTCCACTTGAAATCCTTGCCTTTTTTTTTTTGAAGGCTATGTGCTTGGTGGGAAAATAACTGAACAACAAGAATTGTATTCTTTGAGAATCTGTTGTTGAAAGAAGGCATGAGTGCAATGAAAAGTACCTATAGACTTTAGTTTTTTTCTTTAAGTAAAAGTCAAATGTATCATTCTGATGTTTTTAAAAATTGTTTTTATGATGAGGTATCTAGTAATCATATTTCCATATGCTAACAACAACCATCACAGTACACATCACACCAGCCAGCTCAAGAAAACTACACTAGGAGTTCTACTTCCAGGATGACAACACAAGGAGTTCCAACTACATGTTTCTCAATAGTGAAAATTATGACAGAGTCTCTTCAGCGAATAGAGCTAAGACAACTGTATATTCTCATGTAGAAGAATAAAATTGGGCCCTTATCACACATCATATGCAATGACTGACTCAAAGTGGATATCAAAAGCCTAAAAGTTAAGGCTCTTTTTACAAGAAAACTTAGAGGTAGAACTGCATGACTGCTCTTTTGGCAATGACTTCTTAGTTATGACGGGGCTTCCCTGGTGGTTTAGAGGGCAAAGCATCTGCCCAATCCCCTGGAGAAGGAAATGACAACCCACTCCAGTACTCTTGCCTGGAAAATCCCATGGATGGAGGAGCCTGGTAGACTACAGTCCATGGGGTCACAAAGAGTCGGACACAACTGAGCAACTTCACTTTCCTTTCCTAGTTATGACACCAAAAGGATAAGCAAACAAAACAAAACAAAACAAAACTGAACTTCACCAAAATTTAAAATTTCTGTGATCCAAAGTGCACTATCAAGAAAGTAGAAAAGAAATATTTGCAAATCATAATCTGATAAGAGATCTGTATCTAGAATTATACAAAGAACTTTTACAACTCAATAACTAAAATTGGGCAAGGGATCGGAACAGATATTTTTCCAAAGAATATACACAAATCACTAACAGGCACACAATAAAAGATGCAACAGGAAATGCAAATCAAAACAAGATACCATTCATCCACTGGGATGGCTATAATAAAACTAAATTAAATTTTAAAAATAAATGCTGATAAGGATGTAAAGTAATTGGAACTCTCATACACTAATGGTAGGAATGTAAAATGGTACAGCCACTTTGAAAAACATTCTGGTAGCTCCTTAAATGGCCAAATATAGTTGTGGTATGAACCAGCAATTCCACTCTTAGGTACAGGCCCAAAAGAAATGAAACCTATGTTCACACAAACACTTACATACCAATATTTATAGCAGCTGTATTCATAATAGCCAAAGCTGAAAACAAACTAAATGTCTATCAATGAAAGAAAAAACAAATATAATGAATAAGCAAAAATGTATATGTCTACACATGTATGTGTGTGTGTGTAAATATATATCTGTTCTTGTCACCCTGCTTATTTAACTTATATGCAGAGTATATCATGCAAAACGCCAGGCTGAAAGACTCATAAACTGGAATCAAGAGTGCTGGGAGAAATATCAGTGACCTCAGATATGCAGATGATACCACCCTAATGACAGAAAGTGAAAAAGAACTGAAGAGCTTCGAGACAGGAGTGAAAGAGGAGGATGAAAAAGCTGGCTTAAAATTAAACATTCAAAAATCTAAGACCATGGCATTCAGTCCCATCACTTCATGGCAAAGAGATGGGGAAAAAGTGGAAACAGTGACAAATTTTATTTTCCTGGGCTCCAAAATCACTGCAGACAGTGACTGCAGCCACAAAATTAAAAGATGCTTGCTCCTTGGAAGAAAAGCTATGACAAACCTAGACAACATATTAGAAAGCAGTCATAATTTTGCCTATAAAGGTCTGTATACTCAAAGCTATGGTTTTTCTAGCAGACATGTATGGATGTGAGAGTTGGACCATTAAGAACGCTGAGTGCCGAACTGATGCTTTCAAACTATGGTGTTGGAGAAAACTTTTGAGAGTTCCTTGGACAGCAAGGAGATCAAATCAGTCAATCCTAAAGGAAATCAACCCTGAATATCCATTGGAAGGACTGAGGCTGAAGCTGAAGCTAAAATAGTTTGGCCACCTGATGTGAAGAGCCGACTCACTAGAAAAGACCCTGATGCTGGGAAAAACTGAGGAAAAGAGGAGAAAAGGATGACAGAGGATGACATGGTTGGATGGCACCATCAACTCAAAGGACATGAGTTTGAACAAACTATGGGAGATGGTAAAGGACAGGGAAGCCTGGCGTGCTTCAGTCTAAAGAGTTGGACATGATTTAGTGAGTAAACAACACACTTGCACACACACACATATACAATAGAATATTTTTGACCATAAAAAAGAACAAAGTACTGATCAATGCTACAACATGAATGAAACTTGAAAATATTATGTTAAATGATAGAAGCCAGTCACAAAAAAAAATCACATATTATATGATCCATTAATGTGAAATATCTTGAACAAGCAAATCTATAAAGACAGAAGACAGATTAGACATTCCTTAGGCCTGGAGAAATGGGGAGAGGGGCTGTAGACATGAAGTGGTAACCAAAATGTATAGTGTTTCTTTTTGTGGTGAGATGATAAATTAGAAGCAAAGTAAGTAGCTGTAAACAACAAAATGGCTCACAAATCACTTCAGATTCACAGCATGACATACTGTGCAGCCATTTAAAAAGTGCATAAGAGCTTTCCACAAGATACTGTGAAATAAGAAACAAAAGGCAAAATAGTAGGTATAATATGACTTCATTTTTATAAGACAAAGCTAAAAACTGCCTGTGAGGGAGTGTGTGTATGTGTGTGAGCCTGTACAGGATACTGTAAGTATCCTGTAAAGCAACGTATGGAAGGAGATATACAAGTTAACACATGTAACCTCTGTGGGCATGTGGTGTGTATGTGGGATGTCACTCATGGATAGAATGAGGGACAGAAGAGAGGAAAGATATGCAGAGCTAAAGGCTTATTGAGGTATAATTGATAAGTAACACTAAGTTTAAGAATACAACATAATGATCTATTTATACACTGTAAAATGACTAACACAGTAAGATTAGTTAATATCCATTACCTCACACTTGCAACCAAAACCTTGATGAGGATTTTTAAGATCTACTCTCCTGTCAACTTCAAATACACAATACATTATTAACTACTGTCATGCTGTGCATTACATCCCCAGGCCTTATTTATAGTTGGAAGTGTGTACCTCTGACCACCTTCACCTAATTCCCCCACCCCTACTTCCCTCTGGCAGGTGTTCTAAGTTTTCTATGTCATTTAACAGGCTGTTAACTGGAGACTATTACCTCCATTTGAGTTCTAGATTATTCTCTCTGGATGGAGAAATGAAGTTTGGAGTGGCTAAATAGTTTGCAAAACAATACAGTTGGAGCCATCCTGATAAATAGGAAGGCTTCTCAATCCAAATTCGTTTTGAATGTCAAGACCAGTGGTGGCACAAACACACAAACTGTGTATGAAAAGAGTTATCACATAATGAGGCTTCCCCATTACAGTTATCACATAATGGGGCCAATAGGGCAGTCCTCTCTGAAAATGACCTGAGACCTGGGAAAGAACTGGCTTGGGGTTTTTATGATAGTTAGAGATGAGTCCCTGTAGACAGGGAGGAGGCTGAATGGTTTGAACTTCCTGTGAGTGCTGAAAGAGGGAACATTCTTTTGGCTTTCTTAGCAGCTTGTCCAGACATGGGGCAGGAGAGCAAAAAGCAGGTGAAGCTTAAATGTTGTCAGCAGCCGAACATTAAAAAATGAAGGCAGATTCTTCACTACAAATGGTTTGAAAAGTCTACATGTCAGTATTTAAGAAAAAATGTTCAGTTTTATATCTGTATAAGTGATTGTGTATCTCTTCTTTCAGTTTGTTGTTCAGTTGCCCAGTCATGTCCAACTCTTTGCAACCCCATGGACTGCAGGACACCAGGCCTCCCTGTCCCTCACCACTCACCATCTCCCACAGTTTGCCCAAGTTCATGTCCATTGCATTGGTGATGCCATCCAGCCATCTCATCTTCTGACACCCTCTTCTCCTTCTGACCCCAATCATTCCAGCATCAGGGACTTTTCAATGAGTCGGCTGTTCACATCAGATGAACAAAGTACTGGAGCTTCAGCTTCCTTGCTTTGGTTAAGATGATTTAAATGTCTAGTTTGTGTGTGTGAGACATTTATTTAAATGCTAATAACCAAATGATTAAAAATAATAAGCAAATTCTGGGATACAGTGAAGGACAGAGAAGCCTGGCAAGCTGCAGTCCCTGGGTTGCAAAGAGGCAGACATGAGTGACCGAACAACAACAGCCGAATGGTACAAGTCATACATGTAAGGTAATACACATACCTCAAGCTTCACTCCAAGTCTTGAGAAATGTCTATTTACAAAAATTAGCAAATGTTAGATAACTAACATATTCAATTTTTACATGGCTATAAAATGAATATAAAATCATTTTGTATGATAAGTATTACTAGACTGTGAGCCTGGAGAATGAATTGAGGTGTAATGTGTCTTTATCTCTGTTATTGTAACTTGTGTCTTTAACTTTGTTACCGTAAGTCACCTGCACTTGTGACTTAAAACAAACAAAATGGGAGGACAAATTTGATAAACACTGTGTACATTAAAAAATAAAGTTAGATGTGAGTTGCAAAGAGTATGTTAAAAAAAAAAAAATCCCCAAAACATAAAGTTACTAGTGGGAAAATGACTGTATGAGTATTTCTAAATAATAACTCAAAAATAATTTATATTTATTTTGGTAGCCTTTAAACAATTTTTTAACTTTTAGCCAACCAACTATCAAAGTTATCTTTAATTGTTAAAAATATTTAATCTGTTTTGCAAATTTACTTTGAATTCCTAATATCAAAGTAAATAGTATTTCAGAGAAAATTATGATGAAATAAAGGTGAATATACAGTATACTTATTAATATACACTGGATTCATATTAGAATCTGTTTCAGAGACTTGAGTTACTAATAGGAAAAGAACACACAATAGTCAGTCATTTCATAATAAACTTTTTATTAAAACTGAGTCTTTACAATATATTTAAAATGACATGTTCCACAGACAAATATTTAAGAAAAAAACTATTTTATGTATAATTATTGGCATACAAATTTAAGAACATAGTTAAAACTAAGCTAAATATTTATATGTATGTATATGTGTGTGTGTATATATATGTATATCCAAATTTATATCAATGATCTGGCACACCTGAGCTTTAAGTTGTTGGTTTTCCAGATAGTGTGAAATACCTTTTATCCACTTTAGAAAGGATCCAGCCCATTGAGAAAGAATAACTTTGGTTAACAGACATTATCTTCCAAAGATCACATAGAGGTCTTCAATGAGATTACAATTTATCTTCAGAGGCTTCTTCCAAGTGGAGATCTGTCTGTGATGTAAGGAAGGATTCCCATGTAGCAAGGCACTAAATAATGGAAACACACCATCAGGAGATCAACAGTAGTTCACTTTCACTGTTAGAAAAAGTAGTAAATCCTTATATAACTGTTCTGATAGCAACGTGTCCAACTCCTCTCTCCCATCGGCTTGCCAGGATCCCTGTCACTTTTTACATATTTTAACTCTTAATGAGGGAAATTATTGCTAAATAAGATGAAAAGATAAAGGTTAAAAAACTAGCATGGATTAGTTTGTTGAAAAAATCTACTATTTCCCCACTGTCAGGGCAGAAAACAGGTCTAAATCATAGAGGAAAAGATGGACCATTTGGATATGAGGCAGGCATTAAGCACCTAGACAGAGGAGTAGTGATACAAGCATGGTTAATCAGATCTGAATCCTACTACATCACATATGTTTCTGCAAGTCGATTAATCTGTTATAGTTTCTTCAGCTATAAATTAGGTTAATGATAATACCACAAAACCAATCGTGAAAATTAAATTTACATAGTCTGTATAAATTTTTATGCAGAATGCCTGGCTCAAAGTAAATATTCAAAAGTCAGCAATTATTATATTATAATGGTCTACCAAGACTAAGTAGTGAATGAAAGTGAAGTGAAGTCACTCAGTTGTGTCCGACTCTTTGTGACCCAATGGGCTATAGCCTACCAGGTTCCATCGTCCATGGGATTTTCCAGGCAAGAATACTGGAGTGGGTTGCCATTTCCTTCTCCAGGAGATCTTCCTGACCCAGGGATTGAACCCGGGTCTCCTGCATTGTAGGCAGATGCTTTACCGTCTGAGCCACCATTAACGTGCCCAGGAAATGAATCAAGGTGATCTAATTGAGAACTATAGAACAAAAGAGAATACATATTTTTTTTCTATGTGCACATAAAACATATACCAAAACTCACCATATTCCAGGATATACAATAAGTCTCAATACACTTAAAAAGAGTAAATCATATGAGGTTTGTTCTCTGTGCATAGTGAAATTAACTTGGGAATCAGCAATTGAAAAGTATCTGAAAAATCCCCAAATATTTGAAATCTAAAGAAGAAAAAAACCAGGTAATCTAGAAAGTATTTTATTTTAAACTGAATGAAAATGAAAACATAATATAAAATTTTGGGATGCCACTAAAGTAGTACATAAAGAGAAATTTATAGCACTAAACACCTATTTAAGAAAAGAAAAAGGTCTTAAATGACTTCAATTTCCATCTTAAAAACTAAAAAAAGAACAAATTATACCAAAAGTAAGCAGTAGAAGGAAAAAAACAAAAAAGATAGCAGTGTGAATCAATGAAAGAAGAATCACTGGATCTTTGAGAGGATTAACAAAATTGATAAACTTTTAGCTAGACTGTTCATAACAGAAGAGATGACATAAACTACCAACTGTTAGGATTAAGAGAGGTGACATTAGTCTAAAAATTATTGAAGGAAAAGTAAATATTATTGAAAACTTTATACCTATACATTTGAGATCTTGAATAAAACCAGTGAAAAGATACACACTACCAAAATTACCAAAACTCACTCTAGAAAAAATAATCCAAATAAATCTGAATGTTTTGTTAAATATCTTCCCATAAAGAATACTCCAGGTATAAATGGCTTCCCAAGCGAACTGTATCAAAAATTTAATGAACAATCATATTAATTCTACACAAACTTTCAGAGAACTGAAGAGAAAGGGAAGGTGTCCATCATACCAAAGATATTACAAGGGAAGAAAACTATAGATTGCTACCCCTCATAAATACAGATGTAAAAATTCCAAACAAAATTTTAGCAAATCATATAGAAATCTATATACATACATACATATATATACACATACATATATACATACATATACATATATACATACATACAGAAATCTATAGAAAGAATTATACATCATGATCAAATGGAGTTTATCCCAAGAATGTAAGATTGGATTAATGTTCAAATCTATCAGTGTAACTAACTGTATTCAATTGACATGGAAAGACATTTGTCAAATTACAAACGTCCATCTCTTAGTTTAAAAAAAGTTCTCAGCAACCTAGAAACATATGGACAAATGTATTAACTATTAGCTATTATTAGTATTTTCTTTTGAATGCCAAGAAAAAAATTTAATTCAGCTTTATACTTAAAAATCTCTACCAAATTTTAAACATAAAAAAGGAAATAAGAAATACCTAAATATATATAATGTTTAAAAATCTTTATCCACAATGTATACAAAACTATGGAACTGAAGGGCTAATAGATAGCAGAATCATAGTTCACCTTTGTAAAAAGTTCTGTTTCCTATGTGAAACTCATTTCTGGCCTCTTCTGCAAATTCATACATAATCTACTATCTGGTAACCCTGCAGGGTAGCCCAAAGCAATTACTGCGCTCAGGAGATATCATATCTTTTTGATAAGTCTGCCAAACTATTATTTAAATAAACTTCTGAACATTCTCAAGGCAAAATTCAATGAAAATGTGAGCAGTCTACTCTATTTAAAATTCCTGTCAAATAGATCCGAACTGCACCAAAAATGGTATTAATCCTAATGTGGAGAAGCTTCTATCATTGTCATATTCTTCAACTATCCTAGTTTAATAAATGTCTAAGGGAGATCAGCCCTCCACGCTGATTACTGCTGTGAATTAATGTTTCCATTTCTAAAGAAAATCCTCAGAGGGACAGTGAAATGTGGTAAAAGAAACAAAGTAACTCCAACATATGAAAGGCAGAAAAACAATTTATGTATTTTGAAATATAGATTATAGAACAGTAGCATAGAAAAACAAGTGAAGTATCATGACAGCTGCTGAATATCTATATGAATACTCAAAGAGGCATCATTATGGTTGTTTATCACATATTGGGCTTTCCTTGTGGCTCAGCTAGTAAAGAATCCACCTGCCATTCAGGAGACGTAGATTCAATCCCTGGGTTGGGAAGATCCCCTGGAGAAAGGAAAGGTTACCCATTCCAGTATTCTGGCCTGGAGAATTCCACGGACTCTATAGTCCATGGGGTCGCAAAGAGTCGGACACGACTGAGCGACTTTCACATTTGACTATCACATATTACCTTCTTTAAACTTCACAGTGATGATTATGAACCTTATTTTACAGATGAGAAAGCTAAGTATCAATGGTTAAATATGTGATATTACAAATCTAATAAGAGGTACAGCCATTTAATAGCAAATGGAAAATAATTAATATCTTGAATGACCACCAGAGTACATTTAATAAGTCACTGGGCCATCAAGATGAGATACCTTTCTTTTACACAATGTAAGAAGAACCATTTTGGAGGAGAAGAGGGTAAAAAAAATGCCTGATTGCAGGTGGATCAACTTTTACGAAAGAGTATAAATGCAGGTTGCGTGTAGAAACTGATTCTTTACATGCCTCTTGGAAGTTTTTCCAGGTGTATGTATACTCTTTGAAGATGACTGAGTTAATAACATGCCAGGCAGGAAGTAAGTGTTCAGTAAATGCTGAGAGCATAGGGAAGGAATGTACTCAACTGCTGATGCAAATACACGGGTCATCAGAAACACTGCATTTTTCAATCTGAATATTAATCAACTGACATCCTGGCTTCTATTGATTACTAAATGTGTTAATGTTAAGTTTTGCCATAAAAACCTGATCCCCAGTCAGGGTGCTGACCAATCAGTTTTCTGGGTCCACAAAGCTGAGACATGGCCCTGAACTGTAACTCCTGATGCTACCATTCATCTTTTGGAATTTTGATAGCAGATATTTTTACTAACTAAATATGCTAATTGCCCCCTCCTGCCAATGTTTAATATCAACCTGTTAATATTGATATGTTGTGTATTTATCCAGTTAATGTACATAAGTCTAATTTTTGAATAATCAAAGATAATCTCTAATGTTCTTTAAATCTATCTTTTTTTTTTAGCATGAAAAATGAAGTGAAAACTCAAGAAATGGATTTTTTATACCATAAGCAATTGGGATAATTGAATGATACAAAGAATCATCAAAACAACAACAAAAATCTCAAAACCCAGTGTGACACTTGCTCATAATTGTAAATTATATATATATTTTAAAGTATTTCTATTATTTGGCTTCTCACTGTTTTCTATCAAGGAACTGATATATTCCCATTTTTAAATCATTATATTTAGTAAAGCAAGCTAATATCTATTAAAATTAAAGTAACAACAAAAAATACCCAGTGTCACAGTTGACTTGACCTTTAATTGTACCCCTTAGCTCATCAGTGGCAACCCACTCCAGTACTCTCGCCTGGAAAATCCCATGGACGGAGGAGCCTGGTAGGCTGCAGTCCATGGGGTCGCTAGGAGTTGGACACGACTGAGCAACTTCACTTTCACTTTTCACTTTCATGCATTGGAGAAGGAAGTGGCAACCCACTCCGGTATTCTTGCCTGGAGAATCCCAGGGACAGGGGAGCCTGGTGGGCTGCCATCTATGGGGTCGCACAGAGTCAGACACAACTGAAGTGACTTAGCAGCAGCAGCAGCTTAGCTCATTCTAGTTTGATTATCATACTGTCATAGAGAATCAATAACAATTCCACATTTAATTGAATAATGTGCATATTTTTTGTACATATTATTTTATTTGATACAACAATACTCTGACAAACTGTAGTAATTGCATCTTATAGGTAAGAGAACTGATCTATTGAGTCCAGTATTCTTTTCTAATGCCCTATGCTTCTCACTGCAGTAAAAGAAAGCCCATAAACATGTTGAACACGCTATTAGGCAAGATGTGGGGTGACTGGAAAGCAAGTTTATCACAGACCCTCATTAATTGAGAAGCCAGTGCACATTTTTTTTCTCCCCTAGGTGGCTCCAGTTTGTAGCCAAAGACCAAAAACTGTAGCTTCTCTTTGAAGGCATGACTGGGAAAGACTGTACAGTTAGGAAAGTGAGGCAGAACTAGGGCAAACATACTCAAAAGGTAAATAAAAGCCCTTTTGTTCTGACACATGCTTAAAGACTTCTCAAATAAACAGAATATGTAGAAAGTAAGTTTTAATTACAAAACTAGTCTTGAAAGTAAATCTCTTGCTACCTCAGTAAAAGCAGTGATGACATTTTGCCCTAAGAAAAGGTAAATGTCTCTTTAGCTCTCAAAAGTGACAGTGATCCACAAGTAGATGTGATTAAATTTTCTAAAGAATGAATGATAACAAAAATGGGGTTTCTGTTGGTATAACATAGCTTCCAATGAAAGCTTCCACATTTAAGAGTCACTATTTTCTCAAAATGGTAGGCTATAAAGAGGTTCTGTCCCACAGTCTGAAAACATTCAAGCAAATGTTTTCACTTTTCTGGGCCTATTTACCCATTCACAGAAGAGGGGGCTTAAACCATGTGCATGCATCAACTTTCATCCGAGAACCTAAAATGGCCAACACAAAAATAAACAAACGCAACCTAGTTATTAACTTAAAAGCTTTTGCACAGCAGAGGAAACCAGAAACAAAATGAAACGACAACTTACAGAATGGGAGAAAATATTTGCAAATGACGTGACCAACAAGCAACTACTCTCCAAAATACACAAACAGCTCATACAGCCTAATATAAAGGAAAAAATCGAAAAATGAGCAGAAGTTCTAAATAGACATTTGCCCAAAGAAGACATACAGATGGCTACATGAAAAGATACTCAACATTGCTAATTATTGGAGAAATGTAAATTGAAATTACAGTGAGGCGTGACTGAGCACACACACATCAGCTCACACGGGTCAGAATGGCCATCATCAAAAAATCTAAAGCAATAAATGCTGGGAAGGGTGTGGAGAAATGGGAACCCTCCTACACTGTATAGCCACAATGGAGAACAGTATGGAAGTTCCTTAAAAAACTAAAAATAGAAGTACCATATGATCCTACAATCCCACTCCTGGGCATAGATCCAGAGAAAATCAGAATTCAAAAAGATACATGCACTCCAATGTTCATTGCTGTACTACTTGGAAGAACAAAGGCATGGGAGCAACCGAAACGATCACTGATGAAAGAATAAATAAGAGGTGGGATATACACACAATGGAATATTACTCAGCCACTATTCAGCCAAAAATGAATGAAATAATGCCATATGCAGCAACATGGATGGACCTAGAGATTATCATACAAAGTGAAGTAATTCAGACAAAGACAAGTATCCTATGATATTGCTTACATGTGGAATCTAAAAAAAAAAAAAAAATACAAGTAAACTTATATACAAAACAGAAAGAGACCCAAAGACATGGAATACCAACTTACGGTTACTGAAGGGGAAAGCAGTGGGAAGGGAGGGTAAATTAGGAGTTTGGGAATAACATATATACATTCTATATCATTACTATATATTTAACAGACAACCAGGAAGGACCTACTGTATAACCCAAGGAACTATACTCAATATTCTGTGATAACCTATAACGAAAAAGAATCTGGAAAAAATAGATATATATGTAGGTACAAGTGAATCACATTGCTATACACCTGAAACTAACACAACACCGTAAATCAACTGTACATAAATCAATTTTTTTAAATTGGCAAATGAGATCACATATATTTGATAAATATGCCTTGCTCTATTTGGCCTAAGAGTGTGGAAAAGCATCAAATATAAAATGTTACCTCTTCCCTCAGTATTTGATATTTATAAGTTAATTGTCACTATAAATAATTTCTGAAGATTCAGAAATACATGAGAAATATTTTCAATTACTACTATTGCTATTAATGGTCTACATTTTTTGAAACCTTATTATGTGCTAGATTATTGTACTGAATTAAGAACTTAACATATATTTTACTTACTTATTTACTTATCCATCTATCTAGCAGCTTTGAAACATATTTTCTAAACTGGCAATTTCAGGCTCAAGTGAAATAAGTAGTGGCTTAAGGGATAAGCTAGTTGAGACTCCTGAAAAGGTAATGAGTATAAAAGCTTCAAAATAATTTATTTTTAGTGACTTACTAGGAATATTAAATTTTGCCTCTAAGACTTTTCTTTCATCTTTATTTTATTATGTACATATATACATACATGTACATATATATTTTAATATCAAATAAAATTTATGATGTGTATACTATTATTTTCAGCACTTTACAGAAGAAGATACTGAGGCTCACTGAAATAATGAAAGTGTCTGAACTTGAAGTCACAAGTTACGCCTATCCAAGGCCAAGTTCTTAGTCACCAGGTGACAGAGCCAACATAAAGTCTGATATCTCCACAGGTAATGCTATGACCCTGTTCATGGAACAGCTGGTGGAAAACTTAGTCTCATGCAAATTACCACAAGAATCAAATTAATAAAATATTATCTATATATCTCTGCTAATGAAGTAAAATAACCATAAATTTGCCTAAAACAATAACCATGATATGTACTAATATAAAATATGATAAAAGCCAAACCTTACCACGTACTTTTTTTTAAACCAGAAATTTCCACATTAAGTCTAAAGTTGTGCTTCTAGTTTTCCTATTAACCCCAATGAAATAATAACTGTATCTCTCTTAAATTAGAGCTGAGAAATATGACTGAGCATCCTTTACTTATTTTAATGCTATCTCAACTATCTTGGGCACATATGACATCATCTACATGTGAGGAAACACTGAAGCTCAAATATGTAAACATCTCCATACTAGGCCAATATCAATGCAAAATAAATTACATTGGGAAAATTTGTAGGCCAAACCTAAAATGAGGGCAATGGGGTGTGCAACATTTTAGTAACTGCTTTTTCAATCACCTAGACCTAAGAGCCAAATAGTAATGAAAACTTTAAGGAGTTGCATATTTAAACATTTTCCTGAAATATAACCAATGTAGAAAAAAATTAGAGATGATGTTATAAAAGGAAATCAACTTCTATTATTTTACAATGGCTCAAAATTATTCAATAAATTTCATTTTTGGAAAAGTCTAAATTCAGAATGAACTGCTAATTTATAATTTGAGAAATATCAGTAACTTCAAAATGACAAGATTTGCATTTTTTTCTAAAATTAGTTTTACATATGAAGACTATAAGTAATAAGTCTGCATTTGTAAATACTGCAAATACTTAAATGATTGCAACAGTTAACACAAAAAAACTCATTAGCTACAAACGCCATCTTGTGGTCCTTTTAAAAATTATTTTGTAGTTTGTAGATTTCTAACTCAAGATCTTCTAAAGATAGAAAGAGCCTTAGATACAACCAATTCCATTTTTCTCATTTTTACATGTGGAAAAGTTGGGGCTCCAAAGACCTAATACACTGGAAATTTTTATAGAGAGAATACAAGAGCCAAAATTTTCACATTTTCAACTCATACTTTTATATACGATATCATCATTCTTTTTTTTTTTTTTTTAACTAGTACCAAGCCAATTACATGAAGTTTGTCTGGTTTAGTACCAGACACTTCAAACACTGAGCTGATCTTGTTTATCATACATGAAAATACAATAAGCTAAAAGAAGAGCACATTTACTTTTGGATTTTGGAAAATTATCAAGGCACAGCTATGATAAAGCACATTATTTTAAAGCATTTCACACACTTTCTAATTTTATTCTTCTAAAAACCTGTGAGGGATGTGTGTGGATAGTGGGCAGAGGCAGATGAAGACCACTGGTTTTTACCTTTTGACAGATTAGAAAGCTAGGCATAGAGAAGATATGACCAAGATTTTACATTTAGTGGCAGGCATCCTGATAGCCAAGTTTAACTTGTGTCATTAGGCAATCCACCTTCTTTCTTCAAAGTGTTACAACATGCAGTGTGTGCATGTGTGTTTTAAGTCATTTCTTCCTTTTCTTTACAGGAACTATTATATCAGCCCATAGTACAGCAACTTACACAGTAAGTTGTAAGTTCTTGATTCAGAATCTAGATAATTTTAGAAATGATTTCATTATAAAATATAATCACCTATTTAAATGTTTGACTAACTTAACTACAGAAAAACTACAGAAAAAACTCACCTCATTCAAAAGTTGAGAAAAGACAGACTGTCGATACTATGGTATAACTATCACTTATACTCCTAAATTCAACTTCACTTGTATAAATAATTGAGAAATAACTATATCTCAGAATATAAGAGATTAATGAAAATGTTTTTAACGTAAGTTTTTAAGAAAGAAGAAACCTACAAAACAACAAAAGCTTTAAAACTTACATGAACTATAATAAAAAATGTTCATAGTTGTTTGGAAACATGAACTATAGCTTTGAAACATGCAATTCAGCATAGAACTCATCACTTAATAAATAAAACAACACAGTTACATGATACTTTTGAATTCTAAAAATGATAAATATTTCATTTTTAAGGTTTCCTTAGAAGTATATAAAAGTCAGACCTTGTTGCCTTTAAACTGAATTCTATAATTAATCTTGCTTTATATACATTATAATACTTGAATATTAGCCAGATTATACATTTTAAATGAGAAAAAAACACTACCTATGTTAATTTGAAGAGCTAAACAAACTTCTAGAAAACAGAAGGAACTTTAGAGCAGTGCTTCTCAAACTATCTGTGGTGAAGAAAACATCTTTTGTCGGCTAAGAACCATTAGTGATCCTACTGAGCTGACTAGTTCGCACTTCATGCCACAAAAGTCATCACAAAAGCTGGACAATACCCCAACTGGCCTATACTTGATTCAACAAAAGAAGTCTAATAATCACCTGGACATCATGACAATATCTAATTGCCCTAGAATATTTCAATTGGTTATATTCTATTTCTGAACTTATCATGTTGTAAATCTGTAATAAACAATTTATGAATTAGGCATTAGTCCACACCTTAAGTAACATAACTTTAGAGATCAATATAATTACCCAAGCTTTCCTAAATTGTGTTCCACGACAGGCTAATGCTATAAGAAGAAATGCTAACCTAGTCAAAGTTATGTCTTAGATTCATAAACCATTTAAGAACCTGTGCTAAATCACTTTAGTCGTGTCTGACCCTTTGTGACCCCACAGACTGAAGCCCTCCAGGTGTCTCTTTCCATGGAATTCTCCAAGCAAGAATACTGGAGTGGGTTGCTGTGCCTTCGTCCAGGGGATCTTCCCAACACAGGGACTGAACCCCCGTCTCTTACGTCTTCTGCATTGGCAACTGGGTTCTTTACCACTATCGCTACCCAGGAAGCCCATATAAGCACATAAAAGGTTCTAAGAACTTCTTTAGTAAATATGCCTATTTAATTCAAACTTATTTGACTACAGAATCTATCTTTTTGATCAAGATAAACACCCATTAACATTACAAAAACAAATTTCCTATAAAATGCATAGAGAAATTCTAGTTTAAACAGAACTTGCTGATGTACATTATTCAACAACTGCTTTAAAATTCCCAGTGGCAGAGAACTAATTTCTTTGCAATGCAATTTAATATAATTTAGAGAATTATAATACATAGGATATAATTCTCTTTTTGTGATTTCAAATTATTTAACTTCCAAAAGTTAGTTCTAGATATGCTTTCTTTTTTAAAAAAATTTCATTGGAGTATAGTTGCTCAGAACTATGTAGTTTTTTCCAGTAGTCATGTACAGATGTGAGAGTTGAACCATAAAGAAGGCTGAGTGCCAAAGAATTGATGTTTTTGAACTGTGATATTGAAGATGACTTTTGAGAGTCCCTTGGACTGCAAAGTCAAACCAATAAATCCTAAAGGAAATAAACCCTGAATACTCATTGGAAGGACTGATGCTGAAGATGAAGCTCCAATACTTTGGCCACCTGATGCGAAGAGCCAAGTCACTGGAAAGGACCCTGATGCTATGAAAGACTGAGGACAACAGAGAAGGGAGTGACAGAGGATGAGATGGTTGGATGCCATCACCAATTCAATGGACATGAATCTGAGCAAACTCTGGGAGATGGTGAAGGACAGGGAAGCCTGGCGAGTTGCAGTCCATGGGGTTGAAAAGAATTGGACACGACTGAGTAACTGAAAAACAACATAGTTGCTCAGCAGGTAAAGAATATGCCTGCGATGCAGGAGATGTAGGAGATAGGAGATGCGGTTTCAATTCCTGCGTCAGGAAGACCCCTTGGAGAAGGTCATGGTGACCTGGTCTAGCATTCTTGCTTGGAAAATCCCATGAACAGAGGAACCTGGCAGGCTACAGTCCAAAGGGTCACAAACAGTAGGACACGCCTGAGTGACTAAGCACTAAAATCGCTCTACAATGTTGTGTTAGTCTCTAATGTACAGCAAGATGAATCAGCTATACATGCACATTTAGCCCCTCTATTTTTCTTTTGGATTTCCTCTCCATTTGGGTCACCACAGAGCACCGAGTCGAGTTCCCTGTGCTATGCAGTAAGTTTTCATTAGTAATCTATTTTATGCACAATATTAATAGTGTATAGATACCAATCCCAATCTCCCAATTCATCCCACCTAGATAAGGTCTCTGAAGCAACAACAAAACATGAACTCCCTCCATGACTGCCCTCCAAATACCTTTCTTCTTTTCCAATTCCTTCAATAAACATGCATCTCAAAGACCACTATCATCATTACCACCTTATTCTGAATACATCACAGTTTGTCAGTATTACTCCCAAATGCATCATCTGGACTGAATTCAGTATTCAGAAAAGCTACTGAAGAATGGAGATCATTACTGTGTTATAATTTTTTTTTAAAGTGTCTTCTAACATAACAAGACCTCATGAATCTTATAAAACTTCAATTTTGAAAGAAGCAAATTTCAATGTGGTGACCGAGACAAAGACCTAGTAAGTTAAATGACTTAAACTTGACAAAGTACACTATCATTCTACATGCTGAAAATAATCTTTTTGCAAAGTATTTCTGGCTTGAGTATAAAGATTCTTTGGTACTAGGGTGCGGGGTGGGGGAAACCAGTTAGAAGTAGATTTACAACTTGGAATATGAAAGGACTTTGTCATCAATATAGAGGATAACATTTACCTTATTTGCTATGAGAGAGAAGAATTCCTTTGAATCACTGAAAAGCTGTATCAAATTATTGAAATGAAACTTTAAAAGGTAGTTGGCTAAAACTGAGCAGTTTTTTTTTTTTAAGACAAGTGGAACTGAAATTCACTGTCAAGAGTTCATAGCTACTAAACATCTTCAGATGGTTTTACAACAAAGGCTTTAATGAACATTAGAAGTCTTACATTTTAATCAGTTTCTTAAGTATTTTCTAGACAAAAATTTCATAAATATTTCAGACATGATTCCATAAATGACTTCTGTGAACAAATAAATCTGAGATCTTAAACAAAGGTGAACATAGTTTTTTTCCTAAGGAGCTTCTTAGGAATTTAATGTGCTAAGATGCATTGCAACCTTCTTCAATAAAATGAAACAGCATAACTTAGGAAGGCACTTGGCTATGAAGTTGTCATACCCAATAAGAGCAAAAGTAAAATAAATGGGAGCAAATGATTGTGTGATCAAATATATCCTCAAATAAACAATTAGGACTCAAAAACTATGCCCAGGGACTTCCTCCAGCATTTGTACTAGTTGACTTTAAAAACTTACAAAATGTCTTTAATGTAGCATTCCCTCAGCTCAGTTTATAATTTCACCTCTTCACTCATCCAAGATTCCTGGTACAATCTATCAAGCTGAGAAGGCAGCTTCCCAGACTCTGTGGTTGGTATTCTCCATGGATGCCTCTCCCATAACCAATCAACTAATAACACAGGACCATAAAAGCATCCCATGAACAGCCCAAGCAAGAGTTTATTGAAGATTTTGTTTCTATAAGCAGTGGTGAAGCCTCTCATCTGAGAGTAAGAATAAAAAGTTTTAAAGTCTTAGGATGCACAAGGTTATTTCTTCTCTGCTTCCCTTTTAAGCATTATTATTATGTACCTTTAGATTCTATTTCAAATAGGAATTAATTGCTTACCAAAAATAAAAGATTTTGATAGCATAAATGGTAAAAAGGACAAGATTAATCATTAAATAATCAATAGTGTCGGTCTCTTTTATAAAAATACAAAGGGAAAAGCTCCTAGGCATTCAGTGGAGCATTATGGCATTAAGAAGATGAAAACTTGGTGTTTTGATGAAGATGACTGTCCCTAAATGAACTGGATGGTCCCTAAACATGTGGTGTACTATAGCTTGAATTTGTCAATCTTGACATCAGGCTTCTGAGTACCTTTCAGTGAGTAAAAAAGTCAATAACGTGGACAAAAGAATGTAATGAATCGGAAATTCTAACTGGCACAAAAATGGTCAGGTTGAGTAAATATCTAAGCATCTTAACCTCTCAAGATGGTAGCAAGTTTACTTTTCAGGAAATCTATCCTACCCATTAATGGAAATCTACTGAATTCACTAGGGTGTATAATGTAGTTCTGAAACATTCTTCCAACAGTTCCAAATAGAGACTGGTATTTTCTGAAGGGTTGTTTTACCACCATCAGGAGATCTGTCTTCCTGAGTTCTAGAGATTAGGTAAGGTACCAGTTTAAGTAAATGTTATGAGGCATGACTGTAAAAAGAAAAGTACCCTGATATGGATTCCAAAATCCCTGTCCTAGATAATACTGAATTATTCTAGCTCTTTGTTCTTATGATTTTCACAGGGAGTTGAGACACACATTAACCTTAAAGAAAGTATCTATTTACTCCATTTCATCTTAAGAAACTGTCAATATAAAAATATAATTTAAATTGCTCAACATAGAGCAACTATTATGCCTCTCTCCCAACATTTAAACGGAAAACTAAGAAACAACAGGTCCTTCTTTGTGACCAAAATGATACTAAAAAACTATAGTTGAGTAAACCTTCAATCATCTCCATCCTTCTCTCTACAAGTACTGATGCTGAAATTAAACTTTTTTGTAAATTTTCAAATCACTTTATTAAATTCTAGGGAATATGGCTAGATGGCCAGGGTTTCCTTCCTTTCCTTTTCTTTGACTCCCAGATTTTCAAAATAGTACTTTGTCATCAAGTTTCTGTCTTGTTACATAACAGCTCCTCTTTGTTGGATGGAGTTAGATCTTGGGAAAGTTATTCTCCCTCACTGCTCCTTTCAATTAATGTAGATGAACAGCAAGTCCATAATTTATCTGAGACCCAATTTTTAAGAAAATAATGAAATTTCAGACAGATACATAAATTCCACTCATCAGAATCTTCTTAGCTGGCAGTTTTATTATCATTATCAACATAGATTAACCTCTTAAAGTCACAATGTTTGGGAGATACTTTTACTTGGATCACGGTGTTTTATTCATGAAAAATTTTTAAAATGTACCAATGTATGTAGCGCACCAATGAATGTAAAACAAGAAAAAAATCTTTTGCTACAATTTATTTTACTATTCCCCAATATAACAAGGAATATATTTCTAAATAAAAACAACTATACCTGAAAACTTCTAGGAGATTTAATGCTTATCTGTTACTTACTTTGTAAAAGAACTTCTATGATGTGTATTTTTAAAATTTTCTCTGCTTTTTGAATGGCTCATATATAGCTGGACTTGGATTTCAGGGAAGCATTAGTTGTGTTATTGATTTGGCTAGATTGTGAACTCTTGAAATGATTTTTCTTTTCTTCTTTTATCTCAGAGAAAACATCCTATACTAGATGCTTTTCTGCTTCCTAGATACCCACATAGATATAAATATTTTTATTATTCAATCATGATAGAACCCTTCTACTAAGTCAGTTTATTACGATTCAACTAAAAAAACTAATTCTAATACTCTTCCATTAAAAAAGTAATATATTATAAAGCTGTATCAATCAAATGAAAAATACATATACTTATTATTCTTCCCTAAGGGGAAGATTTAAGTTTGAATTTGAATGCTGCTTAGCATAGGGTTTTGATGTTAATAGAATCTAAAAGAATGATTTTTCATGAGGCAACTAACATTCTTAAATAAGACTGATAGCATTTGAAATGAAGTGACCTCTATCTTGGCTATTTCTTGAATATCTTATCAAGAAACATCTTAAGTCTAAAGTTCATAATTATTTTAAATAGTATTGTTTATGAGAGCAAAAAATTTACATAAATGTTCAATTATTAGTAGTTATCTTCACTAATAAAGATATATGAACATTATGTACTATATAAAGATCAAGTTATACAGAAAAATGTTTAAACAAATGAAAAATATAGAACCCAAAATAATACATATCCACTGTAGTCATCATAACACAAATAAGTAATCATGTTTTTATGTTGACATATTTGGAAATGCAGAAATTTTGAAATATTTTGATCTGCATAGAGCAAATTATTTTTCTATAAATGCATTTCAATATACCCCTCTCTAGGAGATAAGGCTATGGGTATTCTTTATTTCCTCTTTATACATTTGTGTACTTAACTTTTGTTGTTTTTTGTTTGTTTTTCCTTTACATGTATTAATTCTAAAACCAGAAAATGAGGCCAAAAGACTTCCATATATTAACTCTAAAATAAATTATGCAAAGAAATAAATTTTACTACTTCAAGTATTACATTCAGTTAACTACCAAATGATTTTATTTGGCATTAATATTATGTGATCTTTTCATGATTATAACATTAAAATTAAACTTTAAAGAGCATATTACTTCAGTTTCTGATATCTACCAAGGATTCCCTCCTTTTAAATTTCTTCACCATCATCATAATTATCAGCGTCAGCATCATCAACAATAAAAACACTATTTTGTACCTTGTGTTGCTGTTTATTCACTAAGTTATGTCTGACCCTTGCAACCCATGGACTGTAGCTTGCCAGGATTCTCTGTCCATGGGATTTCCCAGGCAAGAATACTGGAGTGGATTGCCATTTCCTTCTCCACGGGATCTTCCCAACCCAGGAATTGAACCTGCATTTCCTGTACTGCAGGCGGATTTTTACCACTGAGCCACCTGGGCAGTCTTATTTTGTACCCACTAGAGAACAATTAGAAAATGTCTGTGCACTTTATCCAACATGTCATAGTTTATAGTTTTAGCATCCCTTCATGTTTTAGCAAGAAATAACTTTCTTTGGTTATCTGGATACTAATATACTTTGAAATTATTCACTTTGAAATTTTTCACTGATGTTTAATGGGATTTTTGGTTTTATTGCTTTGTTCTTCTTAGTTTTTCAAAAAAGATTCAAGTTTATTCTTAGCTACTGGTCATATAGAACACAATTGGGAATAGCTTCATTTTACCTAATCAGAGTTTATTTCAGATCCTTGTTTAATATTTGAGGTTAACTGTCTCTAAGTAAATTCACACATCTAAGTACAATATTTCAGTTAGACAATAATTGGCCTTTGATACAGACATATCTCATATATCTACAAACTGATTTTCCTCTGTCATTTTAATAGTTAAATTTTAAGTTATAAACAAGTTGTGACCATTTCACTTCATCAAAGTCCAAAGACAAATGTTTATACCCTATTTTTTTCTATCACACTGGAAGCAAACCCCTTTGGGGGTTTATTATTTTTTTTTTTACAAATGTTGATGAAAAAAGAAGTATTTCCATAATAATGTTATTAAATTAAAAAGGAAATGGAAAGATTCTGAAACATCTTACTTCCTTATATATTTGACATATTCTGAAGTTAACAGATAACAGCAGACTGTTGCTGTTTCAGGCCATACAGTCTGTGTTAATTAGGGAGCCTTGATTATATAAGGGCTTCAACTTCCGATTATGCCTGGAATGATGTGCCAAATCAGTTAAAAGTTATTCACTCAGGAAAAAACTCAATAAATAACTTGAGCTGTAGAGACCTTATGAAGCTATTATAAAGAAAACCAATGATTCCTACAAACATCTCCATCTAAAATGCCGTACACTTGATATAATTTTAGTAAGATTTAGAAATACAATTCACCTGGAGGAAAGAGTTGAAAACATAGATATAAACTGCTGTGAGGGACAAAATTTGCAATATGGCAATATGGCACAGTGATGCTAATTTAACTATTTCTAAGAAGATAGTATTTTGTATAAACTGAGTGCAATCTATGAAAATAAAAAAAAATGTGCATTTATGTGAGAGGTATAGTCAAAATCTGAACATTTCAGTTGAACTTCAATGGAACTACTATGAACATTTTCTCTTAAAAAAATTAAAAATCCAAACTTAGAACTAAGTTTTACAGACATTATCATTGGGAGGACAACATAGTATGAGTGTTTGTCATATGATTTTTATACCCTAATATGTTTTATAATTGCAATCACTTATAGTATAATGTATATTCTAATTTTCTTAAAAAATTATTTCAATTATTAATTGTCATAGCACTCCTATAATGTCAGTGTGGCCATGTTCTATCATAAAAGAGAAAAAAGTTATTTCTGTGGGTTTAAAACAGTTAAAGTTGTAAAAAAAAAAAAAAGGCATATAGTGACATACCTGCTTTAACAGAAATATTTTAAATCATTTCAAAATCTGAGACTTATGGGGAGTTCCTTTTAGATATTTTAATTTACTTAAGGTTGTTAATGTAGAATAAAAAGGGAAGGTAGAAAACATCCTTTCCAACCCCACTTGCTAAAAAGAAAATCATTTAAATCTGTCCTCCAACCTCTAGCCTGCTGCCATGAAACCTCTATGTCAGTTCGCCTCTCTGACTTTGTTGCTACACTTTCTAACCAGGCTCAGTATGTTTCGTTTTGTTCCACTATGACCCATATACATTCTAAAAGGCAAGTCCAAATTGTCTCTTCCCTGCTGAAAACTCTTTAATGGCATTTCCCATTTCCCTTAGAATGAGAAATAAAAGACAAAGCTTATTAAGGCCCTCTTCAGCCTAATAGGGTTCAGGACATACTAACACAAAGTATGACACGCTGGCATATTAAGATGAATGAGTCTGAGAAATAGAAACGGAAAGGTCACTCTGACCTTCTTCCAACCCTTATCTCCTGAGGCAAGTCATAAAATCCTCAAGTAAGAGGTGGGATCCTCACCCCCAGAGGACAGGTGCATCTTTACCTCCGAAGCCAAAGGACATGAGAAGACTCCTAACAAAAAGGCCTTGCTAAGTCTCCCTCAGTTTACTGTGCTTACGTTATACTCCTTAACCTACCCCTCTCTATGCGACAACCCAATCTTCATCAAACCTGGCATAAAAATACTCAGATCTGTTTCTTCTGATCTTGACTTGTTGATGAAGGCTCCTGTGCCACAAAGAACTTACATTCATTCAACTTGTGTGCTTTTCCTCCTGTGAATTTATCTTTGCCAGTTTCACTTTCAGACCCAGCCAGGGATCCTATGAGGGTGGAGGGAAATATTTCCCTCCTCTACAAGCCTCATTTTTCAATTCAACGCTATCTCCACTCCACCATTCTCCCAAAGGAACCTCGGTAATTTGAACATGTTCTCTCTCACCTCTCTCTGCTTTTGTGCAAAGTGTTCTATGCCAGGAACTCTCTTCCTCACATCTAAATCTCGCTACCGCTCATTCATTACTCAGGACTCAGCTTAAATATATCCTCTGAGGAATCTTCCTCTTTCCTTCTAGATTAGGTTAGATGCCCCTGCAAAGTCTTCCTGTCCCGGATCTCATTATACTTTTTACTATAATGTTTTGTGTTAATTGTAACATGAGGAAGAGATTGTGTTTGTCTTGCATACTGTGGTCTCTCCAGGACCCAGCACAGAGGCTGGTGGTTGTAGGGGCTCAAGTATTTCTTGCTGAATGAAAATATCAGTATCAGTTAGATAATCTTGCAAAATATAAAGTATTTTAAAGTACCTTTAACCTGGCAAGCACTACGGAGTACAAAATATAATTTTCTTAATGTATCAATTTCAAATAGTCATATATTCAGACAGAAATAAGGTTAAAGATGTATTTTAATATATATCTTCTAAGAAAAGTATGTTCAGAATATGCTAGGTAAAAAAAGCAATAGCATAAAAAAAAAAAAAAAAGCAATAGCATAAAATTCACTGAAAATAAATACTACTGTGTTCAAAAAAGACAATCATTTGAAAAGCAAAATGTTGATTAGGCACTTTTCCTAAGGTAAACAAAGAAAGAAAGAAACAAAACCAACAGAACTAAACTAAAGTGAACTAATGCTCTTTTTTGACCTTTTGAATAGCTACAGAGGAAAGGTGCGGATGGAAGGGACATAAGGTATAAGCTCTGAACTAATTTCCTGCTCATTCAAACTTCTGTTTCTTTCCTGACTTTGCAAACAATACAAGAAAAGGAGCATGCATGCTCAGTGGCTAAGTCATATCCAACTCTTTGAGACCCCATGGACTGTAACCAGTCAGGCTCCTCTGTCCATGGAATTTTCTAGGCAAGAATACTGGAGTGGGTTGCCATTTCCTTCTCCACGGAATCTTCCTGACCCAGGGATAGAACCCGTGTTTCCAGTGTCTCCTGAATTGGCAGGAGGGTTCTTTACCACTGAACCACCTGGGAAGCCCGGGTAAGAAAAGAAGAGGAAATGAAATTTTAATCAGATAGGAGAATCATTAGGAAGCCTGATCAAATGATTTTTGAAGATGTCAGATCCTGCCAAAGCAAGAAACTGAAGGGAAGACAGACAAAACAAAACGGTAGCATTTAATTTTTTTTTTCATATGTCAGATTCTGTTCAGTTTATTTGTATTGTTTAAAATTAGGGAAATAATAGACAAGAAACTGAAGGCAAGACAAACAAAACAAAACGGTAGCATTTAATTTTTTTTCTTATATAAGAGTCTGTTCAGTTTATTGGTATTGTTTAAAATTAGGGAAATAATAGGAAAATAAGAAAATAAAAAAATCAGTGTTTAAACAAGCTCAGTTGTAACATATAAAATATTTGTAGCTTTTTATGTAATATATTATGAAACCATTTCAACTTGGCACTGGTTGAAACAACTTCAGTATAACTGCTAAAAGTCATGAATACAACTCATGGTGGTTTTTTCATTTCTTGTCTGCTTCATTAATAAATATTACATTTGGGTTTTTCTTATGGCTACTTCTTAAACTTAAATCGCTTCCTTTCATCCTGAGTCTTAATCTTGAAAGTGAAAGAAAGTGAAGTCGCTCAGTCGTGTCCAACTCTTTGCGACCCCATGGACTGTAGCCTACTAGGCTTCTCCATTCATGGATTCTCCAGGCAAGAATACTGGAGTGGGTTACCATTTCCTTCTCCAGGAGATCTTCCCGACCCAGGGATTGAACCCAGGTCTCCCGCATTGTAAGCGGATGCTTTACTGTCTGAGCCACCAGTGCAAAATGGCATTTACTTCTTTTCCCTTCTCCTATATTCTGAGTTTTACATAAAGATAGCAAAATTCTCTCTCACATCAAGCTCAGCTCAAATTAGGCACATGGGCATGCTGTGGAGGAAGGAAAGCTCATCCCCTTCTTACAGGTAAACACATTAGTGTTGGTGGGTGGGTTTAGCGATGCTCTATTAACTGGCAGCTCCACTGGCACTGAGCCACCAAAGAGGATTTTGAACATGACACTTGGTTCCTGAACAGACTCTTTCAATACAAGACAAACAGAAAGTGAGAGAGAGGATAACTTTTTAAAAAGAAAGCAATACGCATATCACTAATTACCTGTTCATAATAGAGGATGTTTTCCTCAGCCATATTTGTAAATGCTGACTTGATATCATTTTGCATGTTTTGTCTCCATCTTTCCCAATCTGCTTTCAGGGCATTATTAGCACACTCCACTTTATCTTCCAGTTTTCCAATCTCTTCCGTAAGCTGTGTTAGATCACAAAGAGAGATCAGCTGATCTATGCATTTCTGCCACTAAGTGAATTCTTTGAATCTAAGATGAATATTATATTTTTTTAAAAAAGCACAAGAATATTTTTTTTGAAGAGTTGCCAGTATAGTCAGAGATATCATGTAGAGGTCTAAGGTCTGCAACCAAAGCACTTGACTTTGGATAAATCTCTCAAACCTTGGGCCTCAGTTTCACTATTTATAAATCAAAGGAAAATGAACTACAAGTAATCTCAAAATTCTTTTGCAATAACTCTCTCATTACCACTGTTTGTGGTGATAATATTTATGTTAAAAGATACAGTTTCACATCTTCAGCTTTTCTTTCCTGCTTCTCACTTTTCAACTGTTTTGAGCAGAATGCTCAATTAACTGACATGTTATAACATCCATATAGATTATTCAGTCCAGCCTAGAGGCCCAGGGGATTAACTGGCTACATTCCATTCAGCTGGTAACAGAGGCAGGATTATATCTCAAGACATGTGACACCTAGTCCACACTCCACTAAACAAGCTGTGTGTGATAGTCACACCTCCTCCCAAGTCACCCACCAACATTTGAGCATGGAACCCATCAATGTATTGCTTTAAATTTAACACATTATCTTTATACAAATTTTAATATATTTATCCATATTTTATTTATTTTTATATTCAGCATACATGTATTTACTAAGTGCCTTCTCTGTATCAGGCATTCTTCAAGGGCCTGGAGATTCAATAATGAAGACAACAGACAAAAATTCCTGCTTTTACCAGAACTTATATTCTATTGGGAAAGACAAACCATAAGCAAGACAAATGAAATATCTACCATTTGATAATAAGTGTCAAAAAGAAAAATGGAGTAGAAAGGTAGATAAGGAGTATAAGAATAATGCAAGTTTAGATAAGATGGCTGGGGAAAATCTAAGTAAAAAAGTGTCATATCTAAAGTTGATGTTAGAGTGAATCACGCAGTTCTTAGCAGGAAAAGCATTCCTGGCAGAGGAAAGAAACAGGGCAATGGTCTAGAGGTAGAAGCATGTTTGGATGGTCCGAGAAGAGCAAGGAGACCAGTATGACTGTAGCAGATGGCAGAGTTAAAAAAGAGGGAAGATCCTAGGAGATGTAGTCAGAGGAGTAGCTGGGTGACCAGATCTTACTAAGCCATGCAGTCCATGGTAAAGGCCTTAGGTTTTATTGAGTGAGACCAAAGGCAGGGACAATTAAGCAGAAATAACACCATTTCTCCCATGTTTTATTAATAAAAGGGGCATTATACATTACCTTGACTGCAAGTATTCAAAAGAGGCTGTCATTAAGAAGGTCCCCATTACAGACATGTTAAAAGCTAAAATGTATGTCTTAGAATTAAAAAAAAATGTTGTTTTACTTTCAATGCTTGCTTAAAATATCACTTTTTATTCATTCATTTTGCTATGAAATTTCACTCTGACTTTATTTCATTGCAGCCATATTTGCTTTTATTTCCCTCAGACTAGATGTTTGGTATTATATAAATCTTTTATTATCTGCAAAATGTAAAATGTCAATCGCTCAGTCGTGTCCAACTCTTTATTATCTATGGGAGATCTATTTCATATGTAGGGTTGGTTTTCATGGTTTGTGTGTGGTGGGAATGTGTAGTTTTTTTTTTTTTTTTTTTCCCTTAACTTTCTTGTTTTGTTTGTAAACTATATCAGGGAGGCCATTTATTACTTTTATGGGTACCTATGACTCTATGGGGTAATTATTTTGCTAAATCATAGAGGATGTCTAAAAGGGTGTTGTGTTGGTATGCATGCTCAGTTGTTTAGTCATGTCTGACTCTTTACAACCTCATGGACTGTAGCCCACCAGGCTCTTCTGTCTACAGAATTTTCCAGGTAAGAATACTGGAGCAGGTTGCCATTTCCTACTCCAGGGGATCTTCCCAACCCAGAGATCAAACCCATGTCTCTTACAGTTCCTGCATTGGCAGATGGATTCTTTACCACTGTGCCACCTGGGAAGCCCAACAGGGCATTAACAGGATGTCTAATGGTAGATTTTGGGAATAAGCTAAGGTAAAATTACTGACAGGCCAAACTCAAACAGGATCCATAGAAAGCTCATGTGCTGGTTACAAAACCTCATTTCCATGGGTTGTTGGAACAAATCTTCCCATTTTCACAGCCAGATGGCAATGATTAGAAAAGTGTCTTTTTTATATCTAGGATCAAGAAGTAACTACACCAACAGTATCTACACTTTTTCTCCTCTGCTTAGGTTCTGCAGTCTAAAATGGCCCTGCACTGGAGCGGGATGACCTGCAAAATTCTTTATTGAAAGTAGCTTCAGGAAACAGTATCTAAATCATATGTTCTAAATCTTGCTTCCCCTCCTGATAAGAGCTTAAAATGGTGTCACTGCCATGAGGGCTTTACAAGAAAGTCATCTCTTTACCAACCTGCAACCCCCCATCTTGCTAGCCCTTGTTAGTGGTGGTTAGGCTGGTTGGTGCTTCTGCTCTGGCCCAGGGCTACTGCACTCCTAAAGAAGTCCTGTCCTGTTCCCTGACATCACTCCAATCCACAGAAAGGTCTGTAGCCTCATCAGCATGGCACTGAGGTTATATGACTAATGATAGGCTGAACTGATCTCAGACTCCATATTGGTCTTTCACAAGCTGTATGACATTGGGTAAACTACTTTTTGAAGGCTTAGATTCTTCATCTACAAAATGAACATAAAAATAATGATACCTATCTCGTAGGAATTTTTATTTAAAATTGCCTGAGATAATGAACACATTAACTGATGTTCACAGTGTCTGACAATTTATCTACTAAATGTTATCTATCACAACCATTACCAGCTGGTGAAATGGGAGCTGACTGCCTCTCCTCTTCCGGTATTTTAGTCTCTGGAAATATGCTATTCCTCTGCCAGGATCTAGGTATTAACTTCCAGTGCAATTTCTTGATTTATTCTTACCAATGTAGATGATAATATATCCAATTCTATATAATTCATGCTAAATATATATTACCAATGCTTATTTTTGCTGGCTATATATTGACCATTTTTACTGATGACTCCATCATGACTCTAGTTTGAAAAAAAGGAAAGTGATATTAGGTATTTCCTCATACTGAATCATCTTCCCATAATTTTAATTTTTAGGAAACTCAACTGATAATAAGCACAAAACACTTAATTTCTTTCCTACCAATTTATAAAGACATATTATTAGATCTCCCTTCTTTTAGTTGACTGCAATTTTAGCAAGTTCTTGCTAAACTATGGACAGTACAAGAAACCGTCCATAAAGATGGCACAGTCAAGGTTATGAACATAAACACTCAATATAATTTCACCAAAGTGGGAAAATAACATGTTAGGTGCCTGGCAGACCAAAGAAGCTCCTCTAACCACGTGGCAAACTTTCAATAACTCTAAAAGTAGGAAATTCAATTCATAATTTCTACTGCAAAACAACATAAAGACTGAGTTTAAAAGGATTCAAGTTTGAATCATTCATTTCACAAATACTGGAAACTTGGCCCTCTGTTGGTGGAAAAACTAAAGAAGTAAACAGTCCTTTTTGCCAGGAAAATGTTGAAATATCAGAATAAGTAATAAAAGAATGTAACACAGTAAAAATAATGGTTTTGATTTAACCACAGGCTAATGTGGTAATCTCTAGCTTCAGTTATATTCGGCTAAAAAGGAGTCACACGATTAAATGAAAACCATTAATACTAAGAGCTCAGGAAAACAAAACAATATCCTTCTTCAATTCTTCAATACTAGGGACAGCAACAATAATAATGAGCATTTATTGTATTTCTGCCACAGGCCACCGTATTAAGCTATATGCTTTACATACATTATCTCATTTAATCTGCATTATAATGTTGCACATTTTGTAATATTGTCTAGCTTCTGGGAGACATATACAAAGGAGAAACTGGGAGAAATATACAAAGGAGATCACATAACTTTCCGCGGCATCATAGAGATTCAAACCAAGTCAAAACACCTGTTCTTTCCAGAGTGACTATATAGCCCCAAGTTACCTTGCCTGTAGCTACCTGTAGCTGAATAGCCCCAAGTTACTTTACCTGTATGCCAAAGCCTTTGACTGTGTGGATCACAACAAACTGAAAAATTCTCTAAAGAGATGGGAATACCAGACCACCTGACCTGCCTCCTAGGAAATCTGCATGCAGGTCAAGAAGCAATAGTTAGAACTGGACATGGAATAACAAACTGGTTCTAAATCAGGAAAGGAGTATGTCAAGGCTGCATATTGTCACCCTGCTTATTTAACTTATATG
Source organism: Dama dama (assembly GCF_033118175.1). NCBI lineage: Eukaryota > Metazoa > Chordata > Mammalia > Artiodactyla > Cervidae > Dama > Dama dama. Next base: position 44,561,475 of record NC_083700.1, read on the forward strand.
CAGAGTACATCATGAGAAACGCTGGGCTGGATGAAGCACAAGCTGGATGAATCAAGATTGCCGGGAGAAATAGCAATAACCTCAGATAGGCAGATGACACCACCCTTATGGCAGAAAGCAAAGAAGAAGTAAAGAGCCTCTTGATGAAAGTGAAAGAGGAGAGTGAAAAAGTTGGCTTAAAGCTCAACATTCAGAAAACTAAGATCATGGCATCTGGTCCCATCACTTCATGGCAAATAGATGGGGAAACAGTAACAGAAGTTATTTTTGGGGGCTCCAAAATCACTACAGATGGTGACTGCAGCCATGAAATTAAAAGATGCTTGCTCCTTGGAAGACAAGCTATGAACAACCTAGACAGCATATTAAAAAGCAGAGACATTATTTTAACCAAAAAATGTCCATCTAGTCAAAGCTATGGTTTTTCCAGTAGTTATGTATGGATGTGAAGGTTGGACCATAAAGAAAGCTGAGCACCAAAGAATTGATTCTTTTGAACTGTGGTGTTGGAGAAGACTCTTGAGAGTCCCTTGGGCTGCAAGGAGATCCAATCAGGCAATCCTAAAGGAAATCAGTCCTGAATATTCATTGGAAGGACTGATGCTGAAGCTGAAACTCCAATATTTTGGCCACCTGATGCACATCTCCTGCATTGGCAAGTGGATTCTCTACCACTGAGCCACCAGGGAAGCCAAATCTAACAGAAAATAGATATGCAAAAACAAAACAAAAACCAACGACAATCATTCAAAGCAGAATGTGATATATATAATAATGGAGGAAAAAAATTAAATTAGAATATAGAAAGATACAGAATGGAGGATTAATTCTAACAGGGGTAGGGGACATTCCAAGTGTGAAACTGCTAGGCAATGAATGGGTGAGGGTGTGGCATGATTAAAACCACAGGGATTTTATGGTATAGAGCATGATAAAAGAATGGATAAGAGATAGGTTTGGAAGTAGTCAGGAAGAAACATGGGCTTCCCTGGTGGCGCAGATGGTAAAGAAGCTGCCTGCAATGTGGGAGACCCAGGTTTGATCCCTGGATCGGGAAGCTCCCCTGGAGAATGGAATGGCTACCCACTCTAGTATTCTTGCCTGGAGAATTCCATGGACAGAGATGCCTGGTGGGCTACAGACCATGGTGTCGCAAAGAGCTGGACATGACTGTGAGACTAATACACGCATAAGATGAAACATGGGAAGTACAGCTGGACAGGCCAACTGAAGACTGACGACTAGAGTGTATAAGTGATAATGAGCATAGAATGCATTCTGTAGGAAAAGGTAAGCCACTGAGAGATTTTGGCCAGTAGGAAAGGAAGGAGGACAGGAAGAAAGAAACCAATTAATCTACACAGGAACTGTGGAAACAGCAAGCAAAATTATAAGGATTTGGCTCACTCCCTCTCACTCATCCAGCAGCACTCACTCAGCATCCATCCTTACTTCCTGTGTTAAGAACCAAGATGAAGGGTGAAAAAACTGACTCTGCCCCAAGAACTCATGCCTAAGGGGAAAAATAAAAACAACTAGATAAAATGTGATATACATCTCATGTAAAGCAAATAGGGTGTACAGTCCTAGAAGCAAGTTTACCTTGAAGTTTCTAAAAAATGCAAGTGGTTTGTCAAGGTTTGTACCTGGAGTGTGAGTGGGAGAAGAGCAAAAGAGGAAAAAAGAGATATTACTTTGCCTACACAGGTCCATATAGTCAAAGCTATAGTTTTTCCAGTAGCCATGTATGGATGTGAGAGTTGGACCATAAAGAAAGCTGAGCGCCAAAGAACTGATGCCTTTGAACTGTGGTTTTGGAGAAGACTCTTGAGAGTCCCTTGGATGGCAAGAGTCCCTTGGATGGCAAGGAGATCCAACCAGTTCATCCTAAAGGAAATCAGTCCTGAATATTCATTGGAAGAACTGATGCTGAAGCTGAAACTCTAATACTTTGGCTACCTGATTCGAAGAACTGACTCATTTGCTGAGAAAGACTGAAGGCAGGAGGAGAGGGGGACAACAGAGGATGAGATGGTTGGATGGCATCGCTGACTCGATGGACATGAGTCTGAGCAAGCTCTGGGAGTTAATGATGGACAGGAAAGCCTAGAGTACTGCAATCCATGGGGTCACAAAGAGTCAGACACCACTGAGCATCTGAAGTGAACTGAACTGAAAAGAGGAAAAAGACACATGCAACTGCCAGATACTAAAGGAATTTCCCGGGGGGGAGGGGGAATCTGGATTTTTAATTAAAAAAAAAAAGAAAAAAACAAGTGGAATCACTGAAGAATTTTAGAGAAGAGGACCAGGAAGGGAGTGTAACAATCAGGTTCCAGATACAAGGGGATGCTGAGAGGAGGAGACCCTGAGAGACAGAATCAGTAGCGGGTTGACAAGTAATTAAGTGTGGGCATTGAAAGAAAAGATCATGTGATCTTTTAAACTGGATAACATTCACTGGAAGAACCGGTCAGGTAGGGTAAGAGGAAATGAAGGCCTAAAGACAACAGTAATAGTCATGCAGAGTGAGGTCACTCCAAAACAACTTTTGGAGGTCAACCCTGTGACATATTTCGCTAAAAATTTACTCCAACTCTTACAAAGTGGAAAAAAAAATACTGATCCCTGAGAAGGGACAGGGTCACAGAGGAAAAAAATAATGAAATAACAATGGGAAAAAAAAGATCGTGCTAAAAATAATCCACCATTAATATCAAGGCTTCAACAAGGGCTTCCCAGGTGGTGCTAGTGGTAAAGAACCTGCCTGCCAATGTAGGAGATGTTTAAGAGACACAGGTTCAATCCCTGAGCCTGAAAGATCCCCTGGAGGAGGAAACAGCAACCCACTCCAGTATTCATGCCTGGAGAATCCCATGGATGGAGGAGCCTGCCAGACTACAGTCCGTTGCAAAGAGGGGTTGCAAAGAGTCAGATACGACTGAAGCAACTTAGCACGCACACAGTATAAACATATTACATAATTACTATACTTCATTATTTCTCATCCAGAAAAGTACAATCTAAGAGGTGGGTGTCAAATCAAAGAATAAAAGATACATGAGGTTCATGTCATAGCCCATCAACTTGGAGGTATCCTAGATTCAGGTGAAGGGTGTTGCTTCTTGTTTTGTTTCTTTGATTCAGTTCAAAGATATCTAGAGAAAGACCTGATGGCTAAAGAGCCAAGAACAGATGTACTGGTTCCATTCACATCACTTATAGCTCTGAACCGTGGTTATATCACATTATGCATGTTTGTCACAGGTCAAGTGGGAAAGTGGCTAAAATGATTTGCACGAATCCACCCAAATCATTCATTATTGCTAGGAAATAAAAGCTACCTTCTAAGGGATAGCCCTGGGAACCATTAAACAGGTATAAACCATTCCACTATTTTTAATAGTTACTCAGTGTCTGAAGTACATGCCTGCTAAGGCATGCATCTGCTAAGGCAACCACAGGTGCAAAGTCCCTCAATCCCGATTAACCACGTTGGAGGTTTTCCTTATTCCCTCAAAGCTGACTTTAGAAAGTGAAACCAAGAAACCTTACAGAATTTTCATAATTTTTGTTAAAATAGGCCTTTTGTATATTTTATTGTTCTATTACATTTAAATTTGTAAGAACATACTTTCTTATAAGTATAATCATCAGAAATAGATCTAATTTTATAGAAAAGTTATATAAATCCATGCAAATATAGTTTATTTATTACCTTTCTTCAACAAATGATTAAAATTTTTCACAGAAATTTAGTATTTTATTAACTTAATAAAAAAGATACATGATAGAACATTTTAGAATCCCACAATAAAGATATTTAAATTTTTTTCTTTGTGACAAAATGTGGTCCTGAAAATTATATCAGAAATATCTATTTATAAATAAAATAATATAGATGAGAACTGTATGATCAGTTAGGCTAATGAATGAAATAGGATATAATCAAAGTTAGGGAAGTGAATAAAACAGGATTGCAAATAAAATATGAAAAAATATTTTAAAATATTGCTGAAAAGAACATATTCCACACAAATAAGTTGCCTAAAATATTTTATAATAAAGCTTGGACACAAATTTTATAAAATGGGATCACCCATGCAGCCATGAAATTAAAAGGCGCTTACTCCTTGGAAGGAAAGTTATGACCAACCTAGACAGCATATTAAAAAGCAGAGACATTACTTTGTCCACAAAGGTCCATCTAGTCAAGGATATGGTTTTTCCAGTGATCATGTATGGATGTGAGAGCTGGACTATAAAGAAAGCCAAGCGCAGAAGAATTGATGCTTTTGAACTGTGGTGTTGGAGAAGACTCTTGAGAGTCCCTTGGACTGCAAGGAGATCCAACCAGTCCATCCTAAAGGAGATCAGTCCTGGGTGTTCATTGGTAGGTCTGATGTTGAAGCTGAAACTCCAATACTTTGGCCACCTGATGCGAAGAGCTGAGTCATTTGACAAGACCCTGATGCTGGGAAGGATTGAGGGCAGGAGGAGAAGGGGACGACAGAGGATGAGATGGTTGGATGGCATCACCGACTCAATGGACATGGGTTTGGGTGGACTCCAGGAGTTGGTGATGGACAGGGAGGCCTGGCATGCTGCGGTTCATGGGGTTGCAGAGAGACAGAGCTGAACTGAACTGAACTGATATGCTCATAAGCTATATGAGAGGTATTTACAGTGTATCCAGTGAGTATGTGCTCAGTCGTTTCAGTCATGTCTGACTCTTCAAGATCCCATGGACTGTAGCCCGTCAGGCTCCTCTGTCCATGGGATTTCCCAGGCAAGAAAACTGGCATGGGTTGCCATTTCCTCCTCCAGGAGATTTTCCTTACCCAGGTATCAAATTTGCATCTCCTGCCTGTGTCTCTTGCACTGGCTGGGGGATTCTTTACCACCTCAGCCACTTGGTAAGGCCCCATGTATCCAGAGTGTATATATTTGATCTAATACTAAATGTTTGAAAATAATTAGGCTTTTCTTCTTAGAGATTAAAGTGTGCTTAAAGATGATTAAGTAGGACTTTTGCTCTTAAGATTTAAGGTTGATCTTTTGATGCTATTTCTTTCAAAGTTTTTCCAACACAGAGGCAAGAACTTTTATATTTATCAATAGAGACAAGAATCATTTCACTGGATTTGCTTGGCTATACCATGGTCCAACATTTTACCAATAAAGGTCCATCTAGTCAAAGCTATGGGTTTTCCAGTAGTCATGTATGGTTGTGAGAGTTGGACTATAAAGAAAACTGAGCGCGCTGAAGAATTGATGCTTCTGAACTGTGGTGTTGGAGAAGACTCTTGAGAGCCCCTTGGACTACAAGGAGATCCAACCAGTCCATCCTAAAGGAAATCAGTCCTGAATATTCATTGGAAGGACTGATGCTGAAGCTGAAACTTCAATACTTTGGCCACCTGATGTGAAGAACCGACTCTTTAGAAAAGACCCATATGCTGAGAAGACTGAAGGCAGGAGGGGAAAGGGATGACAAGAGGATGAGATGGTTGGATGACATCACCAGCTCAATGGATATGAGTTTGAATAAGCTCTGGGAGTTGGTGATGGACAGGGAGGCCTGGCGTGCTGCAGTCCATGGGGTTGCAAAGAGTTGGACACAACTGAGTGACTGAACTGAACTGAAACATGCAAATGGACTTTTTCCTTCTACATTTGAACCATTTCCTCCTACAAATGGACTCTGAGATCTCATTAGGACTTTCTGGTAGGGGAATGCAGGTGTTTAGGAATTACTTTTGGGCTTCCCTGGTGGCTCAAATGGTAAAGAATCTGCCTACAATGCAGAAGACCCAAGTTCAAACCTTGAATCTGGAAGACTGCCTGGAGAACGGAATGGCAACCCACTCCAATATGCTTGCTGGGAAAATCACATGGACAGAGAAGCCTGGCGGGCTACAGTCCCTGGGGTCGCAAAGAGTTGGACACAACTGAGCACCTTTCACTTCACTTAGAAAGGCTTTAGATTCCACAAGGACTATGAAAGAAAGCAATTAACTTTTGGAGGGATGGCACAAAATATGTGTGACCACCTAGCCAGTCAGATGAGTGAAGTCACTGTTGCTATTAAGGAGATGACAAACAGCCTTTATATTTTTGCTGGAAAACGTTTTGATTATCTTAGTTTTCTTTGTCTCTAACACTATCAAGAATGGTCTGATAGCAAGAAAAGGAGGGATTTACAAGAAGTGGCTTGCAGCTATGGAGGGGGGGAAGTTAGGGAAAGGAACTGTGTTTGTGTGTTTATGTTGCACATTCACAACACCTGCCTGCTCACTTAACAATGCTGAGTTCCTTCTGTGATCAGGTCTGGAGCTGCATGTCACATATAGCATCTCATTTAACTTTCTCTATACCTCTTAGAGGTAGCTTTCTTCCCCTCAGTCTAGCTGGTTCAAGTTTTCAATGTTAACAAACTCTGCAGACGATGAATCTGAAAAGCTTTAACATCCTTCGGCCCGTTCTCAGTTATGTATTTCTTCTTCTGAATTGTTTGGCAAACTCAATCCAAGTTTTTCTTTTCTTTTCTTTTTTTATTGTTTCCTGGCCCCTTCCATTTTAATTTTATTTATTTGTACTCCTTAAACCTCTCTTCTCCTCCAATATACAAATATAGTACAAAATATAAAATAAGAGTATAAAAATAAAATATAAAATACAAGTAGAATGCAAATAAAATACAAATAGAGTATCAAAGTAAACATTTATTTAACAAATCTTTAAGTTCTTACTACGTGCCAGGCACTGGCGTAGGCACATGAGCAAGGACACAGGGATGAATACGAGAGGGGAGGTTACTGTAGCTGGGGGCTACAATCTAGGAAGGGTTTCGGATCCACACTGCATTGGGCGTTCCCTCTGTGTCATCTGACCAACTGCCTTAGAATCTATCAGTGAGTCTGTGTTTTGCTCTGTTTCATAAAATAAGGAAGTACCTTCCAAACAAAATCTGAAGAAATCAAGGCCATCTAGACTCAAAGTTTCCCCTAAAAGAGGAAATCTAGCTTTATATCCAACAAATAACCTTATTTCATCTTTTTTAGTTGTCTTAGAGTATGGATAAGTTGTATTTGGCTCCTCCTCTCCTTTTTTTCCTGAAATTTAATAAATTCATAATCACACACACTCTAAGTGATCTAGAGGTTGGGCTCTGAAGTCCATGGATGGGAATCCTGTGTCATCTTAGCTAAATTTAGTTCCTTGATAGGTTGCAGTTTCCTCCTCTGTAAAATGAGGAGAAAGAAAGTACCCACTTCATAGGACTGTGTTGAATAATGTGTTAGCAAAGCGCCTGGGACTTAAGCACTGAATACATGTCAGGGTTAGAGTGGCACTCTGATGTGATTATGAAAGGATTATTGTAGGCTTCAGAAATGTCCTGACTGAACCCGCCAGTTTACTTCTACTAAGTTAGGGATTCCTTACTGAGGGCAGGCATGTAAAAAGAACAACTTTGGAGAAACAAAGAGATGGTAATAGGTTAGAAAGCTCCCCAAATGTCCCCAAGATGTCCAGGAGTGTTGGTGACTGAAACGGACAATGTAGTCAGGCATATATAGTCTATGTAAGGTCATTCCATCAGGCCCTTCTCCAAATCAGATGAGCAAGACCAAAAAGACCAGAAATTACCTCCATTTTGAGGAACTAGGTTATCACATCACATCAATACATTATTCCACTCTAATACAAGATATATTAGTATCTTGCTAATTATGGAATGATAAATCCTAAGATAAAAAATGCAGGTGTGGACCTTAGTCTAACTGACCTTTAAAGTATACTACCTTGTAACTAAAAAAACCTGTCCAGCAACTTAAGAAGACCCCCTGTACTTCGAAACATTCTCTTAAGCTTTTAGTTTTTCTTATTTACCAGAGATTAGTTTTTAGAAAATATATTAGTTCATTCAAGAACTATTCGTTGAACATCAGCTGTGTGTCAAGAGTACCTACTAGGCACAGTGCCCCTATGTGAATTATTTCTTTTTTCTCACTCAATTTTTGGCATACTGATGTCACAAGGGTAAATCTTCACTTAAAGTGGAAAATCCTCCCAATTCGGACAGTTTCATGATGAGACAAGTTACAGAATGCCTTGATGGGTGTTTCTGAAATTGGGATTTCTATATCCTCATCCATACTCAGTGATAATCTAGAGGATCATCAATGTCATAAATAAACATGGCATAATCTTGATATAGATATTTTATGGAGATCTGAGAAAAATATTTAACATAAACATAAATATATTATGGAGTAGTGATACTTATATGAAACTTTAATAAAATAGGAGATCGTAAAGAAATTTTAAGCTTGCATTGGTCATAGATGTGTCTCTAAGACTACTGGGGTATACATTCCAACTTCCCTGTACCAAAGAAAATAAACACTTTTGATAAGAATGTTTGAACTACACACTGCATTACAATGTGTTAGAAGTAAATCTGCTTGGTTGCTGAACTACATACTTATAAGGAATTAATACACATTGGCATGGTAATTCTAGGTGAGTTAACTGTGAAGATTACCAAGTTTTATCAAAGTATCATTAATAAAAATTACGGATTGAGGAAGAAGTTTCCTCACAGTCTATTTCTTCAGGAATAGTGGCCAGGATGATAGAAGAAAAGCCAAACTTTTTTCAACTACTTTGATCTATTACTGCTAAACAGCAATCTAGGGAAAATTCCACTTACCTCTCTAAGAAAAAACCAACTTCTCTATTTAGTCACTCACCCTTCATCACTTATCTCTGATATTACTAGGATAGCAAGTAAGCATCCCTTTTCCTCACCTTGTGACTGTCTCTATCCAATACTATGACTGAGCTCCTAATATCTGAACACTTAAAAAGATCTGCTCCTAATGCATTATTGGAAGAGTTCTCTTCCTAATGAATAATCACAACGTCACACAAATTACTCTAGCATGTTGAAATTAAGGAGGATAGCATGATCTTGATACAAAAATTCACATTTCTAATAGAAACAATGGTAATTACAAATCATTCTTTCCCCTGTCCCCCAGCTTTATTATGGGGTGGAACCGGCGTACAATTGACCCCAGAAAATGTATAAGTTTGAAATACACAACATGATGACCAATCATTCTTATTCAGAAATGTAAACACAAAAGTCCTAAATTTTAAGTTGAGCTAGCCAAATCGAACAAGAGCCAAGTTGAATTTATCTCATTGATACAAGGATGGTTAAAATGAGAAAATGTCTTAGTGTAAATCACCAAATTAAGTGAATAATGGTGAAAATCATACTACACTAGCTGGTACAGGAAACCATTCAATAAATTTCAACACCCACTTATGAATCAACCTGTTATCACATAGGAGTAAATAAAAATGGCCTCAGCCCGATTAAAAATATGTAATTTTCAAAGTTTAGCAAGCATCATTACTAATGGAAAAAATCCCGAAAAAATTTACTTTAGCCTCAGTAAACCAGTCAATTCTAAAGGAAATCAACCCTGAATATTCATTAGAAGGACTGATGCTGAAACTGAAGCTTCAATATTTTGGCCACCTGATGTGAAGGGCCAACTCACTGGAAAAGACCCTGATGCTGGGAAAGATGGAAGCCAAAAGGAGAAAGGGGCAGAAGAGGATGAAATGGTTAGATAGCATCACTGACTCAATGGACATGAATATGTGCAGCTCCACGAGATAGTGAAGGACAGAAGGGCCCGGCATGCTGCAGTCCATGGGGGTTGCAAAGAGTCAGACATGACTTAGCAACTGAACAACAGAAACAACAACATAGATAATACAAGGATGTCCCATCACTAATAGCTTTATAATGCATCTTTTAGCCAGATCAATAAGAATGAAAAATAAATACAAGGTATAAAGATTGAATAAATAGGACAAAACTATTAATATACACCCATAGGATTTTCTACATAAAAAATTTCAAATATTATATAAAGAAATTATCAAAAATTATTATAAAAATAATTTAGATGATTGCTGATAAAAGATAAATACGAAAAAGTAAATTATATTTCTATACTCTAGCACAACCAAAGTTAGAAAAGAAAAAATTTTAAATACGTAGTAATAATTTATGACAAATACAAACAAAATATAAAATACTCTGGAATAAACTTATGAAAACTGTAGAAGATCTTTTTGAAAAAATATTCTAAAACTTTATTGAGAGATATCAAAGAAGACAAAAAAAAGCATGGTTTCTAAAAATTATTCTACCTTAAATCTTCTATTGAGTACCTCCTTTAATTTCAGATTAAGTACCAGTTCCTCAGGTAGTTCTTATCTACAGATATGTACAGAATAGCATTTATGTACAATGTAGGTATTTTTTCACTACTCTTTCCATCTCAGTCCACTGTTCCTCTCCTTAACATTGATTAGGACAATCATTTTATGTATGTTTATGCACTTTCCTGTTACAATATAAGTTGTAACATGAGCCATGTGTCTATCTTTTGAGCATTCTATCCTTAGCACTCACTACTTAGAAATGTGATAAATATTTGTAGAATAAATTAATGATTTCAGAAAAGTGAAATATTAGTAACAAATCTAGTCTTGTTTCACCATTCCTTTCCAAGGACTGTTTCATTACACTGTGAAATACCTCAGAAACTTACAAGCTGCCTGTACCTTATCCTAAAGGTATGTATCACCAAAATTTCTGAGCAAAACAATACAACTTGAGGATAATAGCTATTCTTACTTAAGAGTATCTTCACTTTTTTCTTTTTAAATAGCTTCTCTATTATTGCCTTTTATGGGGAAAAAAAAAAACCATTCAATCTATTTATTCAAATGCTAAAAATTTCTCTTCATAATCAGAAAAGCTGAGGAATTATCATTTTGAAAGTCCTTGAAAATAATATACCTAAATAAAAAGATTTAGATTGCCACTCCATCAGAAGACAATAGAAAATTCTAAAATTCAGTTCTAATCTGACAGCTACCTCTTCTTAACAAGTATTAATTAAATTGCAGGGGAGGGAGAAGAGGGCTCTTAACAATAAAATTACATTATTTTCTGACTTGTGAGAGAGGTAAGATGTGTCTGAAAAATTAGATGCTTGATTACACAATGCTGCTCAAGCATACATGTGATTACTACACGTGTGTACCTTTTTTATATACTTCATAATACACACTTTTCTTAAAAAGTAGAAACCTCTCTTCCTGAAACTCACTGCCAATTTTATTATCCAAATGTAACTTGTTCAGTAAAACACAATGCATTCTCTTAAAATGACAAATTAAGTCATAAAACACCCACTAACGCAGTTGACACATCACCTTTCAAGTCAGTACCTCCAGCACCATTAACATCCTTCAAATAAGGAATAATCATGACACTGGAGGCAACAGAAAGCTGATTATTTAAACAGCCCCATTTTAGGAAGTATAGTGATCTCTTCTGCACAACAGAAGCACAGTAAAAACACACAAGACAGAAGAGGATTAATCTTTTTTCCTACTGCTTCCCTGAGCCCTATTAATATAAACCTTTAAAAAAGAAATGATATGGCTCCTGAAAAAAAAATTTTTAATCAAGTCTTTTAATTCTTTAGGTATAATTTCCTATATTTGTTTCGGAAGAACATAATTGAAGCCTAGAAAAATGATATGCCATACTATCATTAGGTTTCAATAAAGTTAATAATTGTTTCAAAGCCAAATCTAAACATGTATTTTATAGACCTTCACAGGTCATACAATTTTCTGCCATTAAATATTTTTATTCACTACCTAATCAAACAATATCTCACATATTATCTCATTCAATTCTCACTATACATCCATAATATGAATATTATTTCCCCATTTTACTAACAAGAAAAAGGAATGCTTATTGAAGTTTAAGTTACTTTTTTGTAACTTTCTCCCAGAGTTTCCAGGTTCCCTAATTTGTTATCCAACTCTACTATATTACAAAATTCCATAAGGGGTCCATAAATTTCAGGACATATATCAGACAGCTCATAGGCTACATGAAGGAACTTCCATTTATATTTAACTCTTTTTTATTGGGGGCTTCCAGGTGGCTCAGTGGTAAAGAATCTGCCTGCCAAAGCAGGAGACACAGGAGATGCAGGTTTGACCCCTGAGTCGGGAAGATCCCCTGAAGAAGGAAATGCGGATCCACTCCAGTATTCTTGCATGGGAAATCCCATGAACAGAGGAGCCAGTTGACAAAAAACATTACATTAGTTTCAAGTATTCAACAAAATTATTTGATATATGTACATATTGAGAAATGATTACCACAATATGGATGTCTAGCTAACATCCATCACCACACATATTTACCATATTTCTTTCTTGTGATGAGATCTATTGAACTTTTAAGATTTACTCTCTTAGCAATTCAAATATACAATAGAGTATTATTAATTATAGTCACCGCCCTACACATTACATCCCCATCACTTATTTGATAACTGGAAGTTTGTACCTTTTGACCACCTTCTATTTAACTCATGTAATGTTTTTAACTTACATGCATAGTTTATGATAAAGATAAAATATATAAGTATAGTAGTATAAGTAGAGATAATTAGTAAATTTAAAATATATACATATGGAGAGATGTGCTCAAAAATATTTAGGTGATAGATCAAAAAGTCTAGTGACAGAAATGTTATCTTTGCTGACGTAGTGTGTACATTAGACTTTTAATCAAGTGAATTCTTGAGGTTTTTTCAGACATTAATTTCTTTTCCATCTGAATCCCTATCAAAGATAAGAAACAAAGTTGACAAGAAATTAGCTAACTTGTTCAAGACTGAACAATTAATAATGAACTATCAAAACTGAATAGTCTCTGGTTCAGCAATTACATTTTTAGGTATTTATTCCACAGACCTACTGGCACATTCACAAATAATGCATGCACAAGGTATTCACTGAAGCGTTGCTTAGAGTAGCAAAAGGTTAAAAATAAATTTTCACCAGTAGGAATCAGATTAAATAAATTTTGGCACATGCATATATCAGAAGATCATGTAGCTATAAAAGACTAACAACTGGAATGATATAAGATGTGTTATATTAATAAAGCAAAGTACAGAAATCTTTATAGCATATTATTACATTCATTAAAAAGTAAAATCAGAATGCATATTTCTATTTGTTGCACATCCATAAAGTAACCTGGAAGGCTACAAAAGTAACAAACGGCAGCATGCATACAAGTGGGGAGTGGGAACTGGGGAGATAGAATATAAGACAGGAAGGAGACTTCATTAAATGTGTGTTCTAAAATTTATGAATATTGAACCATGTGAATTTATTACAAGCTTTCCAGGTGGCTCAGTGATAAAGAATCTGCCTGCCAAAGCAGGAGATGCAGATTCGATCCCTGGGTCAGGAAGATTCCCTGGAGTAGGAGATGGCAACCCACTCCAGTATTGCCTGGAAAATTCCATGGACAGAGTTGCAGGGTAGGCTATAGTCCATGAGGACGCAAAGAGATGGACATGACTGAGCACACACACACACACACACACACACACACACTATATTACATATTCAAATCAATCATTTTGGTGGGTTTTAAGCAACATGCTAATTGCTTATGTTAGAGATCAAGAAATACATTTTTGGAAACAATGAAATGTTGACATTCCTAATGTTCTACAAATGAGAACTGGTGGTTGGAGATAACATTTGAAGGACACATACAGGGACTAAAAATGAGACAGAGACACAGAGACTCAGCTCCTTCTTTCTGGTTGTTGAAATGTATAACCATATCACTTCTTCCACTGAAAAGAGAAAGTTAGATGACTCAAAGGGGTGTTGAAGATGCATGTGGAAGTGCAAAAGGTGATATTTCTACATTAATAAGTCATTTAATGTGTAAACTGAATTACACATTCATATATGTATGTGATCTTAAATGTGTATAAGTAAGTTAATCTAAACATCACAGCTAAAAATTTGACATTGGATGAAAGTCTTGTCTACTGGTGTGGAATCATCTTTGGGAAATTTCTGCCAAGGTAACCTTACATGTGGACTTCCCTGGTGGCTCAGAGGGTAAAGCATCTGCCTTCAATGCAGGAGACCTGGGTTCGATCCCTGGGTGGGGAAGATCCCCTAGAGAAGGAAATGGCAACCCACGCCAGTATTCTTGCCTGGAAAACCCCATGGATGGAAAAGCCTGGTGGGCTACAGTCCACGGAGTCACAAAGAAATGGACACACGAGTGACTTCACGCCATAACCTTATGTGTGCATTTCTACATGTGACAGTGATGACCATATGTGGTATACATGCATGCCCCTGTTATATCCTCATTAATGGAATATGAAGAATGTGCCCAGCATTTTCCTGGTGTGAGGGGATGTGAAAGGTCTTTTAATGCATTAGAGATTTGTTCTGAATGTATTTTTTTGTCCTTTCTCTTACTCATTTTAGATTAAAAGCTTCTCTGTCAAAGGGTTTCAGTAGCAACAGACCCTGCCTCCAGGAAGGACAGAACCTCTGCAAGTTTGCAGTTTATTTTGAAACTGCACCTGGGGATCCAAAACTCTTACCCTCCTGCCCAGCCACACTGCTACTAGAACCACTGACATACACTATGCCTCCTTAACTCATTTCATATTCTCTCTTTTTTTTTTTTTTTTACTGAGAGATAAGCAAGGCAGGTCAATTTACTCTAAATTTCATACCATTAAAACTGCCAGCTCACTATCACAGAACATCTCAAATCACCAATAATGTCCTGTGGCAGGCATGGCAACAAGACTTTACATTGAAAACTCTAAATGATCCATATTCGTCATCTGAAGCATGTGATAAGGATCTTTTCAGATGTTACCTCAGAGTATAGTTTCCAAGTTACTGGCACAATTTCTGGAGTCCTGCTTCAACAACTTCTACACCTGCAATATTGAGCCAGTAACTTTTCTCTGTACCTCAGTTTTCACATTTGTAAAATGAGGAAAGTTATACTATCTACCTCATTGCATTGTGTGAGACTTAAATAAGGCATCTAGAGTACTTAGAACCCTGCCCAGCAGATGGTAAGTGCTTAAAGAATATTAGCTCTTATTATCATCATCATCACCCATTAGTTTTAGTGTAACTAAAACTACTGACTGGTTAAAATAAAATTCTATATAATAATTCCTTGAAAGAAGGGAAAAAAAGAATTTCAGCTTTCTGAAATCACAGCTCTACATGCTCCAAATGTGCTTCCAAGTTGCAGTTTCTGATTTATTGTGATTCTAAATATATATATTTTTTGAAGGGATTAAAAAAAATCACTAGATTCTTAAAATTCCTTTTTTGTTTTGATCTTTGTAGAATATAATTATTATCTGCCTTCATAGTCTTACACCCTAATAGATTTCAAACCCATCTATTAGGGGGGTAAAAGTATTTATAAGAGACCAGGGAGAACAGTGCCAGGTTATAGTTCTGGTTCTATTAATTAACAAACTGTACAACTGTGGACAAATCACTTAACTTTTCTGATCAAAATCTCCCTACTATCACCTTGGTTTATGCCATCCTCATCTCTTTCCTATCGCACTGGACTCAATAGTTTTTTTGCTTCCCATGCGGGAAACAAAGTGAGCACCTGAAAGCAACCATCAGTTCTTCCTCTCCCCTTTCACTTCCCGAACAATTCAGTCCTAAAGCTTATTCGGTAATGCAGAGCAAAGATGGTGTCCATGCTGGTGGAGGAAGGGAGGCAAAGGCATGGTGGCCCAGAGCAGGATGTGAAGGTGTTGGCAAGATGATAAGGTCGTCCCTGCAAAGAGTGGTCCAGAATGAGACGTAACAGCCCAGTCAGGGGGAGAAAGTGCATACTCCATGTGGGCAGCATGGGGGAGCCGAGGCCAGCATGGAACAAGATCCTAGAGTAGAAAAGAGGATGCCCCTCTCCCTCGAGGTTGTGGTCCAGTGGGGTGAGGTGAGGAGTACCTCCACTTAGGAAAGAAGATGACATGAGTTATGCAGGATTGCTTACAAACAGAAAATCAATCAAATAAATTGATATGCAAAGGATAATGAGAGTCTGTTTCTCATAGTCAGAAAAGGAACTACAAATATGGAAAGAAAGAAAACTAGAATGAAGTCTCATGCTACCGGGTTTAAGTTGGAGGTGTTGGTATGAAATTGCTGTTTTTAATACATATAAATAGACAATATAGATATAAAAATGTATGATTATACAGAAATGTTTTGTATCTATGTCCACTCAGATCTCAGAATAATGATATCTAAAAAGCAATGAACATATCTAATGGCAAGATATTAATACTATGTCCTAAACATAATTTTTTCCAAATATACTAACCAGGGCTTGTTAGAGAAATGGCTGATTCCAGTGCTCAGGCAAGAAAAGTGCAAGAAGAGCCTAGAATGTCTTGTTATACCAGAAACAAGCAAAGAATGATGGGAATGTGTCAAAAGGTAATAAAAATGTTTGAAGATGGTGCCATTTGTGAAACTGGTCCTACTAGTCAAACACGCAATTAATATATCAAAATACATAGGGATAGTAATGGACTAAAATCCACTGACTGAAATAGAAAACCAACACACATACACTCACACAAACATATCAATTTAAAGTTTAAAGTAAGGTAAGGAATGAAATAATTATACAGCCTCAAAGGTGCACCCCACAAAATGTTTACTACTTATAAAAGGAAAGGAGCGATTTTACAATGGAGAAGTTAGGCACACATCACCTTAACCAAGTGGAACCAAAGAGTATATTGTTCAGTTCAGTTCAGTCATGTCCGACTCTGCGACCCTGTCCATTACCAACTCCTGGAGTTTACCCAAATTCATGTCCATTGAGTCGGTGATGCCATCCAACCATCTCATCCTCTGTCATCCCCTTCTCCTCCTGCCCTCAATCCTTCCCAGCATCAGGGTCTTTTCAAATGTCAGCTCTTCCCATCAGGTGGCCAAATACAGGAGTTTGAGCTTAAGCATCAGTCCTTCCAATGAACACCCAGGACTGATCTCCTTTAGGATGGACTGGTTGGATCTCCTTGCAGTCCAAGGGGCTCACAAGAGTCTTCTCCAAGATCACAATTCAAAAGAATCAATTCTTCGGTGCACAGCTTTCTTTATAGTCCAACTCTCACATCTATACATGACCATTGGAAAAACCACAGCCTTGACTAGATAGACCTTTGTTGGTAAAGTAGTATCTCTGCTTTTTAATATGCTGGCTAGGTTGGTCATAACATTCCTTCCAAGGAGTAAGCATCTTTTAATTTCACAGCTGCAATCCCCTTCTTGCAGTGGTTTTGGAGCCCAAAAAAATAAAGTCTGATACTGTTTCCACTGTTTCCCCATCTATTTGCCATAAAGTGATGGGACTGGATGTAATGATCTTAGTTGTCTGAATGTTGAGCTTTAAGCCAACTTTTGCACTCTCTTCTTTCACTTTCATCAAGAGGGTCTTTAGTTCTTCTTCACTTTCTGCCATAAGGGTGGTGTCGTCTGCATATCTGACGTTACTGATCTTTCTTCCGGCAGTCTTGATTTCAGCTTGTGCTTCATCCAGCCCAGTGTTCTTCATGATGTACTCTGCATGTAAGTTAAATGA
The DNA here is from genome assembly GCF_033118175.1 of Dama dama. Classification (NCBI taxonomy): domain Eukaryota; kingdom Metazoa; phylum Chordata; class Mammalia; order Artiodactyla; family Cervidae; genus Dama; species Dama dama. The sequence continues at coordinate 44,579,074 of NC_083700.1, forward strand.
GCAGGGTAAATAAGTAAGTTAAATATACAGCCTTGATGCACTCCTTTTCCTATTTAGAACCAGTCTGTTGTTCCATGTCCATTTCTATCTGTTGCTTCCTGACCTGCATACAGATTTCTCAAGAGGCAGGTCAGGTGGTCTGGTATTCCCATCTCTTTCAGAATTTTCCACAGTTTGCTGTGATCCACACAGTCAAAAGCTTTGGCGTAGTCAATAAAGCGGAAATAGATGTTTTTCTAGAACTCTCTTGCTTTTTCGATGACCCAGCGGATGTTGGCAATTCGATCTCTGGTTCCTCTGCCTTTTCTAAAACCAGCTTGAACATCTGGAAGTTCACGGTTCACGTATTGCTAAAGCCTGGCTTGAAGAATTTTGAGCATTACTTTGCTAGCGTGTGAGATGAGTGCAATTGGGTGGTAGTTTGAGCATTCTTTGGCATTACCTTTCTTTGTTAATGGGACAAATAAATTTCATGTGCTACCAAACACATAGATCACAGCATCACTTGAATAATATTCCTGTCAAATATTGACAATTTAATAATAAGGAAGTATCAAACAAATTACTATAACTGGCCTCAATCTTTAGCATAAAAGGTCACAAAAGCCAAGAGAGGGAATTCACAACTCTTGGCTGATTGACAATCTAGGCCTCAATTTTCTCATATATGAAAATGAGACTCAAGTATGAGACTCAAGACCTTATAGTATTATTCATTGTATGCATGTGTGCATGCTAATTTGCTTCAGTGTGTCTGACTCTTTGCAACCCTATGGACCAGGCTCCTCTGTCCATGGGATTCTCCAGGCAAGAATACTGGAGTTAGTTGTCATTTCCTCTTCCAAGGAATAGTAAATGTAAACTACTGGCACAGTGCCTGTCATATAATAGGGACTGAACAAATGCTAAATATGCTTCAGAAAGGAAAGCAAGAGAGAGAGTCTAGAACCTCTTTGAAAATTGAATGGTACTTTGATTGGGGCATTCCCCACTAAGTTCGCTTTCCTATTGACTAAGATTTAGTAGGAATAAAAAGTTTACTCTCCAAAACTGAGAAATATAATAAATCAAAATGCAGTTAATTTAGTCATATGGCACTGTACAGAAGAGAATTTCTAGTTCTTTGTAGAAATAGGCTTTTTTTAATTTTTAGAAGTACTATTTAGAAAAGATTCATACTTTAAATAATGTTCTATGATATCATTAGATATTTTATAATATATTAGTCTTTTATACTTTCTTCTTCTAACTTACCAAAATTTTTACTGACACAAGCTCTAGATTTATAAACATTAATTCATCTTCAAAAAAAGTTTCTTCAAAGTAAGCATTATTTCTGCATGTTCATGGGTAAAGAATACTAAACGTGTGATTAAAGTCACAAGTTAAGTAAAAGCAAATCAAAGCCCTCTGCAGGCTTCAGTCTCCCAGTGTGTTCCTGCTCTAAGCATAATCAAATATTTATTGATGCCCAGGCAGGGCTGGGAGTGAAAGAGATATGTAAGATAGACCCTTAGGACACACTTCTTATTAACAAAAAGTCTAAATTAAAAGGAAATTGAATCTATTTTGAGTTTCTATATGGGACAGCTATTTAAACTATTATATCTATGGTAGGCAGAACTCCACAAACCAAACCACAATTCCACACGGACACTATACATAGAATTTCTTAAATCCTGTGAAGAAATGACTGGAATTTTAAACTATTCCTTTCACTTATCCATCTGTTATTTTGCTGTTGCAGTCAAGACAGTGGAGAGGAAAAAAAAAAATGTTCCTACAGAAAGACACAGAGCTTACAACCCTCCCTTAAAAGTCATTTACCATAATGTTCCACTGCCTCTCTTTCATTTTCTCCTTCACCAACTCCATCCACCCTCACCCACCACAAAGGTACACGGGCCTTATTCATCAAGACCATAAGTTTATATGTTCCATTTTCAAATCAGTAAACCTTAGTAATGCAATAACTTCCCTAAACAAATGTTATGGGTAAAAATTTTGGAAGTAGTACAATTTTTTCACTTCACCATCAGACATCTCCTAATTTTCTGGGTTAATACTGTTAATACAAGTAGTTTGATGTTCAAGTTTGTGTTCACATCAGATATGCTGGGGTTGGAGGGTTCTTAAAAAAATAAGAACACATTTTGGAGGTGGGAGGTCAAAAATATGTTTTTAAATGTGTGATCTTTGAAATTATCTGGAACATTTTACTTCAGTCATTAAATTTATTATTTCTGCTCCATGTTAGATTTAAGATGGCCTCCAAAACTAGATTCTACAACTAGTTTAAAGGAGTGGCGAGCTGCAGCTGAACAGCGCTGGAGCTGCTGGAGCAGCAGAGAGGAGATACCCCACGTCCAAGGTCGGGAGCAGCAGCCATGAGGAGGTACCCCACGTCCAAAGTCAGGAGCAGCAGCCAAGAGGAGATACCCCATGTCCAAGGTCGGGAGCAGCAGCCATGAGGAGGTACCCCACGTCCAAGGTCGGGAGAAGCAGCCAAGAGGAGATACCCCACGTCTAAGGTCGGGAGCAGCAGATGTGCTTTGCTGGACTGGCTATGAAGAGATACTCCACATCCAAGGTCAGAGAAACCCCAGTAAGATGAGAGTAGGGGCAAATTTGCATTTAGCCTCAAACCCCATTCCCACCAGAGACACTAAGAGGACTCAAACAAACCTTGTGCTCACGAGGACCCAGGGACCCACAGAGACTGAGGCAGAACTGTGTTTGAGCGTCTCCTGTGGAGGTGCGGGTCAGCAGTGGCCTGCCACAGGGACAGGGGCCCTGGGTGCAGCTGACTTGGGTATGGCATAAGCCCTCTTAAAGGATGCCGCCATTAATCCCACCACAGAGCTGCCAGAACTTACATAGGACTGGGAAATAGACTCTTGGAGGGCACAAACAGAACCTTGTGCACCAGGATCAGGAGAAAGGAGCAATGACCCCACAAGACACTGACCCAGACTTGCCTGTGAGAATCTAGGAGTCTCCAGTGGAGGCATGGGTTTGTGGTGTAGCAGTACATGCATGAGATCTTTTGAAGGAGGTCACCATTATCTTCATTACCTCCACCATAGTTTGGCCCCAGGTAAATAGCAGGGAAGGAACACAGCTCCACCCAGTAACAGAAGTGAAGTGAAGTGAAGTCACTCAGTCGTGACTGACTCTTTGCGACCCCGTGGACTATAGCCCACCAGGCTCCTCCCTCCATGGGATTCTCCAGGCAAGAATACTGGAGTGGATTGTCATTTCCTTCTCCAGGGGATCTTCTGGACCCAGGGATTGAACCCAGGTCTCCCACATTGCAAGCAGGCACTTTAACCTCTGAGCCACCAGGGAAGCCCATCAACAGAAAATTGGAATAAAGATTTACTGAGCCCAGCTCTGCCCATCAGAACAAGACCCAGTTTCCCCCTCAATCAGTCTCTCCCATCAGGAAGCTTCCATAAGCCTCTTATCCTTCTCAATCAGAGAGTAGACAGACTGAAAATTACAACCACAGAAAACTAACCAGTCTAATCACATGGACCACAGCCTTGTCTAACCCAATGAAACTATGAGACATGTCCTATAGGGCCACCTAAGACAGACAGGTCTTGGTGGAGAGTTCTGACAAAATGTGGTCCACTGGAGAAGGGAATGGCAAACCACTTCAGTATTCTTGCCTTGAGAACCCCATGAACAGTATGAAAAGACAAAAGGATAGGACACTGAAAGATGAACTCCCCAGGTCAGTAGGTGCCCAACATGCTACTGGAGATCAGTGGAGAAATAACTACAAAAAGAATGAAGAGATGGAGTCAAAGCAAAATCAACTGGATAGTTATGGATGTGACTGGTGATGGAAGCAAGGTCTGATGTTGTAAAGAGCAATATTCCACAGGAACCTGGAATGTTAGGTCCATGAATCAAGGCAAATTGGAAGTGGTCAAACAGGAGAATGCAAGAGTGAATGTCGACCTTTTAGGAATCAGCGAACTAAAATGGACTGGAATGGGTGAATTTAATTCAGATGACCATTCTATCTACTACTGTGGGCAAGAATCCCTTAGAAGAAATGGAGTAGCCATCACAGTCAACAAAAGAGTCTGAAATGCAGTAGTTTGATGCAATCTCAAAAACGACAGAATGATCTCTGTTCATTTCTGAGGCAAACCATTCAATATCATGGAAATCCAAGTCTATGCCCTGACCAGTAATGCTGAAGAAGCTGAAGTTGAATGGTTCTATGAAGACCTACAAGATCTTTCAGAACTAACACCCAAAATAGATGTCCTTCTCCTTATAGGGGACTGGAATGCAAAAGGAGGAAGTCAAGAAACACCTGGAGTAACAGGCAAATTTGGCCTTGGAGTACAGAATGGAGCAGGGCAAAGGTTAACAGAGTTTGGCCAAGAGAACGCACTGGTCATAGCAAATACCCTGTTCCAACAACACAAGAGAAGACTCTACACATGGACATCACAAGATGGCCAACACTGAAATCAGACTGATTATATTCTCTGCAGCCAAAGATGGATAAGCTCTATACAATCAGCAAAAACAAGACCAGGAGCTGACTGTGGCTCAGATCACGGAACTCCTTATTGCCAAATTCAGACTTAAATTGAAGAAAGTAGGGAAAACCACTAGACCATTCAGGTATGGACCTAAATCAAATCCCTTACAATTATACATTAGAAGTGAGAAATAGATTTAAGGGATTAAGATCTGATAGACAGAGTACCTGAAGAACTATGGACAGAGGTTCCTGACATTGTACATCCCCAAGAAAAAGAAATGCAAGAAAGCAAAATGGCTATCTGAGGAGGCCTTACAAATAGCTGTGAAAAGAAGAGAAGCCAAAAGCAAAGGAGAAAAGGAAAGATATACCCATTCGAATTCAGAGTTCCAAAGATAGCAAGGAGAGATAAGAAAGCCTTCCTCAGTAATCAGTGCAAAGCAATAAGAGGAAAACAATAGAATGGGAGACTAGAGATCTCTTCAAGAAAATTAGAGATAAGGGAACACTTCATGCAAATATGGCACAATAAAGGACAGAAATGGCATGGACCTAACAGAAGTAGATGATATTAAGAGGTGGCAAGAATACACAGAAGAACTGTATGTAAAAGATCTGCATGACTCAGATAATCAGGATGGTGTGATCACTCACCTAGAGCCAGACATCCTGGAATCTGAAGTCAAGTGGGCCTTAGGAAGCATCACTACGAACAAAGATAGTGGAGGTGATGGAATTCCAGTTGAGCTATTTCAAATCCTGAAAGATGATGCTGTGAAAGTGCTGCACTCAATATGCCAGCAAATTTGGACAACTCACAGGACTGGAAAAGGTCAGTTTTCATTCCAATCCCAAAGAAAGGCAATGCCAAAGAATGCTCAAACCACCACACAATTGCACTCATCTCACACGCTAGCAAAGTAATGCTTAAAATTCTCCAAGCCAGGCTTCAGCAATATGTGAACCGTGAACTTCCAGATGTTCAAGCTGGTTTTAGAAAAGGCAGAGGAACCAGAGATCAAATTGCCAACATCCGCTGGATCATCGAAAAAGCAAGAGAGTTCTAGAAAAACATCTATTTCCGCTTTATTGACTAAGCCAAAGCCTTTGACTGTGTAGATAACAGCAAATTGTGGGAAATTCTGAAAGAGATGGGAATACCAGACCACCTGACCTGCCTCTTGAGAAGTATGCAGGTCAGGAAGCAACAGATAGAACTGGACATGGAACAACAGACTGGTTCCAAACACGAAAAGGAGTGCATCAAGGCTGTATATTGTCACCCTGCTCATTTAACTTACATGCAGATTACATCATGAGAAATGCTGGGCTGGAAGAAGCACAAGCTGGAATCAAGATTGCCGGGAGAAATAGCAATAACTTCAGATATGCAGATGACATCACCCTTATGGCAGAAAGTGAAGAAGAACTAAAGAGCCTCTTGATGAAAGTGAAAGAGGAGAGTGCAAAAGTTGGCTTAAAGCTCAAAATTCAGAAAACAAAGATCATGGCATCTGGTCCCATCACGTCACGGCAAATAGATGGGGAAACAATGGAAGCAGTGACAGAATTTATATTCTTGGGCTCCAAAATCACTGCAGATGGTGACTGCAGTCATGAAATTAAAACACACTTATTCCTTGGAAGAAAAACTATGACCAACCTCGAAGGCATATTAAAAAGTAGAGACATTACTTTGCCAACAAAGGTTCGTCTACTCAAGACTATGGTTTTTCCAGTAATAATGTATGCATGGGAGAGTTGGACTATAAGGAAAGCTGAGCACTGAAGAATTGATGCTTTTGAACTGTGGTGTTGGAGAAGACTCTTGAGAGCCCCTTGGACTGCAAGGAGATCCAACCAGTCCATCCTAAAGGAGATCAGTCCTGGGTGTTCACTGGAAGGACTTATGTTGAAGCTGAAACTCCAGTTTTTGGCCACCTGATGTGAAGAGTTGACTCCTTGGAAAAGACCCTGATGCTGGGAAAGACTGAAGGTGGAAGAAGAAGGGGACGACAGAGGATGAGATGGTTGGATGGCATCACCAAGTCAAAGGACATGGGTTTGGATAAACTCCGGGAGTTGGTCATGGACAGGGAGGCCTGGCATGCTACAGTCCATGGGGTGGCAAAGAGGTGGACATGAGTGAGCAACCGAACTGAACTAAACAAAGTAGATAAAGACAATAGCACAAAGGGAAAACAAAAGTAGGGGAAAAACAAGGTAAATCCAGGAGTGAATTAGAAACACAAAACACATTGGCCAGATAGAAGTAGATCAGAATTGGGGTTCTCAACATTCTAGAAACTAATGTAAAGAGTGGGATAAAGAATGGGCTAGGAATAGGTATTAAACCTAAGATGTGCACACACTGAAAACAAGTTAATGGCTCTAGAGAAATTAAATCCTATTGCTGGTGCTGATACATAAATGAATCTTTTCTCAGGGGTCCTCATAAAGGAAAACAATTAGAAAGTAGTCAGTGATGCTGATGCTTATAAGAAAGAGATTAATGGTTCTCTTTTTTAAAATGTCCTTTAATCAATGGTACAATGCTAAATGCTGTTTAGTAAAACAACTGTTTGGAGTAAAAATCACAAACTTTTTAAGGGTCAGTATATATTCATATACATTTTAAATTATATATTCAATTGCCTAGTGATCAGGTGGGGCAATGGGAGCAGTCACTATTTAACTCAAGATAATTACTACGTCATTTTTTTTTAAAGCAATGTAAAGATCTAACAAGCAGGATTACAGTTACCACTTTCCAAACTTTGAATGAGACATCCAATATATATTTCAAATACAAAATATTTACAATCTACCTAGCTAGATACTGCACTCATAGTATTCACAGGCTGACTTAACAATACTCTAAGGAAGGTATAACCCACAACTTTTAGAGTTGAGGAAACTAAAGCAAGGAGAATGTAAGTAACTTGTCCTAAACTACAAAGGCACACAATGCTATGGCTAAAATCACATGCAATTCTACAACTGGGTTTAAGATCTTTTATTAAACACTTTTCAGATACTACTCTACTTGCAATGCCATGAGATAAATAACAGAGGAGAAAAGTAATCTGGTAAAATTTCAAATAAAGATCTAGGCTCAATAGGCTCTTATTCATAGAACTGACATGATTCTTTGCTTTTTAATCAAATACTTATTATTCCCCTCTACAAGATATATAAATAGCAGCAAACAGTTTTTCTCCAATCATTTGAACCAATGATGCCCTAAATGAGAGGCTTGCCAGTGATGGTTCAGAGGGAGAGGGATTCTAGGCACGACCTGGTACTCTGTTCTGGGAGGACAGCTACTGAGGGCTTTCATCACTCACTCACCCGGATTCCCAACCAGTAGTGTGTCTACAACTCCAATGTACAGCTACACTGTGTATGTGAGGCACATATTTATTGACTGTTTACTTCAAATCCAATCCCCATTCTCCCTCTTACTACAAAGAGCCCGTTTGTTTGTTTTTATTTTTTAGGTATTTGCATCAGAGGGCAGCTTCAAGCTGGTCTAATTCAGTACTGATGGTCACATTTCTACTCCAAAGTACTAGTTTGATCATGGACTCACCATGAGATGGGAGAAAAAGTCTGTTGGATATCTTCTAGGATAAACTGATAAAAGGAAACATACAAAAAGAAAGTCCTTTCTTCTTTCACTGGATAACATCATGTCTTTCACTGCTGTGTGAGTGTGTACATATGTACATATGCATATCATCTGTGTGCATGAGAAACCCACGTAGAAGCAAATAGACACAAAAGAAGCAGAGAGAGAAAAATAGACACTAGAAAATGAGGCCTATAGAAAGGAATAAATTTGTTAAAAAATCAGGAGAGAGAAGTGAAGTAACAAATATGCAAGAAAAGGTAGAGCCAACCTCTGCCCTGACTCCAAAAAAAAAGAAAAAAGCTATGTCAACGTTATATCTTTAAAGTTTAAAAAGCATTTAGTACAGTATCGAGAACATTTCAAGATTAATAACCACAATTTCAGTATAGGAGTAAAAAACCGGTTCAAAAATAGCAACTCACATGAAGCAAGGACCAGATTAAATAAATTTGGTGTCTGTTTGTATCTTTTGAATGTGGCTATATGCAAATCCAAACTGTAACGATCTTATGAAAATGCATTTTTTATTTTTGCTCACATAAATATACTGCTAAACGGCTATGGCATATATCTAGATCCAACTCTCAGATTCCATGCACATATTGCTAAATGTCAAATGTATTCATATTCATTTATATGTGAATGCTGCTTTGAGTGGCAAACTATAAATCATCCATTCAAAAATAAAAATAAAAATAAAATGGATATGCAGCATTATTTAGCAGCACAGATGAACCTTATTTATCTTACAGTTAAACAGTGAAATGAATAAGCATTTTCAAACAGAAGCTCTGACTCTGAAAACTTATAACTAAACTGCAAAAACCACAAGTTCCTCCAAATATTTGAGTTTTCCTCAAAATCTCAGTTACTGTTATACCTTCATCACAGGCAGAGATTTCCTTACTTTGACTGAATATCTGTTTTTTAATATCTTCTCTATCAGAGCATATAACTCTCAGTGTCTATTAAAATATCTTACTATCTACACTTACCTTATTCTGTATCAAATTGTTTTACAAATACCTCATAAACATGAAGTGATTAAAAAAGCTGAATGACCCTAAGTAAATCTGTTTGAAAGTGAAAATGCAAGTCGCTCAGTCATGTCTGCTCTTAGCAACCCCATGGACTATACAGTCCATGGAATTCTCCAGGCCAGAATACTGAAGTGGGTAGCTTTTCCCTTCTCCAGGGGATCTTCCCAACCCAGGGATCGAACCACGGTCTCCCACATTGCAGGTGGATTCTTTACCAGCTGAGCCACAAGGGAAGCCCAAGTAAATCTGTTTAGTTCATCTTATTGGTCAAATTATCTACCCCCAGCCAAAGCTATATAAATTCCCTTTCTTTCTCATAACTAGCCATCTCATCTCTGATTTTTTTTTTGTTGGAATATATCACGGCTCAGTCCTATGAAGTCCTGGGGCCTCTTTTTCTCATCCCTTAGTGATCTGAACAAATGTCATGGCTTTAACTACAACTTATCTGCTAGTAATTTCCAGCTGGGTCCCTCCCTGACCTCTGGATTTTTATACAGATTTCCATACGTCCCTGCTCAACACGTCACTTGGATTATCTCCAGGCACACCAACTTCATACACTCAGATCTGATTTACTCACCTTCTCCATGTTCTTCCCAAAGTCTTTGCCATTTCAGTGCCAACACTTAACTCCCACTTGCTTGGTTTGAAAACCGTGGTATAATCCTTGTTCACTCACACTTCATAGCACAGCAAATAGCAACAGCTGTATCTGCAAAATATCCTCAGAACATGACCACTCCACACTGCTTCTGCCCAGGTCCAAGCTAGGGTGTGCCCTGGGACTGGAAGAGCTAGTCTGCAGCTCCAGCCTCCCATTCCATGCACACCCCACATTTGCACTACCTTTCGTCTTTCCCAAGCACGGTAGTCATTTTAGAACAAGTCTCACCAGGTCACTCCTCTGTTCCACTGTGGTCTTCCTAACTTGTTGAGACCAAATCTTACCCCTGCTTACCTCTCCAACCTCATTTCCCACAGCTCTTCTGCATCCTCATTCCACTCCAGCAACACTGGTCTCCTTGCTTTGCAGGAAACACACAGGCATAATTCCACTTTGCATGTACTGTCCCCACTGCCTGACATGTTCTGCTAGGTATTCATGAAGCTCAAGACCTCAACTTTCTGGGGTTTTACATAAACAGCTTCTTAGTAAGACCTTTCCTGACCCCTAATTTTAAATCACACTGCTCCCCAACACTGCCTCTTCTCCACACTTATCATATATGACAATACACTATAAATTTTATTTGTTGCTTTTGTCTCTGTCTCTAGAATTTAGGACTCACGAGGGTCTTTCTTCACTATTTTCTCCTAGTGCTTGGATTAGTATCTCTTATATGTTAGGTATCCAACAACATTTGATAAAATGTTTCGGTGAATATTCTGCCTTAAATGTTGTCTCATCATGACATAAAGTTCCACATCTCCAATTTTCTTCTTCCCTTATATGCTACAGTTCAGTTTATTGAGCCACAATCTGCTTTCCTAGAGAACTAGAAATGTCAAGGGTCACTAAGAACTTGAAACAAGGGCTACCCTCATTCCTTAAGTGCTTCAGATTCTATCTCCCACCTACGTCTCTCTCAAATTTCTCTTCTCAGCAACTCTGGAACCACCACTTCAGTTCAGGCCCTTGCTGGAACCACACAGTCCAAAGTATAAAGCCCATATGCTTCATCCTGACAAATAAGGCTCCTCTCTGATCTGACTACAACCCACCTTTAGAGCCACATCCTGCAAAGGATTCTTCTGCACCCCATTCTCCGGCACCCTGCTCACTACACATCAACAGCGTTGCTCACACTTGTTTCAGCTTTTACTACTCTTCATAATTGCCACTCACTAGTCTTCAAGGAACAATTCCTTACTCGTTTTACAGGACCCAACTCAAGTGTTAAACTGCTGTAAAGCCATCAAAATAACTACAGCTAACAACCACTGAGCGCTTTCTATTCACATGACCCAAGTAACTGACTTGCATTTTATCACTGAATCCTTAACAAGGCTATTAGAAAAGCACTAATAATCTCCCCCTTTATACAAAGATAAAATGAGGCTTTAAAATGTTAGCAAATGTGTCTTAAGATTTAATAAGCAAATAAGACAGGATTTGATCTTAGGTTTATCTAACCCCAAAGTCTAAGTGACAAAACACTAAATGAACAGCTGAACTGACCTTCACATGACTATTCTAGTCTTTATTAAGTTGAGGTCATTTTGAAACCATTAATTTTATTGTTGTGAGACAAGAAGTACAAACCACAACTCTAAGAAGCAGCCACTTTACAACTACTCAGGTAATAAATCAAGGAATTCACTCTAAAACATTATTTTGGTTTGCAGGAAAGCATATAATTTTTGTGGGCATATTTATGTGATGAGAAAAACTAATAATAATGCCATAATTGCCAGTTTACAGCACATACAAAGTTACAGGCAAGATAAAAGACAAGAGCCTTGCATTCACATGGCACATAGGCCACATAAAGATCATCTGATATGTCTAACATGACCTCTGGAATGTTAGTTGCATCAGGGCTCTATTTCCACCCAATAATTATAATTCCCCTAGTCTTTGCCGTCCTTGGCAGAGGTTCATTTCACTATCCTTTGCATTACAAGCTGCTTCGTCGGGTTTGCATATAGCATCGCACCCAAAGGTGACTCTGATGGAGCTTCTGAAGGAATCCCCAGCAGGTCTCCATAGAAATGGCCCCAGGGTTGTCTCCAAAGTGGCCCTGCTTGAGTTGCCATGGTAAACAACCAGGATAGATTGCTCTATTCAGTTCTCTGCCAGGGTCGCCATGGTGACTGCAAAGGAGAGATCCTTAGAAGGACCTCACAAGGGCACGTTTCCATGGTGACCCTATCCTGCATATTTCTAAGCAACTTCCCTTTGGTTGTTCCGTGACCAATCACAGCAGGTTCATTTTGAGAGTAACCCTGGAAGGTTGCTTCCAAAGATATCATCATAACATAGGTATTTCAAAGTGAGGTATACAAACAAACGACATGAAAATGTAAGTGGAACCATTCACAAATCATCAAATTAGTGCCTGTGCATTTTAGGATCTGTTTTTGATAGGTAACAAAAAAATACTTGTAATGTCTTTGATAAACATCTCTTTTTCAGATCCTAATAAAAATTATCTTACAGAATAATGCAGATAATTAAAGCTTTAAATTTCTCCAATCTCACAGCATAGAATCTAACTAGGTAAAAAATACTTTATAGTGGACACGTCTCTCTCTCACACACACACAATGAAAGCAAAAACACAGATGGCTCATCAGGTTATAACGGGATATCAAGGAAATTTTTATAGAGCAAAAAGACAAAATATTTGCAAGTCAAATGAAAAGAAAAAATGTGTTTTTTAGTTGAGTTGGGAAAGCCTAGCCATATTTGGGCCTAAGCTATTTTTTCCTGTATTTCTGTGGTTGGAACAATCCCAACTACTCTTCCTTTCAATTTAAAATACGAATATAAGCCATTCTGAACAGATGCTCGGTTTTTAAGCCATTTTACTATTCTCCTGAAACTTTAAAATACTGTACTTTTTTCTAGTATCTAGTCAAGGGCAAATTTTTATCTAATCACAAACTTCAACATCTCATGAATTTAAATATCTTTAAAAACTATCTAACAAATTAAAAAATTCTACAGTTCCAATGATACAATTATAATTTTGTATTACATGTGCTCACCCATTTTTGTTCCTTCCAGTTGATCCTTTAAGTTAAAAAATATATATATGCACATATATACATATATATATTGCTTATTGTAGAGTTTCCCAACTGGTACAGTGGTAAAGAATCACCCTACCAATGCAGGATGTGCAAGAGATGAGTGGGTTGCAGGGTTCCATCCCTGGGTTGGGAAAATCCCCTGGAGCAGGAAATGGCAACCCACTCCAGTATTCTTGCCGGGAAAACTTCAAGGACAGAGGAGCCTTGTGGGCTGCAGTCCATGGGGTTGCAAAAGGTCAGACATGACTGAGCAGCTGAGCACATCCCTTATTGTATTGAAAAGGTTAATCTTGGTTTTCCTCTTTTTTTTTCCTCTTTTTTCTCCTCTGTTGAGGTTAAAGCAAACGATATTCCCCTCAAGCACTGGTTTCATTTGTTCTACATTTTGTTTCTCTCTTTCACAGATTCCATTCTCCTACTCTGTCCATAACAGCGTACCACTCCCCACTCAGGTTCTATTCAGGAGAATAAACTTGAGTTTGAAAAATAAAGATAGTTAAGAAAGATGAGGGTAATTCACAATCATTATTTAGTGAAATCTCAACATTTAACAGAAAGTCTGACTTTGTAGAGACATTGTCTCAAGCCTTCAACACGTTTTATCAATTAGAGCAATCACTGCAATTCTTATTCGTTCACAATTATTTATTCATTGTCCACCATGTACCAGACATTGTTCTTTGGGCTGAGAATGCTTCAGGAAACAATTAAAAAATTCCTACCCTTTAAGTATTTAGATTATGGACAGGGGAAAACAGAAAGAAAGAGAAGATAAAAGGAAAATCAGTAAGACTATCATCTTTTGTGTCAGAAAATTATTAAAGCTAGAGAGAAAATTAGAGCAGGGAGGAGAGAGGTTAAGCCCCAAGCCAAGTTGGGATGGGCAGTAATAGTACTATGGATTAACAGGGAGGGTTTCAAGGATTCACCCACTCAGATGACAGAAGTGTGCTCTAACTTCTTAAATTAAAAATAAAATTAGGGAAAGCTCTTCCATAGAGAATTCAATGAAAGTTAACAGGGTAATGAGCAATTTTTCCTATATTTATACTTGCTCTCCGAGAGGCAGCATGGTCTGAGGCAGGCAAGTGATCCCATCACCTCCAGTGCCACCACTGTTTCAAGAACTGTACAAATTTGGACAAGTTACTCTACCTTTCAAGCCTCTATCTCAATTTTAAAATGATAATAACAATTCTGATTGGATAGTATTACTTTGAAAATACACAAAAGACAATAAAATATAAATACTAACCTATTCTGGGTGAAAATATAATGTCTAAAAATTGCTTTTGAATATTTCAAAAAAAAATGAGAAAAGAGGTTAAAAAAATAAACAGGCAAAATGTTGGGAATTAATGAAACCCAGTGATAGATATATGAGTTTATTATGTTATTAGATCTTTTTCTATGTTTAAAAATTTCCATAAAAAAGTATTTTATGGAAAGAATTAAATTTGAAAACAAATATACTTCCTTTGTAAAGATGTTTATAATAACTAGAAAATATATATAAGAACACCAATTTAGCTTATAAAATTTTCTTATAAAGCTAGTAAAAAATAGATTTATTTACTGAGTACTTACTAACCATCTGGAACAATGTTAAGTTCTTTTTTCCATAGCTTATTCAAACATTCTAATTTTACAAAATTAACTTCATACTTTACTCACTGTAAGAAAAAAATGTAAGACAGAAAGGCAGAAAAGCATCTTAAGTTTACAGACTCACATGGTATGCAATGTATAATCAATTTTCGGAAGGAATTTTAGCATCAGTTACTGAATGCTTAAAACAAGCATGTAATGGAGCTAATAAAATCTTAGACAATGAATTCTACATGATTATAACAGGAAAATTAAAAACTTACCAGATCAGTATCTGCCTTTTTGGACGTCAAAGCTTCAACTTTGGAATCCAGTTCTGCCTGTATTTGGTCTCTTCTTTTCATGACAGCCTTTGTATTAAAACACAGGAAGGAAATAGGCTGTACTTTGTTTTAATAATCTTTGTATAGCAAAAATATACATTTGCAAATAGAAGTAGCATCTCTTCCCCAGGCCATCAGTCATCTGGGGGTATAATGCCTTAAAATGTTTTTAATCTCTAAAAGCTAAACAGATAGCAAGTACTTAAAAGAAACTTGTTCATAAATCTTCTATTCGTTTTCACAGTGTACATCTTACTGATTTAAGTATTTCATGTACAAAATACAAATGCTTTGGTGGTGTACTCAAGGCACATATAGTTCTTCAAAAAGACCAAAGAATAAAACAAATTAACAACAACAACAAAAAAAAATCAGTAGAAGCACTGAAAATACATGCTATGGTGTAAACTAGTTGTAGTTGTGAAGGCATATGCACCACGCATCTGTAAGTATCTACAATCAGCCTTCTTACTGGACTCCAAAAGCTAATAACTAAACAAAGTCAATTACAGTGGGGAATCAAAATGGAAGTGTGCATTCACATCTTAAGATTTTATTTTAGCTTAAAATATATGTGTTAACCAATTAGCCAAGCTTTTAAGGAAGAAATATGGCCTCTACTCTGACTGATAGGAGTTCCACCTTATTTACTTGAATAATCATGATTATATGTTTCAGTTAAAACACCCCTGTGAGGGCTTTTAAATACAGAATTCATCTACATCTTTTACAATGTTTTCCAGCATTTTACAGTGTCTTTCCCTTGGTGACTCACTTTTCTTCTAGACAGTCTACCTGGGTTTTGCAGATGCAAAGACTGTTTGTACCCATCTTTCACTGGTTTTCACAGTATTAATTAAATAGCGAAATTATAATAATGAACATAAGTGGCCTAAACAGTTCAAGGCAAAAATAAACTAACTCTGGGTAAGCAAACAGTTCAACCAGAAGAGTGGAGTTGTAGGAAGTATAAGAGAAGAACCTTAATGCGGTACAGGTCTTTTGAGTGTTTTCAGAGGAAGAGAAGAACCTAAACGGCCAATCAGTTAAATGGAACCAAACAAGCTCTATAGAAATTGTATGAAAATTGAGTCATTAAGGATAGAAAGCTGACTTTGCAGGTGGCGCTGGGGGTAAAGAATTTGCCTGCCAATGCAGGAGATGTAGAGATGAGGGTTTGATCCCTAGGTCAGGAAGATCCCCTGGAGGAGAACATGGCAACCCACTCCAGTATTCGCGCCTGGAGAAGCCCTTGCACAGAGGAGCTTGGTGGGCTACAGTCCAAGGGGTCGCAGAGAGCTGGACAAGGCTGAAGTGACTGAGCACAGCACAGCACACAAGGATAAAAAGCATCCTGAGAATAACTCACCCTAGTTTTGTGCCTGGTGGAGTCACTCTTAAAATGTTCAAAAGAGATTAACATCTCTCTTGTGTTCAAAGAAATGAATAGAAAATTCAACTAATTGTCACAAATTCTCTTATATTTACTTAAATGTTTAATTGCCATTAATGTCAGGAACTCCTTCCTTTTTCTAACCCAAATGGCACATACAATAATTTAGACCCATTAAGATCTGTTTCCATCAATATGAAATACTGTGCTTCATATAGATAGAAATATTTTAAGTAAGAGGTGGCTTCCGAAGACAACTAGTGAAAACAGCAAAAATTTAATCCTTTTGTCAGAGCATATACTTTTCATTATTTTAGCTCACACTGAAGAAAATATTCCAATATAAAACAGAAACAGATCTGCAATGTAAGTGCTACTGATTATACCCTAGGAACCTACAAAATAATACAATCAAATGAGGACTTATAAAATAATTCAATTCTGGTTGCTATTATCATTTTTCCACACCTTTAATGATACATGATTTAAACTGCATAATTTCCATCTTGACATAATAAACAGCAAAACACATCTAATTAAGGGAAAATAATACTATATTTTTAATGATAAAAATCAGATCTCTTTGAATAGCCACACAAGAGGGAGATCAATAATGAAGTAAACCAATGGAACGTAGCCAAGGGAAATGAAGGCAAAGAGGAGGTGCCTCAACAGTGAAACACTAGAGGGCTTTGGGAAGCAGGGAGGATGTGCTTATAGGAGGACCCCAAAAGAGTCAAGTAACAGCAGAAGCCTGAAATACCTTCAAAATATTTAAAGATTCTGTGAAGGAAAATCTAAACATAATAAACATGAAAGAGGCAGA
Organism: Dama dama; assembly: GCF_033118175.1. Lineage (NCBI taxonomy): Eukaryota > Metazoa > Chordata > Mammalia > Artiodactyla > Cervidae > Dama > Dama dama. Next base: position 44,596,167 of record NC_083700.1, read on the forward strand.
TATTATGCTGAAAGGTTGAGAGAGTTTTTCTTACTGAGACAGAAACAAAAAAAATTTTTAAATCCTCCTAAATCAAGAGTACATGAAAACAGAAACCAGACATAGATTCAAGCATAAATGGCAAAAAAAAAAAAAAAAAAAAAATGGATTACCAGTGAATGCAAACTGACTTCTTCCACCACTGTCACCTACAACACCAGAAAGCTGAGGGTGTCAGTTCAACTGTGTGAGGTATTATGCAGAGAATACAGGATGAAAAACATTAGCTTTGCAGATAACATCACAAAATCCCAAATATCTAGAGACCTAAACTTGAACTTAGGAGGTTACATGTAAAACTTTGGTATAAAAGGAATAAAAGCCTTTTCAAGTCATGAAAGAAAAACATGGTAATTTGGAGGATTTCTTTTTAGAAGCATCCAGAAGACAGAACAAACATCAAGATCCTTCTCAAGTACTTTCTACATAATCATACAAACAAAATAAAACATACAAAATCCCTATATTATAGGGATTTTCACACAAATATGAAAACAAAACATAAAAAATATGTATATTCATATAAATCCCTATGTTATAGACAATAAGAAAAGACCTTATTTTTATCATTGTGCACATGCTCCTGTACATGAACATTAAGAATGTGGATATCATCCTTTAAATGTACTAGAAAGCAACTTGTCCATGAAAAGAAATTTCTAAAGTGCTGAAAATTCTTAAAGGAAAATTTTTAAATGCTGGAAAAACTAATCATACTCTCTATGTAAATCTTGACTGAGGATGCTTCAAACCTATGTTATAAACTGCTGTTACTACGGTTGAATATGCCTGTCTTTTATTAACATATTCTTCCACTCATCAATTCATTCATGCAGTAAACAAATATTTATGAGCATCTACATGCAAAGTATCTTTCTATGAGAGGAAGATAGTGGTGAACAAACAGAAACAGCAGCTGCCTTTATAAAGCTTATAAGCAAGTCAGGGACTCAGGTGGAAATATAGTTAGGAGTCCTTACCATTAACATTTCACTATAAAGCACATACTCATGTACAACAGGAAGCAGAGCCTCTGAGAGTCCAGACATCCGTTTTTCAGTGGCCTTACTGCATTTGTCAATGCAGCTGGCAACACTTTTTAGAGTATCAGCCAGATCTTCTTCCGATGCCGACCACAGAATATGAATTGGGCCATATTCTTTCATTTCATCTAAATACTCTAAAAAATAATAAGTTCCTCAATTTATAATATGTTCTTTCAATATATACTTCAACATAATTTCAATCATATACTTAAAATATATAAAAATTCATAAATTTATAAGTTTCAAAATCCCTATATTATAGACAATAGGAAAAGACCTCATTTTTCTCATTGTGCACATGTTCCTGTACATGAACAATAACAATGCAGATATAGTCTTTCAATAAATTGACCTGTCCTCCCAGTCTGCTGAGACCAGTCCTTGAATAAAAGTTTTCCAGGTGTAATCAATAATAACATGCTTTTCCATTGTCAAAAGTATCCTGGCTTGGGCAATAAATTATATGATCACTGTATCTATTGTATCATGGACTACTGCCTACCAAACTATACCTGAGTATCTCATTGGCAACATGATGTAAACAAAACATGTCTTCTTTTCTTCTTCTCCTGTTTACATATCCTACTTATTGGCAATTGCTTCCAGAGATCTAAGCAAAAAATGTGGAGTCACCCTAGACCCTAAACTTACACCTACAAAGAGACAGTCAATCACTAATTCCAATCTTTCTAAATCTGTATCTGTTTATCTACCCACCCATCCATCCATCTACCCACCCATCCACCTATCCTCATTTGTAGTCATCAGCATCTCTAACCTGCACTACTGCAAGAGACTTCTAACAATTCTCCCTCTCAATTTTTGACACAGTATATGAACATTAAAGCCTCTTAGCTGAATTAGTCCTTTAATTCAGCTTTAAAGTCCTTTAAGTCCTTCAGTCCCTACCTCGCCTTTCCAGGTCTAACTCCTGAAAATCTCCCTCACAGGTATTTTAATTCAAGGCAAAATAACAGCTCATTCATGAATATCATGATTTCTCCTAAGTTAAACACTGCATATGTCTTTTAGTTGCCCTCTACCATTTCTATCGTCTGACAAACTACTTCTAACACTTTAAGTCGTAACACAAGTAAATCTCTTCTGTTTCTGTTCCAAAGGATTCGTAGATGCTTTGTCCTCAATGAGTGTCATAATTTTATAGTTCTATTAAAGCCTATCATAATTTAATACTATTATCTCACTCTATTATAACTGCTTGCATAACTCACATACTCTGAGGCCATATGCTCATTAAAATAGGGCAAAGTCATTATTTTTTTAATCTCAAAGCCTAATACATAATGTATCAATGAAAGAATGAACAAAAGACTATTCAGTCCTTGATAATCCATTTATCCAAAAATTTGGATTTCATATTAAAATCTGAATATTTTTATACATTTGCTTTCACACTATCAATGTTTAATGACAGATGGCTTTTATGGTAGAGGATGTATGAATAGTGAGAATTTTTGGTCTAATATCCACATAAGTATAATTAATTTCTCTATATTTAATCATCTTACTAGTCATTGGAGTTAGTTGAAATATGTCATATTGCTCTAAATTAAACTTTTTTACTAAACTATTAAATTTTTCAAAAGTTTATATGATCAGGTAAAGTAAAAAAGACTTTAAAAATTTAAAAACAATAGAAATACTAGTTATCACCTAAGGAAGATACTAGGTTTGACAACCACTAGGATCCTTCCACAGAGGAGGCAATGGCACCCCACTCCAGTACTCTTGCCTGGAAAATCCCATGGACGGAGGAGCCTGGTAGGCTGCAGTCCATGGGGTCGCGAAGAGTTAGACATGACTGACCAACTTTACTTTCACTTTTCCCTTTCATGCATTGGAGAAGGAAATGACAACCCACTCCAGTGTTCTTGCCTGGAGAATCCCAGGGACGGGGGAGCCTGGTGGGCTGCCGTCTATGGGGTCGCACAGAGTCGGACACGACTGAAGTGACTTAGCAGCAGCAGCAGCAGCAGCAGAATCCTTACAAATCACATCCTCCTGATCTAGGCCTATCTTTTATTTTAGATAATGGCCATGTGACACTATCCCTTCTCCAGGGGATCTTCCCTTTGGACCGAACCTGGGTCTCCTGCATTGCAGGTAGATTCTTTACTGTCTGAGCCACGAGGGAGGCCCCGATATTTCTAGAAAAGAAAACATTCTCCTTTATTTCTTTTCTTAATTTCTGCATATATCAAAGTATGTTGTTTACCATGTGAAGTATTTATTTTAATATAAAGAGCTTCCTTGAAATTCTAAACTGTGGTTATATAGCACTCAAATTGCATCTGTATGGAAACACTTAATGAGCTGCACTGTAATTTGTCTGTTAATATATCTGTTTCCCCAACTAGACTGTGAACTCAGGGACAGCTACTATTTTAACCCTCCTTCAATCTTTAGCACAAAACGTTAGCACATGATGTGGTCAATACAAATTTGCCTAATTAGGGAACACAAAACAAAGTCACAGAAAAAAAAAAATAGAATAAAAAGCAAGTCAAAAGAGAAATGACTCATTATGATAACCAAATTCTTCATGATTTAAATATGAAAGAAATGCCTTATATATCTTAGACTCCCAGAACTCCAAAATAAAAAACACACCATCATTTTAAATGAAATCTTGATAAATGAGCTTTACATTTGAAATACCAAGAAATCCCTTAAATTTGTGCCAGTGTGCCTCCACTCCTTGAAACTGAGAGCTCAAATTTATAAAGCCCACCACAAAAACCCAGTTTCCTTTTGAGAATTTCACAAATACTAGAGCAGATCAGAGATTTGAAAACTAGTCCCTTGCACCAGTAAATATAACACATAATGATGATATTTGATATTCTATAAAACTCTTAAATGTCAAGAGTTTCCAGAGGTCTCTTTGAATTGCCATACCACTTAACTATCCATCAAGAATTCACTGAATAGAATTGGAATCACTGAACCTAGTTAAAACAATTATCTTCTAGATTTTTTTAAAATTACAAATGGTAAATACAAAGACAGACCAAAAAGGCATAAATCAAATTATTGTCAGACTTCGCCATCTATTTTAAAGGTAGGTGAATGCAATTTTAAAAAATTAGCAAAAACTCATCATAGAATTTATAGAATTCAGAGAATCACGAAATAAAATCTAACTTGAAATAGGAAAAGAGATCTATTTTAAATCTCTCTGCCATTGCTTGGACAGGTCTAATATAGTGTTCCTGAACCTCCTCCCTCGCCCCCCGCCCAAGTAAATGTGGAAACCCTATTTCCTGAAACATCACTTCTTTGATTAAAATGATGGTCCATGTTGAACATTTGAGACTGACTGCACCCAAAATATTAAGCTCTTTATCCCTATTACTTATAAATGGAAATAAGAATGTGCGTGTGTGCTCAGTCATGTCCTACTCAATGCAACTCCATGGACTGTAGCCTGCCAGGTTCCTCTGTCCATGGGATTCTCCAGATAAGAAGGCAAGAATAGTGGGGCAGGGTGCCATTTCCTCCTCCAGGGGATTGTCCCAACCCAGGGATCAAACCTGGGTCAGGTCTCTTACATCTCCTCCATTGGCAGGCAGGTTCTTCACCACTAATGCCACCTAGGAAGCCCTTGTGTGTTATGTCATGCCAGTCATGTCTGACTCTACAGCCCCAGGGTCCGTAGCTTTCCAAGCTCCTCTGTCCATCAGATTCTCCAGGCAAGAATACTGGAATGGGTTGCCATTTTCTCCTCTGGGGGATCATCCCAACCCAGGGATTGAAACTGCATCTCTTATGTCTCCTGCATTGGCAGGTGGGTTCTTTACCACTGGCATACCTGGGTATACTCCAATAAAAATTTTTAAAAAGAAGAAAGAGAGAGGAATGCCCAGCCAATGCCCAGGTTGGGAAACTGAAACTGTCAATGATGAACTGCTGGAGTCTTAGTATGGACAATTCAAGGAGTTAAAAACTCCAGAGAAACCCAGCCATGGGTGAAATCCCACAATATTGTGAGATTTACCTCCAAAAGCCTGCACAGTAAATATTAGGTAAAAATTACTTCTGCTTCCTGCAGGAGGTGAGAAAATAAGCCATTTTGTAATAACCAGGGTACTCTACCTAATGGCCAGGGTTCTTCTTAACAAGGCCTTCCCTCGTGGGAAACTGGTTACCCAGAGTATAACCTGCTGGGGTATTATCAGAGCCTAACTGACCTGGTAGCTTCCCTGGATGGCTCAGTGGGCAAAGAACCTGCCTGCAATGTTGGAGACCTGGGGTCGATCCCTGGTTGGGAAGATCCCCTGGAGGAGAGCAAGGCAACGCACTCCAGTATTCTTGCCTGGAGAATCCCCATGGACAGAGGAGCCTGGTGGGCGACAGTTCATGGGGTCACAAAGAGTCAGACACGACTGAGCGCCTAAGCACAGTTGAGCTGGAGGAAGGGAAACACCTAACTTGAGCCCACCCTGGTCATCCTGTCTCAACTAAGAGGGGGAAGCAAAAACCCTGAACTTCTATGAGGCTCACAGTGGTCCAGAGGCACAGACTCATGAAAGGACTGAGACCTAACCACAGGTCTCCAGAAAGCTTCTCCTCCCCACACCTCGCCACCACATTACTAAAGGCCTGTTCACTTTTATGAGTACATCATGTCTGGCTACCAGCGGGGAAAAAAATTACAAGACATACTAAAAGGCAAAAAACACAATTTAAAGAGAGAGCAAGCATCAGAACCAGATGTGGCAGAGATGCTGGAATGAGAGCATGATTTTAAAACAACTATGATGAATATGCTAAGGGCCCTAATTAGATACAGTAAACAGCATGCAATAACAGATGGGCACTGTAAGCAGAGACAGAAATCCTAAGAGTGACCGAAAAGAAATGCTAAGTTGATGCTGCCTTACCACACCAGCAAATGGAAAAGATTCATCAGAAATGCAACAACTTTGAGATCACAGTTCAGCAGTTCTACATACCCCGTTCTTCCTTGTAGATTCTCTGAGATATTTTATCTATCAAATTTATTTTCTGGCTAAATATTTCAATGAAGTTATTCATTTCCATGAACTCCTCAGGGCGACTTTTAACTCCTCTCATTGACAATGCAACCGCTCTGACTGACTGTCCCATCCTGCTGAGTAATCCAGGCCCTTGCTTCTTGTGAGAAGAGAATTCCTAGGAACAAAAAAAAAAAATAAAACATCAGTGATGAAGCAAACAATGATATTCTAAGATCCAACAACAAAAAAAGAAATCTAATTGGAAGAATAAAGATGATAAAAAGGTTCCATATACATCTTTTTTATTTCATGTTAATTTGAAGCAGATGAGTTAGGGCACACAGTCTTTTCTCTAAGTCTCAGTCTCCCAGATAACATTCCTTTCCAAAGTGCTCCTGTAAAACATGTAATCATGTTTTCTCAGATCCTTCAATCAGCAAGGTATAACAGAGGGAACTGCACTTACAAAGATACTGGAGAAGATACGAAGAATGATATGAGATGAAACCTGTATTTTATTAACAGGAATTTAGAAAAATGATTGAGAAAAATACCTCTCAGGGTCTAAGCTACTCCCTAGGAAGAAAAATTGGGAAACTTTGTTAATCCTTTAGTTATAATAATGGCTAGCATTTATGAAGAGCTTAATGTTATTGGCACTATACCTGCATGTTTATATACATCACTCACAACAACACAGTGAAACAGGTTCTATTATTATCCTCATTGTACAGAAGAAAACAGAAGCAAAGGAAGGCTAAAGAAGCTTGCTCAAGGTCCAAGAGCAATGAATTGGTGGGTAGGGATTGAAGTCCTGGCGGTCTGACCCCAAGGGCTTCATTGCTAAGCACTAACTGCCTCTGCTTTCTTAAAGTCACTGGAATAGTTGGGAAATAAACTCCCTGACCATAGCTCTGCAACCAACTTAACTGGATAAACTGTTATACTTTCTCAACTGACTGGCTGTCTTTGGAGAAAGATTTTTAATAAAATATGTAATAGATGGTTCACAGTTAATTTAGGAGAGTCAGCTACAGATTTGCAAAGTAGAAATGTTATAAACGGATACACCACACAGAAGTATGGCCTACTGAAAAAGAACACCAAGAAGGACAAGGGATTCTGACAATGGGTACAGCACTTACTCAAACATAGGTTTGAGATCAAAGATGATCTGGAAAAGATAATGTGTTATTTAATATCTGGATAAATAATACATAATAATATTTTTATCTGTGGATTTGGCAGTCAGCATTGTTACTGAAGAGTAACAATGTCAAAGTGTAACATAAACATTCACACAGGTACAAAAATCTATAAATAACAATGCTGACTACCAGATCTATAGATAAAAACAATATTATGTAATAGTCACCCAAATATTAAATAATATATTATCTTTATAAGATCTTCTTTCTTGAAGGTCTTACCCAAAATAACATATAAACTTGTTAATTTCCAAGTCAGTATGATTTTGTGTGCAAAGAATATAATAACAAATGCCACCCTTGACCAGGCAGTACGTCTATTCAGGAGGGCTACTGCATCATTTGATAGAGTAAATATTATCAGAAAGAGCACAAGTCACAACTAGCAAGCTGTTACTGCAACTGCTGACTGTAGAGAATGTTTCTAACAGCTTCTAAGGGTCTGGAGTCAGGCCACAAATTCTTCTCACATAAGTCACACAGGGCTTCCAGACACCAAGTACTGTCAAAATTGAGATGAATCACTTCTTTAGCTTCAACACTTTGGCAACAACTGAGAGACAGAAAACTCAACATTGGTCATTAAGTATTTGATATTGACCGTCTGTCCTACCTATCGTCTTTCATGGTGAATTAAATCTTAATAGAAGGAAAGAAAAAAAACAAAAGGAATATAAAAGGAATCTGTATTAGAAATTAGATCCTCTAAAATTAGGTAATTGAAGGAAAAGTAAGAAAACTATATATATTATCTATTAATCCATTCATCCATCCATCTATTAATAAAAAACTTTTAACTTGAAAAACTCTGACTCATTACTACTCAAAACAGTGTCAATTTTAAAATGTTTTTATATTTTCAGTGTTAGCTATATGCAAGGAGTACCCAGGCAGTTTAAAAAATATATCAGCTACCAAGAGAAATATGAGGATGTATATGTGAGAAAGGTATATTATTTTCATAATGTTCGTATGTAGACCTGATACAGGGTTGTATCTGAAGGATATTTCTTAAATGTTTAAAACTCCATATTAATTCAAGGTTACTACTACCTGATTTAAAAAGGTAAATAGAGGAGTATACAACCTACTACATGTACAAATACTGAAGGATTATATGAGTATAAATTAAAATTTTTTACCCAAGCTTCTGCAGTAAGAAAAATTTTAAAGTCTTCATTAAATGTCAGAGTCGGATGATCAGCAATTCTGTTCAAAAATTTGTGCAATGCCTTCCTGCGAGTCTCAATGAAGTCATCATTAAAGCGTTCCACCATTCCTTTCACTATAAACTTTTCTGGCAATGGCTAGGGCAAAAAAAAAAAAAATTAAAAGGTATCTAAGCATTTTGTGGCACAGGATTATAAGGAATTCTACACTTTTTCTTTTTGGAAGACTATTTGAACATGTGATCATTTCTTATAAAAATAATTTTTCAAAATTCACAATGCTAGAGCCAAATACCAGAAAAACTTAACACATTACAATAGTTTAAAACAACAAATCTGTACATAGATTGAAAAGTTTAAAAACAAATGTTTCTCAGAGAAATGAATTGCACTGAATCAAAGGTCTGAAATTGGGTGTTAAGACATTCTAATGATTCACAAGACAAAATGGCAGCTATTCCGTGAAAAAAAAAAAAAAAAAAATGTAAACGTACTGGAATAATCAGAGTTGGGTGTGCTTCTTCAAGTTTTTCTTTCAACCAAAGGAAATCTTGATAACGTCTCCTAACTTCAAATTCACTGGAGTCAAATTCCCCACGAGATGTCTGAAGAAAGTAGGAAAAAATAACAGCACATGCAATATAAGACAGAAGACATTTGCCTAATGTTATTTTAGACATTCTGAAATAAATGGGTCTCTAAGAAAAACTAACAAATTCTAATTATTCAGTGTTTGTCAGCCTGTACATTTTTTTTTTTTCTTTTGCAGTCATCAATTCATGTAGCAGAAGCAACAAAGCAAACTTTCCAGTATTCCCAGAAAGAAAGCAAACATCACGCTCAAATTTAAAATCCAAACTGAAAAATCTGTCTCAGAGCCACCATCTGTCTTCCACAAGATTTTAACTACTATTATCTTTGGCATGACTTTCTTGCTAACAAGAAAGTGTGTTCTGACTTTAGGTTTCCAATATATTTCATTTCTCAAGATGATCAAAATTCAGAATTTGAGGAAAGTCCTATTTTTGCAACTTGGAAAAATAACCTGAACATAACTGAGAAAAAAAATGTTTCCTTGGAATATGCTCAAATGAATTGCTTTGCTAAAATTTGCTTTTAGTATTTGAAAATTCTAACATTAACCAGAGTGATTTTACCACTGTTTAAAAATGTTATTAATGGGAATTTAATGTGAAAAGCAAATCTTTCTGTCATTTCTCAAGGAATTTTGAACTATATGCCTAAACTCCTAAAAGTTAAGCAAACACATTAAATATCTGTTCTCAACAAACCAGAATCTATTCCAACACATATGACAAGAAGAACATGGGCACAATATCAACCTCACCTCTATTACCTGAATTACAAGCCAAACACAAAAATAGCTTAGACAATGCACACTCACCTCTTATAAGAAAAAAAGTCACTTAAATCGTTTTTAAGAAAATTATACAGGAATATTGTTTGAGATTTTCCTGGAGGAGTAAATATGGAATAAATAACACATTACATTATTTCACACTCACCAGAAATATCAATCACCCACACAGATGAACACAATTATAAAATTAAGCAGTTCAAGTCAAAATAAGATGCAATCTTAATTGTCATAAAATAAAGTTCACAAAAGCTACACTTGCCAAGGTTTATTCTCATAAAGTGAATGTTTAGAATATCATAAAATATATCTTAGCAAAACACTCCCTTTTTAGTGGGAAAAAGTAGAGGTAAATGAGATGCAGAAGTCTAAGGAACTACATGTTCAAAAAAAACTACAAAATCTATTATGCAAAATGGTACAAATTGTGGAAGTGGTAAAAATAGGCCAACTAAATCTAGTGGAAACACAGTTTAACAATATATATACAAGTTGGTATGTGTACATATATAGGCAAATACACACACATGCATACATACACATATAGACAAAACATGGTTAAAGTAACTCGTTAAACAATACTCACTGACACCTATTCATACCAGGTACATGTGTACAGGTTAACTACCAATTTCCAAGAAAAAATAAGTCGCCATAATTAACAATAAAAACACTCAAACACTGTGAAGTTAAAATAAGACTGAACATTACATGTCCTTAAGAATTCCCAAAACTTCAAGTTGACACAAAAGAAACTTGTATAAATTCCAGAAACAGGAAGATATAAAATCAAGTCAAATAATTGGTTGCTTCTGTCCTCATCACCCTGCCAGTGACTTAAGAGTTCTCTAACATACCACAATAAAGAGAAGAAAGAAGAGAATAAGTACAAACCTTAAGGAGAGTGCATTTGTTCTTCCTACTGCAAGACTTCATTGGACTTCTAAAGGGTTATAAGTTACATATTATTTGTCCTCCAAAACAACTTTTTAGAACACAAATCCTTTCTAAGTTGGAAATTTGTCATCAAATTTTCCTATTGTTTGGGAGCATTATCTCTTTTCTAGTCTAGAATACATTTTCCCATGGAAGGTAAACCATAAATGGTGTTAAATTTTTCATGTCTGACCATAAGAGCCTGGGTACTTGAAGTTTAGGACTAAAAGACTATACCTCAAAATGCATTTATTTAGCCAATACTGACCTTCAGTCATGGGCAAATAGTTACTCTAAAATCTGAGGATTTAGAAAACTATTTTTCTGAGGCAAATGAATTTAGAATCAAGAATATACTTTAATCACCAACTACTGACACAAGCCGGCAGGCATTTATGAGTTTGTCTTCATGATGAGGATGTGAGAGGGCAAACCTTTATTAAACCTCTTGAGTTCTTACTCCCACATGTCCTAAGGCAAGGCACATCTCTATATCTCTGAAACTGAAAGTATTTCTTCAGAGCAGTTACTTTGGATATTTCAACCTGGAGAATTAGGGTCATTTCTCATAAGGGGATGCCAGGAACGTGGGCTTCCTGATACAATTATTTACAGTCATGGTACTCTTAAGTAATCCTAAGTAGGGACTGCCAGTGTACATGTAGGCACAAGAGTATGTGCATTTATCCTTATGATCCTAGTGTCTATGAATATAAATGTTTATAAAACGAAAACTTTCCCAGGGTAGCCATCCTTGAATCTCCTAATTAGATGGAGTACCTGCTGTGATGCTCATAAAATTCTGTATTTTTCTGTCACAATATTTATAACTATAATTAACTAATAAGACATACAATTGTTTAATATCCATTGTCAACGCCATGCCCCCCCATACTGAAAACTCCACGAAGGCAGAGGGTCTGTCTCAATCACTGACATAGTCTCAACATACAACATGGTGCCTGAAACATAACTGGCACTCAATAGAACTTTAATAAATATATCAGTAAATAAGTGATACTAAGTAAACAACAAAGAAAAGACTATTTGCTAATGCAATATACATCTACTAAAAGTTTATATTCTTGTATCTGTAATACATATTTTAGTATATATGGGTACAGTTTATAAACTCAGTTCAGTTCAGTTGCTCAGTCATGTCCAACTCTTTGTGACCCCATGAACTGCAGCACACCACGCCTCCCTGTCCATCACTAACTCCCGGATTTTACTCAAACCCATGTCCATTGAGCCAGTGATGCCATCCAATCATCTCATCCTCTGTCATCCCCTTCTCCCCCTGCCCTCAATCTTTCCCAACATCAGAGTCTCTTCAAATGAGTCAGCTCTTCGCATCAGGTGGCCAAAATACTGGAGTTTGACTTTTAACATCAGTCATTCCAACAGCCAGGACTGATTTCCCTTAGGATGGACTGGTTGGATCTCCTTGCAGTCCAAGGGACTCTCAAGAATCTTCTCCAACACCACAGTTCAAAAACATCAATTCTTCTGCGCTCAGCTTTCTTTATAGTCCAACTCTACCATCCATACATGATTACTGGAAAAACCATAGCCTTGACTAGATGGACCTTTCTTGGCAAAGTAATGTCTCTGCTTTTTAATATGCTGTCTAGGTTGGTCATAACTTTCTTGCCACGGAGTAAGCGTCTTTCAATTTCACGGCTGCAGTCACCATCTGCAGTGATTTTGAAGACCAAAAAAATAAAGTCTGCCACTGTTTCCACTGTTTCCCCATCTATTTCCCATGAGGTGATGGGACCAGATGCCATGATCTTCGTTTTCTGAATGTTGAGCTTTAAGCCAACTTTTTCACTCTCCTCTTTCACTTTCATCAAGAGGCTCTTTAGTTCTTCTTCACTTTTTGTCATAAGGGTGGTATCATCTGCATATCTGAGGATATTGATATTTCTCCCGGCAATCTTGATTCCAGCTTGTGCTTCATCCAGCTCAGCGTTTCTCATGACGTACTCTGCATATAAGTTAAATGAGCAGGGTGACAATATACAGCCTTGACGGACTCCTTTTCCTATTTGGAACCAGTCTGTTGTTCCATGTCCAGTTCTAACTGTTGCTTCCTGACCTGCATACAGGTTTCTCAAGAGGCAGGTCAGGTGGTCTGGTATTCCCATCTCTTTCAGAATTTTCCAGTTTATTGTGATCCACACAGTCAAAGGCTTTGGCATAGTCAATAAAGCGGAAATAGATGTTTTTCTGAAACTCTCTTGCTTTTTTGATGATCCAGCGGATGTTGGCAATTTGATCTCTGGTTCCTCTGCCTTCTCTAAAACCAGCTTGAACATCTGGAAGTTCCCGGTTCACATATTGTTGAAGCCTGGCTTGGAGAATTTTAAGCATTACTTTACTAGCATGTGAGATGAGTGCAATTGTGCGGTAGTTTGAGCATAATTTGAGCATTATCTTTCTTTGGGATTGGAATGAAAACTGACCTTTTCAAGTCCTGTGGCCATTGGATGCAGTAAAATTAACCAAATGTATAACAAAGGGACGTACTTTATAACAGTTAAGCTGAAAGATAGTCTGCCACAATCACATACAGATGCACAAAAGTATAATGAAAATCTAAATAGTTTTGTTGTTACTGTTGTTATTAAGTCATGTCTAACTCTTTGTGACCCCGTGGACTGGAGCCTGTCAGGCTCCTCTGTCCATGGGATTTCCCAGGCAAGGATACTGGAGTGGGTTGCCATTTCCTTCTCCAGGGGATCTTCCTGCCCCAGGGATTGAGCCTGCATTACCTGCACTGCAGTCGGATTCTTTACTGTTGAGCCACTAGGGAAGCTCTCTATATGGTATAAAAATAAACTGTCTAGATTTAAATCTTAGCTCAGCTAATGACTATGTTGTGTAACCTTTGGCAAGTTTTAAGTTTCAGTGTCCTCACCCACAAAATGGGGCTAAATCATAAGATCTAGAATTGTTGTAAGCATCAGATGAGTTAATATTAATACGTGTCAAGTGGTTACAACATTGCCTGGCACAAAGCAGTCCCACAATAAAAGTCAGTTTAACACACTATAATATTCTCACTATCACTACTACTACCATAAAAGCAGCACATTTAAAGCATGATGCAATACAGATAACTCCTAAGAATAGTATGTCTGATCAGAATGAAATCCATAGGATGGCTTATAAAGTGCCTTGCTGCAAGAAATAAATGAGGGGGAAATCATTCAGTCACAAAATCTTTGCTAGAAAGGATAATGAAAATGGATGATTACGATTATAATAGCAGTAACAGGAGAAATATGGCTCTGCTCTTAGCAGTGTGTCTGTAGTAACACACGGAATATTCACAAAGATCCTGTTAGGTTAGTGTTATTGTCTTATTTCCAAACCAGTTAACCAGCACACAGAGCTTAATTAAACAGCAAGAAAAGGTGACAAGAAGGTTCTACTTCACGCTGTCCTGCTCTGTAGCCTTTCGACAGGGTCTGACACCATAAATGTCTTCACTCACCCACTCACCAAAAGGTTAAATGACTTAGGTGCTACATCCCAAGGACTGTGTTCACAATTATGGATAATTTAAGATACAATTACCTGCCTTGAGAAGCTCACAGACTCAGTGGGAATAAATAAAAACCACACGTGTTACTGACATACACACAAGCAGGTAGCAAATACTGAACACTTATCATGTGTCAGGCACCCTGTTAAGGGTTTCACATTGAGTACCCATCCTAAATGAATTCTTACAGCAACTGTACAAAACCAGGTCCTATTTTCAGTTCAGTTTCAAAGATTAAAAAAAAAAAAAAAACCCGAGGCTTAGAAGGATTAGGCCTAGGCTTTTCATTTCTTTGCTGCACTGTCATATCTTATTTTCTTTAGGAGTTCAGTTAGAACAGTGTGAGCAAACAGTAGAAAGAGGATTTTTAGCTTGTGGGAGCAGAGAGGGTGAGCATCGTTTCGAATTGCATCTTGAAAAATAAACAGTAGTTCTTCTGTCTGAAAGTGGGAAGGGCATATCAGACAGAAGAAGCAGCATATGCAAAGTTATGACAGCAAGAAATACCCTAGAATATTCAGAAAAAAGAGGTAGTTCTATGCGAGTGAAGAGTAGGGGCATTAAAAGTAGGCAGTAAGAGGCGAGTCGTATATAGCAGGCTGACTCCAGACTGAGTGGGTCTCTGAATGTCATACAAAGGAGTCTGCACCTTATTCTGTAGGAAATGAGGAGTCAAGGGAAGATTTTAAGAATCTGAGTGAAGAGCTGAGATACACACATCTTAGTGCAACATAATTAGCAGGCCGTACTAAAAGAAGTGATGGTATGTGGAGGGTCCAAAAGATTTTCAGCTGCAAAAGGCATGCACTTCCAGAGTCAGAGAGTGAGAATTCACAAACAAAATGTTATAACTTATAAACAGAATTCTTAAAGGCTGCTGTTACACAAAGATTATAATTGCAAAAAAGATTATACTATTTGGCTGTTTTGTTAGTGTAAGCTGTCATTTCACAGAGCCTTGTCTGAGGATTAAGGAGACTTGGGTTCCAGATCTGTTCTGCCTTTGCATCACTCAACACCTAAAAGCATCTCATATATAAGATAAAGAAATAAAGTAACCATTTGCTTTTTTTTTTTCTTTTTGGCTTTGCTGGGTCTTTGCTGTGGTACACGGGCTCTCTAGTTGCAGCGCATGGGCCTCGGTGCCCCACAGCATGTGGGATCCTAGTTCCCTGGCCAGGGATTGAACCTATGTCCCTCTGCACTGGAAGGCGGTTTCTTAACCACTGGACCACCAGGGAAATCCCACCATATGCTCTTATTTGGAAAACAAATGAAAAAAATTTTTGGTAATCTTCAGAAGAAATGTGAATATAGAATACTGAGTTACGTTTTGAACCAGTTGTTTTCTTTATTAGCAAAAGTTCTTTCCCAGATATGTTTCTTTATAATCTTTAAACCAAAACATTAAAATGTTCCTATTTTAAGAAGCACAACTGCTAAAATACAAGTGACTGGTACCCAAGTTAATCCAAATTCATATAGGATAAGTGACAGATAGATAAGATGCAATGTCTTATTCAAAATGGCTGAAAGACCAGTACTTAATTCTGCTAAAATTCTCTAACTTGAGTGTCAAAGTGAACAAAAAGTAGTTCTAAAAGTTCAAAGAAGCAAGTATGGTCAAGAAAATGTTCACTAAATACTTACCTTAGTAATAATCCTATAAGTAATAAAAGTTTCAATTGTAGTAACATGGCTTTCAGGTTCATCGACTGTAATAAAAAGATCTTTCAAATCTGGCTCATCTTCAAACTTGACTTGGTTTATCATTGATAAAGGGGATGTCGGCATCAGAGGGCTGAAGGAATTCATGTCCATCAATGAGGCATCCTATGAATAAAACATTCAAAAATTAATGTTTAGGGGGAAAAGAGTTGAAATCCTCTTTTTCTTAGACGCCACAAATACTAATCAAATATGTCAAGAACAAAAAGGATAGCTGGACTCCTGCTTAAATAAAGTATGTGGAAATATATGTTTATTTCTGTTTCCTCACAAAATCCCACTTTAAAAATGACAGTAAAGAAACAAACAAAAAACAAGACAAAAATCATAAAAAGGTACAAACCCTCAAAGTAAAAAAATAAGCTAAGTATGAAGTAAACTATCTTTTGGAGACTGGAACTCTGATGGTTGAGTGGTAACTGAAAAGCTACCACTAAAAAAAAAAAAAAAAACAGCTAAAGTAAACCTAGGATAGGATGGTTAACTGGGAAGAAGGAGGCATACTGATGACAGAGGATCACATATAGACTCGAGAAGCAGAGGCACCAGAAACCTGTGGACACAGAACGCTGGGAGAGCTAAATGAGAGGACTGGCTGAAAAGCTCACAAAAGAAAAGAGAGTTGGCACCTCAGATTCCCTCACATACCCCATGCAATCAGGTGACTTATCGTTCCCAGTTTTGCAGAAAACTGGAAATTTACCGGAGTGCCTCTGATTTCAAGGACACCAGGTAGGGTGGAGGGAGAGACAGGGAGTGTCTTACATACTAGATGGAAAGATATCCAGTCCTTTCCCGTCATTTGGCCCCAAGAAAGGGGCAGCAAGATGGAAAACTGCACATAATAGTTGGAGATTTCCTCTCTTAGCTGACCATTCCAAGAAAAAACTGACAGCCGCAGTGCCCTGGGGAATCAGCCAAGCCTCTGCATGCTAATCCCACAGGGAAGCCCCTTCCTGGCAACACGCTACTGTCTACTTGGCTTTTCGTTACCTGGTGCAGGAACCAGCAAATATCTCAACATGTGGGCAGGCTCTGAGGCGAAAGATTCACAAAGAGAATACGAGAGGCAGACAGAACAGAGAATAGAATGCTTTACCAACAGAGGAAAGCATGAGAGGGAAGAATGATATCAAACTCATAAATGAAAACAGGTGTTATATTTTTTAAGAATTCAGAGAACAGCAGAGAAACCAAAAAAAAAGGAGGCTTATGAAAGCTGAAATATGACGAAAGGATAAAAACTCAACAGAAAGTTCCAAAGATAGAACTCAGGAACTAAACTGGACCAAAAGAACATGAGAAGGAAAAGAAGATATTTTTAAAAATTAAAGGATCCAGGCAGATAGAACCTGAGTGAAAATAATTCCAGAAAATGAAGAAGGTAAGTCCAAACTGAAGTATTTCCAGATTGACAGGGTTTATCAGACCTCTTCAAAATGAACAACACAGTGGTGGGGTGGGGAATGCTCCCACAAGCTTCCATTACCATGACATTTCATAATTGTAGAGGTTTTTTAATTCCTAAAAGCTTAGGGAAAAAATTTAGGAAAGCCTAAATTCCAGAAAGAATATAAACAGGCAAAATACAACAGGAACATCAGGAATCAGAATGCCTTCAGATTTCTCAAAATGATAATAAATTAGTATCTTCAAAATTTTTAGAGGAAAATATTTTCTACATAGAGCTATTTATACCCAGAAAAAACAGTCATTCAAGTATACAGGAAAAATAAAGCCATTTCTGGTGTGAAAGATTTCAAAATCTGACTTCCCATGCATCCATTCTTTAGAAGACTTCGCTTTTCCAAAATAAGGGCATATACCAAGAAAGAAGAAATAGGATCTAAAAGTAAGAGATTCAACAGAGAAGAGAATTAAAGGAAATTCCTTAGATGACAGTGGAAGAATGTCCCAGGTTGACAGCTTTGCAGCAGATTTAGAGAACAACCTATACAGACAGGAGTTGAAAGACTTCAAGAAGGCAAGGTTACAAAGAGGAAATAATAAGAGAGGGAGGAAGGAAAGAGAAAGAGGAAAAGAAGGAAAGAAGGAGACTGACAGAATATCTGCTACATCTAAGCAAAATGAAAGGAAGCATGCCATGTTAGACTTTGTAAATCAAATATGATTGATGCAAAAAAAGTGAAAAGGAAGAGAAAACAAGACAGGGAGAAAGGGAGGGGCTTAAAAACATGAATAAATGAATGAATGATGAACTCTAAGGAAAACAAAATGTAAAGAATGAAAATGTAAAATCACAAGTCATCACAACCCTTGACAGTGAATAAAAATAAATTGTTCTTAATCCCAAATTTAACTAAAAATGGTGATATAGTTAGACTAAGATAGTAGGAAGAAAAGCATTAGTATGTTTGAGAAGAGGAGACATGCTAATACCATGACAGAAAAAAAAGAGGACGAAACGTTCCAGACTGCTGACAACCATCTAAGAGACAACCACCAGGCAACACATGATCTTAGACTGAATTCTGTACCAAAGGAGGAGAACCTTTGAGAATCTTTGTTTTTTTCCTCTCTAAGAGCTATCTTCGGTACAACTGGAAAGTTTTGAAAGGGTCTGTGGATTAGAATATATTAATAGTATTATGTCAATGTTAATTTCCTGATTAAGATACTTACACTGTAACTATGTAGGAGAGTGTCCCTGTTTTCAAAAATACACAGAGATTTAATTATGAGAAATAAAATATGTTTCCAATTTACTCAATTTACAGAGGCAGAAAGCAAATGTTGGGAAATGGTAAACAACCAACAGACCTAGATTCTTTGTGGCATTCTTGCAAGACTTCAAGTCTGAAATTATTTCAAAATTAAAAAATATATTCATTGTTTTCAAAAGTCAAATCATTCGACAAGGCTTAAAATGTAACAAATTAAAAATAAAAATGCAGCATCCCATGTTCTGGTATTGCTATTACCACTTCATACTCCTTAGAATTAAATTCAGAACTCTTAGCTATATTTGTTCCTTGCTACATTCTTTATTTCAAAATAACAGATATACTCTTTTTCTAGTTTTTCAATTTTGATATTATCAGTAGATTTCCTACTAAGGAGGATGAAGAGTATTTATTTAGCCAATTAATTATGAGTATAGACTCAGAGACCTACTTTACTCAGTGGATTATAATTCACTAATATAATTCATTGTAATGCTCTAAGTATCCAAAACTTGCCTAGTAGGAGTCCCTTAAAACTGGCATCTGTGTGTTTTTGATGTCTTCATTACTCCTTGAGCACTTTATTTTCAGGCATATTAAGATATTTCAGATTCACCTTATACTTATTTTCCCTACCTTCAGTCATGGGATCAGACATTTATTCAAAGAGCTCTGGTTCCTTTAAGAGGAGACTGGTACTTATAAATATAAGATATAAATGCTAGAAAATATATGCATGTTAGACATGATTTAGACCAAGGAATAGAAAACAAATCACAGTTGGGTTGATCAGACACACAAAAAACACGGAGATAATAAATGTCTTGCAACAAAAGTTCAGTGAGATAAATTACAGTATATCCCTATGATAGAATACAATAAAGTCTATCCATGTAACAGAATACAATAAAGTGATTAATGTATTAGAACAATATACAGAAACTTGGGAAAAGGTTCACAGTATGTTATTAAGAGAAAGCAGCAGCTTATAAAATTTGTATTTAACTAGATTCTAATGCATGCATGTGGGCTTATGTGTTTATGACAGAGGGGGGCCAGAGGGTATGAAAGGAAAAGTAACAAAGAGCAACTCATAATATGCATGTGCTCAGGAACTTGGAAATTATACCAAAAAGTTAACAGAAGTTATTTCAAGTGTTGGGATTCCTCTTGAGTTTAATATTTTCCTGTCTGAGTTTCTATGTTTACAAATATTCTAAAATAAATGTGTATTATTTTGCAAAATGATTTTTAATTGTTGAGAGTCAACACTGTATCTAATGTGTTCATAAACAGTAAGAACTATTGTAATAAGTTAAAAGAGTATCTAGGGCCATTTTGGCAGAAGACCTTGGATTACACATTTAATTGTAGGATTTTTTTTTTCTGAACTCATCAAAATTGTATAGTTAAAAAGGAAATTTAAAAATATGCCCAGAATCACAAGAAAATGGGATTGTCAAAATTATGGGATGATAACACAATGGAATACTAAGCAGTTATTACAACAGAATTTAGAGGTTCCAAATAAACATGCTATCAGCAAGTACAAAAATCTCTCTCAATATTCATTTCATATAAATAATAGTTTTCTAAGCTGACAAATTTTAATTTGATGGGCAAATGTGCTTTAAATTTCACTGACAGTGCATACAACCATGTGCTTTGGCATTCTTTGCAGTCACCCTCTTGACTTACCACAACCCACTTCTTTTACCTACTACATAATTTAGCATTCTATTTCTTCTGCTTAAAATGCATCCTTTTGTAGCGTGGGAAAGATCTGCATGAATTTACAAAGGCTCACAATTCCAATGAGTGTAGTGTGGTGTCATAAAAATATGCTTCAATATCTAGCAAAGGAAGAAAATTACAGGCTGAAATTTAGCAACCTCCAAGATTTCAGTAGAAAGATTTAAATTACTATGAATCACTTAGAAACATTCTTGAAACCTCAATAAAACTGACTGTTCAAAGAGTTTTATATTCACTTCAAAGAAAAAGGAAAGAAAATACACTGACGATACTTAAAAGATTTACATTTGGACATGAATAAGGGAAGAAAATAAGTGTTTGAGAAGATCCAAAGAAGTAATTAACCAAAAAGAACTCCATTTAACCTTTTGTGGTTGATGCTTTTCAGGAGAAATGGATCGTTAAAATTTGTTCTTTCCAAACAAAGGTCTCACCTCCAGGATCATGCATGCCTCTTTCTCCTGCTAGTTCTCTCTCTTCCTTCCCCTGCCCTCAACTTCATTTATACATTTGTTCATTTTTTGTATTTGGTTATATGTCCTTTATCTTATGATATTTCAGACAGTGAAAATACATCTTTTCATTTTTTTTTTTTCCTTCAAGAGATTAAAGCAGAGCGGAAATTATTTGCATGCTTAAACTTCTTAAATAACACTGAATACTTATAGCTAGCAAAGTGAACACACACACACACAGAGGAATGCACCGAAACATCTAGGGATGGTTTCAGGCTAAAATTTGAATATGCATAATAGAGAAGTCAGTCACATTGTTGCAGGAAGTCATTGCCTTTTTTTCTCTCTCTCTTTTTTGATAGGTCCCACCCACCTTTGGAGGATAACTGCTTTACAGTATCGTGTTGGTCTCTGCCATACATCAACACGAAATCAGCCCCAGGTATACTTACGTCCCCTCCCTCCTGAATCTCCCTCCCACCACCCACCTCTCTAGGTTGTCACAGAGCTCAAAAAATGGGTGGAAGACCTAAACAGACAATTCTCTAAAGAAGACATACACATGGTTAGAGAAATGCAAAGAAAAACTACAATGAGGTATCACCTCACATCAGTCAGAATGGCCGTCATTAAAAAAATCTACAAACGGATGCGGAGAAAAGGGAACCCTCTTGCACCATTGGCGGGAATGTAAATTGATAGAGCTGCTATGGAGAACAGTATGGAGAGTCCTTAAAAAACTGAAATAGAATTACCACATGACCCAACAATCCCACTAATGGGCATATGCCCTGAGAAAACCATAATTCAAAGAGACACGTGCACCCCAATATTCGTGGCAGCACTGTTTACAATAGATAAGACATGGAAACAACCAAGATGGCACTGCCTTTTATCCTTATTCCAAATTAGCACATTCACAATAAGAAAAACCATGTAAATGACTTTCCTAAAATAAACAGACATTAGCACTGTGCTAGCATCATGCTGCAATTTATTGACAAACTCACTTATGAAATAAGGGTAAGTTTTCCTGGTCGTTACTTTTGTTTTATTGTAAGTATCTGCTGTGAGTTGAACCATGTCCTCCCAAAATTCATATGCTGAACTCCGAAACCTGCCACCTCAAAATGTGACCTTATATGGGGACAGGAGCTTCACAGAGGAAATAGAGTTAAAATGAGGTCATTGAGGTGGGTCCTGATGCAATATGACTGGGATCTTTACAAAAAGGGGGGGATTTGGACAAAGCCATGCATGTTATAAGACACAGGGAGAAGACAGCCATCTACAAGCCAAGTGGAGAGGCAGGGAAGAGATCCTTCCCTCACACATTCAGAAGGAACCAACCCTGCTGACACCTTGATTTCAGACTTTGAGCTTCCAGAACTGTGAGAAAATTAATTTCTGTTTGTTTCAGACACTTAGTCTGTGGTACTTCATCATGTCAGCCCTAGCAAATGAAGAGCACTTCTGTATACAGAATGGCACACAATAATTGTGCAAAGAAGAAAGGAAGGGTAGAAAGGAAGGAAGGAATTAGAATTAAAACATTACATCTTTGATCCATTCATTTTTTTTTTAACCAGTTAATAATCAACTTCAATAATTTCTGAGAAATGTTTTTGCCTCCCTCCTTTAATGCTATTTGATGGTTCCAAAGTTCTACTACGGAAATAAATAAAATACGCAGCTGAAATTTAAAACAATGGCCTGCCAATATTTGAGTGCTCAGGAGACGAACTCCATAAGAAACAGGTTGAAAGGTGAGCTATGACCTCTCTGAGAGGTGTCCTTCCTTAATATCCCTCCCTAAGATTCAACTCCAGAACATCTCATAAATATAACATGAATTACTCTGATAATACTAAATTGCATCCACCATCTGTGCACAAACAGCTATTTTCTTTTTACAAGCAGAGGGGGGAAAAAAATCAATGTGAGAAGTGTGATAAATCAGAATACTGGCATGAAAAGGCCACGCAAATAAAATTGCTGATGTACAAGAAACATGTACACCAAGAGACATCTGGTAAAATGCAACTTGCAAGGAAGGAGTTTGAGAAACCATGTTGTTATGAGGGACACTCATCTTGATGGGCCTAAATTTAGACTTACCAGCTGTGTTTTGGTTTACAACTCCTTCCAATCTGCCTGCTTATAATAATAATAAAAATTAGAAAGGCCTTCTGTGGAACACTGTTGAAAATGTGATTGGGGGAAAAGCCAGCCTGTGTTGGGTTCTATAAAGGGGCATACAACACTCAATAATCTTGTTTGACATAATTTCCAGTGCGATGCAGTATATATACCCTTGTATGCATATATCATAATTTATTTATCCATTTTTTTTTCTATTTTCTAACAGTGTTGCCTTGAATATACTTGGGCTTTTTCAGGGTTTTTGCACTATAAAGTTAGAGATTAACCATAGAAATGTCACAAATAGTTTTATTTGATAAAATTTTCCCCTCTGTACAAAAAGAAAAGTGGTAAAAGAAAAAGGTTGGGCAGTCAAGGTGTTAGTCGCTCAGCTGTGTCCGACTCTTTGTGACTGCACAGGCTGTAGCCCACCAGGCTCCTCTGCCCATAGGATTCTTCAAGCAAGAAAACTGGAGTGGGTTGCCATTTCCTCTTCAGGGGATCTTCCCAACCCAGGGCTCGAACCTTAGTCTCCTGTATTGTAGGCAGATTCTTTATTCAAGTTTAGACATATACTAGCTGTGTGAACCTGGTCAAGTATTGTTACTTTTCTGAGATTCAGTTTTCTCCTTTGTAACCTCAGAGAGGTCATATCTCACCTTGGACTCCAGATGATCAAGAAGAGGATAAAAAGGGACAAATAAATGTGATGTATATAGACACTGTCTGCTTGAAGGCTTTATGTGAGTTACGCAAACATTACCATAACCCTGTAGGATATGTGCTGTTTCTTTCCTTTTTTTAAACTAGGTAACAATACTACTGAGGAGCTGCTATTTTACCTCTTGTTTTCAAAAGAAGAATCAGGTTAAATCACTTGTTCAAACTCTAACTGCTATTTCAATAAGTAGAGGAGCCAGCATTTGACCACCCCCTAACTGCCAGTAGGCTGATCTTAAGGGAGATCAATCCTGAATGTTCACTGGAAGGACCGATGCTGATGCTGAAGCTGAAGTGCCAGTAGTTTGGTCATCTGATGCAAACAGAGGACTCTGGAAAAGTCCCTGATGCTGGGAAAGATTGAGGGCAGAAGGAGAGCAGGGCATCAGAGGATAACATGGCTGGATGGCATCACCGATGCAATGAACATGAACTTGGGCAAACTCTAGGAGATGGTGAAGGACAGGGAGGCCTGGCAAGCTACAGTCCATGGGGTCGCAAAGAGTCGGACACGACTGGGAGACTGAACAACAATAGCCAGTAAGTCAAATGTACTGGGCATTACCACTGAATTCACTTTTTCAGTTTCCCATGAAACTAAGTAGAAATCTAAAACAAGAATACAACAATCTCTATGGTTAAAACATTGTCATGTGGTACGTACAACCTAAGGCACTATAAACACATTCAGGGCAGCCCAGAATAGATAGATAAATTGTGGTATGCACACAAGGTTACATATAATACACAGCAATGAAAATCAACCACAGGGACTTCCCTGGTACTCCAGGGGTTAAGAATCTGCCTCGCAATTCAGGGTACATGGGTTCAATCCTTGGTTAGCAAACTAAGATCCCATGTACCACAACTACTGGAGCCCGGCAACACAACTAGAGAATCCTTGCTCCACAATGAAAGAACCTACATGATGCAACAAAGATCCTGTTGCCACAACTGAGACCCAATCCAGCCAAATAAACAAATGCAATCTTTTAAAGAAAATAGGAAATCAACTACAACTTCATATAAGGCCATTGATAAATATAAGCTAAATTATAAGCTAAATATTAGGGAAAAAAGCAAATCAGAGAATTCATATAGGACAACATCATTTTTTAAAGTCCTAAACCATACAAGGTAAAAATTCAGAAAAATCTTTAACAGATGTTGTTTCAAATACATACACAGATCTTCCTCAACTTACAGTGGGGTTACATCCCTATAAACCCACTGAAAATTGAAAATACTGTAATTCAAAAAGTATTTAATACACCTAACCTCCTGAACATGACAGCTTATCCTAGCCTATCTTAAATATGATCAGAACACTTACATTAGTCTACAGTTGGGCAAAATCATCTAATACAAAGCCAATCTTGATGAAAGTGAAAGAGGAGAGTGAAAAAGTTGGCTTAAAACTCAACATTCAGAAAACTAAGATCATGGCATCTGGTCCCATCACTTCACAGCAAATATATGGGGAAATAATGGAAACAATGAGAGACTTTATCTTTTTGGGCTCCAAAATCACTGCAGATGGTGATTGCAGCCATGAAATTAAAAGACACTTACTCCTTGGAAGAAAAGTTATGACCAACCTAGACAGCATATTAAAGAGCAGAGACATTACTTTGCCAACAAGGGTCTGTCTAGTTAAAGCTATGGTTTTTCCAGTAGTCATGTATGGATATGAGAGTTGGACTATAAAGAAAGCTGAGCGCCAAAGAATTGATGCTTTTGAACTGTGGTGTTGGAGAAGACTCCTGAGAGCCCCTTGGACTGCAAGGAGATCCAACCAGTCAATCCTAAAGGAAACCAGTCCTGAATATTCATTGGAAGGACTGATGCTGAAGCTGAAACTCCAATACTTTGGCCACCTGATGCAAAGAACTGAATCACTGGAAAAGACACTGATGCTGGGAAAGATTGAAGCCAGGAAGAGAACAGGACGACAGAGGATGAGAGGGCTGGATGGCATCACTGACTCAATGGACATGAGTTTGAGTAAGCTCCGGAAGTTGGTGATGGACAGGGAAGCCTGGCGTGCTGTAGTCCATGGGGCCTCAAAGAGTCGGACGAGACTGAGCGACTGAACTGAGCTGAATCTTAGAGTGTTGAGTAGCTCATGTACTTTATTGAATGTTGCCTGAAAGTGAAAAACAGAATGGCTGTACAGGCACAGAATGTTTGTAAGTGTATGGTTGCTACCCCCGTGATGGTGTGGCTGGCTGGGAGCTGTGGCTTGCTGCTACTACCCAGCTCCAGGAAAGCTTATCTCCTACTACCCAAGAATAGATCAAAATTCACAGTATGGTTTTACTGAATGTGTAACACTTTTGCACTGTGAAGTCTAAATATCATACGTCAAACCATTTTGCATTCAGGACCATCACTTTTATGAAAACCAAATGAAAACCAAATGAATGAAAAAAACAAAACCCAAATTATTATTTTCTTTTAAGCAAGAGAGAGACAGGATCTTGGGAGGACCACACAGAGAATGCAGGTTTACCTCATTTTATCTTGCTTCACTTTACTATGAAGCATGTTTTTCACAAATTGAAGGGTTTTGGCAAGTCTGCATTGAACAAGTCTATAGGTACCATTTTTTCCAACAGCATTTGCTCACTTCATGTCTCTGGGTCACATTTGGGTAATTCTTGCCATACTACTTCAAATGTTTTCATTATTACTATATGTTATGGTAATCCGTGATCAGTGATCTCTTATTGTAATTGTTTTGGGACACCACAAACCACGCCCAGATAAGATATGAACTTGATAAAAGTTTCTGTTCTAACTGCTTTCCCCTTTGGTTGTCCCCCCATTTCTCTCCCTCATCTTGAGCCTCCCTATTCCCTGAGATACAATACTGAAACAGGTCAAGTAATAATCCTACCATGGGCTTCCCTGATGGCTGAGTAGTAAAGAATCTCCCTACAAAGCAGGAAATATGGGTTCAATCCCACATTCAATACCAGAATCAGGAAAATCTCCTGGAGAAGGAAATAGCAACCCAGTCCAGTATTCTTGCCTGGGATATGCCATGGACGGAGAAGTCTGGAGGGCTACAGTCCATGGGGTCACAAAGAGTCAGACACAACTCAGTGCAGGAAGCCATTAGTCCTTCTGAAGTGAAAGGAAGAGTCTCAAGACTCAATTTAAATAAAAAACCAGGAGTAATCAAGCTTAGTGAGGAAAGCAAGCTAAAAATCAAGATGGGCTGAAAGCTAGGTCTCCTGTGCCAGTTAGCCAAGTTGTGAATGCAAAGAAAAAGTTCTTGAAGGAAATTTAAAGTGCTACTCTAGTGAACACACAGATGATAAGAATGCGAAACAGCCTTATTACTGATACAGAGAAAGTATTAGCGATCTGGATAGAAGATTCAGCCACAACATTCCTTTCAGCCAAAAACTAATCCAGAGCAAGGCCTTAACTCTCTTTAATTCCATGAAGGTTGAAAGAGGTGAGGAAACTGAAGAGAAAAGTATGAAGTTAGCAGAGGCTGGTTTATGAGCTTTAAGGAAAGAAGCCATCTCTGTAACATAAAAAAATACAGGGTGAAGCAGCAACTTGCTAATGTAGAAGTTGCAGCAAACTATCCAGAAGGCCTAGCTAAGTTCATTAATGAAGGTGGCAACACTAAACAACAGATTTTCAATGAAGATGAAACGGCCTTATACTGGAAGAAGATGCCATCTAAGACTTTCATAGCTAGAGCAGAGAAGTCACTGTCTGACTTTAAAGTGCTTCTTAGTGGCTAATGCTGGTGGTAACTTTATGTTGGGGGTCAATGCTCGTTTACTATTCTGAATAGCTTAGGGCCTTTAAAAATGATGCTAAATTGATTCTGCCTATGCTCTATAAAAAAGGTTTTCCCAGCAGCTCAGTGGTAAAGAATCTGCCTGCAATGCAAGAGACACAAGAGACAAGGGTTCAATTCCTGGGGTCAGGAAGAGCCCCTGGAGGAGGGCATGGCAAACCACTCCAATATTCTTGCCTGGAGAATCCCATGGGCAGAAGAGCCTGGTGGGCTACATATAGTCCATGGGGTTGCAAAGAGTCACGACTAAAGCAACTGAGTATGCACATGCTCTATAAATGGAACCACAAAGCCTAAATGAGAGCCCGTCTGTTTACAACATGGTTTACTGAAAATTATAAGCTCACTGTTGAGACCTACTGCTCAGGAAAAAACATTCTTTTCAAAATATTATTGCTCATTGACAATGCACCTGGCTACCCAAGAGCTCTGGTGGAGACGTTCAATGAGATTAATGTTTTCATTCTTACCAATACAACGATTCTTCAGGTCATAGATTAAAGACTTCCAAGACTTCTCAGACTTACTACTGAAGTACATTACTGAAGCACATGTCCTGAAGTACATTCAGTACATTCAGGACTGAAGCCTACCTTTCACAAGGCTCTAGCTGCCATAGACAGTGATTTCTCTGATGGATCTGGGCAAGGGAAAGCGAAAGCCTTCTGGAAGGATTTCACCATTCTAGATGCCACTAGAACATCCGCGATTCATGAGAAGAGGTGAAAACATAAACATTCACAGAATTTGGAAAAAGTTGATTCCAACCCTCTTGGATGACTTTGAGAGGTTCAAGACTTCAGTGGAGGAAATAATTGCAAATGTGGTATAAATAGACAGAAACCTGGAATTAGAAATGGAGCCTGAAGATGTAACGGAATTGCTACAATGTCATGATAAAACAGGAGTGGATGAGAAGTTGTTTCTTATGGATGAGCAAAGAGGTGGTTTCCTGAGGTGGAATCTACCTCTGGTGAAAATGCTGTGAAGATTGTTGAAATGACAACAAAGGATTTAGAATATTACATAAATCGATACACTTAGTGATAAACCAGAGGCAGGGTTTAAAAGGACTGACTCCAACATTGAAAGAAGTTCTTCTGTGGGTAAAATGCTACCAAACAGGATTGTATGCTACAGAGAAATCATTTGTAAAAGGAAGAGTCAATTGATGTGGCAAACCTCATTCTGTTGTCTTATTTTAAGAAACTGCCACAGCCACCCCAACTTTTAGCAACCACTACCCTGATCAGGAAGCAGCCACCAAAACTGAGGTAGGCTCCTCAAGCAGTAAAAGGATTATGGTTCATTGACAACTTAGATTATGGTTAACATAATTTTTAGCAATAAAATATTTATAAATTAAGGTATGTATATTTTTTGCACACTTAACTGACTGCAGCATAAACATAACTATCATATGTACTGCAAAAAACCGAAAACTGGGTGGCTCATTTCATTGCAATACTGGCTTTATTGTGACGGTCTGAAACTGAACCTGCAATATCTCTGAGGCATATCTGTACCAAAATTTGAGGTTATGCTTTATTTCCTAAGCTAGTGGTGGATGCAATGTTATTATTCTAAGAGTCTGCAAATATTTTCCATAAAGGGCCAGATAGTAAATTTGGGTCTTGCAGGCCATCTGGTCTCTGTTACAATTACTTACCTTGGGCACTACAGTGTGAAAATAGTCACAGACAACACATAAATCAATGGATGTGGTTATATGCCAATAACCTTTATTTGTGAACAAAATGCAGACCGGATTTGGCCACACAGGCTGTTTGCCCCTGTAGATATTATATAGTTATAGATATTATATAAATAGTTATATCACCGATAGTGATGGATGTAATATGGATATATATGTATATACACATAATTGTATATATGAAAATATTCTATATTAAAAATAATTTTAAAGTTTTATAAAAAGGCAGTTCAAGTAGGATAAGGATATATGCTTGATTATTGAAAACTGTCCACTAATTTTCTTTTCACAATTTTCTCATCAAACCTAAAACTAAAAATTAAATCCTTTTCACCTTTAGTACATATATGCTAAGTCGCTTCAGTCATGTTTGACTCTTTGAGGCCCCATGGACTGTAAACTGCCAGGCTCCTCTGTCCATGGAATTCTCCAGGCAAGAATACTGGAATGGGTTGCCACTGTCTACTCCAAGGGGTCTTCCCGACCCAGGGATCATACCCGTGTCTTTTGCATCTCCTGCATTGGCAGGCAGATTTTTTACCACTGTGCCACCTGTGAAGCCTATTGTATAGCAGACACACAAAAAAATTTTAGTAAGATTTTTTTCTTGCAAACAGCCATACAACCCAGGGATTGAACCAGCATCTCTTAGGTCTCCTACATTGGCAAACAGGTTCTTTACCACTAGCACCACCTGGGAAGCCCTTTGGTAGGTAGGTAGAAGTCAAAAGAAGTTTCAGATTTTTAGCATCTTAATGATTACTACATATGAAACAAGGACAAGTAAAAAAGAAAGAAAAAAATAAGTAAAACATTAAGACTGAAAGACCCTTAAGAATCTGCCCCTGTGTCCTTCAAATCATAGGTGCATTTATATGTATGGCTTAGAGATATGTCACATCATTCCATGTAAAAGACATTTAAAGCCATGAATGTCAAATCCATAAATGATAAGAGTCTACTAAATTTGTTTTAAAATAAGTATGTGGTAATGGATACATATATGAAACAGTGTCAGCCAATTACTGCTACTACTAATCTACTATTGTTCTACTATTGTAGATTCCTGTGATGGCCAACTGGAAGCAGAGCAAGCCAAGAAAAAGCAATTATACTAATCGGAACTCCCAAAGAGGTTGAAAATATGTCCCACGGGGATATAACACTGCACACCCAACTCAGGGATATACTGAAAAATGGTTCCCAAGAAGTGCACTAGTTGGCTAAAATGGATTTTGCGTCCTCAGTTGCTTTAGTCGTGTATGACTCTGTGCAACCCCATGGACTGTAGCCCTCCAGGCTCCTCTGTCCATGGGGATTCTCCAGGCAAGAACACTGGAGTGGGTTGCCACGCCCTCCTCCAGGAGATCTTCTCTACCCAGGGATCAAACCTGAGTCTCCAAGGTCTCCTGTATCGGCTGGCAGACTCTTTACCACTAGTGCCACCTGGGAATCCCGTAGTATAGGGATAATAATTATCTCCAAATCACTTATTTCTTAATTGGAAGGGCCAAGAATCGGCCGCCACCACCCATATGCACACACAAAAAGCACCGAGCGTAGCAGTGTTATTTCATTTAACAAAGGTTCATAGAATGTCAACAATGTGTTAAGCACTGGGCTGGGGATTCTATAGTGGTCAAGACTGGCTGCCATGATGCCTTCTCTCATGAAGCTTACACTGTAATTAGCAGGGAGGGTAACAGATAATAAACAAATAAAACCACAGAAAAATAAGATAAGTCCAGATACAAAGAAAGAGAGTAAATTCCAGAGAAAGCAGAGTGATATGCTGGAGTGTTTAAGGCAAGGAGCGAGAGGAATGCTTTTGAGAGAGCTATTAGGGAGGGTGTCTTTACGGAGGTGAAGTGAGAAGGAGCCAGCCATGAAAGACAAGGAGGAAAGTGGATTCCAGTCCAGGAAACCAATAATGCCTACGGCAGGAAAGCACTTATAATGCTGAGGGACCAGAAAGGAGGCAAACAGGTAGAAGAGAGGATTTGATGAAGGTATAACCAACAAAACTTAAATTGACATTTACTGTGACAGAATTTGAAGTACTCACATTTTCACCTGATAGGTCTTGAAAAAAAAGGGAATGGAGAACTCCAGGATAAATTAAATGCTGCACCTGAAATCCAAAGTAAGGCGCCAGCTGCACAGCTAGAGGTTGTTAAGGATCTGTATGATCTTCCCCAGATTATTCATGAGCATTAACCAATTGCAGGATATTAATCATGACTAATGCCTTTCCATTTATCTCAATTATGTTGAGTAATTTCTTATCTAGTGGAAAATTGTCTTGCTTGTATTTAATACGCTATAGAAAAAAATTCGCTTTCCTTATTCAGAAAGGTTCAACACACCATTTACATAGGATTTGCCACAAAACCTTTGTGGAAGATGGCATCACTTCTTCAGTCTTGATCCCCAGATGAAGTAGATCCAAAGCCTGGACCAGACTCACAGTCAGTCACAGTTGACATATACACGAGGAAAAAAAGAAGTCTTTCTTGCAGATAAGCCACTAAGAACTTGAGGCTGTTTGTACTACAGCATTATCTAGTGGAGCCTGACCAAAAATACCATTCAAACTTCATTCAGGTTAAATACAGATGTATTCATGTACATATGTGTTATGTATGTATGCACACACTTAACCTTTTCAGAGTTAGTACAAAAGAATGAATGAGGGACTTTTTTTCCCCCAATTTTGAAAACCAATATAACAAGAGTTTACCTTTTGTTTTTGGTCATGCATAATAAGGTTTTCATTTTAATTCTTAATAGGATTTCTATTCCTAATGTTTCATTTTAAATGAACAAGCTCTGATTCTCATTTTAGAATAAAACTTTTATTTCTTATAGCAAAAAAACTTAAATGATTAGAAAAATAAAATATTATGCTAAATAAAAGAAACCAGACACACAAAAAAATGTATGATTCCTTTTATGTGAAATGTCCTAAAAAGGCAAATTTACAGAGACAGAAAATAGGAGATTAGTAGTTGTCTATGGCTGGGAGTAAAAATGGGTACTAACTGAAAATGGAATGACAGATTTTGGGTAGAAAATGAAAATGTTCTAAAACTAGTTGACAGTGATGGTTGTACAACTCAGTAAATTTACTTTAAAAAAAAAATCATCTACCCAAAATGGATGAATTTTGTGGTATATAATTACATCTCAATAAAGTCAGTTAAAAACAATTTTCAAAGGGTATGTCATACCAAAGAATTTCTCAAGGTCAAAAAAAATTATTTCAGTATCAGTTTTAACAACTGCCAATTTAACCTTCTGTTCTATTTTATCATAGGTGTGTTTTATTGATTTTTATATCAGTATTTGCTAATAATTTTGGTTGTCTGACATCCTTTTTTATTAATAGTACAAGCAACACTGCATTATCCAGGGTGACTAGATATATGTAGTGTCAGAGTTAATCAAATATTCTGTTTAAAACAGACAAAACCAGTCAAGCTTATAAATTTTTATTTGTTCATTGAGACAACTTTAAAGTATCTTCTTAAAGTAACTGTAAATGTTTAACTTTTAGTCTAATATCCTCTTTGAAAAGTGTTTGATACAATTTTAAAATGCATAAAAAAAATAAATTTTGAACACTACAACTACATAACTATTGAGTCTGTGTTTTATTTTGATCATACTCAGTTCAGTTCAGTTCAATCACTCAGTCGTGTCCAACTCTCTGCAACCCCATGAATCACAGCATGCCAGGCCTCCCTGTCCATCACCAACTCCCGGAGTTTACTCAAACTCATGCCCATCGAGTCAGTGATGCCATCCAGCCATCTCATCCTCTGTCGTCTCCTTCTCCTCCTGCCCCTAATCCCTCCCAGCATCAGGGTCTTTTCCAATGAATCAACTCTTCGCATGAGGTGGCCAAAGTACTGGAGTTTCAGCTTCAGCATCAGTCCTTCCAATGAACACCCAGGAATGATCTCCTTTAGGATGGACTGGTTGGATCTCCTTGCAGTCCAAGGGACTCTCAAGAGTCTGCTCCAACACCATAGTTCAAAAGCATCAATTTTTCGGCACTCAGCTTTCTTCACAGTCCAACTCTCACATCCATACATGACCACTGGAAAAACCATAGCCTTGACCAGACGGACCTTTGTCACACTAGCCACTTGTAAAAACTAGCAGGCTATAAGGGTTACACTAGAACATCCTATCAGAGCCCCAAACTGCAAAAATAAAACGCCATCTTCAAAACTCAATGGAATAAAGTATATTAAATTCAAATCTGGTCTTTTAATATTATTTTCCTGAAATGCTTGTAATAATTTTCTCCAGTGCCACTGACCAATAAACAAAATAATGTTATCTGCACAAAAGAACTATATAGTTCTTCTCCCTAAAGGTTTTCATGGATTTTATTTTCTTTTAGCTACACAACATCCAATCTTATTTCCAAATATAAAACTGGGTATAGATTCTGCTGTTTCCCTGGTTGGTCAGCAATAAAGAAGTTACCTGCAATGCAGAAAATGCAGGTTCAGTCTCTGAGTCGAGAAGATCACCTGGAGAAAGAAATGGTAACCCACTCTGTTACTCTTGCCTGGGAAATTCCATGGACAGAGAAGCCTGGCAGGCTACAGTCCATGGAGTTGCAAAAGAGTTGGACACGACTTAGCAACTCAACAACATAGATACTTCTAGAGCCTGCCCTTTCCTGTATCTGCATTTCCAGCCTTCAAATCTACTCTTCGAGCTACTATTTCATTCTTCCTGCCAGAGCTGATTTCCATTGCTTGCAACTAAGCCCCCTGATTGAGACAGGTGTTATTGGCTTAACAGGATTTATTTTTCCAAATAAAAGGTTTCTAAATGATTTCCTTGGGTTTTTTAATTCTTTGTGTTTATCTCTCCTAATGAAATCTAAATAGGAGATTTTGTTAGGACTGATGCTCAACACAGCTCTGTGTCATCCATCAATAACATTTACTCACCATTTATCAAGACAAATTTATTTTAAATTCTATTTGGTCTAGTAACCTGACTGGAAAGACCAATACAATACAAACCAAATTTACTGAAAACAGATCAGTGGCAAATTACTGTGATAACTGTGTCAGTCTGTATGAAAAAAAATGCACAGGCCATATAATTCATTAATGTATTTATTCCATTAATATTTAGAGTTCCTATTCTTCTACCTTCAAGGAGTTTAATTTATTGGAGCTAGAAAGGCAATCAAGATTTTAGAGAGGAGAAATAACCATACCTTTTTATAAGGCAAAACATATTAGGTATTATGAGATTCAGAACACTATTACGGGAAGACCAGAATGGGAAGAAATTAATTCTAGCTGGAGAATGAAAATGTCCTTAGGAAAGAGGTCGCTTTACAATGGGCCATAAATAACAGAAAGGATTTTGGTTTGTTGAGACCCAACAGTAAATTGTAAGGTGAAAACAAATCACTGAGGAATCCTGTTAAAATACTGATTCTGATTCATTTGGTCTGGAGTGGGTTCTGAAACTGCAAGCCTAACACCCTCCCAAGTGACCCAACAGACTCATGGAACATATTTTGAGTGCTAAGGTGAGAGACAGAAAGGTAGGTGGGTGAGGGAAGAGGCAAGGAAAGCCAGGGTGTAGCCTAATCACCCAGAGCCTGGATGACACAATGTGACAATATATTCAGTATGTTCAGAGCTGTGTGCTCTGGAAACATCAGTTCTCTGTGAGGATGTAGGTCAGTCTACAGGCAAAACATCAGAAGAATGAGGACCTTCTGAGGCTATATTAATGGTTCTCAAAGTGAAGTGAAGTGAAGTGAACTCGCTCAGTCGTGTCCAACTCTTTGCGACCCCTGGACTGTAGCCTACCAGGCTCCTCCATCCAAGGAATTTTCCAAGCAAGAGTACTGGACTGTTTTGCCATTTCCTTCTCCAGAGGATCTTCCCAACCCAGGGATCGAACCCAGGTCTCCCTCATTGCAGGCCGACGCTTTAACCTCTGAGCCACCAGGGAAGCCCAATGGTTCTCAAAGGTAACCACAATTCTACTTAGGGTTGGAGCACCGGGAGTAAGAAGAAGGCACTAATTCCAGAGATGCCAAGAAGATAAAACCAAGTGGGATTTCTCAGATATGTAAAGAACAGAGAGAGTGAGTGAAAGGCATAATTAGAAGATAAGACATACCACTGATATTTTATCCTAGATAGCTAAGAAATTGCCACACCATTAACAGAGAACTAAATGAAAAAGATAACAGGTGTGGGAAGAGAAATATTAGAATTAGGGAATTGTGAAACACAGGCACAGAGCTGACTCATTGGAAAAGACCCTGATGCTGGGAGGGATTGGGGACAGGAGGAGAAGGGGACGACAGAGGATGAGATGGCTGGATGGCATCACTGACTCGATGGACATGAGTTTGAGTAAACTCCGGGAGTTGGTGATGGACAGGGAGGCCAGGCGTGCTGCAATTCATGGGGTCACAAAGAGTCGGACACGACTGAGCGACTGAACTGAACTGAAAACATAATTTAGTTTGGAAAGTAAGCTGCACTGATTAGTTGAAGGGATGAGTAGGACCACCTATGTAAGGTTTTCTGTTGCTCTCATGGTTAAGTCTGGCAAGTTTAAATTCCATTTGTAACAGCCTCTTAATAGTGGGAAGGGATTGTGCAACTGTCACATGCTCGTCTCCTCTGAGACAGTTAATCATTCAGTCTGTCCTAGAGCAATTACAGTGACAGAATTTATGGCCTAGCTGAGTATGACTTTTATTCTGGAACCTTCAATTAGAAAACTATTCCATCAACTGACCTAAAACTGATCTCCATATACTTTGACCTAAGTTCTAGTTGTGCCCTTCAAACCTATAAACATTTAATCCACTAGAAGAACTCTTCATAAAGTTTGTTTAAAAAATCAGCCCAAGTCTTTTTCCAAGCTAAACTACATTTTGCTCCTCCCAGCCTTTCTTCAGGGGCCATGGTTGCCAGAACATATCACCAGTCAAAGCCCTTAGTTTATTCTCCTTGGCGATGGCAAATGTACAGTGAGACTGTCACTACTGTAGCCGCCCTCCCCACTCCTTCTGCCAGTGACAGTGCTGGTGGATCCAAACCCTCTTCTGCCAAGCCCACACTCAGTCTAAGACTCTCTTGCAAAACAGTATTCCAAACAATCAGGTCACTGGTATCCACAGAAGACATAATATCCCTTTGCTGTTTTCCGACACAGACTATCAACTCTCTTTTAAAATGCAGAAGGTGGAATGGAACTTCAGCTGCATAGACAGTTCAAATTACAGTACAATTAATACTCCATATGACCTTGAAAATATGTTATTTGTTCAGAAACTGTGTCAGCTGGGTATATTATCATTCAGTCACTGGAAACCACTAGGAAAGCTTGAACATAAAATGATCCTCTACACAATCTATCCAAATTTACCCTGCAAGATCCTCATTTGTTTTAATTCTATTGTTGACCATATATGCTCACTCATAAGGAGAACTTGAGGATTTTTCATTTTCTACTTCATTCACCTACTCTTCCTCCTTTGGAAGGCATATAAGAGTACTTAACATATAAGAAGGCTGAGCTGGTAGACAGTGGAGTGTCTACAGGGAGTGTCTACAGTGGAGTGTCTATAGTTCTGGATCAGCCCTCTTTTTCCTTTATCGGTTCCTCTTTATTTAACCATCAAATGCTAAGGCTCATGGAGGCAGGATCAAGACGAGGGTCAGAGAAAGGGGAACACGTGACTTGCCTGTTGTGATCCTGTATTTATCAAAAGATCCGAAAGACCAATTATGTTTTACAGACTATTAGCTTTTATTATAGTTTCTACTGCTGAATAACAAAACAACCCAAGATATTTTGTTTTTATATTTCATTATGCTCAGTGGTTTATTGGGTCAAGAATTCTGACAGGATACAGCAGAAATGGGATGTCTCACCCACATTATGTGCGGGGCCTCAGCTGAGAAGATACCATGCCTCAATGCTAAGGATTGACATCATGCTAGACATCTTTACTCACAAGCTAGTCATTTAATGCTGGATGTTGCCTGGAACTTTAGCTGAGGCTAAAGTGATTTTACACACACACACACATCAGAGCTGGATGTCTCAACAACTATAGCTTTTGGAAAGCTAATTCTTTCCAAAATAACCTTTCCAACCAAAATGTGAGTGATTTCTTCGTTTGTTCAAATAAACATATACACTGCTACATTTCCTCCCTGCTTTGGGACCACACTTCAGGCAGTGGAACGTTTCTAGCTTCATCTCTGTGTCAACACAGCTCATGTGGAAGTGGCCCCTTCACACAGCTTGGGTTCCAGCAACACTATTTCCATTTCTCTTCCCTTTAGAACTAGGGGTTCTAATGGCTTTTTATTACTGCAAGTCTGTAAATGCCTCAGTATCCTTTCTTTGTTCCTGAAACTTGCCCCAAATGCTATAAATAGTCCTTGCATTAAACTCTTCATTTAAATCAATGGAGAGAATTCTGATTCTTATCATGATCATGACTAATAGAGGCAAACAATAGGAGCTAAATAAAGATAGTTCCGAGAACATATGTGAAAAATTAATAACCAGACTTCCAATATCTTCTAAGTATTTGATAGAATTGTTAAATAGTATAATTGTCCCTCCACTGATAAAGATTATACACACACACACACATATACACATACAAACAGACACACATATCAGAGCTGGAAGTCTCAACAACAGAGCTAATGATTCTTTCAAAAATAACCTTTTCCACAAAAATATGAGTATTTCTTTCAAGCTTTTGAAATAATATATACATTGTTACATATATAACATATACACTGTTATATACATAACATATAATATATACAGTGCTATATATATAATATATACAATATATATAACAAACAATATATACATTGTTATATTTCTAATTTACTATAAAAATAATCTTAGTTATCCACCATTCTCATTAAAAATGATCACCTCCTTCTTTTCAAAGTGTTTATACTAAATATACTAGATAGTTCTGTTGCTTTTAAAGCTTTGTCAGAACTTGAAATTAATTCTGTTTGTCTGTACCTTCCAGATGGAGAAGGAAATGGAAACCCAATCCAGTATTCTTGCCTGGAAAATCCCATGAACAGAGGAGCCTGATGGGCTACAGTCCATGTGGTTGCAAAGAGTGGGACGTGACAGAGGACACACGCGCACACCTTCCAGAACCTTTTTTCTGCCCCATTATTTTTAAAAAGAATTTTTACCTCAGAAGCTCCAGCTGCTGAGCACTAAGCCTACATACCATGACTTCTCGAGGTCTACTAGTGGTGATGACAATAATTACATCTGTAAATTCCCTGATTATCCTAAATAATATAGATCTTCACTGTATTGGCTATTATATACTGAACTATTATTTACTGAGTAACACATAAATATCTCAGTGTTTCACTGTGACATATTCACCTATGCTCTGTTTCAACTCCTATTTCTTCTACACATTACAGTATTTAATAAAAATAAAGGCAATTTATTTTAATATATTCTTTTCCCCCAAAAGAACTTTTTCTTTTATACATGGACAAGTTTGTCCCTATTCTCTAGGTAAATTGTTTGCAAGTCTCATCTTATTTTGGCCCAGTTCTAAAACTATTGCTATACCTTTTATCCTTTTCTTATCTTTTTTTTTTTTTTTTTTTTACAAATTATCATTTATGTTCTCCTACCTTCCACATCTATTCTTGTCCTTTTAAGTCAATATCCTCTGCATTCTCTGTGTTCTATTGAGAGCTGATATCATTTAATCCTAACTGGATTATTTGAAAACTCAGAACAATACTTTGTTTTACTTTCCTATCTCTCTTGATGTATACTGTCATTTAGAGTTTCTGTCACATCTTCTAACTGAACTCCAAGACTGTGATAACAAGATATGAATCTTGCATTTCTTTGTTCCAAAGAATCCTTAGCATAGCATCTTACACAAAAATATTTAACAGGTATTAAACAGGTACTTACTTGTAATGCACCGAGAGAAAAAAATAAATGATTATAAGCCAAAGAACTTACTCTTTAAAAAGCTTCTGATCTGCAAATGTATCCCAATAAACCACATTAAAGACTTCCTCAGTGACTCAGCAGTAAACATTCTGCCTGCAATGTAGAAGCCTCAGGAGACAAGGGTTCAATCCCAGGGTTGTAAAGTTCCCTTGGAGAAGGGCATGGCAACCCACTCCAGTATTCTTGCCTGGCGAATCCCATGAATGGAGGAGCCTGGTGGGTTACATCCCTGGGGTCACAAAGAGTCAGACATGACTGAATCAACTGAGCACACACATGAACCACATTAACAAAATGAAGAATGAAAATCATATGATCATCCCAGTAGATAAAGAAAAAGCATTTGACAAAATTCAACATCGATTTATAAGAAAAATTTTCAAAGTGGGACTAAGGGAACATATCTCAACATAATAAAGGCCATATATGACAAACCCACAGCTAACATATACAGTGGTGAAAAACTGAAAGCTTTTCCTCTATGATCAATAACAAAATAAGGTTGTCCACAACAACACAAGAGAACACTCTACACGGACATCACCAGATGGTCGACACCGAAATCAGACTGATTATATTCTTTGCAGCCAAAGATGGAGAAGTTCTATACAGTCAGCAAAAACAAGACCAGGAGCTGACTGTGGCTCATAACATGAACTCCTTATTGCTAAATTCAGACTGAAATTAAAGAAAGTGGAAAAAACCACTAGACCATTCAGGTATGACCTAAATCAAATCCCTTATGACTATACAGTGGAAGTGAGAAATAGATTCAAGGGACTAGATCTGATAGACAGAGTGCCTGATGAACTATGGACGGAGGTTCGTGACATTGTACAGGAGACAGGAATCAAGACCAACCCCAAGAAAAAGAAATGCTAAAAAGCAAAACCGATGCCTGAGGAGGACTTACAAATAGCTGTGAAAAGAAGGGAAGGGAAAAGCAAAGGAGAAAAGGAAAGATATTCCCATTTGAATGCACATTTCCAAAGAATAGCAAGGAGAGATAAGAAAGTCTTCCTCAGTGATCAATGTAAAGAAATAGAGGAAAACAACAGACTGGGGAAGACAAGAGATCTCTTCAACAAAATTAGAGATACCAAGGGAACATTTTATGCAAAGATGGGCTCCATAAAGGACAGAAATGGTAGGTACCTAACAGAAGCAAAAGATATTAAGAAGAGGTGGCAAGATACACAGAAGAACTGTACAAAAAAGATCTTCATGACCCAGATAATCACGAAGGTGTGATCACTCACCTAGAGCCAGACATCCTGGAATGTGAAGTCAAGTGGGCCTTAGGAAGCATCACTATGAACAAAGCTAGTGGAGGTGATGGAATTCCAGTTGAGCTATTTCAAATCCTGAAAGATGATGCTGTGAAAGTGCTGCACTCAATATGCCAACAAATTTGGAAAACTCAGCAGTGGCCACAGGACAGGAAAAGGTCAGTTTTCATTCCAATCCCAAAGAAAGGCAAGGCCAAAGAATGCTCAAACTACCGCACAATTGCACTCGTCTCACATCTAGTAAAGTGATGCTTAAAATTCTCCAAGCCAGGCTTTAGCAATATGTGAACCGTGAACTTCCAGATGTTCAAGCTGGTTTTAGAAAAGGCAGAGGAATCAGAGATCAATTTGCCAATATCTGCTGGATCATCAAAAAAGCAAGAGAGTTTCAGAAAAACATTTATTTCTGCTTTATTGACTATGCCAAAGCCTTTGACTGTGTGGATCACAATAAACTGTGGAACAGTCTGAAAGATGGGAATACCAGACCACCTGACCTGCCTCTTGAGAAACCTGTATGCAGGTCAGGAAGCAACGGTTAGAACTGGACATGGAACAACAGACTGGTTCCAAACACGAAAAGGAGTGCATCAAGGCTGTATACTGTCACCCTGCTTATTTAACTTATATGCAGAGTACATCATGAGAAACACTGGGCTGGAGGAAGCACAAGCTGGAATCAAGACTGCCGGGAGAAATAGTAATAACCTCAGATATGCAGATGACACCACCCTTATGGCAGAAAGTGAAGAACTAAAGAGCCTCTTGATGAAAGTGAAAGAGGAGAGTGAAAAAGTTGGCTTAAAGCTCAACATTCAGAAAACGAAGATCATGGCATCTGGTCCCATCACCTCATGGGAAATAGATGGGGAAACAGTGGAAACAGTGGCTGACTTTATTTTCTGGGCTCCAAAATCACTGCAGATGGTGATTGCAACCATGAAATTAAAAGACACTTACTCCTTGGAAGGAAAGTTATGACCAACCTAGACAGCATATTAAAAAGCAGAGACATTACTTTGCCAAGAAAGGTCCATCTAGTCAAGGCTATGGTTTTTCCAGTAGTCATGTGTGGATGTGAGAGTTGGACTATAAAGAAAGCTGAGCACAGAAAAATTGATGCTTCTGAACTGTGGTGTTGGAGAAGACTCTTGAGAGTCCCTTGGACTGCAAGGAGATCCAACCAGTCCATCCTAAAGGAGATCAGTCCTGGCTGTTCATTGGAAGGACTGATGTTGAAGCTGAAACTCCAATACTTTGGCCACCTGATGTGAAGAGCTGACTCATTGGAAAAGACCCTGATGCTGAGAAAGACTGAGGGCAAGAGGAGAAGGGGACGACAGAGGATGAGATGGTTGGATGGCATCACTGATTCGATGGAGATGAGTTTGAGTAAACTACAGGAGTTGGTGATGGACAGGGAGGCCAGGCATGATGCGATTCATGGGGTTGCAAAGAGTCAGACACAACTGAGCGACTGAACTGACTCTCATCACTTTTATTCAACACAGTATTGAGCGTCTAAGCCACAGCAATCCGACAAAAAGAGGTAAAAAGAATTATAAATTGAAAAGGAAGAAGTAAAAACTATCACTGTTTGCAGATGACATGACACTATAAAAAGAGAAAAAAAAAAACTCCACCAAAAAACTACTACAATAAATGGATTCATTAAAGCTGCAGGATACAAAAATCAACATACAGAAATTCGTTGTGTTTTTATACACTAATATGAACTATCAGAGAAATAAGAACATAATTCCACTTACAGTAACTTCAAAAAAAAAAAAAAATACCAAGGAATAAATTTAACTAACAAGGTAAAAGAGCTATACTTTGAAAACTATAAGACACTGATAAAAGAAATTGAAGACAATATAAATAAATGGAAATATAAATACCATGTTCATGGACTGAAAGAATTAATATTGTTAAAATGTCCATATTACTCAAAGCAATCTACAGATTCAATACAAGCCCTATCAAAATATGAATGGCATTTTTCACAGAAGGGAAACAAATAATCCTAAAATTTGTATGGAATCACAAAAGACCTTGAATAATCAATGCAATCTTAAGAAAGAAGAACAATGTGAGCAGTATCGTGTTCCCTGGTTTCAAACTATGCTAAAAAAAACTATAGTAAACAAACAGTATGGTACTGGCACAAAAACAGATACATAGATCAGTGAAACTGAACAGTAGTCCAGAAATAAACCCATGCTTACATGGTCAATTAATTTATTAAAAGTGGTACAAGAATATATAGTAGGGAAAAGACAATCTGTTCAATAGATGGTGATGGGAAACCTGGACAGCGACATGCAAAAGACTGAAACAGCCATTTTCTTATACTAAAAAAAAGAAGTAAACTCAAAATGGATTAAAGAATGTAAAAAAAAAAAAAGACTTAAATGTAATACCTGAATCCATAAACTCCTAAAAGAAAACAAAGGCAGCTGCTCTTTAACCTTGGTCTCAGCAATCTAAGAATTTGTCTCTTCAGGCAAGGGTACCAAAAACAAAATTAAACAAATGGGACTATATCAGCTAAGAAGCTTTTGCATAGCAAAGAAAGCCATCAACAAAATGAAAAGGCAACCTACTGAATGGGAGAAGTTATCTGCAAGTGATATACCTGATAAGGGCGTTATATCCAAAATATATA
This sequence comes from Dama dama, assembly GCF_033118175.1. NCBI lineage: Eukaryota > Metazoa > Chordata > Mammalia > Artiodactyla > Cervidae > Dama > Dama dama. The sequence continues at coordinate 44,639,521 of NC_083700.1, forward strand.
AAGAATTCCTTCAACTCAATATAAAATGAATAATCATGAAAAAGAAAATAAGCAAAGCAAAAGAAACAACCCAATTTAAAAATGAGTAGAAGACCTGAATAGACAGTTATCCAAGGAAGACATAAAGATGGTCAGAAGACAGAGGAAAAGAATGTTCAATGTCACTAATCACTAGGGCAATGCAAATCCAAACCATAATATGGCAGACATCACCTCATACCTGTCTGAATGGTTTTTATAAAATGAACAACAAAAAACAAGTGTTGGTAAAAATTTGGAGAAAAGGAAACCCTTGCGGACTATTGGTGGGAATGTAAATTGGTGCAGTCACCATGGAAAACAGTATGAAGGTTTCTCAAAAAATTAAGAATGATCATATGATCCAGCAATCCCACTTCTGAAGAAATGAAAACACTAATTTGAAAAGATATACACACCTGTACATATCTTCGGGCTTCCCAGGTTGTGCTAGTGATAAAGATTATGCCTGCCAATGCAGGAGACATAAGAGATGTGGGTTTGATCCCTGGGTTAGGAAGATCCCCTGGAGAAGGGAATGGCAAACCACTTCAGTATTCTCGCCTGCAGAATCCCAATGACAGAGGAGCCTGGTGGGCTATGGTCCACAGGGTCACAAAGAATTGGACACAACTAAAGCAACTTAACATGCATGCATGCACGCCAATGCTCACTTGCTTCCCTAGTGGCTCAGACAGTAAAGAATCTGTCAGTTCAGTGTCAGAATCTGCTGCAGTGCAGGAGACCGGAGTTTGAACCCTGGGTCAGGAAGATCCTCTGGAGCAGGGAATGGCTATCCACGCCAATGTTCTTACCTGGAAAATTCCATGGACAGAAGAGCTTGGCAGGTACAGTCCATGGATTTGCAGAGAGTGGCACAGAACTGAGCAACTAACACTTTCACTACTTTTTTTCATTCTCACAATAGCATCATTTGCAACAACCAGGTTATGGAAGCAGTCTAAGTGTCCATCAATAGATGAACAGACAAAGATGCTGTGTATATATGTACACAACTGAATATTACTCAGCCATAAAAAAGAATAAAAATTTGCCACCTGCAACAACATGGATGGACCTAGAAGGTATTATGTTAAGTGAAGTAAGTCACACAAATGTTTTATCATTTCATTTATACGCAGAATATAAAAAAAAAAAATAGAACAAATGAACAAATAAAACAGAAACAAGATCCATAGATACAAACTAGCAGTTTGGAAGAGGGAGGGAGAAATAGGTAAAAGGGATTAAAAAGTGCAAACTTTCAGTTATAAAACAACTAAGTCACAGGTATGTAATGTACATGCAGAGAATATAGTCAATAATATTGCGGTAACATTATGATGGTTACTAGACTGGAGAAGGAAATGGCAACCCACTCCAGTGTTCTTGCCTGGAGAATCCCAGGGACGGAGGAGCCTGGTGGGCTGCCGTCTATGGGGTCACACAGAGTCGGACACGACTGAAGCGACTTAGCAGCAGTAGCAGCAGACTTATTATGGTGATCAATTCATAACGCATATAAATGTCAAATCATTACATCATACAGCAGAAACTACTATACTATTGTGTATCAACTCTACTTCCATGATAAAATGATTAAAAAAAAAAGCACCTGGACAGGGGTACGGTATATATACTCATAAATAATATAAGAAAATAACAGATACAATTATAAATATAAACTGAATATGAAAATTGTCAATCTCAAAGTTCTGAAGGGTAAAGTAAGTACACTTCAAAAGCAATAGCTGATACCACCTTAGGGTATGCTGGACAGTGGCAGTACAGAGGAGCAGGCTAAAAAGGCAGCAGTAGAGAGAGCAGGACAAATGAAGACGAGTTTCTTAACTTTGCTTGTCGAACTGCAGTTAATGGTTGCAAAATTCAACTTACTAAAATATAATCAAGCAGGACTCACACATGTGGATCCATCCTGCTTGCTACTGTTGTACTGGACCCATAGAAAAGTTAAGGCCCTCTTCTACAGAAGCCAGACACATAGGTTAAGGTAAAGATACAATATTGCATATTATTATATGCACTGCTTAATAATGCAGTGGTTAGGTATATTGCTGAAACTTACATTCTTTTAAAACAGAATACACAATTACAAAACAAAATTAGCTGGAAAAACAATTGTTTTATTTAGAATGAGAAAAGAAAGCTCAACAGCTGCTTGGAGTCACAGAGTTCTAGATTCCTTTCTTCTGAGATGGCTTTAAGCAATTCACCAGAAATGCTTACTTAGATATGCTTCTGGCTACAATCTGTCATTCCTGTACCACCTAGAACCTGTACTACTCCCAGTATCTTACATTTTCCAGAGACCTAGGCAAAAAAACAGCCCAAACTCAAATTTCATTAGCTTCATCTAAGATCGGCCTCAGACTACAAGAGACTCATTAAAACAGTGATTCTTGGTGGAGGTCAGGACACTTGGAATCTGGGGAAAAAGAAACCACATGACAAATGTAAACCATCTCAGATGATTCCGCTTGCCACTCTCTACACACTCCCTGTACTCATCCTCCCCACCCCAAGCTTCACAGTGCAGAGCCCCAAAGGCTAACGCTCCAGTGGTAAACAATCCTCCTTCAAAGCAAGAGACACAGGTTCGATCCCTGGGTCAGGAAGGTCCCCTGGAGAAGGAAACAGCAACCCACTCCAGTATTCTCCCCTGGGAAACCCCATGGACAAAGAAGCCTGGTGGGCTATAACCCACCAGGTCCCAAAGAGTCAGACATGACTTAGCAACTAAACAACAATGGTATCTTAGAAGGCAATATAAATAAGAACTGATCAACTGTCCTTGATCTGAACATAAAGTATGTGTGGAACAACAACAACAACAAAAAAAGTCAGTGTAAACTTTTTACAAGTAAACAAAAAATAATTCCACTGTTTTACAATTTAAACACACTGAAAGGTCACGTGGTTTCATCAAGGGTATAAAGCAGATACTCCATCTGAACTTCCCCAATACACCTGTGCCTACCACTTCACTTAATCTTAAAGGGAAAAAGGGAGCGAGTTTTGCATATTCCTCTTTGGGGTCTGAGTATGCTTGTTCACTTTATAACTTTTCTCCCAGAATAAAGCAGTGGTGAAGTCTGTTGCTTTGCTTAACACCTCAAGGTAACACTTAACCTACTGCGCAGGCTTCTTAGTCATGAATACAATGTTCCCATCTCAACTCTTCTACCAGCAGCAACTCAGAGAAGCTGCAGTGGCACTGAACGGCCTCGCAAGAATGGTATTTTTCTTTTCCAAAACAAAATTACAGCCATCAGCCTACGGGCACCACAAGTCTGCCAGTGTCCAAGTCGATTTCTCTCCAAATATCCTGCAAGTTCAGAGGGCCCTTTGGTCTCTAGGTTGCCCCGGGTTAGGTTTAAAAATGAAAGCGCCGGCGGTGAGTTGGGTGGCAGGAGCTAAAAAATCCTGAGCTCCGCAGCGCAGGAGCTTCCTAGTTGGACACACGAACTGTTTTCTCCTGAAGAGGGATTCCCTCACGCCTCTTCCCACTAGACTTAAGACTCACCTCCGGCGCCACCCAAGTCTCCAATCCAAAACCAGCAACAACACTAAATCAAGAATAATTTCCCTAGACTCGGGTGATTTCGCTCCCAGGGTTCAGGGCTGGCTGCGCCCTAAAAGAAGCTGCCAGGGGCGGGGGCACTTTCGGGCCACCGCCTCCCCGGTTCCAGCACTGTCCCTGGAAATATCCGCGTCAGAGAAGGAAAGAGGAGAAAAGTGGGCAATGGCACAACTTTGCAGACTCCACGAAGCTATGGCCCTGCCGAACGCAAGGTCAAAGTGCAGAAGAGTGAACTGCTGCAATTCGGGACCTGCTGGGAGTCAGCCCCGGGGGCGGCGAGCAGCCAGGCAGGATCAGGCGGCCTGGGCAGACCCACCCACTCGCCGCTCCGAGCCTCCAGCGGGGCCGGGGGAGCGCGCTAGGGCGGCCGCCGCACGGCGGGGCCAGCTCCGGGAGTTGACTTGGAACTTTCCCGGGACGCGCCGCCCTCACCTTGCTGAACACCTCCAGGTCGTCCTCGTCCTCGTCCAGATCCAGCACCTCGGCCTGCAGCAGGGCGGAGGAGCCGATGCTGCCGGGGAGGGGGGCGTCACCCCCCGGGCTGTCCCCGCCGGCGCCCCCAGCCGGGAGGCCCCAGGAGCGCGCCTGAGACGCCCGGCACTCGCCCTCCATCCCCAGAGTGCGAGCCGGTCCGGCCGTCGCCGCCAGCCCGGCTTCCCCGAGCTTGCCCATTGGCTCCCGCGCATCCTGCACCTCCCCGGCCGGCCCCGCTCCAGCCCCACGTCCGCTGCGCAGACGCGGAACTGCTGGAGCGAACGCCCGGCCTGGGCTCGTCCCCACCTGGCTTGGGGCCTGCGGGAGGCGAAGGGGTGGGTCTCGGGGGCTCTGGCTAGGGTGGGGCCTGGGACGCGACCCCCTGAAAGTAGGGAGTGGGACCTGGCTGCTGGGCTACCCTGCGAGGGCTTCTACCGGGGCGCGGGTCTGGGCAGAAGCGACCGAGCGAACCGCGAACTTCAGAGGATCCACAGCGGGGCTGGAAAGCAGTCGCCCCATCTCGCCAAGAGAAAAAAACCATTACTGTATTTCCTGTAGTTTAATGGTTGCTTTTTTCCCTCCCCGGTTGTGGTTTTCGAGTCCGTTTTTTACTAAGGCTAATGCAAAAACTCTTCTGTTTTGTAATTGATTTTTGACCCAGTGACCAGACTGTGTGGTCATTTCACTATCAAGCCAGGAAAGTTGGATTTTAAAACTATTTTCAGCCACTTTCAAATGTATCTTTACTCCTGGAAGTCTTCCTGAAGTCAGTGAGCAAGAATGTTACTAAGGGTCAAGGACAGCAAGCGTGACTGGACATTGCCATCGAGAAATAGTCTTCAGTCTTTACACTGCCAATGCAAAGCCATAACTGTTTAGTTGTTCGCTGCTTTTTATTAATATTAAAAATAATTCAAAAAAAGAAATTCCAAAAATAAAGGAAAATTGAATGTAAATCGATATATTTGGAACTATGTTCAGGTTTTATTACTTACTTACCTCCTCCCCAACACTTTCCTCCCATCAGCCAGGAAAGAATAGCTAAGAAGTTTGCACAGAGAGCAGAGGCAAATTCAAACTTGGTTTTTAAAATGTCTGTGGCAAAATGTTTAGCCTAATGTTTAACATATTTAACTTCAGAAAAAAATTTAGACGTGTAAGAGAATTTCTCTGATTAGAAGACAAGGCCTTAGTAATACGTGCCTCTTAACCAATCATATTGGTTTCAGTTCATAAACACACTTCTTCAAGCAAGCATGTCTCCCTGCTGGTTGAATATCCAGGCTCCTTCCTATGCTTTATGGTTCCTGTACCCAAAATGCCACCTCCTGCCCATTCTTCAGGAATTAACTGTAATCCCATGTCTTTGAAGAAGATTTTCTGATTGACACTGTCTGTTGCCAGTTTAGCATTTACTTTTATTTCATGTAATAGATTGCATTTATTTTATGTAAATGCCTTACATTCTTTATTAGATTATAACATTTTAAGATTAGAGATCACATTATTTATTAATAAACCACAGTGGCAGATGTACTCACTCAAAAAGGCTCTCTGCTAAGAGAATAGGAAGGATACAAGTTATTAAAAGACGTTTTCCTCTCTAAGCTCACACTGGCTGGTGAGAAAGATTCAAGTTTTTCGAACTGCAGTCTGAACCAGGAAATTCTTAAGGGTACTGTGACTCAGAGGATTGCCAGAAAGCATAGAGACAGGCTCAGAAAATGGACGGAACAAACCAAGTTTGTATCACAGCCAAACTGATACCACGGAATTAATACAGCAGACGTTGCCACCACCAGTACTGAGCCCCAGATAGCACACCCAGTCCGCGCACTGCCACGGACAGTGACATCACTGAGTCCACGTGCTGATACCCAGGACAGTACCACAGCTGTCTCTGAGAACTTCTTTGCTGTTACACCACAGAAGTGCCCACAGCCCTGTTTCTCTGTTAATTATTCTACTTCCAAAACCCCGAAAGGGGGTTAAAAGACAAATTAGACATTTAAAAGACAAATTAGATTTCTAAGCATATTAAGTCCACATTGATACTAGTCAGCCAAAGACAAAAAAACAATCCCTACTATATAACTCATTCCTTTGGCCACCCAACATTAAAATCACAGTTCCTCACATACTTTCTATTTTTTTTCCCAATTTCTGCTAGATACACTTCAGCTATGCTTCAAACTCCTGGGAATATAGTCCTCAGCTCCCCAAAGGAAGAAAATCCAAACCTGCTCACACCTGGGGTAGCTCTAAGTCTAAAGGGCTTCCCAGGTGGTGCAGTGGTAAAGAATACACCTGCCAATGAAGGAAACACAAGGTTTGATCCCTGGGTAGGGAAGAGGTCCTGGAGAAGGAAATGCCAACCCACTCCAGTATTCTTGCCTGGAAAATCCCAAGGACAGAGGAGTCAAGTGGTCTAAAGTCCGTGGGGTCACAAAAAGTTGGACCCCACTGAGCACACACACACACACACACACACACACACACATGTCTAACATATCTATTCCTCCTGTGGTTCTGCTGTAACTCTGTTAATATTTTATACCTGATGGACTACATTTTAGAGTTTAATTACCAACATGCCATGCCTATGTATTCAGTGGCATGGAAAATACTAAATTGCCACATAACAGTCCCAAATTCCCATTAAATAGGATCATCACTGGGTCCTTTAATGAAAGAGTTCTTATTTGGGTACTAAACTCTCTGAATCATTATAGTACAAAACTTTAAATATGGATATAGTATTAAGAGAAGTCCTACCCAGTTTTGTCCCTTGGTTTTGGGACTCTTATTCTGATTAATATCATATATTAATTTTTGGTTCTGAGAACATACATCTTGTCAAAAAGCTCCCTCTTTCTCATATTTTCCAGGTACAGGTAGGATCTCCAGAGACCATAACTGCCTGTTAATATGCCATTCAACCGTTCATAAAGTCAGCTGTTTCTGGTAATGAGACCCATGATAAGACAGGTCACCCCATGAGCATTGCTTGTTTTACTGGAGGTGAGTTAATTGATCAGGAAAAAATGTGTTGTGCAAAATCTAATGGGAAATAAACCAGTCAGTAAGTTCATGGATGATTGTGTTGGGAGAAAAGGAGGAGAAGCAAACCCAATGTATCTTTTCCACAAAGGACAAATCATGACTTCTGCCAGATCTTGGAGCTTCAGGAGGACCAGGAATAGTAGCTGCCATGGCAAGCTGAGATTTAATAACTTACCCAAGGTAAATAATAACTGGTAAATAAGACTCGCTGAAAGAAAGTGTATGCATGTTGCCTTAAAAAATACAGGAGAGGGCTTATAAGGATATTTGGGGACTGTTGGTTCTTGGATTGTAGCAAAATACATAATTCTACAATCCTTCCACTAAATATCCTGACAAACTATAACAAGAATCTTTTTAAATGCACGGATGAGCTTTCAAGGAAGTAATTGACTTCTAGCATCGAGAAACAAAGAATGCTTAAGTGAGAGAATGAGACTAGACATTTGAATGATACTCTGCCAGCTCCCAAGGGTGGGGTGGTAGGATTGGCCTAAATAATCTAAAAGTATGAGTTTGAATTGTCATGAGAGAATAATGGAAATGGAAATTTGCAAAGTATTCTCTCAATAACAAAACTCTTCCAGATCAGCCTAGGCTCAAAGTGGGAGAGACCTCTCCCCCCCGAAATCCTAACTATGGTTCTTTTGGAAGCCACAATTCAAAAACTTCAAGGAACCCTGGTTGAGTAATATATCCCTGGGATCTCTGGCACAAACAAACGCAAAATCTCTTTTCAGTTCACTTCTGGCAGAGCCACTTCAGAAAAGCGATACTGCAGATTAGATCACAATCCAAATGAAATACACTGAAGGAAATGATCTACCATGTACCAGGGTTACTATACAAAACAGGATTAGAGCTTCCCAGGTGGCACAGTGGTGAAGAATCCACTTGCCAGTGCAGGAGATACAAAAGACATGGGTTCGATTCCTGGGTCAGAAAGATCCCCTGGAGTAGGAAACAGCAACCTGCTCCAGTATTCTTGTCTGGAAAATTTCATGGACAGAGGAGCCTGGAGGGTTACAGTCCATGGAGTCACAAAGAGTTAGATAGGACTGAGCACTGAGCACATACACCCATTAAAATCATTAAAGGATTAGAGCCCCAAAGAACTTTAAACAATACACCAAAGATAAATATAATAAATAAAAAGAATAAAAATAACCACAGGATGCTACCAAAAAATACCAAAAATCCAAGAATGAATAACAGTTGTCATGAACTGATGGTTGATTTTTTTTGCCTGTTCACTTCAAATAAACTCTTGTTGCTTGCTTTGTAATAATGGTGTGTGCTTGCTAAGTTGCTTCAGTTATGTCCGACTTATTGTGACCCCAAGGACTATAGCCCACCAGACTCCTCTGTCCATAGGATTCTCCAGGCAAGAATGCTGGAATGGGGTGCCCTGCCCTCCTCCAGGGGATCTTCCAGAACCTAGGATTGAACTCGCATCTCTTACGTCTCCTTATTGATGGGTGGGTTCTTGAAAGCTCAGTTGGTAAAGACTCCTCCTGCAGTGCAGGAGACCTGGGTTCAATCCCTGGGGTGGGAAGATCTTCTCAAGAAGGGAAAGGCTACCCACTCCAGTATTCTGGGCTGGAGAATTCCATGGACGGTGTAGTCCATGGGGTTACAAAGAGTTAATGACTGAGCAACTTTCACTTTTACTTTCTTTACCACTAGCACCACCTGAGAAGCCCGGTAATAATAGTGTTGGGCCTTACAAATATTTCTACTTTGCACCCTAGCATAATTTTAAGCTTTGTCAGTAGAGGGCTTGGAAGGACACTAGAGGAGAAAGCATTTTCCTTTTCCTGTTTTGGGTGTGTTCTCTTAGCTAGTGTCCTGCAGAAAGCTTTTTTCCTCCTTTGTTCAGCCCCTGCATAGTTTCTAGAATGTAAAGTTCCTGCAGGACACATGGTTTCTCTGTTTGCTCAGACTCATGCAGCTGCAGAGGCATAGTCTAGAAATCCAGACACTGTGGCAGCCTCAGCCCGGATTGCTACACCCCATATCCTCTCTGCAGTCCCAGTCATGGACACACACCAGGCACACTGGAGGTCAGCCATTCCCTAACCTTTGTCCTGCACAGCCAGCCCAGAACTGACCCAGTCTGCTGGACATGGAAGTGCACTTACCTTCAGGAGACCGGGACCTACAAGCCCCTGACTGACAGTGTCTAGTAGTTTTTCCTGGTGCCTAACAAGTTCTTCCTTGGTGGCTCAGAGGGTAAAGCCTGCAGTGCAGAAGACCCGAGTTTGATCCCTGGGTCGGGAAGATCCCCTGGAGAAGGAAATGGCAATCTACTCCACTATTCTTGCCTGGAGAATCCCATGGATGGAGGAGCCTGGTAGGCTACAGTCCACGGGGTCGCAAAGAGTCAGACACGACTGAGCGATTTCACTTTCTAACAAGTAATGAGGCTCAACACCTCCCAGAGGCTGGACTTCCAACAGGTTCCACTAATAAGTGAATTCACTGACTTACCATTCAGGAAGCCACGATGGTGCTCTTTCTGATGACATCTGCATCTCAACCACAGCAAGAAGGCTTTTTCTTGGGTACTTATCTCAGCCATAGGTATAGAGACCACATCTTTTATCTGCTGTTCCTGGATTCTTTAGAATTCTTTTTAACTCTCAGTAGCCAATTCCTCCTTACTCCAGTCCCCTGTTAATAAAGCTTTATATTAAACTTTCCCTGTTCAAATGACTCTATGGTGTCATCTCCTTACTGGACACCGAACAATACAGGAATCTTTCTGGGGTCGGGGCGGGGGGAACCCTGCAAAAATGGCATTCTGGATTTCTTCTTAGAACCAGTTGACTGAGGAAGAAAACCCTTGAGCCTGGTTTGCAGATGGGTCTGTATTAATTTATAGGTAGTTGCAAATGGCTTGGTTGGAATGGTCAGGGAGTTGAAAGGACCAATATTGGAAAATTGATTAAAAGTAAGCTTACGGAAGAATAAGTATGTGGGTGGACTTTAGAATGGGCACAGACTGTGGAGGTATTAGTGAATGTGAAATGTCCACCAAAGGACCATTACCACAGAGGAGGCTCTTAGTGATCAGGTGAACAAAATGGTCAACTCTGGGGATATCAGTCATCCTTTCCTCCTAGCTGTCGCATCCCTTGCTTAATGGGCCCATGAACTAAGTGATTGTAGTGGCAGAGATGGAATCAACGCACAGGCTCGATCGCTGTTTTTCTGAGAAGCAGGTTTGTGGAGCTCCTCATGTAGGCGTTCTGGAAGTTGTTGCTAATGCTCACTTTCTGTAAATAAAAACCATCTAGAAAATTGCTCAGAGCTAGAGTAGTTTTTACTTCCTTTCATTATGATGCTGAGTTTGAAAGATACAATTTTTGTAATGTGACATGATCCCAGGGAAATCTTTCATTTCTTTTTCTTAAAATTGCATTTTTGTTTCAAAAAGAAACTTGTCAAGAAATTTCCTTAGTATCAGAACTTAGTAACAACACTTTGGCCTGGGGAAATATTTTTAAATGATCTACATTAGATACAGTTTCTGAAAATTAAAGTGTTTGTTTGAAAAATTAACTCTTTAATATACCTGGGCTGTAAAACATGATGATGTCAAATAAATATATAAAAGAGGGATAAATAAATAAGTACATTAAAACTCTCACATTTAATAGCTGTAGAAAAAAGAGAAAAATTACAGTGAATTATTAATATTCTTTGAGAACAGGAGCAACAGTATTGAATATTTATAAGTATTAAATAAAAATTTTAACCTTAACCTTATCTTTTTGAAAAAAATTGCAGTTATTATCAAGAGACTGAATATTGCTTCAAATATGTTATGTAAATGTTTGATCTTGTATAGTAGAACTATTTTTTTTAAAGATAAGAAGAATTTTATGTGTAGAAGTCTCAGATAAGAATATTTCTCTCTCTTTGAATGGTTGTATCAAAAGAGTGATTTAATAGTGACAATACTGGTGAATGCTCTGACCACATACTCTTTGAAGGCAGAAACCTCGGCATATAGTCTTTCATAAGAATCTAGAGAGTATTTGTTAGCTGGGTGACCCTGCATATCAAAAGCCACTGAGGCAAAGGGCATGGGGATAGAGCATACTCCTCCCATTCTTGGTAATGCCTTCCACTTACTTCTCTATCTCTTCCCTAAAGACATAACCATTTTGGCTTTAGGCCAACAGTTTTTCCTTATATTCAAAATCCTACAGTCATCCTGAGCGAATGTGCTCTTCAGGATTACTTCTAAGTTCTTTATCTTCTATAACACTGAAGATTTTCTGACCATTTCAACTCAATTATTTTGTCAGAAAGATGTATATATATATATATATACACACACACACACACACACACACATATATATATATGTGAATGGACTTTAAGTATTTAAAAAGACACTCAAACATAATAATTTAAAAAATAGATAAAATTCACAAATTCCAATTTTTTTTCTATGTAATTATCTAAGATCTTGAAGTTTTTTAAAATTTTTCAAATTTTGTTGTTTAGAGAATTTTATATATTTGGCTCAATTTGATAGTAATTAGAAAAAAGAAGCCTAAAAATAATTAGCAAATAAAAATTTTACATACATAATATGGGCTGAATTGCCTCTCTCCAAAAATCCATGCATTGAAGCCCAAATCCACAATATGACAATATTTGGAAATAGAGCCTATCAAGAAGTAATAAAGGTTAAATGAGGTCACAAGGGTAGGGCCCTAATCCTATAAGACTGATGTCCTTATAATAAAAGCCCTTATAATAAAGAGACCCCAAATGATTGTCTGTGTCCTCCTGTGCACAGAGGAAAGACCTTGTTTGAATACAATGAGAGGATGACTGTCTGTAATCTGGGCACAGAGATCTCATAAGAAGCTTGCCTTGACAACACCTTGACCTTGGACTTCTGGCCTCAAGAACCAGGAGAAAATACATTTCTGATATTTAAGTCATTCAGTCTGTGGTATTTTGCTATAGCAGGCTGAGCTGATTACTGTGATAACTTTGACCCACAAATTCCAGTTAAGTCTTTTCTCTATATTAAAAACACAGAGACACATACAGGGATGCTCATTATAGAATTTTTGTAATTAAAAAGAATTGGAAGTAATCTGTGTACCCTTCTTCTGTGCTGTACATTATGGATCAGCTCACTTAAATCTTGTTTTACCGCCTATTCTTTGAAATCAGAAAGTTAACTAGACACTACTGCAGCTAGAGCTTTGAGTGCAAATTGGGTTCATTACTTAGATGTGTTCACATGGGGTTTGGAAATGAGGTGGACACCATCTTTCTGCTTTTACTTGGTAATTTCTAAAAGGAAGCGAGGCAGTGAAAGTGTACAGGTTTTGGCTATTGCTATTGTTGTTTGACTGACTGTCCCTACAGGAGTAGTATTCCAGGATCCTTTCCCTGGCTTCCTGGGTGTTAAGCTGGGGTGGAAGCAGTAGAAGCGGTGTTGGCAAGCTGATTTTGGCACAGCTTCAGAAGTGGTCTCAAGGTGGTATCTGCCTTAGTTGGTCAATTTCGTATTGTTTTGGAAGATATTTCTGAAATATCTGATGAGAACTTTCTCTCTTTAGCTTTTCTAATAGTTTTGTAAGTTCTGATTCCCTGTATGTTATTTGTACATGCTTAATATACATATAGCTATTTGTTTCCTGTACTGGACCCTGACTGATGCATATCCAGTAAGGAAATGATTCAATAAATTATGATATATTCGTGTAATGAAATGAAGTATGGTGGTTAACGGAATGTACGGTGGTTAACAGCTCCATTTATCAACAAAGTCAGATATGATGGTTGAATAAAACATCAAATGAAAATAGCAAGTAGCAGACTATGTATAAACAACAGTTCAGTTCAGTCGCTCAGTCATGTCTGACTCTTTGCAACCCCTTGAACCGCAGCACACCAGGCCTCCCTGTCCATCACCAACTCCAGGAGTTTACCCAAACTCATGCCCATTGAATCGGTGATGCCATCCAACCATCTTATCCTCTGTCATCCCCTTCTTCTCCTGTGCTCAATCTTTCCTAGCATCAGGGTCTTTTCCAATGAGTCAGCTCTTCACATCAGGTGGCCAAAGTATTGGAGTTTCAGCTTCAACATCAGTCCTTCCAATGAACAGCCAGGACTGATCTCCTTTAGGATGGACTGGTTGGATCTCCTTGTAATCCAAGGGACTCTCAAGAGTCTTCTCTAACACCACAGCTCAAAAGCATCAATTCTTCTGTGCTCAGCTTTATAGTCCAACTCTCACATCCATAGATGACTACTGGGAAAACCATAGCCTTGACTAGATGGACCTTTCTTGGCAAAGTAATGTCTCTGCTTTTTAATATGCTGTCTAGGTTGGTCATAACTTTCCTTCCAAGGAGTAAGCATCTTTTAATTTCATGGCTGCAGTCACCATTTGCAGTGATTGTGGAGCCCCCCAAAAATAAAATCTGCCACTGTTTCCACTGTTTCCCCATCTATTTGACATGAAGTGGTGGGACCAGATGCCATGATCTTCGTTTTCTGAATGTTGAGCTTTAAGCCAATTTTTCCACTCTCCTCCTTCACTTTCATCAAGAGGCTCATTAGTTCTTCTTCACTTTCTGCCATAAGGGTGGTGTCATCTGCATATCTGAGGTTATTGCTATTTCTCCTGGCAGTCTTGATTCCAGCTTGTGCTTCCTCCAGCCCAGCGTTTCTCATGATGTACTCTGCATATAAGTTAAATAAGCAGGGTGACAATATACAGCCTTGATGCACTCCTTTTCGTGTTTGGAACCAGTCTGTTGTTCCATGTCCAGTTCTAACCGTTGCTTCCTGGCCTGCATACAGGTTTCTCAAGAGGCAGGTCAGATGGTCTGGTATTCCCGTCTCTTTCAGACTGTTCCACAGTTCATTGTGATCCACATAGTCAAAGGCTTTGGCATAGTCAATAAAGCAGAAATAGATGTTTTTCTGGAACTCTCTTGCTTTTTAGTAATAAATCTATATACATATACACAAACCAATAATATGTTGTGTGGGTACTTGGGTATGTATGAGAAATAAACATCAAACCAAGATCATGATTCTCCTTTCTGGAGAGGAGGAGAGGATGTGAGTGGCCAAAGATGATTTAGCCTTTATTTAAATGCATGTAAGAATTTAGGCTTTTCTCCAAAATTTAAAGAATGCCTTCATGTTTTCATGCTTTATAAAGAATTAATTTTTTCAAAGCAAGTAACATATGATTGAAGTATAGTTGATTCACAATGCTGTGTTAGTTTCAGGTATACAACAAAATGATTTAGATATATATATAGATAGCTTCTCTTGTTGCTCAGTCAGTAAAGAATCTGCCTGCAGTGCAGGAGACCCAGGTTCGATCCCTGGGTTGGGAAGATCCCCTGGAGAAGGAAATGGCAACCCACTCCAGTATCCTTGCCTGGAAAATCTCATGGACAGAAGAGCCTGGTGGGCTGCAGTCCATGGCGTCGCAGAGTCAGGCACGACTGAGCGACTAACGCATATGTACATATAAAATCTTTTCCAGATTCTTTTTTTCCATTATAGGTTATTACAAAATATTTAATGTAGTTCCCTGTGCTACACAATAAGTCCTTGTTGGTTACTTATTTTATGTATAGAAATGTGTATCTCTTAATCCCAAACTCCCAATTTTTCCCTTCCCCCTTTCCCCTAAAATATTTAATTTTTTAAAAAGTTTCTCTGTAGCCGGGCGCGGTGGCGCGCGCCTGTAGTCCCAGCTACTCCGGAGGCTGAGGCTGGAGGATCGCTTGAGCTCAGGAGTTCTGGGCTGCAGTGCGCTATGCCGATCGGGTGTCCGCACTAAGTTCGGCATCAATATGGTGACCTCCCGGGAGCGGGGGACCACCAGGTTGCCTAAGGAGGGGTGAACCGGCCCAGGTCGGAAACGGAGCAGGTCAAAACTCCCGTGCTGATCAGTAGTGGGATCGCGCCTGTGAATAGCCACTGTACTCCAGCCTGGGCAACATAGCGAGACCCTGTCTCTAAAAAAAAAACAAAAAAAAGGAAAAAAAAAAAAAAGTTTCTCTGTTACCAAAAACACTATGCTTTAAACATTGTGCTTCCTGAATATAACCTTCTATTACGCTAGCTTATTCTTTCTACTATCTCATGACCATTATTGTGTCTCACTGGACCATCAGGATAGCCATCTCTTTACTTCTCTCTAATAGATCATCATTCAGCTTAGATTTCCTGATCCTTTATTTCTGTTATTCTAGTCATCTGTCCTCTTGTCCCTTTTTTCTTTTTGTATGTACCTCTAATACAACCTAGAGTCCTGCAGTCCATGGGGTCATAGAGTTGGACACAACTGAGTGACTTAGCAACTAACCCCTTCACCAGTTAACGCTAGTGACAAAGAACCTCCCTGCTGCTTCCCTGGTGGTTCAGATGGTCAAGAATCTGCTTGCAATGCGGGAGACCTGGGTTCCATCCCCAGGTTGGGAAGATCCCCTGGAGGAAGACATGGCAACCCCAACTACAGTATTCTTGCCTAGAGAATCCCCATGGACAGAGGATCCTGGTGGGCTACAGTCCGTGGAGTACAAACAGTTGGACCCGACTAAGTGACTAAGCATAGCACAGCACAGCCAAAGCAGGAGACACAGGAGAGAAGGGTTCCATCCTTGGGTTGGGAAGATCCCCTGGAGGAGGACATGGCAACCCACTCCAGTATTCTTCCCTGGAGAATTCCATGGATAGAGGAGCCTTACAGGCTACAGTCCAGAGGGTCGCAAAGAGTCAGACATGGCTGAAGTGACTTAGCACGCACAGGCACTAATACCCTCAATGTGACAATTACAGCTGGTTATTTTCTCAGTATTCACACCTGAGTACTGAGTACTATTGAAAGAGAGAATTATTGAACGTGTTTTTAGCAACTTCATAATTACCCATCTCAACTGTGTTCTCACCACTGCTGTTATTCTGCTGCTGCTGCTGCTGCTAAGTCGCTTCAGTTGTGTCTGATTCTGCAACCCCATAGACAGCAGCCCACCAGGCTTCCCTGTCCCTGGAATTCTCCAGTTATTCTACTGTTTCTTTATTCAATTTTCCTTCTTACTCACTGCAATGGTTATTTCAAAAGTCATATGTCACTTAAAAGTTCAGAGAAGATTCTGAACCCAGCTTGCATAAACTCCTCCCTCACTTTGAACAGATGACTTATCTCTTAGTTTATAAATAAAGAAAGAAACAAAAGCTTCTAGTTGTCGAACACATACCCACTCACTTCTGCCTGCATGCAATTCTTCTTCCCTTTATTAGGAATCTTGGGCTACCTTGGTGGCTCAGTGATAAAGAATCCCACCTGCAATGCAGGACACCTGTGTACAACTCTTTGTGACCTATGGACTGTAGCCCACCACGCTCCTCTGTCCATGGAATTCTCCATGGACAAGAACATTGGAGTGGTTGCCATTTCCTTTTCCAGAGGATCTTCCTGACCCAGGGAGCGAACCCACATCTCTAACGTTTCCTGCATTAGCAGGTGGATTCTTTACCACTAGTGCCACATGGGAAGCCTTACTGAGGAATAATTAATACTCAATAAATTTCACCAAATTTAAATATACAAATAGATGAATTTTTATAATTATATATGACTATATCCCAGGGACAGGGAAGCCTGGTGGGCTGCTGTCTATGGGGTTGCACACAGTCGGACACGACTGAAGCGACTTAGCAGCATCAGCAGCATATGATCCCAACCAAAATCATGACATAGAATATTTCCATCAGAATAGTTAGTTGGTAGCCATTTGTCATATATAAAACCTGGACTCACAAATTTTGGCTTCAAACCATAGTACTTTCTTCTTATGTATATATTCTTTAAATTTATTACATCTGTGAATAGTTTTAAACAAAATTAGTTTTGTTTACTCTCTTTTACCCTCTTCTTTCCTATGTACTTTAAAAATTGTATTAATTTTGAGATTGGTTAAGTGAAGGAATGAAAAGGGCTCACATATAGAGGAGCATGTTGAATTCAGTATAAAGTTGAATCCTTTAAATGAATGTATGAGCAGATGCTTGTGTTAACTGAAGGAGAGGCTGCATGTTAGGAAAGGAAGAGGACTAAAATTCTTGAGAGTCTACTGTGGTAGACATTGCATATATCATCCCTTTTTGTACTCACAAATAACCCACAAGATAGTTTTAAATCATTACACTAATTAATATATAGAAGCTCAAAAGAAATAGGTAAATTCTCCCAAGTCACAGGGTTATGAATGATAAATCTGAAATGTAGACCCAGCTATAATTACAAAATGTCTCCTTTACTATTTCACATATCTTTCAGTATATTTGAAATTTAAAACACAATAGTTCTTTAAAGACAGAAACTTCCCAAAGCACCATTTGTTGTTTGTATGTGTGTATGTATGTGTGTATATATTAATATGTTTATATATTTCCATTCATTCACTCCATAAACAGTGTTCAGTATATACTATGAGCCATATAATATACTTGGTTTGGGGGATACGAAGGTAAACTAAACTGACAGGAGGACTGCCCTTGAAGAGTTTGCTGTATAGACAGGGTGGCAGAAAAGTAAGCAGGTGATGACAACACAGTGTGATCAGGATTGTAGAGGATAGGTAGAAGGTACTCAGGGTTCACGTAAAGGAGGCGTCCATCCTGGATATGTTAGTTCTGGGAAGGCTTCTTGGACAAAGTAGTATCTAAGTAGAAAGTTATGAAAACAGAGTTTTCATAACAGAAAGTTATATGAAAACAGAGATTACCTGGGTGAGGTAATTGGGATGTAGAGCTGAGGAGTGAGTTCTAGGAAGAGAAGATTGAATTTGCAAAGGCATGGAAATAAAGAGCAGCATTCTCCAGAAATTTGGGGAATAGAGATAATGAGAGAAGAAGCTAGAAAGTCATGTTAGTCAAGTTGGGGTCATGACACCAGATACCATTTCCATGGGAGTATCTTGAATATTTTGTCTGTTAAATTGTGTTTGGGGTATATATTGTCATAGTGGTTGTATAGTGTCTAGAGTAACTTTAACAAGTAAGGAGTGACTATTATTATTAATAGTTTTAGACTCTAAGAAGTCCATGGAGGCATTCCAAATTTTAGGTGGCTAGATCAGAAGATTTTTCTGTCTGCTTGGCAGTCTTACCATGTAGCTTCTGTTTTCATCGTTTCATAATGGCAACTTTACTTCTGTGCATTGAGTCTACATTCCAGCTAGGAAGAAGTGATAAAGACAAAGAATAAACTGTGGATGTCATCAGTCTATCTTTTTTATTTTAATCAGGAAAAGACATAGTATTTTTGGAAGCCCCAACAAGCAGCCATCAACTTATACATCGTTAGCTAGATCAGTGTCACAAGGTCATCCCTAGCTGCAGAGTAGTCTGGAAATTTTAGCTTTTAATCTGGAAACATCTGGATTGGTTGGCAAGATAGTGAATGAACACTAGGAGTGTTCCCCATACCTACCATATGAATCCTCGAGCAAATGATTGTTGAAAATTTCTTCAGAGAACACTGCAAATAAGTTAGTTTTAGAAAAACAGGGGAGATGTGATATCCAGAGGAAGGATGGAGTGCACCTTACTCATTTGTTAAGGCTAGGTATTTGGGGGCTCCCTTGGCATAGACTATGTTATAGCAAACATAGTGTTATAACGAACTGATCCTAAGATAATTTGTATTACTGAGTGGTAAGAAATAATCATCCATAAAAAGCAAGTCAACCAAAAAGATGAACCTTCTAGTTCACTCAAGTTTAAAATTCCTGGTAGACAGTGTCTGATCCATCCTGTGTCACATTTTGCAGATAGTATAGGGGACCTACACTAGGGTGCAGTGTGACAGGGAATAAGGATGGGGGCAGCTCATTTATTAATTTATTAAATATTTACTAAGTAAATGGCATGATCACAGCTGGTAGATGGGATCATGGCTGGTAACTAGGATCATGGCTGGTTGATCACAGCTGCAGTCATTCTCCCCTTTGTTGTATTCCAGTTCATAGCAGTGTTTTGTTTGTTTTCTTTGCTTTAGAAAAATATTTGGTTTATTCATGAGTATCCATGATCTGCACTGCAGTTTTATTCAACCTTCTTATCCTACCGAAAAATTGATGCTTTTGAACTGTGGTGTTGGAGAAGACTCTTGAGAGTCCCTTGGACTGCAAGGAGATCCAACCAGTCCATCCTAAAGGAAATCAGTCCCGAATATTCATTGGAAGGATTGATGCTGAAGCTGAAGCTCCAATATTTTGGCCATCTGATGCGAAGAACTGACTCATTGGAAAAGACCCTGACACTAGCAAAGATTGAAGGCAAGAGGAGAAGGGAACAACAGAGGATGAGATGGTTGGATGGCATCACTGACTCGATAGACAGGAGTCTGAGGAAGCTCCAGGTGTTGGTGATGGACAGGGAGGCCTGGCATGCTGCAGTCCATGGGGTCGCAAAGAGTCGGATGTGATCGAGTGAGTGAACTGATCCCACAAGTTTCCATCTCTGTTTCCTTCATGAAAGGGCCTATTTGCCTGGATTTTGTGGACTGTGCTCCTGATTTTCCCTTCACTTTCTGGGTGATCCTTTCTATTCTCTGTGAGGCACCTCCTCAGCTCATTCTTAAGTGTCAGTACTACTCAGAATTTTACCTTTACTCTGTTTATGCACTCTTCCTAGGTCACATTATTCGGTCAAAGTGCTTCAATTTCTTTTATATACCAATAATTATTAAACCTTATACTTTCAGATTTCTTTCTTCTAAGCTTCAGATGAATAAATCTAAGTGGTTTGTAGAACACCTTTCTGTTTTAAAACCTTGAAAATTTCCTGGGTAAAACCTAAATGGGCCCTAAATACAGAGAGGAAGGAGAGACCCAAGAAAGAGGCAGATCACTCCAGATTCGTAATGGCAGGTTTAATATGTAAGAGAATTTACATAGGAGGTTGGCCTTGGGCAGCTGCAAAATGAGTAGATCTCTGTACCCACCCACCACAATCTTAAAAGTGTATATAGAGGTCGTAACTGGGTTCAGTCCCATGTACTGTCCAGATTGTCTCAACAACACATTGTTTTCTCAAGGCTACATCCTTAAAAACAGTTCCCACTGTGAGAATGGTGGGCAGTATGTACCTTCCAAGTACAGGAGATGGGTAAAGAGTCTCTGATTGTCCAGGTCCAGTTCTAGGGTCAACAGGAAGTCATGTCCTCTTGATGACTTCCTCTAATGCCTTCTCTTTCAGAATCCTCAAAGGTAGCATAAATAAAGTTGAATTTAGACATACTTACAGATCTGTAGTCAAAGAATTCTCCCTATTACAAAAGTCTCCTTCCCTGTATGCAGTAGTCATTTTCTCTGCCTAGTAATAATCCTTTTAAATAAAATCTCTCTTTACTAAAGAGTTGTATGTCATTTGGCAGTTAATGGTGCCATGCTTTGGATGTAGTGTTGATTGCCCCTTGGACCCCCTTGTCTTCATCCTGTATTCCTAGTGGCTTCTCAGGCCCTCTGTGTCCTTTTCTAATTAGAGAAATCAGGATCCATGGTGAAGAATCACAACTCCTAATCCAATCCAGTGCTCAGGAAATTTGTTTGTTGTAGCATGGTATTGAAGAGTTACTTTTATTCTTTCTGGCAAACAGATTTTTTCTTTGCCCCTTTTTGGGAGCTTCTTTTATTTTCCCTCAGATCCTCTAAACTGAGATTGGAATGTAGGAATCTCCTCATCTCTTAGAACCAAGAAGATTGTGTGTGTGTGTGTGTGTGTGTGTGTGTGTGTGTGTGTGTGAGCTGGGGGTGGTGGTTCCCTCAAACTCTGTTCCTCTGTTAATACCATGTATAACTCTCATTCCATAAGGCCCATTTTTTCCTCTTATTCTCTGTTGACAGCATGAGACTACATGCTTTCTACTCCGGCAGTGATTCAGTTTAATGTCTTAAGAAAGAGCCAAATTTCCCAAAAGGCTATTTAGAACTTCAGTTGCCTCTTGGGAGATCTTGACAATCTTCAAACTGGCTTATCATCCCTGTTCCTCATTCTTCCTTCTAAACACCTTTTAATATTTCTGATTTTTCTCAGAAATTAATGAAACTGAATTTATTCTGGAAAAACTTTATTTCAACAGTAATTAGTTTCTATATGTAGTGTGTCAACTTGAAGGTAGTTTCTAAGGTCTTTTGGTAACTTAAAACCCTAGGTTTATGCTAAATTAATTATGCAAAATATGTAGGTTGTGTTTCTGTTTTTAAAAAAAAGGGTAATTTTATACTAAAGTAAAATTATTAGTTGCTTCAGAATGAGGAATAAGAAAGGGTAGGATAAAGTCTGAATGAATATGGAATTTAGAAAGCTTATGGGAAAGGAATGTTATTTCTATGGCTAAGACAATGGCTAAGATTATGGGCTTATTTATAAGATTTTAAAAAGAAATTTTAGTATCAGTTATTACATTGATATAAAATTAGAATTTGGTTTTCTCTCTGTGAAAATGACAAAATTTTCTTAGATGATTGTTCTGCTCTTAATAATAGGTAATAAAGGAATTTTCTTTACCTTTTGAATATCTGCCCAGAAATAAAGACTGTATCTTACTAAAATATTTTTCCATGCTTTATGTTAACTTTGAAATTTAATTTATTATCTTTTCCACTATATTTTCTTCTAGTTTCCTTATCACAGCAAATGACATGACTATCAAACTAGTTACCCAAATCAGAAATCCAGATGCAATGCCCTTTCTTTCCTCCCATCCCATCATCCAACATATCAAAAGATTCAATTGATTCTATCCTTAAATATATTTGGAGACTGTCCTAAAATACACGTTTTACCATGGTCAGCACATTGTCTCCCTAAAGTGAAGCAACAGAAGTTTCCAAATTACAATAAGATGCAACTGTATTGATTTACTATAAGATCTGTCTCTCATAGCAGTGGAGTCTCTCCATGTTAGCAGACCAATACAGATATCAGAAAGTGAGTTTTGAAGTTGAAATTGAATTAAAGGAAGTTAGAAATAATTTGTTTAATAGCATTAGGCTAAGAAAGACACTCTCATATATCCAGTTTATAATAAGGTGGTTTCCCAGGCAACTGAAAAGTTTGAAGTCATTAACTATAACTTGACACATTTGTCTCAACAAGGTTAGCTCACCATTGAAATTTAACATACTCAAAGCTTGATGGCTGAGACTCTCTATTCCCTATAAAGTACTTGGATAGCCATAATTAATATTTGTTTCTCTCACTCAGATTTGTTTTTTTTAATACAGCTGACCCATCTCTTCGACCAACATGTAGCGTTGCTGACAAGGAGGACGTTTAAAATGATTGCAATTGACCATGAATTGTGAAATGAACAATTCCATTCTTAAAGGAATATCTGTTTTCCTCATCACCAAAAGATTAGAATTTTTTAACTTTTAAAAGTTTTTTTTTAAAAAAGGTCATTTTAAATCCTGACATTATATTTATCTAAATACCAACACTTAATAAACTGTGGCTACTTGTGACGGATTTGAGCTTTTTCCTTTTCCTATTTTTCAATTAAAAATTTTAAAAAGCATATATTATGCAAGAACTAAAGTGAGACATGGCTACTTTCCAAAAAAAAGTATTCAGTTAAATTGACAGGTAATGACCCTTCTTGATTTTTCACTCATCGAAGCAATTATTTCATGTTTTCCCTTTTCTTTTGAAACCTCTAATGCTGACAGCCTACCCTCAACAGAAACAACAACAACAACAAAAACCTAATTGGTATCATATTTCATTAAAAAAAGAATGGAAACTCTCCGATGGAAATTTAACCATCCTCCACTAGCAGATGCGTGATGCCATATGTTGTGAAGAAGCAGCCTTCCTCTTATAAAGAGTTAGTTCCTCCTCATATGCTTCTGTCCCCCAGTCTTCTCACTGTCCCACTGGCTTTGATTTAACATTATATTAGCTTATGAGGGCTGTCATAATAAATACCACAGACTAGGTGGCTTAAACAATAGAAACTTGTTTTCTCACAGTTCTGGAGGTAAGACATCTTAGACAGGGTGTGAGCAGGTTTGAGACCTCTCTCTCTTATAGATGGTCCTCTTCTCCCTCTGTCTTTACATGGTCTTCCCTCTGTACCTGTGTCATAATCTCTTCTTCTTATAAGGACATCAGTCATATTAGATTAGGGCCCATCCTAATTATCTCATTATAACTTAATGACCTCTCTAAAGACCTTGGAGGACTTCCCTGGTGGCTCAGACGGTAAAGCGTCTGCCTACAATGTGGGAGACCCAGGTTCAGTCCCTGGGTTGGGAAGATCCCCTGGAGAAGGAAATGGCAACCCACTCCAGTATTCTTGCCTGGAAAATACCGTGGACGGAGGAGCCTGGTAGGCTACAGTCCATGGGGTTGCAAAGAGTCAGACATGATTGAGCGACTTCACTTTCACTTTTCTAAAGAGCTTAACCCCAAATATGGCTATGTTCTGAGGCTCTGGGGTTAAGACTTCAATATATGAATTTGGACCATAACAATCAGTTATGGTCTTTTCTTTCAGCTTTATCAAGTGTATTTCTCTTTTTCTCTCATAACTAGATCATTCCTCAAAGTGTAAAATGTGTGAAAGTTTCCTATTCTAAACAAAATGATCCATTGACCCCACACCCTGTTACAACTACAGTTGCATTGCTGTGCTCCCATCCAAGCCATGTTAGTATAGTCACCTGTACACACCATCCTTTTTCTGTATCACACTTCACACCTCTGTCCTCTCCAGTATGATTTCTGCCCATCCAACTCCATAAGATTAAATATAGTGGATAACTCCTTCATTCTTGGTACAGTTACCTACCCTGATACCCATAACAACTGCAAAAGACATTTTGGTTGTTTGGTATCCACTCCATCCCTCTCTCATATAGCACAGGTGAAGTTTAGGTGGGACTAGACCAACCCAGTTTTAGGAGTGGGTTTGTATTAGTCTCCTTGTTCTTGCCACAGGAATTTATTCAATACTGGCTAGGGATCTGAGGCCTATGCCCATAGTGACATCCACATGATCACACTGAAGAGTGATCCCTGTAAGTGGTCTTCTCTCTCCCTCAGAATAATGGAGAAGGACACAGCCTGTGTTCTGCTGAACTTCATTTAGCATAAAAGTGAAACAATCCTGTGGAAACACTACCATGAGAGAATCTCCAAGAAACAGAATGAGAATCCTGATAGAACCACGCCTGAAGCTTTCTGTATATCTGGACTTCTAACTCAAGAGGGTCAGTCAGACTAACCACTGCTTGTTAGTTTGAGCTAGGTTTCCCCCTTCTAATGGAAAGCGTAAGTGAATCAACACCAGGCTTGCCTGGTCCCAGCATTCATCTGTTTCTTTGTTTCTCATTCTCTGTCACAGTCTTCATCGCCTCAAGTTGGCCATGAAATATTTTAGTGTTAGTTCTTGAGGACATGGTTCTGGGCCTTGGTTACTTCTTTACAAACTCTCTTCCTGCAGAGTGTAGGTTGAGAAACAGATTATGTGTGTAGTGGGCCCCTGGGGGAATCTGGTGGGCTGACAGGACAAAACATAAAGAGCTGCCTTAGTCTCTCAGGGGTGGGCTGTCTCTCAGGAATCAATATAATTTTTGCTTGTCTGTGTTGAGGGAATAAAAAAATGGGAAGTTAGCTAAAGAACAAATGATTTGAGTATAGTTAATTATTTAAAAGAATTTCCTTACTATAATTATATTATTTATTGAATCAAAAGTAATTTCTATTCAAGTTTTGAATTTCAAATCTGGACTTGAATAACCAAGGCATATTCGATTTTCGTCCGTGCTTAATCTGTTTTCATGTACACTTATGAGAATTCCTAGAATTACTTAATTGAATTACTGATGATTAACAATTCTGAACAGAATTCTAATGTTCTAATATTGAAATTTTATTAAATTAAAATTTGGGAAGTTATTAAAAAATTGAATTTTTTCCCTTGATAAGAAGGCAAATTTAAAATGTAGAAATACTATTTTAGGCTTTGTTCAAGGTGGTATCAAGGAAAGAAAGCATTTCAAAATATCTCTTTGGTAACACTTGGTGTGTTTTCAGTTGAAAATAAGAGAAAACCCAACAAATATTGATGAATAAAAAAGGGGATTTATTAGTTCTCTTAACTGAAAAGTATAGTAGTTCTTACTGTAGATAAAAGTTAACAATTTTTGCTTGTTTGATGGCTGTGGAACACAGTGAGTGAAAAATATGCCAAATTGTTAACTCTAAAATATGAACCATATTAAAATGTTTCTGAGGAAGACCCCAAAACTCTATAGCCCCAAAGGTTATTTACCTTAGGTTAGCACTGTCCACTGTATTCCACAGAGCATGAGTTTCTTGCAAGGTCTTCAGGGAAAGAAATTCATAGTCAAATGCATTCTTGAGAGTATGGACTGGTTAGCCACATGGGTGTCAGAGAACACTTGGGTTGAAATTCTAGCTCAAACAGAGACATACTGCTCACTATCTCCAAGTTTCATTTTCTCCTACACAAACAGAATGGATGTCATGGAATTATAAGCATTGCATGCAGTATCTAGTACTTATGGTACACAACTCTGTGCCAGACACATCTCTAAAAAGTTCATGCATATTAACTTATTTAATTCTAGCAACAGCCCTAGGAGGTAAGTAATTTTATTATCTCCATTTTACAGACGAGTAACTTGAGGAATATAAAGATTGATTAACTCCCCAAGATTACCCAGCTAGTAAGCAGCAGGGTCAGGATCATTCCAGGGCAGAATGCATCAAAAATCCCTGCTTTTAACTAATGTGTTATACTTCTTATTTGACGGTAAAGAAATGTATTTTATAATTCTCATTTGATGGTAAAAAACTTTCTAGAAAAGCCTAGAATTTTCCTCAATAAATTTGGTCACTAAACAGTTTGTGATGCTTGTTAACATGTTTAATTTGAAAATATTACTGTTATAAATGCACTTGGAGAGATGAATAAACAAAGAAGACCATCTCAGTATGTAGGTCCCAATGCTTCTAGGTCAGAATACAGAGTCATCCTCAAGAAGAGTTGTATCAAGTGTCCATAATCATCCTGGAGATGACAGGAGCTTTATTAGCTCAATACCTCTGACGGTTATCTTCTTCTGAAGAAGTGTGCACACTTTTTTTGAAGTGTGCATGTTTGTTACTTACTGTTCACTCAAAGTGAATCTCAATTTCAGAACTTCCAAAAGAGATATGTTTGGGATAATTTGCCAGTTTCTAAGTATCAAGACATAGTTTCCTGATAACCTTCTTAATGTCAACCCTGTTTCTCCTTATTCACTGTTTACCTTCAGCAGAATCCCCAACCTTATTAGTTGTGGCCCCGGGAGAGAAAGTCCCGTGACCCGAGGCTCAGCACATTTGTTTGGAAGGAGTGGCTTCTGGTTGTTTCCCTCAGAAGATAATACTAAGCTTAGGAGACACTTATGATTCATGACATATTTAGTACTAACCCTAAGAATAGTTTTCTTGTTAATACTGCAACTATCATGTATATGTTTTGAAATTTTCATCATTGATGTATATGTGTGTGGTAGTCACATCTGACTTTTTGTGACCCCCATGACTGTAGTTCACTAGGCTCCTCTATCCATGGAATTCTCCAGGCAAGAATACTGGAGTTGGATTGCCATTCCCTTCTCCAGGGGAGCTTTCCAACCCAGGGATCAAGTCTGGGTCTCCTGCATATAGGCAGATTCTTTATGGTCTGAGCCACACTGGGAAGCAGCTGGTAGCATTCATTATATTAACATATATTAAAAATAAAATCAATATTACTTACTTTTAAATTATTGCAATTTTAACAGTTACTTGCTGAGCATCTATAACTTGACAGACTGAAGTTTTAGTGCTGGGATTACTACAGCAAACATAACAGATGCATAAAAACTCTACCTTTTCGCAGCTTCCATTTCAGTAGATGGAATCAGACAATTAAAAAAGAATAAATGTTAAGTATATCAAGTGGTTGTATGCACAAGAAGAAAAATGAAGCTTGATAAGGGAATTAATATTGAGGAATTTACTGTTTTATAGGATAATCAGGGAAGGCCTTTCTGATAAAGTAATATTTGAGCAGAGACCTTAAAGATAGGAGTAATGACACACTTGGAGAATAACATTCCAGGTGGAAGGAACAGTAATAGGAAGCCCTGTGGCAGCTTAGTTCTAGGCAAAGTCATGAAGGTAAGTAAGGGGAAGATTGATAAATATGAGATTAGAAAAGTGGCCAGGGATCAGATCACCTAGGCTTTTGGTTTTTAATCTGGGGAGGATGGAAAAATATCAAGAGACTGATTTGAGCAAAAGAATCTGTTATATTTTGAAGAATCACTGTGACTATTGTGTGAAGAGAAGACTTTAGGAGGGTGAAGGTGGAAGCTGAAACACCAGTAAGGAAACTTTTGCAGTGGTAAAGAGTCCACCTGCCAATGCAGGAGACACAGGAGACCCTGTTCGATCCCTGGGTAAGGAAGATTCCCTGAAATAGGAAATGGAAACCCATGTCAGTATTCTTGCCTGGAGAATTCCATAGACAGAGGAGCCTGGTGTGCTACAGTCCATGGGGTCACAAAGAATCAAACAAGACTGAGCACACACACATACACACATGCGCGCGCACACACACACACAAGCAAAAGATGATGGTTGCTGAGAACAGTGAGGAAGTGGTGGATTGCTGAATAAATCCTGAAGATTTAACCAACTGGATTTCCCATCCAATTAGATCTTAAGACTTGGATCATGTGGTCCTTCTTCCCAGAATACAATCGACTGGGCCAGGGATTCATGCCCGAGAAAAAGCTGGTTGTAAAGGTTTTGGGGATAAGCAGTTGGAGGAATGGTGTTGCTATTTACTGAGGTGAGAAAAATATGTAATAAGTATGTTTGAGGAAGGGTGGAAATCAGGAGTTCAAATTTCGGCATGTTAAATTTGATAGAATTATTAGATATTACAGAGGGAATGTTGAGTAGGCAGTTAGATATTGTAGCTAAAATTTCAAGGAAAGTCTAGGCAGGAGATAAAAAAATGTGAGTCACAAGTATAGGGATGGCATTTAAAGCTCTAAGATTTAATGAGCTTGCCAAATGTGTAAAATAAAAGAAATCTGAAGATTGAATCTGTGGTACTCCAATGTTTAGTTTGGGGAGATGAAGGAGAACTAACAAAAAGAGAAAGAGCAACCGGTGAATTAAAAGGTGATAGTTTTTAAAGGTTTACAATTTTCAAACACGGATATGCACTGTGAGGATAACTAATCTCTATGTTAAAATTATGCAATATTCAATATTATGGTAAGTAGAATAACAAGTATTTTAGTTTCATAAAAGAAAAAATCTATCCTATATCTGTATATTTGCTTCTGTAAGAGCAAAAATAAGCTGATTGCTTTGGATAAGTTAATAAAACATGTGAAGTAGTTTTAAGGCAAATTTGAATGTCTTTCAAACTAACACTAAAATAAAAGTCTCAAAGTCTAAAATGAAGTCCAAAATAAAATAAATGTAAAAGTCAGACAACCCAATATTAAAATAAATCTTAACAAGGCCTTCCACATTTCCCTTTCCTGAAAGAAACTTGATTTTCTTTAACTTTTATGCTCAATATATTCACCAAGGAGACATTTATGAGCAATTCCAGCTTCTCAGGTTTTTCAATTCTGATTTCACCTAGAAGTATTATCAGAATGATAGTGGAAACAACAAAGAAACCATAATTGCAATCTTGTACAAAACCAATTTGGTTTGGATTGTCACTTACAAAGATGTCTTTCATTCAAAGATAAAACATTAGAAACATTTCATCCCAGAAAATGAAAGTAGACATGGGATGTTTTGATGTCAGAGCTAGAAAAAGGTTTTTCTGAGTGCTGGGCAGAATTCTCATCTTCTCTTAAGTTTTAGAGTTAATGTAATATACACCCAGATGTGAACACACTGCCATCCACTCTATTCAAATTCCTTCAAAGTATTATTTTCTTTGTTTTTTCAGTTTCAAAGTTAATACACACAGCCAAATATATACATAACAGATTGAAATACTCTAAGTATCCCAATACACTTATTGAACTGTATTAGCCTGTATTCGCCTTTGTCAAAAATGTTTTATATTTATTATCTATTGTGTGAGTGCATTCTGTGCTACAGTAGACACAAAAATAGATAAATTGCAGAAAGTCAAGGAAATCACTATTATTGAGAAAGACATTTGGATCTGTAGCATGATGCAAACACATGTTAGTAATAAAATTACAGCACTTATAACTTCTGTGGGTGAAGCAAGTTTGATGCTTTGAGACTTCAAATAAGTCTCATCTCCTAGTGTGTTACCCGGCATTCAGAACATTTTTATTGAATTCTTTAACTAAGAAATAATCCTGACTAGTGGAAATTGAGAAAGTTCTAGTGGAGGTATTATCAAATGGGGCTTCCCTGGTGGCTCAAGTTAGTTCTTAAACACAAGGGGCCTTGCTTGGTGGCTCAGTGGTAAAGAATTTGCCTGCAATGCAAGATGCAGGTTCAATCTTGGGTAAGGAAGATCCCCTTGAGAAGGAAATGGCAATCTATTCCAGTATTCTTGCCTGGAAAATCCCATGGACAGAGGAGTCTCGTGGGCTACAGTCCATGGGGTTGCAAAAGAGTTGGACATGATTTAGTGACTAAACAATAACAACTAAACATGAGGGACATTTCTAAGTGAAGAAATGGGGCTCTAGCATCTAGGCAGAGAAAACAAGCTCTTAGAGGGATTTGAAAGTGCAGAGATCTCTTGGGAGCTTTGGGTCTGATATAGGGTCCTTCTTCAAAGATATAAAGAAATGAGGATAAATATGGGTGCTAAGATGAATGCAAGTGCTTTAGGGTATTGCACCCCGCCCCTTTTTCTAGCATGTGTATCCACTTTCCCTGACCTCAGGCCAAATCCCAGCCTACTTGTCATAATGTGAATGTTAACAGCCCAGCTTACAGAGTTCTGAAGCAGACACCATATTCACAGCAGAGAATGTGTGGTAAAGAATTAACTTAGAAGGCCTGGGACTATCATTATTAGAAAACCTCATAGCAAGGGTGGCCCTTTACTGGTATCTGGGAAATTGGCTCTCGGAGTGTGTTCAGTCAATAGTTGCCTGATAAGGGTGGTTCACTGTGCCTAGACTTTATGAACAATGCAGTTTATGCTGTCTATCTTTTCCCCTGAGAGTCTGGAGTTGTGGAACAGTTAGCAGAGTATGCTATGTGACCATATTCCAATAAAAATTTACGAAGCTAGTCTCTATTGAGCTTTCCTGAGAGACTTTGAAAATGTTGTCTCAAATCATTTTTGGGAAAATTAACTGTCATGTGACTTTCCTCTTGCAAGTTTGTGCCTGGTTTCCTCTAGACATCTCCCCATGTGCCTTTTCCCTTTTCTGATTTTGCTCTGTATCCTTTTACCAAAGTAAGCTGTAACTGTGAATATGGCCATATGCTACATTCTGTAATTAACTCTATTGAATTACCAAACCTGAATGTATTACTTTGTCAACAAAGGTCCGTCTAGTCAAGGCTATGGTTTTTCCAGTAGTCATGTATGGATGTGAGAGTTGGACTATAAAGAAAGCTGAGCACCAAAGAGTTGATGCTTTTGAACTGTGATGTTGGAGAAGACTCTTGAGAGTCCCTTGGATTACAAGGAGATCCAACCAGTCCATCCTAAAGGAGATCAGTCCTGGTGTTCATTGGAAGGACTGATGTTAAAGCTGAAACTCCAATACTTTGGCCACCTGATGTGAAGAGCTGACTCACTGGAAAAGACCCTGATGCTGGGAAAGATTGAAGGCAGGAGGAGAAGGGGACGACAGAGGATGAGATGGTTGGATGGCATCACCAATTCAATGGACATGGGTTTGAGTAAACTCAGAGAGTTCGTAATGGACAGGGAGGCCTGGTGTGCTATGGTTCATGGGGTTGCAAAGAGTCAGACACAACTGAGCGACTGAACTGAACTGAACTGAATGTGTCTTTAGGGACCCCTCAACACAGGGACCTGAGAGAAAAGGACAAGCCTACAAATATAACCCATATCAGCTATTCAGAAATGTCAACTGAGTTTTGCCAAATATATAAATAATGAATTATAATATTGTACACTTGAAACTAATATAATGTTGTATGCCAGTTATTTTGTTGTTGTTGTTGTTTAGTCACTAATTGTGTCTGACTCTCTTGAACCCCATGGACTGTAGCCTACCAGGCTCCTCTCTCCATGGGATTTCCCAGGCAAGAATACTGGAGTGGGTTGCCATTTCCTTTTCCACAGGATCTTCCCTACCCAAGGATCAAACATGCATCTTCTTCATTGGCAGGTGGGTTCTTTACCACTGAGCCACCTTGGAAGTTCTATGTAAATTATACATCAAAAAAAGAAAAAGAAAAACCAAGTCCTCCATTTAAAAATATACATTGAAGTGATATAATGGCTTTGAAGAATGAAGTATTATAATAGCTTAAAAGAGAATACATACTAGCAAAGCAAATCACTTAAGAAATTAATATCCAGATAACTCAGAGAAAAATAAGAAAAAATATAAAATAAAAACAAAACTACTCTAACTGACTTGAAAATATTTGAGAAGGTATTTTATCAAAAAATCTTCAAAATAGGTTAATCAGAGAAAAATAAAAAGCTCTCAGAAAGTAAACATGTAATTGAATAATTTTAAAAATGCTTATTTTGAAAGTATGTTAAAAATGCCTTATGTTAAGTCCTTATTTCTTAACATAGAGAAAATAACAAAGAAATTTGGAGGAAGTAATCAGACATAGATAATAAATGCAGGTGGTTCTAAGTCTTGTAAATTCCAAAATGAGAGAGAGGAAAAATAGAGAGGAATAAATTTTCAGGGAAAATGGAAGAAAAGTTTCCAGGGTAGAAAAGAATCATTGATCTTCAAATTAAGATGTTCATAGTGAACATAATAAAAAAAGAAAGATCCAGAGACAGACATATTATGAAATTTCAGAGCACCAAGGATGGAGAAATAGTGTTAGAAGGTAGCAGAGAGGAAGAAAAAGTGCCAGCTACACAAGAATGTGATTTAGACTGGCATCTGATATCTCATCAGCAAAATTAAATTCTAGAAAGCAAAAAAGCAGATCTCCCAAATTTTTAATTACAATTATTTTTAACCTTTAATTCTATACCCAAACTATTAATAAAATAGGTAGACAAATTATGTCTTCCCTGAAATGCAAGAATCAATTAACTACCTGGGGATTAGTCTGAACAAAAGGAGGCAGAAAAACAAGAAAAGGAAAATATTCACTGAAACGAATGATGAAACTAACTCAAGAATCCAGTAAAAAGGATCCCAGAGATGGCACTTTTATAAGAGTACTTGCCATAATTAGATTAGAAAATCAATGGATAAAAAAAAAATTTTTTTTAAAGGTGATCTGGAAGAACAGTGAAGTAGATGGCAAGAAACATAGAGCGTAAGTAAAACTTTCAGTACACATGTTATGAGCAGTAAGGCATATACTTTTTCTCCCAATAAGAAGAAACACAAGAAAAAATGTAAAACTGTATAAGGTACTTATGATACAGATAGGCAGAAAAGTAAAAAATAGTAAAGTATTTGAAAATAAATAATGTATAAGGAAAGAACATCCTTTTGGTCTGGAGTGTCTTCTTATATTGGAATTTTGATGGTTTCAGCATACGAGCTTGCTTTGAGGTGAATCACATTTCTATGGACCTAGTATGTAAATATCATACATTGCTCTTCAAATTTTGAAATAGACCTAGAAACAAAGCATGAGAGATTTCAAAATGATTATAGTAAAACATATAATATAGAAAACAGTAGTGGGATTGCATAGCGAATCTATTCACTGATGAATTTCAGGCATCACAATTTTTTTCTGGTCATATAGTAGCTACACAGTAAGCATTTTTGATTGAATGAATAAAACTAGATATAAAAGAAGTATACAAAAACCATAATTTGCTTACAAATTAGAAATAACACTCTACAATATTTTGATAAATGAAATTTAAAAGAAAACAGCAAACTCTCTAGAAAGCAATTGCTACGGATTGAATGTTCGTGTACTCCGCAAATTTGTATGTTGAAATTCTAAATCCCAATTTGATGGTAATAGTAGATGGGCCATTAGGAGGTAAGGTCGTGGAAGCAAAACCTTCATAAGTGGGATTTTTGTCTTGTAAGAAGAGACATGAAGAGCTTCCCAGTATCAGAACTATGAGGATAAATGTTTGCTGTTTAAGCCATCCAGTCTATGGTATGGGCTTCCGTGGTGGCTCATCGGTAAAGAATCCACCTGCAACGCAGAGATGTGGGTTCATTTCCTGGGTCAGGAAGATCCCCTGGAGAAGGAAATGGCAACCCACATCAGTATTCTTGCCTGGGATATCCCATGGACAGAGGATCCTGGCATGCTGCAGTCCCCGGGGTCACAAAAGAGTTGGACACAACTTAGCAACTAAGCAGCAGTCTATGGTATATTTGTTATATTGTCTCAAACTGACTAAGGCAGCAATGAAAGAAGACATTACACCAAAATCTGCAGACCCAGGGAAGTCTGTATTCATGAGGAAATGTTTGGCTTTGTTTACCTTTATCAGTAAAGAAGAGAGGAAAACTAGAACAGAACAAAATAATTGTATACACACATTAAGATAATTGGATGACATGGGGGTAGGGTGGGAGGAGGCTCAAGGAGGGAATGCATGTATATTACAGTTGATTCATGTTCTTTGGCAGAAAGGAACACAACATTGTAAAGCAATTATCCTCCAATTAAATATTTTTAAAAAGTTTAGTACACAATAAAAAGATAATAATATTAAGAAAGTATATAATAAAATCTAAAATAGCTAAAAGCAAAACAATAAGATAAAGTCAAAGTAAATACAAAGGCTACTTTTGTGAAAGACTAAGGAAAACAGATACTCGCCTCATTGGAATGGTAAAAAAGAGAGAAAACCAAATACACAAGATTAAGAATGACAGGAATAACCATGAGGTTATATCTTAACACAGGAGGTTAAGATAATTATAAAAGAATATTGCATGAACTTTATGGCCACACATTTGAAAAACTGCAGAAAATAGATAGCTCCTGGCAAAATATAAATGATCAATGTTTACAGGAGAATGCCAAAGAAAACCAAAAAGGCAAAAATATACACAACTAGCATAGACACTAGGACCTAAAAAGTTGACTAAATAGCTACCAATGAAAAAAGCAGCATAAGAAGACATTGCTAAGTGTATCAGTTGCTGAATACAGATTGTAAGTGTATCAGATACAGAACTGGGGATGTCATTCTAGAAATTCTGTCCCCACAGAAGACTAAGAAAAGAAGCAGCAAGGTTTAGCATGCAGAGCATGAATTCAGAGAACTGGAGGCTGAGGAAGAGCTTCTCCTATAATCCTGGTGAAAAAGCGGAAGTTGTTAGTCACTCAGTTGTGTCCGACTTCAAGCTCAGCAGGCTCCTCTGTCCATGGGATTCTCCAGGCAAGAATACTGGAGTGGGTTGTCATTCCCTTCTCCAGGGGGTCTTTCCAACCCAGTGATCAAACTCGGGTCTCCTACATTGCAGGCAGATTCTTTACTGCCTGAGTCACCACGGAAACTCTATATTCCTGATAAAGATGGCAAAATGAAACATCTAAGAACCTTGGGCAAAAAACGCCAGCTGTCCTGTAGGAGTTTGGGAAGAAACTGCCAGATTTAGCTGCTCGAGCTTTAGACTCTTGCTCAGGAACAGTGACGACAATTTCCCGAACCTGCTGGTTTACGGGGCTAATTCAGTAAGGCTGAGCAGCTTCACTCAGTGCCACTGAGCCTAGGAGAAGAAGAGGTAACTGATAGCACTGAGTATGGTTTGATCTAAAAGTCAGCATACCGGGCCTCCCTGGGGGCTCAATGGTGAAGGACCCACCCACTATTGCAGGAGACGTGGGTTTGACCCCTGGTCTGGGGAGATCCCATGTGCCGCAGAGCCTAAACCTGTGCTCTAGTGGCTGGGAACCGCAACTACTGAGGTCCAGGCACCCTAGAACCTGTGCCCCTTAACAAGAGAACCACCACAATGAGCAGCCCAAGCACCACCACTGCAGAGTAGCCCCTACTCATCAAAAAAGCCCTGTATAGCAACAGCCAAAAATAAATAAATACAATTATTTTTAAAAAATAAATAAAAGTCAACATACCGGACAGATAAAATGAACGCCTTTTATTATCATGCTCTGTAAGACTAATTGTTAAAGTTTTTCACATCAACATACTCCGAATATGACAATTTCCATTTGTGACTACTAAAAGAAACTTTTATCAAAAACATTTTCATAAAAAAAAAAACATTTTCATGACTTACATTGTTATTTGATGCAATTACTGGGCATTCATTTGTATTTCAAAAAGAAATTTTCTATAAAGGTTTTCTTTATTAGTGTTTTAAAAAAATCAATTTAGACTACAAAAGCAGTGACTCATATTTTATTTTGATATTATTTGTCAGTTCAGTTGACAATTGAGTAGCTTTTAAAAAGTAATTGATGTTAGTGCTTTAGGAATTGAAATATTATGGACAGATCATATGAGAGAAAGTGAAGTGGCATTTGCCTTTCATTAGTATCTATAAATGGAAAAAGAAAAGCAGAATCTGAAGGTGGTACAAACTCTAGTATATGAATATATAATAAAGTCAAAATCTTTTGAAAAATAACAGCAATCTTTTCAACAGAATTAACTTTTTCACATGGTATCACATTTTAAATTCACAAAAGAAAAATAATCATTCAGAATAATTATGAACATTTATGCATTCACTTAAGTAATTAATATGTAGGTAATTCCAGTTTTCCAGTGTTAGCAAGTTTCAGTAAAACTTTAGAAAAATGAAACAATTTCAGTTTAGTGTAAGAATTCAATTGTTTCTTGCAACTTTAAAAATGTTCTATTATAACCAATTTGTTTCAAACTTAAACAGTGACATGGAAATGACTATATCAATTCTTTTTAACCCGTAACATATAAATATTTTTATTCATTTGGACCCTTAGGATGAAAATACCCTTCGCCACAATAATGCTTAAAAATACCTCCTTATAGGGGATATTAGAGGCTTCCCTGGTGGCTCAGCAGTAAAGACTCTGCCTGCAATGCAGGAAACCTGGGTTCGATCCCTGTGTTGGGAAGATCCTCCGGAAGAGAGCATGGCAACTCACTCCAGCAACTCTTCCCATAGATAGGGGAGCCTGACAGGCTACAGTCCATAGGGTCATACAGAGTCAGACACAGCTGAAGTGCCTAAGCAGTAGCAGCAGAGGATATTAGAGTGTCGTGATTAAGTACGTGGGCTCTGGATTCAGCATGCCTGCTATAAAATTCTGACTTTGTCCCTTCCCAACTATCTGCTAATTACTTAACATCTTCAAGCTCTAGTTTTCTCATCTCTAAGGTGGAAATAATAATAGTTGGAAGAATTGAACGAAATGATCTATGAGAAACACTTAGGAAAATGCCTTGCAAATAATAAGTACCAAATGAATACTAGTTATTACTATAGAAAGAATGCCATGCCTATGTTTAGAAGACCCCATGGGAACATGCTATGACCTGACAGGATTACAAAACTCTCTGCCTCCAAACAGCTTTTGTTTGCAATTAAAGGTCACATGTTAGAGTGAACAATATACTGGATTTTATAATACACTGGAATCTGTCTCTTACAAACTATGTGACTTTAGAAAACCTATATAAAATAGCTACACAGTTTACTTCACTGAAAAGATCAAAGTGGATCATATACATGAACCACATAAGTTCATATATATATCAACAGGATTGAATATAATTGTTCCCATTCAGGTTTACATCTTTGGATTAGGGCAATATTTCTCAAACTTTATTTTTTTTTTTTAAGCTGAGGAATTTCCCATTCAAATGAATTCTTACAAAGCTCCAGATTGACTTAGATCACCATAAGTCATTAGTAACTTGATTGAAGTGGACTGATTTAGCTCATTTTTTGCTTTTTGAGGTCTCTAAAGTTTTCTCTAGCTTTCTGACATATTCTTTATAAATCAGCTCTAGTACCATATTTTCTGTAAGAAGAAAGCATCTAGACAAAATATATTAGTCTCAGGGTCCAGTGGAGTAAAACAAACCAAAACCCCAACCAAGCAATTTCATAAAGGGAATGTAATAGAAAGAAATAGGTACCTAGGTATTATAAGGCCAACACATGAAAACACAGAATATGGGTTACCAAGAAATAGTATCTTCAGAAAGAAGCTACCACACAAAAACTGGGAAAACAGAGACAAGATAAGAGTATTCAGAAACTAAAAGCATAGATGTATAGATCTATGGAACTGAGTTTGAGTCCTATGAATGGAGCCTGCCTGGCTGCTGATGGCTCTTATGAAGGACCAAGATGAATATGGTGTGGGAGTCTTGAAAGTAGCTAGAAGCTGAAACCAATTCTTGCTGCTGTGGCAACACTCCATTGCTAAGAAACACTGCCAAGCTCAGCAAGAAACCCACAAAGAGGAAGTCCCTTGTCTCCTCCTCCTGCCTCTCCTCTTGTCTTCTTCTTCAGATGAAATACAGTCCCAGGCTGAGTTAGAAAGTGTGAAAGAGTGAATCTGGAGCTGAGAGATAACAGCTAAACAAAGTGTACACAGAATTAGTTAACTTTTCCTTCTTTACAGTCTGGTTTTGCAATACTTTGTTTATATTTGCTACTTTGACAGATAATGTTTCTGTTATATTTGGAGATGTCACTCATCCACGAGACTCAGTTCAGTAGAGTTGAT
Source organism: Dama dama (assembly GCF_033118175.1). NCBI lineage: Eukaryota > Metazoa > Chordata > Mammalia > Artiodactyla > Cervidae > Dama > Dama dama. The sequence goes on from NC_083700.1 coordinate 44,677,580, forward strand.
ATGAGTACAATGAACATTCACAGAGTGACTGTTATTTCTAACCAGTCAGATGTTGATGTTATAAAGGTGACTATGATGCAATTTGAAGAAAGCTGAGTGCGGAAGAATTGATGCTTTTGAGCTGTGGTGTTGGAGAAGACTCTTGATGTCCCTTGGACTGCAAGGAATTCCAACCAGTCCATCCTAAAGGAGATCAGTCCTGGGTGTTCATTGGAAGGACTGATGCTGAAGCTGAAGCTCCAGTACTTTGGCCACCTCATGCAAAGAGCTGACTCATTGGAAAAGACCCTGATGCTGGGAGGGATTGGGGGCAGGAGGAGAAGGGGACGACAGAGGATGAGATGGCTGGATGGTATCACCGACTCGATGGGCATGAGTTTGAGTAAACTCCGGGAGTTGGTGATGGACAGGGAGGCCTGGCATGCTGCGATTCATGGGGTTGCAAAGAGTTGGACACGACTGAGCGATTGAACTGAACTGAACTGATTATGCAATTTTGTTCTTGTAAACTGGGCCTGTAACCTGATGTTTTCAATACAATGAAATACAAACACAATGATTACCTGGCTACTAATAGGCCCAGAGGAGGAACAATTTGTCAAGTCTCCGGCAGGAAAGAATAATTTTAAAAAAAGACATGAGAAAAGGATGCTTGAATGGAAGTTGAGTTTAATTTTGACAGATGAGGACAGGTGCAGAGGTGATGGCCTGGACAATTAGTTTTATTAGAGCATAAATTGTAACCTAAGGAACGAGAAGACGAGATATAGATGGGGATTGTGCCTTATTTCTACATATAACTCCAATCATTTGTGTGATGTCAGATACATATTTAAACACTCAATAAATACTTGTGCAGACAACATGGGGAGTAGTGGGTGGATGTGGAATACATCTCTCTCCACGTATACATCAGGAATACACCTTCAGACACAGAAGTGCATGTACAACACCAACTGAGAATGGACAGGAGTACCTGACCAGTAGGAGAGAATACATAGAACCATGCAAAACTCTGTAGGATGAAGGAACTAGGGGAAAAAACAGGAGTGTTGGAAGGACTGGACCTGCTGTCAGTAGGTGGGGGAACTGAAGCAGGGTTCCAATCCCTACATCAGGGCAATTGTCTGAGACAGAGGAGAAACATTTGAGGCTGAGAGTGAAACAGCAGATCTGTAGCAGCCAAATGGAATGAGCATCAGATAGTCCTTGCCACAGTGATATACACCCCAGACAGAGATGTAGGTCCTCTAGAAGGCACAGCAGCTGAGAGCTGGAGTCTAGGGATTGTGAGCAATCCCAGGGTGAGGGCAACTGTTGACTGCAGAGAGACGAATCAAGTGGACACAAAGGAGAAGATTATGGTGGGAAATCCCTGTGGAGGAAAGCCAGGCAGCCATGGAAGCAAGGTGATACTGCTGAGTCACACGTAGGGGGTGGAGCCATCACCATAGCCTCTCTCTCCCCACATGCCAGCATTGGCACCTGAACAGCAGAGAGGCTGGCCCATCAAATGCCTGTCGCACTGATCTACAGAGTAGGACCCCAGGCAAGGGAGCTCTCTAAGTGCCTGAATGGGTGGAATTATGGAGAAAGACTGGCCAAAGAGGTCTTCTGATTGCCAGCTACAAGAGGCTTGAAAAAAGACTCTAATAAGGTCATAACTCCTGCAGCTGAGGCAGTCTGTGTCCCTGAACACTTGGCACCACCAGGGTCCCTGAAATCCAAGCAGCTGTGCCACCTTTATGTTCAGCCCTCACTGGGGCAGAGCTGCCACAGGCAAAAAAAAAGTCTTGCATCTAAGCATGCAGGGTCACTTTGGTCATGTCCAACTCTTTGTAACCCTGTGAACTGTGGCCTGCCAGGCTTCTCTGTCAGGGGTTTCTCCAGGCAAGAATACTGGAGTGTATTGGCCAATGCTGGTTGTCATACTCTCCTGCTGCTGCTGCTAAGTCACTTCAGTCGTGTCTGACCCTGTACGACCCCATAGATGGCAGCCCACCTGGCTCCACCGTCTCTGGGATTCTCCAGGCAAGAACACTGGAGTGGGTTGCCATTTCCTTCTCCAGTGCGTGATAGTGAAAAGTGAAAGTGAAGTCGCTCAGTCGTGTCCAACTCGTTGCAACCCCATGGACTGTAGCCCACCAGGCTCCTCCGCCCATGGGATTTTCCAGGCAAGAGTACTGGAGTGGGGTGCCATTGCCTTCTCGGGTCATACTCTCTTAGAGCACTATATTTCTTCTGCCTTAGCCACCAACTCCCCTGAGTACCTGGTGCTGCCAGAACCCCTGCAATCCAAGCAGCTGCACCATCTCCACACCTGGCCCTCACTGGGGCAGACCCAAGTCCACCAGAGCAGCCTCAGGAGCAAACTCCAGTGGATGATTCACATGCAGAGGTGGAAATAAAACCACAATTGAAACCAAGGAGCAGTGTGGCTAAGGAATAAGACCCAAAACCTTCCCACTAGCTGTATAAGCTGCAAATTAAATCCACATGATCAACTAGCCAGACTCTGTATCTGTGGACTATATGAAAGGACATTGAGAGCTCCCACAAAAGAAAATGCACTAGTTTTGATAGTTGTGGATATTGGAGGCAAGAACACAGAGGAGTAAGACCAGATTAGAATCTGAGCTGCCCCCACAGTAGGTCCAGAGACCAGCATGGTGTTGGAGGGCATCCTATGGAGGTGAGATGGATGTGACTGCCAGCAAGGGAAAGGACTCTGACAGCAGTGACTCAAGAAAAACATTTATTATTCTTTCATTTTGACTTGTTTTGTAGATTCTTTTGGATTTGTTTCTATTATCTTTTTCTCCCCCCTGCCCACCCCTGCCACTGTAGTTGTTGGTTTTATTGGCACTATGAAATCTAATTAAGCTTTTGAGTTTTTTTCCCCAATCAACTTCTTATTGCTGTTATAACCCCTGCCTCTATGTTGGACTTTCACAGTTTTGTGAGTTTTCCTTTTTGTCGTTTTCTTTCTTCTTATTATTTTTTTTCTCTTTTTTTAACCCTTAATTTTAAATTTTTTAAACCTATTATTATTTTTTCTACATTTATTCCTTTGTTTGCTTTGTCTACTGTTCTCTTCCCCTTGCAGTTAATCTTTACTGTATACACATCTTCTTTATCTACCTCTATTTAACTTTGCATATCTATTCTTTCTCTCCTTTCCCCTTAACATATTTGTTAGTTTTGTTTTCATTGCTTTATTCCCCACTTGGTACCTGGCTTTAGTTTTGCTTCCAGTTTGTGCTTTAGTTAGTTTTCTTCTTAACTGGTAGATGTAATTTTTGGTTTCCTTTCTCGCCACATCAGTCTATTGTATTTTATTTTTGTTGGACTGTTTTGATTTTGCTTATGTGTGTATATGTATATGTGTATATTCCACTATTTTAATTATTATTTGCCTGATTTTGTAACTGCCATTTGTATGGGGTTCATCTTTGGTTTCTCATTTTTGGATATTTGTTTTCATTTCACTAATGCCATAACAAACCCCTTCTGGAGTCTTCATTCCTGACCAGAGATCAAGCCCTGAGCCCTTGGAGTGGGAGCACTAACTCCAAGACCCTGGACTACCAGAGAACGAACCCTAGGAAATATCAGATAGTGACAACTCACACAAAGAAAACCACTTGAATATGAGACCCAGCACCACCTGACCACCAGTACAGGACGCCTCATCTAAACAACAAACGAAACAAAAATACAAGCCCAGTCATCAGCAGTCAGGATCACCACCTCACTCAGCCTTGCCCATCAGAGGAATAACAAACAAAAAAACTCAGCACAGATCTCACCCTATACGAAGCTTACACAAACCCCTGGACCAATCTTAGGAGGGGAGAAACCACAAGGAAGAAAGAATTCAACCTTGAAGCCTGGGAAAAGGAGACCTCAAACATAATAAGTTAAAAAAAAAATAATGAAAAGGCAGAGAAATACTACACAAATGAAAGAACAAACTAGAATCACAGAAGTTCAAATAAATGAAGAGGAAATAGGCAAATGTCCTGAAAAAACAATTTAGAATAATGATAGTGAAGATGATCAAAAACATTGAAAACAGAACAGAGAAAATGCAAGAATCAATTAACAAAGACATAGAAGAATTAAAGAATAAGCATACAGATACAAACAACACAATTACTTAAATTAAAAATACTCTAGAAGGAATCAATAGCAGAATATCTGAAGTAGAAGAACGAATCAGTGAGTGGGAAGATAAAATGGTGGAAATAACTTCTGAAGAGCAGAATAAAGGATAAATAATGAAAAGAACTAAGGATATTCTCAGAGACCTCTGGAACAATATCAAATGCACCAACATTCGAATTATAAGGGTCCCAGAAGAAGAAAGAAAGAAAGGGTATGAAAAAATTTTTGAAGAGATTATAGTTGAAAATTTCCCCAACATGGAAAAAGAAATTAAGTCCAAAAGGTGCAAACAGTCCCATACAGGATAAACCCAAGGAGAAATATGCCAAAACACATACTAATCAAACTAACAAAGACTAAACACAATGAATATTAAAAACTGAAAGAGAAAAGCAGCAAGTAACATTCAGTGGAAACCCCATATGTTTAACAACTGATCTCTCAGCAGAAACTCTGCAGGCCAGGAGGGAATGGCAGGATATATTTAAAGTACTGAAAGGGAAAAAGCTACAACCAAGATTACTCTACCTGACAAGGATCTCATTCAAAATTGAGGGAGAAATAAAAAGCTTTTCAGACAAGCAAAAGTTAAGAGAATTCAGTAACACCAAACCAGCTTTACAACAAATGTTAAATGTACGTCTATAGTCAAGAAATACAAGAGAAGAAAACAGATCTACTAAATCAAACCCAAACAATTAAAGAAAGTGGTAATAGAAACATATATATCAATAATTACTTTAAATGTAAACAGATTAAATGCTGCAACCAAAAGGCACAGACTGGCTGAATGGATTCAAAAACAAGACTTGTATATATGCTGTCTACAAGAAACCCACTTCAGACCTCAAGACACATATAGGCTGAAACTGAGAGGATGGAAAACTATATTCCATGCAAATGGGAAGCAAAGGAAAGCTGGAGCAGCAATTCTCATATCAGAAAAAATGGACCTTAAAATAAAGAATATTACAAGAGATAAGAAAGGACACTACATAATGATCAAGGGACCAATCCAAGAGGAAGACATAATAATTGTAAATATCTATGCATCCAACATAGGAGCACCTCAATACATAAGAGAAACACTAACAGACTTAAAAGGAGAAACTGACAGTAACACAGTAATAGTAGGAGATTTTAACACCCCATTCACACCAATGGACAGATCGTCAAAACAGAAAATTAATAAGGAAACACAAGTCTTAAATGATACATTAGATGAGATGGATTTCATTGATATCTTTAGGACATTCCATCCAAATGTAAAAGAATACACCTTCTTCCCAAGTGCACATGGAACGTTCTCCAGGATAGACCACATCTTAGGTCACAAATCAAACCTCAGTAAATTTAAGAAAATTGAAATCATATCAAGCATCTTCTCCAACCACAATACTATGAGACTAGATATCAATTACAAGTAAAAAAAAAAACAAAACATAAAAAACACAAACACATGGAGATTAAGCAATACATTTCTAAATAACCAACAGGTTACTGAAGAAATCAAAAAGGAACTCAAAAAATTTCTAGAAACAAATGAAAATGAAAACTCAAAACCTATGGGATGCAGCAAAAGCAGTTCTAAGAGGGAAATTTGTAACAATACAATCCTATCTCAAGAAATAAGAAAAACATCGAATAGATAACTTAACTTTACACCTAAAACAACTGGAAAAAGAAAAATTAAAAAACCCCAAATCAGTAGAAGGAAAGAAATCATAAAGATCTGAGCAAAAACCAATGAAAAAGAAATGAAAGAAAAAATAGTAAAGATAAATTAAACTATAAGCTGGTTCTTTGAGAAGATAAATGAAATTGACAAACCTTTAGCCAGACTCATCAAGAAAAAAAGAGAGAAGGATCAAATCAACAAAATTAGAAATGAAAAAGGAAAGGTTATAACAGACAATGCAGAAATACAAAGAGACTATTATGAAAAACTGTATGCAAAAAAAAAAAAAAAAGGATAACCTGGAAGAAATAGACAGATTCTTAGAAAAGCTCAATCTTCCAACACTGAATCAGGAAGAAATAGAAATTATGAACAACCCAATTACAAACACTGAAATTGAAACTGTGATTAAAAAAATCTCCCCAAAAACAAAAGTCTTGGCTTCACAGGAGAATTTTATCAAACATCTAGGGAAGAGCTAATACCTATCCTTCCAAAACTCTTTCAAAAAATTTCAGAGGAAGGAACACTTCCAAACTCATTCCAAGAGGCCACCATCACCCAAACCAGACAAAGACGACACAAAAAAAGAAAACTACAAACCAATATCACTGATGAACATAGATGCAAAAATCTTCAACAAAATTTTAGCAAACAGAATTCAGCAACACATCAAAAAACTCACACACCATGATCAAGTTGGGTTTATTCCAGGGATGCAAGGATTCTTCAATATAAGGAATCAATCAGTGTGATACACCATATTAACAAATTGAAAGATAAAAACCATATGATAATCTCAATACATGCAGAAAAAGCCTTTGACAAAATTCAGCACCCGTTTATGATTAAAACTCTTCAAAAAATGGGCATAGAAGGAACCTACCTCAACATAGTAAAGGCCACATATGATAAGCCTACAGCAAACATTATCCTCAATGGTGAAAAACTGAAAGCATTTCCCCTATTATCAGGAATAAGACAAGGGTGTCCACTCTTACCACTATTATTCGACATAGTTTTGGAAGTCTAGCTACAGCAATCAGAGAATAAAAAGAAACAAAAGGAATCCAGACCAGAAAAGAAGTAAAGCTCTCACTGTGTGTAGGTGACATGATACTGTACATAGATAACCCTAAAGATAGTATCAGAAAATTACTAGAGCTAGTCAGGGAATTTAGCAAAGTTGCAGAATACAAAATCAATACACAGGAATCACTTGCATTTCTATATAAAAACAATGAAAAATCAGGAGAAATTAAGGAATCAACCCCATTCACCACTGCAACAAAAAGAATAAAATATCTAGGAGCAAACTTACCTAAGGAGACAAAAGAAGTGTACACAGAAAGTTAAAAGACACTGATGAAAGAAATCAAAGATGATAATACCAGATGAAGAGATAGTCCATGTTCCTGGGTAGGAAGAATCAGTATTTTGAAAATGACTATACTACCAAATGCAGTCTACTGATTCAAAGAAATCCCTATCAAATTACCAATGGCATTTTTCACAGAACTGTAACAAAAACTTTCACAATTCATATGGAAATATAAAAGACCCTGAGTAGCCAAAGCAGTCTTGAGAAAGAAGAATGGACTTGGAGGAACCACCTCCCTGACTTCAGGTTATACTACAAAGCTACAGTCATCAAGACAGTATAGCACTGGCACAAAACCAGAGCTATAGACCAAGGGAACAAGATAGAAAGCCCAAAAATAAACCCATATACCCATGGGTACCCTATTTTTGACAAAGGAGGCAAGAATATACAATGGTGCAAATACAGCCTCTTCAATAAATGTTTCTGGGAAAACTGGACAGCTACATGTAAAAGAATTAAATTAGAACACCTCCTAACACCACACACAAAGACAAACACAAAATGGATTAAAGATCTAAGTGTAGGACCAGAAATTATAAAACTCATAGAGGGAAACATAGTCAGAACACTCAACGACATGAATCAAAACAAGATCCTCTATGACCCACCTCCTAGAGTAATGCAAATAACAACAAAAGTAAACAAGTGGGACCTGATTAAACTTAAAACCTTTTCACAGCAAAAGAAACTATAAGCAAGGTGAAAAGACGATCTTTAGAATGGGAGAAAATAATAGCAATTGAAACAACTGACAAAGGATTAATTTCCAACATATACAAGCAGCTCATACAACTCAATACCAGAAAAACAAACAACCCAATCAAAAAGTGGAAAAAAGACCTAAACAGACATTTCTTCAAAGAAGAAATAGATAACAAACACATGAAAATTTGCTCATCATTGCTTATTATTAGAGAAATGCAGATCAAAACTACATTGAGATGTCACCTCACACAGGTCAGAATGGCCATCATCAAAAAGCCTACAAACAATAAATGCTGGAAAGGGTGTGGCGAAAAGGGAACGCTTTTGCACTGTTGGTGGGAATGTAAATTGATACAGCCACTATGGAGGATGATATGGAGATTCCTTTAAAAACTAGGAATAAAAGCCCAACATGACCCAGGAATCCTACTCCTAGGCATATACCCTGAGGAAACCAAAATTGAAGAAGACACATGTGTCCCATGGTTCACTGCAGCACTATTTACCATAACTAGAACATGGAAGTAACCTAGATGTCCATCTACAGATGAATGGATAAAGAAGTTGTGGTACATATACACAGTGGAATATTATTCAGCCACAAAAAATGCATTTGAGTCAGTTCTAATGAGGTGTTGAGTCAGTTGAGTCAGTTCTAGAGCCTATTACAGAGAGTGAAGTAAGTCAGAAAGAGAAAGATAAATATCATATTCTAACGTATATAATGGAATCAAGAAAAATGGTACTGAAGAATTTATTTTCAGGGCAGAAATGGAGAAACAGACATAGAGAATAGACTTCTGGATGTGGGGAGAGGAGAGAAGAGGAGAGGGTGAATGTGTGGAAGAGTAACATGGGAAGTTACATTACCATATGCAAAATAGATAGCCAATGGGAATTTGCTTTACGTCTCAGGAAATTCAAACAGGGACTCTGTATCAGCCTAGAGGGGTGGAATGGGGAGGGAGATGGGAGGAAGGATCAAAAGGGAGGGGCCATATGTACACCTATGGCTGATTCATACTGACATTTGACAGAAAACAACAAAATTCTGTAAAGCAATTATCCTTCAATTAAAAATAAATTAATTAAAATTAATAAATTAATTAATACTTGCTGAACAATGGAACAAATGAGGTATCATCCAGAACACAGTATAATATATAGATACACTGCGAGAGACTATAGAATTATAGCTTACTATTAAATACCTAGGGAGGCAGACAGCTGAAGATGTAGTGGTGAAACCCCAAATGTAAACTTCACAGTTTCAAATGATAGATGTTCTTCTCATAAATGAAATGTATAAGAGATGCCTATGACCAATTTCCAGACAGTCACCTAATATTTTTGGATGGTGATTTGACATTAAATTCAAGTGTCCAGGATAGGAAGGATAAATATGATAGCAAACTTTACGAAAATGTAAGAAATGTTCTTTTAATACTGGCTCCAAGTTTGTTTGAGGTTGCAGGTGGAGCCAGGGAATGATGCTATTGGACTGACAGCCAACCAGAGGTGCTTGCATCTAAAGAGCTGAGAGAACAGAGAAGTTAAGTTGACTTACAGCCTATGAAACCCTGATAAAGACCTGCCTGTATTTTGCTATTTTATATGTAACTTTCATGAAAACAAGAATGAAAATAATTTTAGGAATGTCTCCTTGAAAAATTAAGTATATTTTAATTCTCTGGCCAACCATTTGTAATATTTAAAATAAGTGAAGCAAAGACTGGGAAAAATGAGAAGGTGGTTAATGCTTCCTACCTCATAAGTAGTCAGCTAATATTTTTTATCATGAATGAATAAAACTGGATAATGTTTTGAATTTAGTTTGTTTTAGCAACTTTTACTTTTAGTTCCAAAGCATTTCCCTATTAATTAAAATTTTGTCTCCTGATGAAACTGTTTAACCTGGTTAGATGATCAAAGGGAATTAAATTTCCTCAATGACTAAAGTCAGAATCTCCTGAAATACATAATTAGGATATATTCAGGCTAAGAATGAAATCAATATATGAAAGTGAGAAAATTTAATTGCTTGTTTTGAAGAGTCAAAAAATGCAAATATGATAGTATCTTACTATGAATTCCATGAATATTTTTAAAGTAGTTGTAAGTCAAAGCAGATTGAATTATCAAAGATAATGCATTTTCATGGAAGTTAAATACAGAGTAATTTTTATGAAGAATTTCTCTAATGCTTATTCTTTTTCCCTTTTCAGAAAAGGCAATAAACTTAAGGAAGGACAGAAAGCTATAATCGTTATCAAGGAAAAAATGGTTATAACAAAGAAGTAAAGATGTGAGTTGATGACCCTTTTAGAAAATATATTAAAAAAAAAAAAAACCTTCCTGACTTTATATTAATGACATTAACCCATTTTCTATCAGATGAGTGCAAATGTCTTTCCAAGAATGCACTAACCTTTCATTTTTGCTTTTGGTGTTCTCTGGAATGAAATTTTATTGTTTATGAAGCAAATCTTTTTTATGCCCACAGTGGATGGAAATGCCCCTACTATTCACTATAATAGTTAAGAGTCTTCCTATCCTAGTTTATCCACTTACTATCCGTATAAAGTAAAATCTTCTTTAAAATCTGGACAATAACTCACCTTCTAGTATTGTTGAAATGTTTAATATAAATAAATACCCAATAAATGGCAGAAACAATTAAAATTATTCATAAATAAGATTTTACCATTGGTGAAAGATTTTCCTTATTTTTAAGAATATATTTAGTACTTCCTAAAATCTATTTCAAAATTAGAAATGGCTTTTGAATGATATTGAATATCTACTTAAGCAAAAGGCAATGTGTATATATATATATATATATATATAAATAATTATGACTGATGGCTTCCCAGGTGGTGCTAATGGTAAAGAACCCGCCTGCCAACTCAGGAGATGTGAGACATGGATTCGATGCCATGGTTAGGAAGACCCTCTGGAGTAGAAAATGGCAACCCACTCCAGAATTCTTGCCTGGAGAATCCCATGGACAGAGAAGCCTGGGGGGGTTACAGCCCATAGGGTTGTAAAAAGTCAGACACGACTGAAATGACTGAGCATGCATGCACATCCAATAGTTATTGTACAGGAAAAGCCAACATAACATCGTAAAGCAATTTTGCTCCAATTAAAATAAATAAGTTATTGATTATAGAAAATTATTTTAAAAGTAAATTGCTGAATTTGTTTTAAAAATAATATATTTAAAATGTCTGAGTCTTTATTTAAATAAAATTGTCTACATAATTCTTTTCTTCATCCTTTGTTGATTTCAGTTTAGAATGATACTAGACCCATCAAATTAACTGGGAAGCTCATTTTCATTTTTCTTGGCCTGGAATAAACTATGCTAGGATCAGAAATAGCTATTCTTTAAAATATTGAAAGCCCACATCCACAAACCTATGTGGCACAGAACGTTTTGAGCAGTGATATTTATATATATACAATATTTCCCCCAAAGTCTTTTATATAAATAGTTTGTTTAACTAGTAAGTATATTCTAGTGTCAATTATGGCACTTTAAACATTTCTACAAAAAACATCTATTCCGTTGAGATATATTAGTTCATATATATATATATAAAACATTCTTTTAAATTAAAACAACCAACTATTGTTAACTTACTTGCTTTTTCATATTATTTTTCATTTCTCTTTCTCTTTGTAGTTGGATTTATCTATTTAAGTCTTTTCAATATACTTGTTTTCTAGAGTTAGTAATTCTAATGTTTTCCTGATTTCTAGTTTTAATATGTATATTATAAATAGCTTATTTTTAAATTGTTTTCCCTAGAGTCTTTTAAAAATTAAAATATTGTCTTCATAAATACATATTTATGAATATTTTATTTGTTAAATAAGAAAATAATTGAAGTCTCTTTATCTTTACATTATGGGATATTTTATATGATTTCTGTCTTTGATCTATCTGGAATTTATTTTGATACGATGTGTGAATTAGGATCTAACTTTTTACCCCACTAAGAGTACTTGAAGATTTCAATGCTATTTATTTAATCAATCTTTTCTTTCTTCACTGACTCCAAAGATCACATTTATGACAAAATAATGACATTCATAGTTACATAGCTTTTGTGTCTATGAGCTTTTTTATTTTATTCAGTTGATATATCTGATACCTATACCTCATTTACAATATTGTGATCTAATGCTTAATATCAATATCTGGAATAAGCATTGATATCCTTACCCATTTCCCTTTTTCTTATCTTAACCTTTATTTTAACTTCACCGTATTGGCCAATGCATTAGTATTTTCTACAGTCTTGAATAATCTCTTGATTTCCATTATTACATATTCACTTGGTTTTACCTCTGTCCATCCAACTATTCCTTTTGAGTCAACTGCAAATGTATTTCTCCCATATCTAACATTTAAATGCATTTTCTATAGAGACATATTTATTTCCATGAAATAAGTGGAATTTATTGGGGTTTTTTTGTGATTACAGGAGAAATAAAATAAAAAGTTACCCAAATTTTAACACCTTAGAAATACCTAATTCAGAATTCTACTTTTGGCTATTAAGAGTCTACTTGTATCAAACAGATACAAGCAAATGAAAAAGCTTTATAGATAAAAATTTAAAACTGTTCATAAACATTAGAGAATGACCAGGATGTTCAGAAACTGAGAGACCAGGATCCCTAAGGGAAAAAATTTATGCATTGAGCTTAGTCTAACATTTGGTGTCACTATTTCCCTTGAAGTGTTTGTTGTTTATAAATGATAGCTAAGAGTGAGAAGTCCAGCAGAAAGCAGCAAATAAAACTCTGAGAAGCCTAGCAGAATGTCAACACTCATGGTGTGAGGAGGACAAAATTCAGTTCAGGTTCTGCCCAGGATGAAACTTCTGGAAGTTGTAGTTGGGATTCCTGAAATGTTACATCCTAGGAATAAGCATAAGAGGAAATTGATCATGCCTCACAAAAGATTGAAATCCAGTTTTTCAATAGCTCAGTCCATACTAGATTAAGGTGATCCATAGCAGGCTGACAGCCAGAAACAAATGTAAATCTGAAAAAAGACAATGTTATGTAACTTCAAAGAAACTCATGTAAGCTTCAATGTGTGTGTACACACTGGCATTAAAGACAAAACAAATTTCCTATAAGGTAGGACACAGTACTAAATAACTGAAAGCAAGAGAAAGTAGGCAGTATAAACAGAACCACAGGTGATAAATACTTTGAAGTTATTAGACTAGCACTGAAAATAACTTTGATTAACATATTTTGAATAAATGATAAAGTAGAAACTTTTAATAGAACTGAAATCCATTGAAAGAACAAAATGGATAATCTAGAATGCACAAATAAAATAATTAAAATAAGATATCAATAGATTTATTTAACAGTATATTAAAGATATGTGAATATAACATTAGTAAACTGGGGGAAAGGTTAACAGAAAACATCTGGACCGAAACATGGAGAGGACAAACAAGATTGTAAATTCAGAAAAGAGTCTCAAAGACGGGTGGAAATGATATTTTTAAAAACCTAAAATATTTGTATTTAAAGTCTCCAGATAGAGGAAAGAAAGAGATAATGGATAAGAATTTTAGAAATTGAAAATCAGAGTCATCACTGATAGATTCAAGAATTGTGACAAACCCCAAAATTGTGTGATCACTCACCTAGGGCTAGATATTTTGGAGTGTGAAGTCAAGTGGGCCTTAGAAAGCATCACTAAGAATAAAGCTAGTGGAGGTGATGGAATTCTAGCTGAGCTATCTCAAATCCTAAAAGATGATGCTGAGAAAGTGCTGCACTCAATATACCAGCAAATTTGAAAAACTCAGCAGTGGCTGTGGACTGGAAAAGGTCAGTTTTCTTTCCAATCCCAATGAAGGGCAATGCCAAAGAATATTCTAACTACTACACAATTGCACTCATTTCACATGCTAGAAAGTAATGCTCAAATTCCTGAGCAAGCTAGGCTTAAACAGCACATGAACCGAGAACTTCCAGATGTTCAAGCTGAATTTAGAAAAGATAGAGGAAAGTGAAAGAAAGAAAGTGAAGTTGCTCAGTCGTATCTGACTCTATGCAACCAAAAAGACTGTAACTTACCATAGACTGTAGCCTACAGGCTTCTCCATGCATGGGATTTTCCAGGCAAGAGTACCAGAGTGGATTGCCATTTCCTTCTCCAGGGATCTTAAAGATAGAGGAACCAGATATCAAATCGCCAACAGCCACTGGATCATAGAAAAAGCAAGAGAGTTCCAGAAAAATATCTATTTCTGTTTCACTGACTATGCTAAAGCTTTTGACTGTGTGGATCACAGCAAACTGTGGACAAAGAGATGGAAATACCAGATCCTCTTATCTGCCTCCTGTGAAATTTGTATGCAGGTAAAGAAGCAACAGTTAGAACTGGACATAGAACAATGAACTGGTTTAAATTGGGAAAGGAGTATGTCAAGGCTGTATATTGTCACTCTGGTTATTTAACTTATATGCGGAGTGTTGTTCAGTCATTCGGTGGTGTCCAACTCTTTATGATCCCATGGACTGCAGCATGCCAGGCTTCCCTGTCCTTTACCATCTCCTGGAGCAGAAGAGTACATCATATGAAATGCCAGGCTGGATTAAGCACCAGTTGGAATCAAGATTGCCAGGAGAAGTATCAATAATCTCAGATACGCAGATCACACCACCCCTGTGGCAGAAAGCGAAGAGGAACTAAAGAGTCTCTTGATGAAACTGAAAGAAGAGAGTGGAAAAGCTGGCATAAAACTCAACATTCAAAAAGCTAAAATCATGGCAGCCAGTTCCATCACTTAATGGCAAATAGGTGGGGAAACAATGGAAACAGTGAGAGACTTTATTTTCTTGGGCTCCAAAATCACTGCAGATGGTGACTGCAGCCATGAAATTAAAAGATGCTTGCTTCTTGGATGAAAAGCTATGACCAACCTAGCAGCATATTAAAAAGCAGAGACATTTCTTGGCTGACAAATTTCCATATAGTCAAAGTTATGGTTTTTCCAGTAGTCATGTATGGATGTGAGAGTTGGACCATAAAGAAGGCTGAGCGCCGAAGAATTGATGCTTTTGAACTGTGGTGTTGGGGAAGTCTTTTGAGAGCCCCTTGGACTGGAAGGAGATCAAACCAGTCAGTCCTAAAGGAAATCAGTCCTGAATGTTCACTGAAGGTGACTCCAATAGTCTGGCCACATGATGCAAAGAGCTGACTCATTGTAAAAAAGTGATGCTGGGAAAGATTGAAAGCAGGAGAAGGGGACTACAGAGGACAAGATGGTTGCATGACACCATCAACTCAATGGCCATGAGTTTGAGCAACCTCAGAAGATAGTGAAGGACAGGGAAACCTGGTGTGCTGCAGTCTATGGGGTTGCAAAGAGCTGAAACTGACTGAGCAACTGAACAACAACAATACTGGTAAAATTGCCTAATGATATATGTATAAGTTTATTTATTGAAGTGTTGTTTTTAATAGCTAAATTATGAATGGTTTCTTAGTTCAGATTGTTATAAGCGGAATGCCATATATTGAGTGTTTTAAACAGCAAACATGTGTTTCTCACTGTTCTGGAGGCTGAGAGGTTTGAAGGTGCCGGCATGGTCAGGTTCTGATGACGGTGCTCTTCCTGGTTTTCTTATTTGGCAGAGAGAGCTATAGAATTCAGGTCTCTGCATCCTTTTATAAGGGCACCAGTCCCATTCTGGGGGCTGTACCTCCACTTCCATGACTTCACCCAAATTTTAATACCTCCCAAAGACTCTACTTCCAAATACCATCACACAGGTGATTAAGGTTTCAACCTATGAATTGGTATCAGGGTCTTTTCCAATGAGTCAGCTCTTCCCAACAGGTGGCCAAAGTATTGGAGCTTTAGCCTCAGCATCATTCCCATCCATGTTGATTTTGGAGCCCAAGAACATAAAGTATACTTGCAGGTATTACTTAGTGGAACTACCTGGTAAAAGATTGTGTGCTTTTGTGATTTTGATAGATATTGCAAAATCAGTCTCTACACGATTTATGTAATGTATGCTCCCATTGATTGTGTGTGAAGATGCCTTTTATTCCATACCCACTCTGATAGTGTGAGTTTTAAAATATTTTTTTCATTTCTTAAAATAATAGGTGATATCTTAATTTTTATTTAGATATGTGGTGTTGGAGAAGACTCTTGAGAGTCCCTTGGACTGCAAGGAGATCCAACCAGTCCATCCTAAAGGAGATCAGTCCTGGGTGTTCATTGGAAGGACTGATGCTGAAGCTGAAACTCCAATACTTTGGCCACGTCATGCGAAGAGTTGACTCATTGGAAAAGACCCTGATGCTGGGAGGGACTGGGGGCAGGAGGAGAAGGGGACGACAGAGGATGAGATGGTTGGATGGCATCACTGGCTCAATGGACATGAGTTTGAGTAAACTCCGGGAGTTGGTGATAGACAGGGAGGCCTGGCATGCTGCGATTCATTGGGTCGGAAAGAGTCAGACACGACTGAGTGACTGAACTGAACTGAACTGAACTGATAATCAAGATAAAGGAACTTTTAAAAATATTTAAACACTTAATATTTTTAATTTTCTGAGAACTGTTCTCTACCTTTTTTTAAATTGCCGATGTTTTCCTTATTGATTTGAAATGCCTCTACAAAGATGAAAGAAAGTAACCATTTGTCAATATGTTGAATTTTTTTCAAAATTGTTCTTTTGACTTTATGTTTTTATGTGGATATTTTAATTTTCACACAGTCAGATTTATTAATCTTTCTCTCATGGTTTTTGAGCTTTATGTATTTAAAATTTTAGTAGCTCAGTCATGTCCGACTCTTCACAACCCCATGGACTGTAGCTCTCCAGGCTCCTCTGTCCATGGAATTTTCCAGGCAAGAATACTGGAGTGGGGTTCCATTTCCTTCTCCAGGGGATCTTCCCAACTCAGGGATCGAACCCACTTCTCCTGCATTGCAGGCATATTCTTTACTGTCTGAGAGACCAAGGCTCTTTTATGTATTTAAAGCATTTAATTCTAAGATCACTGGAGGAAAATATTCCCATATTTAATTTAGAACTTTTGGGAATTTAATATTTATTAAATCAATGTTATTTCAAAATATTGATATTTCAAAGTTAACTGTCTATTCTCACTGAATTATTTTTTCCATATAAACTTTAGAATTAGCTTGCATAGTTTTCAAATTTTAAAAATTGCCATATTTACATTGTTAACTTATCTTACCCAGGAATATAATAAATCTTGGCATTTATACAAATCTTTTTGATATCCTTTAGTATCATTAAATTCCTTTCTGTTATATAAATGTACTACTTTTCTTAGTAAGGTATTCCTTAGTTTTTTATATAAGGTATTTTTTAAAATTTGACTTTCATTTCCATTGTATTTCATAACAGGATACTGCTTACATATATATATAATAAACATATATAAATCCAGCATACTTATTGAGTCCTCTCTCTGTATCTAGTAACTGAACAAATTATTCTCAAAATTTTTAGGGCAAAATAATAGTTATCTGTTTTAATGAAAATATTGCATTCTCTTTTTAAATGTTTATGCCTTATATTTCTTTCTCTTGCTAGTTATCTTGGCTAGATCTGCCAGACTAATTAATGATAGTAGTAATAATAAGCATTTTGCTTCTTTCTGGTTTTAATATGAATGTTTCTATTGCTGAAACATTCAATCTGAGATTAGCTTTTGGACTAATGCATGTACACAATAATATACATTCATGTTAATGATTTATATTATGCATGCAAATAGTTGGTGTATTTATTCACCATAGTAAGGAGGAATTTCTCTGTTTCTATTTTAATAGGAATCTTTTTTATATAATTTTATTCATTTATTTATTTTTGGCTGAGTTGGATCTTCAGTGCTCGGCAGGCTTTTCTCAAGTTGTGGGGAGTAGGGACTTCTCTTCTCTGCGATGTGCAGGGTGGAAGTACTAGGAGGTTGTATATTATGTTCTGCATTGTGTTCTGGAACATGCAGTCTTATTAGAAAAGTGGTATTGATGGAGCTATAAGAGGAAGAATCCTTGGGAATGGATAGTTGATATAATACATACATATACAAACACATGCACAGGTATAAAATTTTAAAGGCATAATTTGGTCTTCACTTATTAATATTTCTTCCTAAAATGCTTCTTTTTTTTGAGACTATGCTATGCCAACATTAGAAACACTCAGACTTTAGTAGGAAGAGCACATTGTACTTTAGAAAATTATAATTCAGTGAAGGAAGTTCTTAGCTTATGAAATCTAAAATTAATAAACCTGCCACATCTTCTAATTTTGTGTGAGAAGTACTTCATTTAATCTCCAACCTCACATTTTCTTCATACTAAATGGAGATGAAAATATTGAGCTAGATTATTAGCAAGTGATGAGCAAATTTAGAAATAATTGCATAGTTCCTTAAACATGCAACTTACATAAACACTATGACAAGCTCAAAACAATAAATAATCCATAAAGAGTATTGAGTTTATACTTTCATTATAAAGCTATGTTCCCTCAAACCTTGAATATTCCATGAACAATTCCATTTATTTTTTATATATAGCAGACACAATGAAAATCACTGATACATTGCATACAAAGTACTTCTTAAAATAAGATTTTTAAAAATTACCTAAATTATATTTCAGCTCATCTTTTCATATTAAAAAATTGATGGTAAGTGCAAAAGATCAATTATTTTTCTCATATAATCAAGTATTAGTTTAACGTAACTTAGTGACAGCTGAACCCACTCTGATCTATTATATATCAAACTTTCCTTTTATATTGTCATCCAAAAGTAAAATAGTAAGCATAAGCTTTTAGTAAATGGGTTTTATAAAGAACACTGGTCATGTCAGCAATTTCAGTTACTCTCTTTTACTTCCTATACTTCATTCCAAGTTCTTAATGATCTTCAATTATAACTTATGGGTGCATTTACTCATTGGTTTTCCTTGTTGGGATTCTTTCAGTCACGTGGAAAAAACCTCTGTGGTCTGGTTTATATGATGAATTTGAGGATGGAGATTACTGGGTTATTTTGGGGCAGTAAAACTGAGAAAATCTTTTGCATTAGGTATTGATATGTTTCTGTTTCTATATCATCCATTCATTTACCTATGTAGATAAACATTAAGACAATGGTACCCTAGAGAACCAGGAGTGGACACGTGCCTATATGTTTTTACTTAAATTGTAAATGATGGGGTTAAAATACGAAAAATGCAAGCATCAAAGGAAATACTATTCTAATACCTCACAGATTTATTTGATTGCCTTCTATAGAAAAAGAAGTACCACATACTTGGGGAGTTTTAGCATTCCATGTTAAAAGAGAATTCTACATCATATCACACAAAAGCAAATTTTCCTTAGATAACTGAAAAATTTTTAACTGAAAATAAAGCTTTTAAAACATTTTAGAATAAAATATAGAAGATATTTGAAATGGTTTGGGAAATGAAAGCAGTATTAAAATAAATATGTCACGTAGGTTTCATTAGGTCCCATTTGTTTAGTTTTGCTTTTATTTCCAACATTCTGGGAGGTGGGTCATAGAGGATCTTGCTGTGATTTATGTCGGAGAGTGTTTTGCCTATGTTCTCCTCTAGGAGTTTTATAGTTTCTGGTCTTACATTTAGATCTTTAATCCATTTTGAGTTTATTTTTGTGTATGGTGTTAGAAAGTGTTCTAGTTTCATTCTTTTACAAGTGGTTGACCAGTTTTCTCAGCACCACTTGTTAAAGAGGTTGTCTTTTTTCCATTGTATATCCTTGCCTCCTTTGTCAAAGATAAGGTGTCCATAGGTTCGTGGATTTATCTCTGGGCTTTCTATTCTGTTCCATTGATCTATATTTCTGTCTTTGTGCCAGTACCATACTGTCTTGATGACTGTGGCTTTGTAGTAGAGTCTGAAGTCAGGCAGGTTGATTCCTCCAGTTCCATTCTTCTTTCTCAAGATTACTTTGGCTATTCGAGGTTTTTTGTATTTCCATACAAATTGTGAAATTATTTGGTCTAGTTCTGTGAAAAATACCGTTGGTAGCTTGATAGGGATTGCATTGAATCTATAGACTGCTTTGGGTAGAATAGCCATTTTGACAATATTAATTCTTCCCATCCATGAACACGGTATGTTTCTCCATCTGTTTGTGTCCTCTTTGATTTCTTTCATCAGTGTTTTATAGTTTTCTATGTATAGGTCCTTTGTTTCTTTAGGTAGATATACTCCTAAGTATTTTATTCTTTTTGTTGCAATGGTGAATGGTATTGTTTCCTTAATTTCTCTGTCTGTTTTTTCATTGTTAGTATATAGGAATGCAAGGGATTTCTGTGTGTTAATTTTATATCCTGCAACTTTACTATATTCATTGATTAGCTCTAGTAATTTTCTGGTAGAGTCTTTAGGGTTTTCTATGTAGAGGATCATGTCATCTGCAAACAGTGAGAGTTTTACTTCTTCTTTTCCTATCTGGATTCCTTTTACTTCTTTTTCTGCTCTGATTGCTGTGGCCAGAACTTCCAACACTATGTTGAATAGTAGTGGTGAGAGTGGGCACCCTTGTCTTGTTCCTGATTTCAGGGGAAATGCCTTCAATTTTTCACCATTGAGGGTGATGCTTGCTGTGGGTTTGTCATATATAGTTTTTATTATGTTGAGGTATGTTCCTTCTATTCCTGCTTTTTGGAGAGTTTTAATCATAAATGAGTGTTGAATTTTGTCAAAGGCTTTCTCTGCATCTATTGAGATAATCATAAACTTAAAAGCTTTTGCACTACAAAGGAAACTATAAGTAAGGTGAAAAGACAGCCCTCAGATTGGGAGAAAATAATAGCAAATGAAGAAACAGACAAAGGATTAATCTCAAAAATATACAAGCAACTCCTGCAGCTCAATTCCAGAAAAATAAATGACCCAATCAAAAAATGGGCCAAAGAACTAAACAGACATTTCTCCAAAGAAGACATACAGATGGCTAACAAACACATGAAAAGATGCTCAACATCACTCATTATTAGAGAAATGCAAATCAAAACCACAATGAGGTACCATTACACACCAGTGAGGATGGCTGCTATCCAAAAGTCTACAAGCAATAAATGCTGGAGAGGGTGTGGAGAAAAGGGAACCCTCTTACACTGTTGGTGGGAATGCAAACTAGTACAGCCGCTATGGAAAACAGTGTGGAGATTTCTTAAAAAACTGGAAATAGAACTGCCATATGACCCAGCAATCCCACTTCTGGGCATACACACTGAGGAAACCAGATCTGAAAGAGACACGTGCACCCCAATGTTCATCGCAGCACTGTTTATAATAGCCAGGACATGGAAGCAACCTAGATGCCCATCAGCAGATGAATGGATAAGGAAGCTGTGGTACATATACACCATGGAATATTACTCAGCCATTAAAAAGAATTCATTTGAACCAGTCCTAATGAGATGGATGAAGCTGGAGCCCCTTATACAGAGTGAAGTAAGCCAGAAAGATAAAGAACATTACAGCATACTGACACATGTATATGGAATTTAGAAAGGTGATAACGATAACCCTATATGCAGAACAGAAAAAGAGACACAGAAATACAGAACAGACTTTTGAACTTTGTGGGAGAATGTGAGGGTGGGATATTTCAAAAGAACAGCATGTATACTATCTATGGTGAAACAGATCACCAGCCCAGGTGGGATGCATGAGACAAGTGCTCCGGCCTGGTGCACTGGGAAGACCCAGAGGAATCGGGTGGAGAGGGAGGTGGGAGGGGGGATCAGGATTGGGAATACATGTAAATCCATGGCTGATTCATATCAATGTATGACAAAACCCACTGGGAAAAAATAATAATAATAATAATAAAAATTAAAAAAAATTGTAAAGTAATTAGCCTCCAACTAATAAAAATAAATGGAAAAAAAAAAGAAAAAATAAAATAAAATAAATATGTCACGTAGGGAACAGTTATAAAGCTAGGTCATATTTCAGTTCAGTTCAGTCGCTCATCGTATTTGACTCTTTGCGACCCCATGGATTGCAGCAGGCCAGGCTTCCCTGTCCATCACCAACTCCCAGAGCCTGCTCAAACTCATGTCCATCAAGTCGGTGATACCATCCAACCACCTCATCCTCTGTCATCCCCTTCTCCTCCCACCTTCAATCTTTGCCAGCTTCAGGGTCTTTTTTAATGAGTCAGCTCTTCACATCAGGTGGCCCAAGTATTGGAGCTTCAGCTTCAGCATCAGTCCCTCCAGTGAATATTCAGGACTGATTTCCTTTAGGATTTGATTGGTTTGATCTTCTTGCAGTTCAAGGGACTCTCGAGTCTTCTCCAACACCACAGTTCAAAAGCATCAATTTTTCGGTGCTCAGCTTTCTTTATGGTCCAACTCTCACATCCATACGTGCTAATGGAAAAACGATACCTTTAACTATATGGACCTTTGTCAGCAAAGTAATATCTCTGCTTTTTAATATGCTGTCTAGGTTGGTCATAGCTTTTCTTCCAAGGTGCAAGCATCTTTTAATTTCATGGCTGCAGTCACCATCTGTAGTGATTTTGGAGCCCAAGAAAATAGTCTGTCACTGTTTCCATTGTTTCCCCATCTGTTTGCTGTGAAGTGATGGAACCAAATGCCATGATCTTCATTTTTTGAATGTTGAGTTTCAAGCCAGCTTTTTCACTCTCCTCTTTCACTTTCATCAAGAGACTCTTTAGTTCCTCTTCACTTTCTGCCATAAGGGTGGTGTCATCTGCATATCTGAGGTTATTGATATTTCTCCCTGCAATCTTGATTCCAGCTTGTGCTTCATCTAGCCTGGCATTTCACACGATGTACTCTGCATGTAAGTTAAACAAGCAGGGTGAAAATCTATTGCAATAAACTTGGGTAATTAAGTTTTATTTATTTTTATTTTTGAGGGTTTTTTTTGGCCTCAGCTTCCTCATCTGTAAAATAGAGGCAACAATCTTACTTAGCTCAAAGGTTTGTTATGAGTATAAAATTTGCTTAACTCATGTAAAGCAATTAGAATAATACTGTAACATAGCAGGATTCTGGGTCATTCGGGACCCAGATTGAGGACAGCAGTTGTCACAGTGATGTTCTTAACATGGTCAAGGATGGAATTACTTCAGAGCACACATATTAATAGAAACACTGGGATGCCTCTTAAGCCCTAGATGTATCATGTGTTCTATTGGCCAAAACAAGTCATATGGCCAACCACAACTTGAATAGGTCATGGAAATATATACTTCCCATATAAAGACTGGGGTAAAGAGTGAGCATTTTGGAACTCTTATAAAACCACCACTTGCAAAATTGGTTCTTTGAGATTTGGTCATATAGAACTGTGACATGGCATGGCTGTTTGAGTTAAAAAAAAAAATCAAGATTTTTGCACCTAGACTTGTTTTGAAAGAGTTTAAAAGAAGCGTATAATCATCGGCATTTGAGGAAATGGAACATAAAGGATTTTAAGGAATGTAACTTTGATCTATGTGTATCCTTTACAGTTTTCAAGAAAGGCGAAAAAAGAAAAGAATTATTTTGAAAGTGTTTTTTGCTTGCTGTTTCTTTGATTATGCCATCAGTCTGGACTGAGAGTGTATGAACAGTAGTGTATATAAGCTTTTAAAAAGAATTTACCAAGAAACTATTTAAATATCTCACCCATTTTGCCATGCAGATTCATCTTGTATTCATAAAGTTGAGCATCTCTGTCTTCTCCCTGTAAGACTGGACTGAAATTCTGAGAATGATCTTTGTCACAATCTTTTGCCAGAGGCATCCTAGTTAAAATTCTATCATGCAGAAATTGATTCTGTCAATGTTAGGCAAATGCACAAGCCTTAACCAAAGTTCAAACCTCTCACCTCTGCTTGCAGCAGCTGTGATTATCAGGGACAAAGATTACCATGGTTCCTGGCCTTGGTGACAGGAGTGACTTCTTAGTTTTCTGAAGCATGGTGATGAACCTCAGAGCCAGAGTAGCATTCCTGACTTTTTCCTGTGGCTATTTCAGTGAGTATGTAAGCACTTAATTTCCTGTAATAAAGCTCTTCCTGTTAGAAATACTTACAGTGATTTCTGTTTTCCTCCTCTGAACACGAATTGATAGAGCATTTTTCATGTTAATTGCCCTTTATATTTTCTTGTTCACCAAATGCCTGTTCATAATCATTGCCCATTTTTTATCTTATTGGTCTTTAAAATTAATTTTAAAAATAGTAATGTTTCATTCCTTTTGTGCTACTTCTTTTCCCTCTGGCTTTTTTTAAACTTTGCTAATGATTTCTTGTCATACTAAAGTGTTCATTTTTATGTATTAAATCAGGTATTGTTTTTCTCTGTGGCTCCTGATTTCCTCTAAATGCTTAGAAATATCTTCCTCATTCCATATTATAAATATACTTACCGTGGTATTTTTCATACTTTGTTACTTTATTTTTTAATATTTACAAAATTTGGAATTTATTTTTACATGTAGTATCAAATAGGGTTATACATTTATCTTCAGCTTCCAGATTAACAACAGTATATGACAGCCACAGTTGTTTGTGTGTTGGGGTTTATAACATGTAGAAGGAAATGTTGAACAACACAAAGGCTGGAAGGGAAAAATGAAAGGATATTATTGTAAGAAATATATGCTCAAGGTAAAGCGGAGTATTCCTTAGAGGTAGATGAGTAAAAGATGTACTCCATAAATGTTGACTCAAATAATAAAATAACAAAATACTAAGTAATAATTAATAAGCAACAAAGGAAAAAGAGAAAAAGGACAGGACCCCAATCTATGGTATTTTGTTATGGCAAACTAAACAGACTATCTTTTTTGAGGACACCTGAGCAGACTAAGACAGGTATCTTCAAAAAACTTACAGATAACATTATACTTAATGTTTAAAGACTGTTATTTTCCCCTTGTCATGTAATGAAGCAAGAATTTCTGCTCTCATTACTCCTAAATAAGCATTGTTCTGGAGGTTCTAGCCTATGAAGTAGGCAATAAAATAAATGAAAGGCATCCAGGTTGTAACAAAATAAGTAAAACAGTCTTTATCCACAGACAACTTGATCATGTATGCAGAAGATTCTATAGAATCTATAAAATATAAATAGAAGTAATACATCAGTTTAGCAGGATATTGTCTACATTTATTAACTAGAATTTCTATGAAAAGAGAAGCTGTCTCTTCTCACTTATTCAGTCAATAGTTTATTTTAACATGAACTCAAGAATACCTATTTTATAAGTTGGGTTATAACCCGATATTGTTATTTTTTGTTGTTGTTGCTCAAATTGTTCAGCTCTGGACACTTTAGGGGCTCTTTTTGGTTGGCGTGTCTCCATTCTGCTCTCCCTCTTCCATCCTTTCTTTTTTTCCCTTCCTCTTTCCCTCTGCTCCTTCCTTCCTTGCTCCCTTTAATCTATTCTTCTTTCACTTTTGGAGTTCTTTCCTTTTTGACCCTGCACAATGCTCCAATCTCCCTTCTTAATTTTTCCCAAGTCAAGGCCAATATTCAACCACTTCACAAGAAGTCGTACTACCTTTTATTTTAAAAAATGGTACTTGGAAATCAAAATCATAAAATTAAATTAGTGTACTGCTATCTCTAATGTAACATTATATTGGAGATACTATGTTGGTATATTTATATTGGAGAAATACTAAAAGGCTCCTTACAGCCTGACGCCTTGCTTATTTGTTCCTTTTTAAGGGTGAGAAACCTGGCTGTCATTATCTACAATATATTTACTTACTTCTTCAGCCCTATCATACGTGTAACATAGATTCAGTTTACTTAAGTCATATTCTTTGAGAAACAATTTTACCAGCCAAAGTGTTTGTGTAGTTCTTTTTGTCTGTAACCTTAGAATATCTACTTAAAATACTGTTTGACAATATTACAAAGGTCAGCCCCTTGCTTTCACATCCTCTTTGGTGTAATTGTGTCTACAATTGTATTATAGTTAGATTCATGTATCACCAACTGCATTCTGTTTGGGGTCCGTTTCAACATCACTTCTGATTACTTTTTAATCCTATAACATAAACATCCTCTTGGTGTACAGTTCTATGGGTTTTGACAAATGTATAGTCATGTTATCTACCATACAGAATATTTCTATCACCCTCAAAATTTTATTGCGTGCTCCTTATAATCAACTCTTTCTTTTGTCCTGCATCTGTTTTCAGTCTTTCAGAGAATGTCATATGTACATGTAGACTATTTAGCTGGTTTATCTCACTTAGCAAAATGCACTTAAGGTTTATCCATTTTGTTATGTGAAGCGGAAGTTTATTAATTTTGGTTGCTGAGTAGAATTCCATTGTATAGATAACTGTTTAACCACTTACCCATTGAAGGACAATTATATGTTTTCAAGTTTTGGTGATTATGAATAAAGCTGCTATAAGCATTCTCATACAGATTTTGTGTGAACAAAATAGTTTAACTCCCTTGGGTATGTATCTAGCAACAGAATAGTTGGGTTTTTATGCTAAGTATATATTTAGCTTTATAAGAAACTATTATATCATTTTTAATTTTGACTAAGTCCAAAATATTATTTTTTGGATTATGATTTTAGTGTAATATCTAAAAACTATTTGCAAAACCCAAGATCATATAGACTTTTCCTAGAAATTTTGTAGTTTTACTGTTCACAATTACAACTATAATTCCGTTTTAGATAATTTTGTGTTATACGTGACAGGTCAATTTCACTTTTTTTTTTTTTAATGTGGTCATCCAATTGTTACAGCACCTTTTGGTGAAAAGACTATGCTTTATCTTTCGAATTGCCTTTGCACTATGTCAAAAATTATTTGACTATTTTGTGTGGGATCTATTTCTAGGCTTTCCATTCTCTTCCATTGATCATCATTCCATTGATCTGTTCTGCTCTTTCACCAGTACTATCTTCTTTTCTTCATCACTCTAGTTTACATGTAGTCTTGAAATCAGGTGGTATAAGTCATCTAATCTATTTTGATCTTTTTCAGAATTGTTTTGACTATTCTGTTGCTTTGTCTTTCTGTTTAAATTTTATATCCAACTTGTAAATATTTTAAAACTGTGGTTTTGATAAGCATTACATTGAACCTATATTTTAAATTGAGACGGACTTACATCATAGCAATACTGTATCCTCAATCCATAAACAGAAAATGTTTCTCCCTTTATTTAGGTCTTCTTTGATTTCTTTCACAAATGGCTTTTTAATTTTCAGCATATAGATTTAGTATGAACTTTTTAAGGTTTATTCCCAGTGATTTTGAATTTTAGAGTAATACTATAAATGATATTTAAAATTTTTTTAATTCCAATTTTGCTGATAATTAGGAATATGATTGACTTTCATATATTGAACTTGTATCCCAAGACCATTCATTAAAAATGCTCATTAGTTCCAGAATATGTTATGTATACTTTTTTTATTTTCCTACATATATTATCATGTATTTTAACATTGCAACTGTTTGGGTAGTTAAAAAAGTAAGAAACGGTGTTGTCTTCCAAATAATTTTAGAGTTGGAAAAGAGATTACTCTATTAAAAAGTAAAATACAATCAAAATTCTAATCATGATAAAACTGTAACCTAACTGATGTTTTTAAACATATCTAAAGAAAACATTAATAGATATGGCATTTAAAAAAGAAAGAAGCTGAGAGAGCAGAGTGGTGACATTTATAGATGAGTAGTTAAACAATCAGCAGATTTCAGGGAAGATGGACACTGAATCTTAAGGACAATGAGTAAAGTTTCTGGTGTAAACAGGAATGGTTCATCATATGTGAATTTGGCCTAGATGAAACTACCTCCATTTGTCAGACTTCATTTCCTCCAAGCATCTTATTGATTATCATTTGGTTTCAGGTTCTAAAGTCAGAGGGCTTTGGTTCTATCCAGCCCCAGCATTCAATAGTTAGGTGCAGGTTTTTCAACATCTTTGAGTTCCATTGTCCTCATTTGTAAAATGAAAAAAGAATAATACTTCCTAGGATAGATGTGAAAATTATATTAGATACTACAATGCAGTATGCTAACCTGGGCATATCATAAGTAAAATGGACATGATAGATAGCTGAGCTTCCACTGTTCTTACTGGCACCCTAAACTAACACCTCTCTCAAGAAGATGGCTAGATGAGACAGCCTGGCAGCCAGTGACAATGGAGTGTACTAAAGGCTATGGGAGCAGAGGGGGCTAGAGATAAGAGTGCATCTTCCACATGAGAGAACTGAGCAGTGGCAATTAGCCTCTTCTCACGGGGCTTCCCAGGTACTCAAAAGAAGCAAGTGGGTACCTACTTGTGCCTAGGACATCATCAACCAAGAATGGACTATAATAGCTACTAAGACTTACACCTTCTATAATATAAAGGTATCCTAGTTAGGAAGACTTTTGCTAGAAAGACTTATGTGTCTTCTCCTTTCCCAGCCCTGCAGATGCTGGAAGGAAGACAGATATTGTGGGGCAAGTGGACAGAAAATGTCCTCTGCCTGGCACTTTCTTTCCCCTTGATACCTTGAAGGTACTGGCAGTGAGAAGGTGAAACTGAATTATCTATGAGCTACAATTGATCAACTAGATTTTTAATATCTGAAAATGTATGCAGAGCTGTATATTCTGCTTAAGAAAAGTAAACAGAGCAATTTTGGAAGAAAAAATAAAACATTTTCATATTTGTACTGTACAGAAAACAGACTGTGCAATTAACAGGTTTTTGTAGCTGGGAACAATTTTTTCTTAATTGGGAACACTTTTTTTTTTTTAACTTACTTTTTCATGTCAAGAAAAATGTTTACTTTTCTTTTCTTCATTTTAATGAAGTGTTAAAAGAATATATGTAAGATAGAAAGCATAATAATAAGAAGAACACCACAAACCAAGCTGTAACTTAAGCGCTGTGTGCAAGTTACTCAGTTCTGTCCAACTCCTTGCAATCCTATGGACTGTAGCCCGGCAGGCTCCTCTGTCCATGGAATTCTCCAGGCAAGAATACTGGAGTGGGTGCCATTCCCTTCTCCAGGTAATCTTCCCAACCCAGGGATCGAACCTGGGTATCCTGTGTTACAGGCAGGGAGGTGACAAATATTTCCTACTAAGTGTTCTCCCTTATAGTGTACACTTGTTTTCACTCTAGAAGTAATCATTCTCTTTAATTTGTTTTTATTTTTTTGTGTTGCAGATATTGTCCATGCCCCACATGCATCCTCTTGGCACTCACCAGTCTTGTGAATGCAGGTGAAGTCTTACTGCCAGTGTCTGCAACTCTCTACCTAGAGGGCTTTTCTAGAGTGGAGAAGGCAGGCTAGAAGTTGTAGAGAACTTACTTTTCATTCTTTTAAAATATTATTTAACACACGCACATAAACACACACCTCTAAGTCATATATTGTTTAGTTTTGTGTTATCATAAATGTGATATCACACATTATGTAGTTTTCTGGGACCTGCTTTTTACATTCAGCATTATGTTTCTGAAATTCATTTGTTTTGTATATACCTGTAGTTCATTCATTTTATGACTATGTATACTGTCTTGTGACTACAACTTGAGTCAACACAATTTTTAAAAATTCATTCTCCCACTGATGGACATTTGGGTTGCTTCCATATTCTTTCCACAATGAGTAGTGCAAGACTCTTAGGGAACTTGTGCAAAAATTATTGTATCAGAATACATGAGAATGTTCATTTCAAATTATATTCCAAAGTGGTTGTAGCACCTTATACTTCCTCTGGTATAAGAATTCCTATTGAATCAAATTCTCTGCAACATTTGGCCTTGATAGATTTATTCATTGTTTCATGGTACTACCTTCAATATGGGGGTGCTCCAGGTGGTGCCGTGGTAAAGAATCCTCTTGCCAGTGCAGGAGATGTAAGAGACACGGGTTCAATCCCTGGGTCAGGAAGATCCCCTGGAGGAAGGCATGGCAATCTACTCCAGTATTCTTGCTTGGAGAATCCCATGGACATAGGAGCCCAGTGGGCTACGGTCCATGGGGTTGCAAAGAGTCGGTCACAACTGAAGCGACTTAGCACGCGTGCATCTTCAATATATGTGAAATTATCAGTATGTATGGATCTGTCTGGACTCACTGGAATAGTCGTTGATTCATTTATCTGTTATCACACCAATAGCATGTTCCATTTAATGTATAGTATATTTTGTAGATTATCTTATCTTAACATATCTGGTAGAACAAGTTCCCCTCTTTTGTTTTTAAAGATTGATTACTATTTGTGGGTCATTTTGTTTTTTCAAAATTATTTCTAAAAAATTACAAGAATGTTTGTTTGTGGCTTTCTTGACCATTTATGTTAATTTAGAAAGTAGTGACTGTTTACAGAATTGAGACCTATTATCCAAGAACATGTGATGCCTCTCTCTTTATTCAGTTCATCTTCCGTGTTGATCTGAGATACCTAAGTTTTGTCCATAGAGAGATCTTGTGTCATTCTAAGTCTTCCTTGGTAGCCCAGCTGGTAAAGAATCCGCCTGCAATGCAAGAGACCCTGGTTCAATTCCTAGGTTGGGAAGATCCCCTGGAGAAGGGATACACTGCCCACTCTAGTATTCTTGGGCTTCCCTGGTGGCTCAGGCAGTAAAGAATCCATCTGCAATGTGGGAGACCTGGGTTCCATCCCTGGGTTGGGAAGATCCCCTGCAGGGCGGCATAGTAACCCACTCCAGTATTCTTGCCTGGAGAATCCCCATGGACAGGGGAGCCGGGCAGGCTACAGTCCTTGGGGTCACAAAGAGTCAGACATGACTGAGCGACTAAGCACAGCACAGCAAAGGAATTCCTAAGCTTTTTATTGTCTTTGTTACTTTGTGAAAGTTGCCCTCTTAAGGTTCATTTCTATTTGGTTATTGTTGTACTAGAGAATCAAATCTCTCATAAGTAGACGGTAACATTATCTGCAAATTATGACAGTGTTATGCCTTACCTTAAAATGCTTTTTATTAATTTCCTTTTGCTTCTTTGTAGTCTTTGTTAGAATTTCCAATAGTAAAACAAACACTAGCAGGATTAGTAGATCTTCTTGTCTAGTTTCTATCTTAAAGAGAACATATTAAAAGTTTTTTCATTACTTACAAAGTTTACTGCAGGTTTTACCAAGTTACCTAGTCAGTGCCACATACAAGAAGACAAAAAAGAGGCATACAGATTGGAAAGGAAGGTGGAGAAATGGATTTATTCACTAATGACATGAGAATGTACATAGAACTGAATGCTCTTTTCTAATGGAAAATTTAACGTATTGTTTTTATTTAAAAAGCAATTCCTATTTTAAAAGAAGAGAGTTAAACCTGTAAGCTCTGATCTTAAAGAAAAAAGGTAGGGGGGAGGTGGAGAGAGGAAATTCTAAATAAATAGAAAGCTTACCTTTTGATTTCTTAAAGAAAATATCTTTTTTCTCTTTTAAAATTCATTTCTAGATTCCTACCAGGAAGGAATGAAGAATTTCTCTACTACATTCATGTTACGTTACTGAGAGATTATCTGCACAGAATCAAGGATGGCCATCAGACAGAACCAGGTGGCAAGCTGTGATATTTTCCTATCCCACTTGCATGAGACAAGTCATTTGAATATTTCTTGAAGTATTTAGAAATGATTGTATTTTCTGTACATCTAAAGATCCACCATCTTTGTCCATTATTTTCTAATGAAAAATTAAATTTATAATTTCTTCTAGTTAATAATTTCTGCTTAACATACAGAAAGGTTTAGCTCTCCTGGGAAACTTTTTAGTGCTATGAAAACTTGATGTATTTTTATAGCTTTAATTTTTTTTTTCCAACATTGGTTATAAAGAGTTGAAAATAGTATAAGCATTCTTTGTGTCTAAATAGACTTATGCCACACAAAGGTATAAAAAGTAAGCTTAAACAGCTAAAACATTACCAGTGGGATTATCTAATAAACTTAAAGCAACTTGAGATGTATTATCAAAAACTGAGATTACATCAGCATGTAATATCAATTTGGGTTTAAAGCTCTTATTTATTTTTACCTTATTTTATCAGTCTAAGCAAATGTTTTTAGTGTACTTGAATATAACTGAATTTTTCTCTAGTATAGCACTTCAATTATTTAATAGCTTTTATACCACTCTTGAAGTTTTCTATTTAATAATGTTTCATTCTTTATATTTCATCTAAGATGTGAGATTTTTTTGAGGACTGACAGAATCATATTTTAAAGGGTTGCATTTACCATGTATTCCAACTATTCATTTTCAATTGCAAGCATAATCAATAGTCTAGTTTTTAAGATATGTTATGTAATAGAGAAGTAATTAGACTCTTTGAAATTTTTCCAGCTTTTGACTAATGAAAGTGACAACAAGAACAGATAATTAAATTCAAGTATATCTCATGACCTAGCAACTACTTTCTTGCATTTTGCCAAAAAGGATTGCCCACAAGGAGCTAGTCTAAATTTTTACATTTTATTTAGAACTTATCTAAAATGTTGTTTAAAATAATGTCAATAAAATAAAGCACATTTTATTTCTGCTCACTCTTCATTTTTACAATAAGAAAGCTTTATACCTTGGTAATTGAGAGGGTTCTGAGTCAGACTGCTTGGCTTTATCATTTCCAATTCTGCGACCTTAGACATGTTATCTGAGTGATTTGTACCTCTGGTTTCTTATATAGAAAAAGGAAATAATAATATGGTTTATTTCAAAAGGCTATACTTTATGACATAATATATATTAGGGATTATAAATTTGACACATAGATAGCATCTAATTAGAATTAGGAACTTATCACTCTGAATTGACACAGAATATTTAGTTATACACTTGCCATATTTGACAAAAAAGAAAAAAAAAACCCTTTAGGAAAATAATTCTTTCACTCACTCAATAAAGACATGTTGAGAGTTTGCAATCAGGAAATGTGCTAAATGTTGAAGGAAGGATAAGAACTGTTTCTGAACTAAAGGAGGTAACTGGACATAGGGAGATAAGTGAGGAGATGGCAAAAAAATATCAGATAGGTATTTTCAGAAGATATTATGAAACCAATTCATGCATTTCCTCTTTCCTAGAGAAGCACTAAATTCCTTCATGGTGATGAATGCTCCTCGTGACTAGCAGAAAACTTCTGCAAAAATATGTATGTGACTGCATGCACGCCCCCTTCGCCAAGATCACATATTTACTTTTTGGAGCAGTTTCTCAGGGCTATTGGACATGCTGCTTCCAGGGCTATAGTCCTCATTTTGCCCCTAGATGAGTCAAACTTAACTCACAACTCTCATGCTGTGCATTCTTTTCAGCTGATGGTACTAAAGCATTTGTTTCACAAACTATAGAAAAATAAGTAGGAGGCCAGATGTGTCTGTAGGCTGTAGTTTTTTTTTTTTTTCCCTTGTCTGTAGTTTCTTGACTGCTGAGACAGAAAGATCACATTTCTGGGATTCATGGTTTTAAGGGAAGTCATTCTGGAGAAGAGTATGACAGATATTGAAAACAGATTTAAATATAGAGCACAGATAATTCAGGTGAAAATGAGTGAAAGAATAATGTGCAAAGCATAAAATAGCATGTGCAAAGAATAGCCACCTTTAATAGCCACCAAAACTGAGTTCTTACTTTGTACTCTGCACTTCATGTAAATTATTTAATTTATTCATCTCAAGCCATGTGACATAGTCATCATTATGTCTGTTTTGCAAAGAAGAAAATTGAGACTTAAGAAGTTAAGCATCTTGCTATGGACACATAGATTATAAATACTGAAGGGGTGTTTTGAAACTGTATCTAAGTGATTCCTGACATGAGCTCTTAAGCGTTATATTATACTATCCGATCACATTTTTAGCTACTTAAGAAACAATGAATACTGTGGCCAAGGTATTGAATGGATTTGAGTTTATGGAAGAAGTGTGGCAGGATCAACGCTTTATTAATGACTTTGGAATTTATCCTGAGGGTGAAGGAAGAACTTATAGGATTTTAAGCAACAGACCTGTGTTTTAGAAAAATGATTCAAGCAACATGGTGAAGGAAAATTCTCTGACAATCAAGGCCCTCAATCAATATTTGTTAACTTTAAAAAAAATAATAAGATAAATTGAAGGGGTTGAAACAGGATACATGAAATGCGCTTGGAAGATAGAGCAATGATGGA
This sequence comes from Dama dama, assembly GCF_033118175.1. Taxonomy (NCBI): domain Eukaryota; kingdom Metazoa; phylum Chordata; class Mammalia; order Artiodactyla; family Cervidae; genus Dama; species Dama dama. The sequence goes on from NC_083700.1 coordinate 44,711,751, forward strand.
GGGAAGAGGTTAGGAGGGTCTAAATGCAGACAGTGATTGAAGCAATAGGAGGAGATGTAATAGACATACAGTGGTTCTCAAACTTAAGTCCTCAGTATAAATTACTGTGGTGCTTTTAAAAATTACACATGCTATTATGTTGATGTTTGACAGAAACCAGCACAATTCTGTAAAGCAATGATCCTTTGATTAAAAAAATTAAATAAATTTAAAATTTTTTAAAAAGGAATGGAGATGAAGCTAGAAAATAAAACTGAGAGTTTGGTATCATAATTCAGGAAAATGGGGAAATGTATGTAGTTATATACATGTTTAAATTATTTTCTTTTTGAACTGAACCATTACTCTAATGAACTAATCCTTCTCTATCTCTAATGAACAATTTTTAACCTGCGGACTACCACTTTGCATTTTTACTGCAAAGATTTTTCAATGATAATGTCTTTCAAAAATAAAGTTGAAATAAAAGCTATTAATTATAAAATAAAATTATGCATGCTAAATATCATTCCTGGAGAGTCTGATTCAACAGGCCTGGGTGGGAAGTAAGCATCTAAACTTTGTAAACACTTCATGGATGATTTTGTCAGACAGTGCAAAGAAGCACTGGGAAATAGAACAAGTACCATGTATTTTGATACATTTACCAAGATTGGGGGTTCCCAGGTTGTGCTAGCGGTAAAGAATCTGCCTGCCAATGCAGGAGGTGCAAGAGATGCAGTTTGGATTCCTGTATTGGGAAAATTCCCCTGGAGTAGGAAGTGGCAACCCACCCAGTATTCTAGCCTGGAAAATTTCATGGACAGAGGAGTCTGGTTGGCTACAGTCCATGGGGCCACAAAAAGTTGGACACGACTGAGCGACTGGGCACATTTACTAAGATTAGGGATGAATGAAGTGGAAGAAAATAAATTTCAAACTGAAGAACATGCAGCTGGGTCATACTGGGTACATTCAAATAGAGACATCTAACAGGCAGTGAATATAGCTTCCAGTGCTCAGGAGCAGGGCTAGACAGCCAATAGAAACAGAGAAATCAGTAATCATTCATAAAAAGAGGATTTAACAGATGTTGTACAAGTTATGTTACAGCTGAGTTCAAGATCAGAGTGCCTCAGAGGGTAATCAAGCATTGGAACCAGAGGCCTATTGACTTCCCAATATCTTTAAAACACACCACTTTACAACTTTGGCTTTGTCCTTTACTAGGGTCAGAGGTTCTACATGCCAGTGTGGTGCCATAAAATTTCCAGAAATGAGGTATTTTTTCTAGTACTCTCATCAAACACGGAGTATCAAGTTGTTTTTAATGGAGCTGAGCTGGCCAGGAGGAGACCGTCTCCAGCAGAACGAACGCTCAGTGCTCACCAGCTAATCAGCAGCACCCCAGGGGGAGGCAGTTGCCACAATTAGCAGAACTTCTTGCAAAGCCCAAGCAGAAGCTGAGTATAGAAGAACATGGGCTATACACTTAGTCAACACCTACAGCAATTCCTAAAATTGCTTCCTTTGATAGAAATAGTCTGTGCCATCAGTGTGAAGGACAGTGCCTATCTTTGTTTGAGAGAAAGCATAAGGATAACTCTCATAAGGATAACTAAAACCATTTGGATTTCTTTTTTAAAGGGAAGCTATAGCAAGCAGAGACAGATCTGCAACTGAAGTTTAGATGGACTGTTTCATGAAACTCCTGATGTTGAGTCAGATTAATAAGATTTTGATAGCAACTCTGGAGAAGTGTTATAGAAGTACATTTTTATACATTCTGGCTTGAGAACAATTACCTAGTAAATCAATGACTGAGTGGGTAAATGAATGCACAAAGAGCCTTGTTTATTTATAATTTCCACTCAGATTCTCAAAAGCATTCAAGGTAGCTTACAATAAAAATGCTTCTATGTTTATCTTTGTTACTTTCATCACGGTAAAAATTTCAAAGGCAGTATTAAAAGTGTTGTATGAAACACAATGGCCCTCTGCTCTATCCCTCATTCCTTCTCTCCCCAAACAATTGTTTTTCAACTTTTTCTTGATATTTGTATATAATGTACATATGTTGTTATCACCTGACAGTCTTTTGAATATATTATTAACTTCATTTTACATTAGTTCTCCCAACCGCTGATGGTTCTCCCTCCTCCATCCTGCTAATAATAGTTCTAGCACATTATTTTCTTGAATCAATAGGCAGTGTCTACCTCATGCCACTGTGGCTATTACTCCTTGTGGAGCCAAGTAGTGTTTCATAATTTTTTCCCTTCTGGCACAATCTTCTCTATCTTCCACATCCCCAGAATTAATAATTTGCTTGGTTTTTCATTTACTGAACTTTATGTATATATTGCTAATTCTTCCCAATAGCACCAACAAATTCATATGGTTTTCCAAATACACAACTCACCTATACTTTTTCTTTCTTTTTGGATATGTACTCTAGAGCCTTTCCTTTATCCTCTCCATTCTGGACAGGTTTCTTCTGCTGCACAGACATCCCTTAGGGAACTGCTCTTTCTACTCTTCTGGTTGGCTTCCTGCTTCTTCAGTCCCATGGTTTCGTCTTGCCTGGTTTAGTGCCTTGTTTGTTTGTTTGTTTTTTTGGATGATGTTCTTCACTAGCTTTCAAAGAAATAGTGCATGAAAAATATAGTTTTTAAGTCTCACTTTTTTGAGGGTGTCTTTACCATTCTATGGAATTTAAAAGTTGTTGAGATCTCCTCCATGAGGGGTTGTGTGCGTTAGTTGCTCAATTGAGTCCAACTCTTTGTGACCTCATGGACTGTAGCCGCCAGGCTCCTCTGTCCATGGGATTCTCTAGGCAAGAATACTGGAGTGGGTAGCCATTCCCTTCTCCAGGATTGAGGTTATCTTATTTTTATTTACTCATATTGTCCACAATTTTTTACAAAGTTTTTAAAAATATGTTTGCTATATTAACTTGAAGTCCCTGTTTCATTGTGCTGGCATGTGCCTTTCGAGTCTGGTTTTGTTAACTGCTTTGTCGCTTGACAATGGGTTGCTTTATCTTTTTTTTTAAGTGTCTCACAGCTTTTCTAAAAAAATTAAATATGCCAGATATTGGAGGTAGAACAACAGAGACAGAAGTAAACAGCATTTATGCTTATAAATGGGTACTCTTCTTCTGTCAGGCTGTTAGTGTGGGGAAATGAGTAAATGTAGTCAAGAAATGAGTTCAGTTTGATTTGTTGTTGCTATGGTTATCTTTAATGCCTCACAGAGTTCACATTACTCTTGTTCTTAGGGTGTACGCTAGAGTGCTGATTTTCCTTAGTTTTGTATTCTCAATTTTCCTACATCTCTGTTTTTTTTTTCTCACTCCATGTTTGAGAGCCTGCTTATGGACACTGGGCAGGTCCTCTGTTATCCTGGTTTCGCCTAAGTCTTGGCTTTTGTGCCTGGGCCTTAAAAAGCCTGTATTTTCTATGGTATTAACCATTTCTTTTTACTGCTCCCCTGTTTATTTGTACTTTACTTTTTAAAAATAATATCTTCTCTATTCATTTTAATCAGACTATTTCTAAGAGTCATTTTGTTCCAAGATTATTTCTATTTAGGAAAATATAAAGGCTTTCTTGTGTTTCTATTTTGTTATTTTGAGATTTTGCATTCACTGTTTTATCATTTCTATTGTTTTTAGTTTTATCCTTCCCACCCCGCCCCCCCCCCCCCCCCCGCCCCCTACCTAGTTTACTGTATGGAATGCTTAGCTCATTTTTAAAAAGCAGTTTTCTGTAATGTTTTCATTTCACACTATTTCTTCTAAGTGAAGCTTAGCTGCACCCCATGTTTTGATATATAATGCTTTCATCTTTGTTCCATTTTAAGTATTTTCTCATTTTCATTAAAATTTCTTTTCTTTCTTAAATTCCTTTCCATTGCTGAACCCACGGAAAAGAAAAAGAGAAAAAAACTCATTCCCATTATGATTTCTTTTTAAAGCTGTAATCTTATAATTGTAACTTTCCATTGGGTTTTTGGCATCCTTTTTCATGTTATTGAGAGTTACAGGGGGAGAAAAAAGGGCCCTTATTAGCAACTGGCATAAGATTTACATAGCACGGTTTTGAAAATTATAGCCTGTTTTATATAAGGTTCACCCTCGAACAACTTGGATTTGAACTACACAGTTCCATACAACAGGATTTTTTTTCAATAAATACTACAGTAATACACGATCTGTGGTTGGTTCAATCTTCACATGCAAAACAGACATGAAAGGCCAATTTTGGGACTTGAGTATCAGCAAAATTTGAATATCCATGGCAGTTCCTAGAACCAGTTTCACATGGATACTGAGGGATGACAGTATTCCATTTGTAGCAAACCTTGGATGTGTACTTCTGGTCTTCTATTACAGGTACACCAAATATTCATTTTGAAGTTAACGGGAAGATATATAAAAATATATTTAGGTGCAGCCAGGAAATTCAAAGATGGAATTAAATAAATAAGATTAACAAAATACTTGGTCTGTTGTTCTTCCAGCTGTGGTCCTGAAGTTGAACTTCACAGCAGTCAAAATACAAAGAGTGATCACTATTCTAAATTTCCTACAAGGAAAATGTGAAATTATTCTTTACAAAAAAATGTTCTCCCTAGTATTCAGGACACGTTTATATCAGAAAAGTTTTTCATAAAAGGAACACTTCATTGTATAAATGAGCTATTTGACACCTCATTGAAAACAAATGTAGTAATGATATCATACGGCAGTGTTTATGTCCATGCCTCATTGCGAATGAGGCATCATTTGCAATGTCTTCTGTGCCAATGCCTCTCATTGACATTACACAAAATTTACACTGCCCAGATACATGCAAGTTCCTGCCATACATAAACCAAGGCAATAACACTGAATGCAGCTTAGTGTAAAGCATTCTCCAAGAGATAAATTTACTGTGATTCCTTTGAATAATTTCCAGCTAGGCAACGGTTCCAAAACTAAGGGCTATGGAAAAACCCCGCTATTGTGCACAAAAACCTAATATCTGCCTCTTTTAAATGGCTCCACAGTTTTAGAAGCTGTGTGGTCCTGAGCAAGTGAGTTGTTATTGTCATTCACTCACTTGGTCGTGTCCACCTTTTTATGACCTCATGGACTATAGCACACCAGGCTTCCTTGTCCTTCACCATCTCCCAGAGCTTGCTCAAATTCATGTTCATTGAGTCAGTGATGCTATCCAACCATCTCCATTCTCTTCTCCTCCTGCCTTCAATCTTTCCCAGCATCAGGGTCTTTTCTAATGAGTCAGCTCTTGACATCAGGTGGCCAAAACATTGAGCTTCAGCTTCAGCATCATCCTTCCAATGAACTTCAGGGTTGATTTCCTTTAGGGTTGACTGGTATGGTCTCCTTGCAGTCCAAGGGACTCTGAAGAGTCTTTTCCAACACCACAGTTCAAAAGCATCAGTTCTTCAATGCTCAGCCTTCTTTATGGTCCAACTCTTATATCTGTACATGACTACTGGAAAAACCATAGCTTTGACTACATGGACCTTTGCTGGCAAAGTAATGTCTCTGCATTTTAATACACTGTCCAGGTTTGTCATAGTTTTTCTTTCAAGGAGCAAGTGTCTTTTAATTTCATGGCTTCAGACACCATCTGCAGTGATTTTGGAGCCCAATAAAACAAAGTCTTTCACTGTTTCCATTGTTTCCCCATCTATTTGCCATAAAGTGATGGGACTGGATGCCATGATCTTCGTTTTTGGAGTGTTGAGTTTTAAGCCAGCTTTTTCACTCTTTCACCTTCATCAAGAGGCTCTTTAGTTCCTCTTCACTTTCTGCCATAAGGGTGGTGTCATTTGCTTATCTGAGGTTATTGATGTTTCTCCCGACAATCTTGACTCCAGCTGGTGCTTCATCTAGCCCGGCATTTCACATGATGTACTCTGCACATAAGTTGAATAAGAGGGTGAAAATATACAGCCTTGAGGTATTCCTTTCCCAGTTTGGAACCAGTCCATTGGTCTATGTCTGGTTCTAGCAGTTGCCTCTTGACCTGCATACAGGTTTCTCAGGAGGCAAATGAGGTGGTCTTGCATTCCCATGTCTTCAAATTTTCCACAGTTTGTTGTGATTCACACAGTCAAAGGCTTCAACATAGTTAATGAAGCAGAAGTGGATATTTTTCTGGAATTCTCTTGCTTTTTCTATGATTCAACGGATGTTGGCATTTTGATCTCCAGTTTCTCTGCCTTTTCTAAATCCAGCTTGTACACCTGGAAGTTCTCAGTTCACGTACTGTTGAAACCTAGCTTGAAGGATTTGGGGCATTACCTTGCTAGCATGTGAAATGTGTGCAGTTGTGCCATAGTTTGAACATTCTTCAGCACTGCCCTTCTTCAGGATTGGAATGAAAACTGACCTTTCCCAGTCCTGTGGTTACTGCTGAGTTTTCTGAATTTGCTGGCATATTGAGTGCAGCACTTTAGCAGTATCATCTTTTAAGATTTGAAATGTACTATATAGTATTTAAACCTGCTTCCTTGTCGTTGTTCAGGTGCTCAGTCATGTCTGACTCTGTAAACCAATGGACTTCAGCATGCCTGGCTTCCCTGTCCTTCATCATCTCCCAGAGTTTGCTCAAACTCATATCCATTGAGTCGATGATGCCATCCAACTCTCTCATCCTCTGTCATCCCCTTATCCTCCTGCACTCAATCTTATCCATCATCAGGGTCTTTTCCAACAAGTCAGCTCTTTGCATCAGGTGGCCAAAGTACTGGAGCTTCAGCTTCAGCATCCGTCCTTCCAATGAATATTCAGGGTCGATTTCCTTTAGGATTAACTGGTTTCATCTCCTTGCAGCCTCAGGGACTCTCAAATCTTCTCCAGCTCCACAATTTGAAAGCATCAATTCTCTGGTGCTGCTTTTTAGGGTAGTTTTAAGATATAAGTGGGAGCATTTATATAAAACACTGAGCAAAATCTAAAACTATCATTATTTTTAAATTGAAAATGTTCTTGGACTTCAATACCACAGGTTTTCCATATCTTAATGGAAATACAAATATTTAATTTTTACATAATCTTCTCTATTAATTTTACTTTTAATAAAGAATGAACTATTAAAAACAAATCAGTTATTAACTCTTATTAAAAGAAGCATAAAATATTATTCACACATGCTCATTCTAAGTTTAAAGAAAGCGATCTGTGGTATTCTTCCCTTCAGATGAAGTCATAACACCCAGTTGCAAGTTATGTCATTGTTAATTAGTAAATGTGCATTGTTAGGGTCATAACTTACTGTCTCTTGATTCATTTCTTCATCTGTAGAGTTTTGGGTTTGGAATGGATGATTTCTGAGGTTCCACTGTACAATCACCCTATATGATTCTGTAACTCTTGATGGTATAATTTTTGAATAGTTCAAAACAACAATATCAACCAGTTTGAAATCCATCATAGTTCCAGAAGTCTGAGATTAGTGGGAAATGTGGTAGTAAAGTTCCAGTGTAATAACAAATCAATAGCTAACTGCCATTTTGCTGTCTTCAAAATGCAGCCCTTTATATCAACAGAACGATACAGAGCTCTGTTTATTGGAAAGCAATCCAAGAAAGAGTGATTTAGAGAGAAAAACTCAAGCAAAGATAAGCAAAGTCAAGGAGAAATACAAAGGTGACTTATAAAATTGACCCACATCAAGAATCAAATTGATGTTAGGATTCAAGCTAATATTTACTAGCTGTCAAGAAAAAAAGTCCCCTGCATGAGGGAAAAATAATGTCTGAAAGGATATAAGTTTGTGAGATGTCTATAAGCATTTAGAAAGGGATCTGGAAGAAGAAAAAGAAAAAAAGAATTGAAAGCCCTGAATTTCTTAGGTTATTTTAGAGTAGAAATTAAATGCATAGATTGAAGGAGGTTTTTTGCCTGTAACTGCAACAGCCACACCTACCCAGTACTTTCTTTTGTTCCTCGTAGCCAGCGTAATTGTTTCATATAATAAAAACATCAGGGTTACTTTCAGTGTTTTTTTTTTTAACTTACAAGCAAAAGATATTATTAGTGTAGCTAATAATCCCTTTCATATTTCACAAATAAATTGTGCAGCTGTCCAATCAGAATAAAATAATCCCTCACCCTAGAGGAAATTCCATGTAATCCCCTTGCACTACCTTGCCTCTGTGACTTGACTTTCTGTGTGGAGTTCACATTTTTGTTCCGCTTGGTTTTCACACCTTTAACTCATCGAACAGTGGGATGTGAGAAAGTGAAAGATTCTCGTCTGCTTTATTGTGAGGGGTAGATCTGTTGATATACAGTAAACTGAAGAAAAAGAAATGAACACACTTAACTGATTCCCAATATGTTATTTTCATTGATGATTCTCTGGTTCTAAAATTGAGTATTTTGATTGAGCCTTAGAAGAATCAAACTTTTCTCTCTTTAGTTTACCATGGAATTATCCCAGCTAGGAGTCCAAAATAAAATTTACTGTTTGTACTTGGCTCAGACTTCTGTAGATTTAAAATAGAAACATTGAAGCCCTGTGGGGAATGGTGAACTGTCATTGATTTTGAACTAAATTATCAAATATGCCACTGGGATGATAGATAAGCCTCTAGCAGTTTACATTACCCTCAAAAGTGGCAAGACGTTAAAATTTCTCTATACCAGTTCAAACAACCCAAAACCGTAAATAACACTGCCAAACAGTGTTGCAAGTTCACTCAACTTTTATTAGGGAAATTATGTTCATTTATTTTCTCACTTAGGCTTTGGTATATAAAGAAGAAATATATTAGTAAAAATATGCATTCTCCTTAGGTAAATCATACTGCAAGTATGATTGTGTTGTGTGTTTCTATAGTTACCATTTTTATATTTTGATTCTGTAAATCCTTTGTTAGTCAATCCTTAGACAGTTTTTTGCATCTCCTTAAGTTTGAAAGTCTGACAAATTTAAAGCTTAAAATGTCTGCCAGGTGAAATGCTCTCGAGTCCTTTCTTTTTCTTTTTTGGCAGGATCTAAAAACACTTGCTGTGACCCCCTAGAGCAAAAGTATTGATTTTTTAATGGGTACACTTTTCTCAAACGGAGTCCATCACTTAAATCCAACATCCTCCCCTTTGTTGAAGGTGCAGTTTCTTGTTTCCAAGTAATTACTGTTCTCTTTTTTGCCACTGATAATGCTATGTTTAAGGATCTATACATTCTCTCAAGGAAATTTAAAGTTGGCCTTCAATGCCAGAAAACAAAGAGGAAATTGAGTATTAGTAATTGATAAATTGTTATAAAAATTATGTCACAGAATTTTAAAATATGAAATTTTAAAACAGATTTTTTTTCAGAGAAAGTGGAGCATTTAGTATTTTTTAAAATGAAGTTAAGTTGATTTCCAATGTTGTGTTAGTTTCTGGTGAACAACAAAGTGATCCAGTTATAGATAC